>NC_064645.1:289670782-290308789 GCF_023864345.2 Schistocerca serialis cubense
ATATCACCTGCAAAGAGAGGTATTAAAAAGAATATAAACTTCCAAAGTACTGAATTTAATTTCCTTACAATCAGTCAAGACATTAACTAATTATGGCAAATACTAGGGAATGGCATGTCATAAGATTCTAAGACTTGAAAGGTGTTGATTCCACTGAACTGAAGGAAGACTGGAAGGCTAAGTGTGTGCCACACATGTTAAATATTGTGAAAAGAGTTGATAGTGGACTACAGAAAACTGGATTTGGAGTTAAGCTCCAACAAGAATTTGCTTCCAGAATAAAAGTAAGCTTAACAATCCTCAGCATGCAGTCCTAGGTTTCCAGATCATTCCAATTGCTGTAAACAAGAAGGTATTCAGTGCATGTATACGCTTTGCTATTTACAATTTGGAAAATGATTTGCTGCTTTGTAATAAAATAACTCATTAATAAAATGAAGTAAATTACAGGAATATGAATTGTAAAAAAAGTAGGTTTTAAAAGCTATAGTTCAGTTTTTCCCTTGTTGGTACATTCTGTTCAGTTATTGTATTGTTTACTCTGTTACCCACTAACAAAATATGACATCTTGTCATAACTGTAGGTTAATAAGTTGAAAATTCATTAAGAGAGTTATGTAGGAGAATTTAAAGTACTAACCCTCAGAACATATTATATAACACTATTGCTTTTTTTCAATGGATGTTACATCATAAAGAGCTAATAGTAGATACCTGGGATTCATACTCATTACACATGGTGTCTCTTCCTACAATATGTGAAAATCTCAAAATGTTTCTCATTCTTTGCAGATAGCAGACTACAACATGATACCAGACACAGCAAAGTTGGCAGAAAGGCCACGTGTATGCTTACAGGAATCGACAGATGAGATACCAATGGATTACACGAAGTTGTTTGATCAGCGTTTATTCTCCATACATACAGGCATTGTGGCAGATGCAATTGAAGCTTACAATCAATTGAACGTGAAACATGAACCCCTCAGACTTATAACACCTCAGTTTGAAACACCACTTCCATTTCTTCAAGCAGCTGTGAGTTTAAACTAATGTTGTGTGCCTTTGAGCTTATAAAATGTAATTTTTCCTTATAATGTGTTAAGTGATTTCCTTCTTAGTCTATGCTGTATTACATTTTATTATATTTCAATAGGTATTTCCACCATCATTCAGAGAGCTCCCTCCTCCTTCTTTGGAGCTTTTTGACCTGGATGAAGCATTTAGTTCAGAGCAGGCAAGACTTGCCCAGCTTGCAAATAAGTGTCAGCTGACAGCTGGAGAAACAGAATCAGAAGCAGATGTGGAATACTTTATTCGTGAATGTGGATATGCCCTGGGTGTAGATGCACCCTCTCCTGACGCTAGATCCATTCTACATGCAGTTGGGTTGCAGATTGCAGAATTCCGCAAACTGGGTCAACCAGGAGAATAAATAAACTATTATCTGAAGTAATTGTTCAGAATTGTTGTGTTAGATTTTGATGGTGTGCATTTTCTACTTTATTCAGTATTGCTTTAAACAATAAATGTCAATATTTTAAATAGTTGATGATGTTTTGCATTAGTCCTTCCACATTTCCACCTGTTGAAATGTTTTCATTGTATAAAGTTCAGTCTGCAAGGAGGAGAATAAAAACTATCCGTGTTTGTTAATTTTTTGTTGTTGTAAAATACTGTTAGTGCAAATTAAACAATGGGAAGATACATCTTGTCAGTAGGAATAGGAAATCAGGTAGTGAGGGACAGAAATAGTGTGATATTAAAAGTGTATGTACTGTAATTGGAAAAAAAATGAAAGAAAAGGGCCAATAACTTGACTCTGTAGACTTTCTGTGTGGAGTATATAAAAATTAACATTATGCAGCATGCCAAAATTTCGCTGTACACTCATCAGCAGTAAAAAGGTCTGCGTAAATTGAAGTCCTAAAAAATAATATGAAGCATAGCAATCTCGCAGTTTACAAAAGAGATGCTTTGAAAAAGTAATATTATTTGAATAGTACACTGAACCCATTGTCAGTATTCTGAATAGAATGTAGACCAGCAAATAAACTCTACAGTCATTAGCTAATCAGGGTATCTCAGAAGAAACTACACAACTTCAGCCTTGTGGCCCCAGAAAAAATTAACGTGTACAAGCACTTTTGGCGTGTAAGATTCATAAAGCCAGATTTTTTAGTCTGTTTGAGTACATGTGCCTTGACATGGCATGAATGAGGTGAGAAATCATTACACCAGCTATGAGGTGGGTATGAATACCCGAAACTCTGATCTCTGATGATGAATTTTTGATACTATAATCATGTATTAAGTATTTTTTACTTGGGATATTATTAATGGTGTCTATTAAGGAAGGTGAGTAAGTAAAATACTAAGTTTAAGATATAAAACGTTGTTTTTTTTTTTTGGAGGGGGGGGGGGGGGGAATGGGGAGGGGAGGTGTGAAATAATGAAGTGTGTATACTTTCTCAGAAAAAGTACGCATTTCAGAAATTTAACATTTTCTCATACAAAATTTGAACAAAATTACAATTTCTTTGATTAATTAACATAATGATATTGTCTTCTAATTATAAAACAGAAAAAGAAAATAAAAGGTCTTATATGAGATCAATTAGCTCAGCACCAACATGACACATACAAATCAGCACATTCTCCGCACATAAAAATCGTGTGCTCCATGCACATTGGCTTCTCACACTTCGAACAACAAAGTTTTGTTTTCCTGTCCTTTTTCCCCCCAGTACAGTCACCACACTTGACGTATCTACCAGTCATATTTTTGGAACTGGCGATGAGTTTCTCCCAGTTGATTAGCAATCCTCTTTCGAATTTCCCTTGGAAACCATAAAAAAATGTCATAGGCCAACCTTTGCTGTTGTGGGCAATATCATAAGTGGCACTCAGTTCACACCTGTCGATTGGTCTATGTTTTTATCATGGTGTAAAGTTGACATAACCAGCACAACTTTATTTTTTTTTTTTTTTTTTTACATACGTAGGACGCCAAATCGAGATCTATATGCTTCTGTTCCTTTTTTGAAAATCTCAGGTACACTTGTATTGTTTCTATGGACTGTGCCAACAGAAGTTAATGAATGTTCTTGCAAGAGATGGATCATAAGAGGGTAACTAGTAAACCAATTATTGAATGTCAAATTCGTATTTGTTTTCGTTATTGGCTCCACTAAACAGTTTAAAATATCATATGCTTTATTAGCAAGCTGGTAATGTCCTGGTGGCTGTTTTCCCAAGTATTCTTCCAGTTGGAGGATATAGAATGTCTTCGCATCTACAAGAGCACATATTTTTAGGTCGTATTTGGTTGGCTTGTTTGGCATGTATACACAGAAAGGACATCTCCCTCGGAAAGATAACAACATCTCATCAGTAGTAATGTTCTCAGAAGGCATATAGTGTTGTTAAATATTTTCAACAAATTTATCAAAAATATCTCTTATGGCATCTAGATTGTCAGTCTTTTTCCTTTCATCCTGAGTGTTCTTATCATCGAATCTCAAACAGTTCTGGAGTAAGTAAAACCCCTGCAGTGACATTGTAGTCCGAAAGACTGCAACTCCAGTACCATCTGTACACTACCAATTGAGCCAGTCCCATAAATACCTTCAAATGCTCCAATGTTGCATTGTTCATGTGGTACTGCTCTTTATTTTCTGGATATTTTCCCTTGATATTCCTTATTTGATTGATTGTATGTGTAAGTACAGTATTCAACATACTGTTTGTTATAAAAAGACTCCAACATTGTCTCTGTTTTGCCATGTTTTGCAGCACCTTTTACACCTAGAGAATTGATAATAATATTCTCTGAACGAATACGAACACTTTGCGCAGGACAATCCTTCATCTATTTTGTACCATTTTTGGACGTATAAAAAATTCCACATAACTCAGGTGACTGACTAGGAGCCGCTAACGCAGATTTTGGGTCTTCTGATCATCCAAAATACCCTCTTGCTCCAAATCACTTTTCTTCACTTCTTTGAGAAACTTAGTCAATTTTTTCTTCACTCTCGGAGTCACAGGAACTAGCATTTGAACAGTTTTCTAAAACTTTCTCTAGTAGTTCTTGTAGCTGGTGTTCATTTTCTTCATAAGACATCTTGAGAAATATAAAATTGAAAAATAAATCAAAGAATACTATAAATAACTGTATATATCATAAAGTTGCTGATAGCTTAAAAATGTAACACGGACTACGAGGTCGAGCGTGGCGCACCCTAACCACCTTTACACACATGTATCTCCCTCTGACGCTGGCACAGCAATAAACTCAACACTGCATCCTGCCCCCCTCTCCCTTACCTCCAGCTATTGTGACAGCAAGATTTCTGTGGCAACAATGACATTCAATAATCAGCACTTCAAAACACCTCGGGTATGACATACCCAACCCCACTCACACCAGGTTAACAAACATTGACAACATTCAGCCTGCATTCCAGCTCCATCCACTCGTGGCACAACATGTCTGCATTAATCGTATCAGTGTTATCTACATTTACTTCTATACTCCGCAGACCCCTATGAAGGACTTGGCAGAGTGTACATCCCACTGTAACAGTTGTAAGGGTTTCTTCCTGTTCCATTTACTGCATACTGTAATTATTCTAATCTTGTCCCCACTATGTGAGTGATACGTAGGGGGTTGTAGTATACCCCTGGAGTCATTTAAAGCTTGTTCTCAAAAATTAGTTTATAGACTTTCTTGAGGTAGTTCATGTCTTATCATCAAGATTCTGGAAGTTCAGTTACTTCAGCATCTTTGTGACACTCTCTCATGGATCAAACAGATCTGTAACCATTTGTGGTGCCCTCCTCTGTATTGTTGAATAGCCCGTTAGTTCTATTTGGTAGGGGTCCCAAATACTTGAGCAATATTCTAGAATGGTCACGTGAGTGATTTGTGAGCAGACTCCTTTGCACAGTGATTGCACTTCTCCAGTATTCCACCAATAAACTGAAGTCTACCACTTGCTTTACGCACGATTGAGCCTGTGTGATCATTCCACTTGATATCCCTACAAAGTGTTACATGCAGGTATCTGTATGAGTTAGCAAATGCCAACAGTGACTCACTGATATTATAGTCAGAGGTTACTAAGTTTTTTTTCTCATTTTTTTTTTTCATTTTGTGAAGTGCACAGTTTTACATTCCTGAACATTTAAAAGTAAGTTGCCAATGTTTGCATCACTTCGAAATCTTATAAGTATCTGAATATTTATGCAGCTTCTTTCAGACAGTGCTTTATTATAGATAACTGCATCATCTGTAAAAAGTCTCAGGTTACTATTAAAATTGTTCACAAACTCATTAATGTGCTACATAAACAGCAAAGGTTTCAACACACTTCCCTAGGGCACACCCAAAATTACTTCTACATCTGACAATGACTCTCCATCCAAGATAACATGCTGCATCCTCCATACCAAAAAGTCCCCAATACAGTCACAAATTTCTCTTCACACACCATATGATTTTACTTTTGACAATAAGCATAGATGTGGAACTGAGTCAAATGTTTTTCGAAAATTGAGAAATATGCCTCTACCTGATTGCCTTGATCCAAAGTTTTCACTATGTCATGTGAGTTGGTTTCACCTCATTGACATTTTCGGAATCCATGCTGGTTAGCATGGAGGATGTCATTCTGTTTGACATACCTCGTTACGTTTGACTTCAGAATATGTTCCAAGATTCTGTAACAAATTGATGTCAAGGTTACTGGATGGTAGTTTTGTGGACCACTTCTACTGCCCTTCTTTTAGCTGGATGTTACCTGTGATTTTTTCTAGCCACTGAGCACGATGGATATATTGAAAGAGGGGCTAACTCAGCCGCAAACACAAAATAGAATCTGTTTAGAGATTGCATCAGGCCCAGGAGCCTTGTCAAAGTAGCCAATTAATAAGGCCATGACTTCCTAAAATCATGCCCTGAAATGAGGTCCATTCTGTCCACCTAAAATAGTTTTTTTGTCGCTCTCGAGTATCTTTGTCAGACCCATCTCCCTACCCTATGGGTCCTACCCAAGACCATCCCTGCTGCAAGACTTGCCCTATGCACCCTCCGACCACCACCTATATCAACCCTGCAACTGACAAAACATTTACTATCAAAGGGAGAGAGGCCTGTGAAATGACATGCCATATATCAGCTGTTACGTAAACACTGTTCGGCCTTTTATGTCGGCACAACTACCACCAAGTTATCAGTTGGGATGAATGGGCATCAGCAGAGGGTGTATATTGGCAACATACAATATGCTATTGCACTACAACATGACAGTCATGATCTTGGTGCCTGTGTCACCACGTGTGCAATCTGGATTCTTCCTCAAGACACCAGCTTCTGAGAACTCCACAGGTGGGAACTGGCGCTACAACATGTCCTTGGTTCTCACCACACAACTGACATTAATTTACACTAATTTTTTGGGTCTCAGCATTTCTTCACAGTAACAATTCCTTTCTTCACTCCATTTTAGTTTTCTACATCTTTCATTTTCTGACCTATCTGTTTTTCACTGTCCCTTTCCCATCTCTATCACATAAAGTGCACTTGGCTTTCCACTCATATTAACTTGTGCACAATATTTTATCAGTTATCTCTGTCTTGTATATTACCCTTTCTTTCACCTTTAAGCCTTCAGGTTTTCAAATCTTGCCCAGTGCAGTCCCAACAATCAGTATCCCATTCTCGTCCTGTCCAGTAAGTCTCCTGTGACCCAGGGTTCTAGGTGACTTCTCCGAACTCAACCTCTTTTTCTTAAACCTCACCAGTCTTTCTCCTTCACTCCTCTTCCTTGCCCTTCAACCATTCTGCCAGGAGGAGGAGCCCTGGCTCCGAAAGCTTGTATACATAATATCTTTTATATGCATGTTTCCCTGTCACTGCTTGGTGAGTAGAATTTTTATCTGTAAATTACTAAAAGAGTTTATATGGAAGAGTCAAATTCATTTAGTATCTCACAATAGTTAACACTTTTTTACAGCACCACACTGCCAAGAAACAAAGCCCCTAAGAAGTAGTTCATATACAGCTGCGGGGTGGGTTAGCCAGACCACAAGAACAGCAATATATGAAAGATTTATTAAAAGTACCATTCATTGAGAGAGTGATAGAGCCAATGCGACTGTGACATATCATGCTTACCTATATAAGTTAGATTATATCATAATTGGCAGTTGCACTTGTATTTTAACATGTTATTGTGTTTCACTCTGGATAATCCATGGAAAATACGCATCATGTGGTAGTTAAGAATTATGGTGCTGGGTTGAGAGGTGTGCAATAATATTTAATCAGCATCTTCATAAGCTAGATGGAAACTGACAATTAAAAATGAAGAGGCTGACCTCCAGTAAGTAGTTACAACATATTATACCAAATCATAGTGATGATCAAAGTACGGCCATTAAAAAAAATACAGAACAGAATGCCTTCAACAGATATTTATCAAATTTCACACTAGCCAACTGACAATACCATAATTGAAAGAAATGCCCAAAATATCTCCCACCGTTGGTTGCATTTAAAACAATTACAACACACTAATTACGATTTCAAATCCAGATTGCTCCATCCCAAAAATCAATCCCAAACAGTAGTCACCAGAGGTTTAAAAAACACACAACAGTCCAAAAAGGACCATTCCAAAACAAGCAATAGCCAAAACATGAGCAATAAGCAAGGCTACAAATTATCTGAAATGCCCTTAGCAAAAACAACAAGCACTGGCATTCAATCAGCAAAGTTAACTAACATTGAGACTATGACTACTAGTCAGTAATGAATAAAAAACATATACTGATTTCTTAACCCAGTCAATAGCTCCTGCACTGGCATGCATCACAATCCAGATGACGATACAACTCACTTCATCCATCTTTTAACCCAGTTAACAAAGTGTCCATACCCAAATTATGCTGCTACAGAATAGTTTATAGGTTCCTAGGACCCTTCATTCTATGTAATGAATCTCTCCTTCACACAAGCCAAACTGAGGCAGTAAGCACCCAAAGTAATATTCTGGTGGCAAATTTAGTTGATGAATCCAATTTCTCATCTGGTTAAGGCACACTAACTCCCTACACGGCCAATGTGACAGCAGGTTATATTTCTTCATCGATGGCTCAATGGGAAGGGCCACACTTGGACCACCGCAATGTGAAAGCCAGGTCTGCAATGCCTCAAGCAGTTGTGGTGAGCATGTATATTTCTCCGGTGGCACAGGCAGGATACACCAGGGCTGTTTGACAAATGTTCACTGTGGTATGGTGACATGATGTAATTGAACCATCACTTCTCCCCGCCCAACTCTAAAGCCCAGGAAGGTAGAGACACCGGGACTCGCACATGCACACATTAGTAACATGGTTGTGGAATCGTGACACCATATTCCAGTATATACACAAAGTTGAAATTGATTCAATATTCCATGTGGAAATCTCATTATATGCCAATAGAGTGGCCAGAGGTTGCTTTCATGGAGTGTTCAGTGATAAACACGGAGTCCTAATTGTCACTTATTAAGCATATGATTACAATCTATACATCTACACATCAAGGATTACTTGCCCCTCTAGTTTCCAACAAAAGGACCACATTAAGTGGTCATTTTACAAAGTTCAGACTGACAGGGAAGCATCACCCTCGTGAAATGGTGTAGTCTGGGAAACATGATCACTAAAAATCCACCTGGTTTGAATTTCTTTCAAACAGGGTGACCAGTGTCATGAATCGGAGGACCTGGACTGGACCTCCAAACCTGGGCAAAAGTTTCCTCATTACATTGTATGAAGCCAAATCCCCTCCACCTGCTCCCCCCCCCCCCCCCCCCTCCCCCACTCTGTCTTGCTATGTCAAAATTCCCTACCAAAATCTTGTCGCCCAGTGTTAATGAGATTGGCCACCTCCCTGCATTATATTGGCACTCCAGTTTCAGATTGGTGAACTTCGCGCACACACACACACACACATAGCCATCCACACATATACAGACACAAGCAGACATATTCCATTGGAATTGTGTGCGAGTGTATACCCGTCCTTTTTCCCCCCCTAAGGTAAGTCTTTCCGCTCCCGGGATTTGAATGACTCCTTACCCTCTCCCTTAAAACCCACATCCTTTCGTCTTTCCCTCTCCTTCCCTCTTTCCTGACGAAGCAACCATTGGTTGCGAAAGCTAGAATTTTGTGTGTATGTTTGTGTTTGTTTGTGTGTCTGTCGATCTGCCAGCACTTTTGTTTGGTAAGTCTCATCATCTTTGTTTTTAGATATATTTTTCCCACGTGGAATGTTTCCGTCGTGACTTACCAAACAAGAAAGTGCTGGTAGATAGACACAATAAAAAACACACACACAAATTTCAAGCTTTCGCAACCCAAGGTTGCTTCATCAGGAAAGAGGGAAGGAGAGGGAAAGACGAAAGGATATGGGTTTTAAGGGAGAGGATAAGGAGTTATTCCAATCCTGGGAGTGGAAAGACTTAGCTTAGGGGGAAAAAAGGACTGGTATACACTCGCGCGCACACACGCACATATCCATCCACACATATACAGACACAGGCAGATGTGTAAAGGCAAAGAGGTTGGGCAGAGATGTCAGTCAAGGCGGAAGTACAGAGGCAAAGATATTGTTGACAAGTGATGTACGAGGGGCGGAAACTTGAAATTAGTGGAGGTTGAGGCCTGGTGGGTAATGGGAAGAGTGAATATATTGAAGGGCAAGTTCCCATCTCTGAATTTCTGATAGGTTGGTGTCAGTGGGAAGTATCCAGATAACCCGGACGGTGTAACACTGTGCCAAGATGTGCTGGCCGTGCACCAAGGCATGTTTAGCCACAGGGTGATCCTCATTACCAACAAACACTGTCTGCCTGTGTCTGTTGATGTGAATGGACAGTTTGTTGCTGGTCATTCTCACATAGAAGGCTTCACAGTGTAGGCATGTCAGTTGATAAATCATGTGGGTGCTTTCACATGTGTCTCTGCCTTTGATTGTGTACACCTTCCGGGTTACAGGACTGGAGTAGGTGGTGGTGGGAGGGAGCATGGGACAGGTTTTACACCGGGGGCGGTTACAAGGGTAGGAGCCAGAGGGTAGGGAAGGTGGTTTGGGGATTTCATAGGGATGAACCAAGAGGTTACGAAGGTTAGATGGACGGCAGGTAATGTAGAACCATGACAGTAAACGACAGTGTGTACATATCTCCCTAAAGTGTTCTTATATAACCATATGTACAATATAGAACCATCACAGTAAACGACAATGTGTGCATCCTTTCCCGATATACACATTCCTCCCCCTGCAACACTTGATGGTTCTCCCTTTTGATGTGTAAGATCATTGTTTGTGTAATCGTATTTTTTTTGTGCATGCCTAAGTGTGTGTGTGTAGCCTGATTCTTCGGCCTGCTTATATAAAATAAGTTGTAGGTTATTACAAACCATGGAAAATGAGGAGTACTTCTGTAATAGAAGTATATGAATATGGAAAGAGGGAAAGATAGATAGGTCCTCGAATGAGAAGTAAGAAAGGAAAAAGTAGAAATGGCTGCTAAGATCGTAGAAGAGAAAGAGGATAGCCCCAAAGACAGGAAACCCTTCGCACCCACCTTCCCCAGGATCCCTACTTCGCCAGTGCTTGAGTGAGAAGCCAGAGGAGGTATGGTGTTAAATGTCTCCTACAGAACGGACATTCTCACCTTCATCTTTGAAGTTGCCGAAGAAAAATCTTAGCAGCACCTATGGAATGGCAAATTGTGAAGAATCAGTCAGACTTGTCTGTGAGGGTTGTCTGGAACGTGCGGTGTGTGTTTAGTGTGACCCATGATTTATTTGTTAGTGTAAATCACACTTTAGTCTATAATACCCACCCCTTCCAAAACCAATACAAACCCTCCCATCTACATCACATTTCATAAAAGGTATAAAATATTCTATACTAAATAGAAAATCATACACTACGATAACATAGTTGTTTAGTCATTAAGCTTATACTATATTTTTATACATACATAAAAGATTAGGTTTAATTCATGTCATTTGGATATCATTCTATTCATTTCATTTCATGTTTAGGGATCACTGTTTATCCGTGATCCTCTTAAGTCTTATTTATTTATTTATTTTGTCATATCCGGTTTTCTATACGCTAAAATTACAGGATAGTTTAAGATTTGAAGGGAATTCAGTGCAGGAAATACAGTACAGAAGAAACACTGAAAACAACTCGGGATCCGACGGTCGTCGTTCTGCCCATTAACGCAGAATGTTAACGTCCCTGGGGGACAGATGTGACTCCGCCTGGTTCCCATGGATCTGACATTAACCTCACTCGATTGCTTATGGACCAATACTTCTCGTTAAATTTTGTGTGAAAGCCTCCCCATAACAAAACAATTACCACTTTACTAGGAAATACAACATTAAGTAAATTTATTCTACTTTCTATGCTATCATGGATAAGTTTGAATTCTTCGCACAAGTTGTCTATAACATTGCTATTATCATTAAGTGTGGAAAAAGCAACAGTCAAAACGTTGCCGGAGATTATCCTCCTGTTCCTCCAGATTACTTATATTTATTAAGTCTGAAGTGACTAGTGTCTCCTTCAAGTTGCATTCCATGTTATCTACTCGAATGTTAATGCCTGCATATTGTTGACTGGACTATAGGAATTAGCTTTTCCTGTTTCTCAACACTTTCCTTTAAAGTGTGTAATCTATGTTTTACAGCATCAAATGTAACATTACAGACACTCCGAAATGATCCTAATTTTTCATGAAGTTCATCTTCAACATTATTTTACTTATCTTCAATATCACATTCTAACTTTTTAGCTGAGTCCTGAAATTGGTTACTCTGTGTCTGACTCAACGGTTGGTTTACTCGACTACTTAACGAACCAATCTATTTTTAAATTCTCTACTTTAGTAGTTAAAGCGTCAAATTCAGTCTTCAAATTTCCCACGCCTTCACATAACTGACTAAATTCTTTACTTTGTTCATCTACTCTAGCATTTAACAATCCTAAAGTCTCATTCTGAACATCCAATTTATTATTTAATTGAGTGTTCACTGAATCTAATGTTAGACTTTGAGCATTTAGATTGTATTTAGTTCCTTTCTTAAAGAAGTATTTTGGGTAGTGAATTATTTACTTTGTGCATCTAATTTTTCACTTAAAGTTGCAATTTGAGCATTTGACTCTGTTCTTTGGTTATCTAATTTAAAGACTTAGTGCTTTAATTGAATTTGCTACCTCTGTTCAGGCTGGCATTTCTTTTGTCGCTGTCATGGCCATGGCTGGTTCTGATGTTTCCCCAGTTTTTTTGAGTATTATCCATATTTTTCTTTCTCTTAGATTGAGTTATCATTAAAAAAATTCACCTCTGAGTATAATAACTATACTAACAGTCTATTTTAAACAGTATCCTTAACTTCACACTTAAATAATTGTCTTTCGCTCACCCGACGTAGAGTTTTAGGCTGCATTGGTGAGCAGGTGTGGAATCAGCGGTGGTAAACAGCACGGGCCCCGGCAGCATCAAAGGCTGGTTTCAGTGTTGGTGTCAGTGAACGCGGATTTGTAGTCAGCACCGGTGAGCAGCAGCTAGTGTTTTCTGCATTGATTGCTGTTTATGGGTCCACGCCCTGGCGATGTGTGTGAGGGCTGCTTACTCTCCACTCTGGATCTTCGCCATCGAATAGATCTCATTATAACTCTTCTTAGTCTAAAATGTTGAGATTTTCCTTGCGTCTTTTCTTGTATGGTATTTATTAATTTTCACCGCTTTTTACCGTTTATGCAGAATCCAACTCTGCGAAACAATTTCCCTGTCTTGTTGCTAATGGTTGCTATGGCAACTCACAATATCTTTTTATCTTGATTTCGTTTCAAAATTCCTCTTTCGTTGAGTCCTGATCACTATGGTCGCCATGTTCTGATGGTTTCGGTGACAGAATGACAGAACGTGTAAAGTCGGATTGCCGTCCTTGTTAAGTAAGTAGGCAATTCATGATGTAATTATACCCCATAAAATTCTCTTCTTAGACATAAATATCTCCGTCTTCTTGTATTTTACTCGTACTTTGAGCTTTAGAAACACACTTAATTAACATTTACAAACAAGTTTGGTTTTAGAACCACTCGGAAATTCAAAAACATGTCTTGCTTCTAGCAAGTCTAACACCAAGATTAAGTAAGAGTCTCTAGACACATCATGTTTCAATTGTCTGTCACAATTACAATTATTCGACCACTAAGGAATAATACATAGTTATCCTTGCATCCTCCATACAGGTTCTATGGTGTGAGCGGCAAACACTTGTCAGCGTTGCTCATCTGACACAGCTCCTGTCTTCCCATGATAAACATCTATCCTGCGCACACAGACATGTGTTGCACAGTAAATAAGCTCTCTCTCACACACACTTATCTTTAAAACATCATGTGTTTGAGGTGGCAGAAGGTCGAGTGGTTCCAGAATTTACGTGGAAATTCTTAAATCACTACAGTAGTCTCAAAGAGGGACAAAACCAATGTGTTGCTTAAGTGTCCTTGGTCATAGCACGCGCATGTCATAATTACTGCATCTGTCACTGAGAAGAGGCAATGTGAGCCTACCATTTGGAGGTATTCAGTTTTACTTGTACTCACTTCTCAAGGACACTTATATCGTGTTTCTCTGTGCAGAGCAGGGTGACTTTGCTTGATATTGGATTGCATCTATCAGCTTTGTAGGGTGTACTGTGACTTACTGAGCCTGATAGTAGCAATTCTGAGCTGAAAAGGAATGTGTGGGGCTCCTTGTCGATGTAACCAGTAATATGTCATGCAGCCTCAATTGAGTGAACTATTTCAGAGCCCCAGTGCTACTGGGTATGTATGACATAGCACTCAAACTGACACACTCTGCCTGTCAGGAATATTTGTGGAGCTCATTTCCATAAAGTACCAAATCCAGTAGGGCAGATTTTTCAGTGGAGCAGATTAATTTCCTGTAGCCACAACAGTTCTCATATACAAACCACAGTTGATATACAGTTTGTATGGGACTCACTGATTGTCATTTAGAAAAAATTTAAGATTTTCCTTATTATTATTATTATTATTATTATTATTATTGTGCAGTTAATAGGACTTTAATTTTGGATTTGGTACTTCTTGTTGTAAAAATTATTTTAAAAAGTGTACATACTGTACTTCATAAACAAATAACAATCAGCACTAATATATTTTGTGACATTTATTGCAAACAACTTTAAAGGATATGTTTAGCAATCAAAAACTTTAGAACTTATATTAAATCCATACTATACCTTCTGGATTGGGATTTACTTCAAGTCTTACAGAATTATTTTGCTTAAGCTGCTAAGAGATACTGTATTAATACTGATTTTAGAAACAGTATCTAATTATTCCTAGTATTATTGATAATTAGTTCAAAAATCAGTTATGATAATGAAAGTCTATGTTATCATTGTCTCCATCATCATTAACTTCTAGTACTTCATTATCCTCTACCACACCTTTGTAGAAAGGGATTTAGTTCAATTCATGGCCCACTGCAGAAAGTAAGGTTACCAAGTCTTTTTTTCCATGTTGTACATAACTACTATTTGGTATGCCTTGTACTTGAGGCAAAATATAGTCATACCTTACCCTGCTTCTGACCATTTTGTATTTGCACACTGTTGTCATTGCATATGCGAGCATGCAGATCGATTAGTGCTCTTGTACCGGGTGATCAAAAAGTCAGTATAAATTTGAAAACTGAATAAATCACGGAATAATGTAGATAGAGAGGTACAAATTGACACACATGCTTGGAATGACATGGAGTTTTATTACAACCAAAAAAATACAAAAGTGGTTTAAACTCTTGGAAGCGCCATACGAAACCACAGATTGACGTCCCAAGCTAAATTATGAAAATACTTTCAACAGTTTCGCCATGACGAGTAGAACTGTATAATACCATTAGAAGTGAACTGCAATTAACACGATTAATAATCGTCTGACTGAAAGCTCCACAGTTAAACTTCCATTACTACAAACTCTGAACAGTACCTCCAAAGTTCACTTGTTGACGATACCAGAGTGTCATATTACTCGTTATAACTGTAGATAAGAATTTAACATGCGGTGGATCGACTTAGGTTTCATAATAAGACCAGCAATGATTCGGTCCCTCACTTGGCTCCATCTTCAATCCAACACAGTAATTTACTTTAAAGCAGCTAAAGAGATGACAATGTTGATATCAATGCCCTCCTTCCAAGCAGCACTCTAACTGGACACTGAAGCAAAACTTACACCATTCACACAGGTCTGATAATACGCGCCACCAATGTGCACCTCTTTAGAATTCTTATGTTCACCTCATACACCAAACTTGCTGTAATTCTTCATCGGAATCCAAGGCCAGAACCAATAAATAACTTCTCAGCCCTTGAATGACCACATGATGATCGCCATTGGGACAACACCAGCCCTCCACACTAGGATCTTCGAGCCTGCGGCATTCCATCCCCAACCGACTGCTTCCACGGGGCCCACCGACCAAGCAGCCTTGCCCTCTGACACCGGCGTTGCTCCTCACACACAGTCCAGAGCTAACTGACAGCAACTCCCTTCTACCTTGTTCTGTCACCTTGCGGCACATGGGAAGCCAACTCGCCAAAGATATGCGGCAACCAGAGACTCCAATCTAATATCGATATTGACATTGTGGGGAGTACTGAGAGGCGGGTGATTTCAAAACCAAAACAAATTTAAATAGCGAGCTGTACCAGCTCACATAGGGGCTAATATTAATAAAGCAAATTCCATGTCCACTGACATAAAAGCCCACATTTTAAGTGGTAATAGGTGTTATCATACTTTGAAAGCTAATGATATCTGGGATGATAAAACAACAGTTCAAAATGACTATATTCATTGATAAGTGAAAATATTATGACCATTGCCTACTGCAATGTTGGCAACCACCTGTTGGCATTGTGGACATGTGACACAGCAACAAAGGTACGTAAGTGGAGCAGGCACAGACAGAGTATCACCCTAGCAAAGATAGGCTGCAAATGGGAAAATCCATTGAGATAAGCAACTTTGACAAATGGCAGTTTATTATGCAGAGTATGTGAATGAGTATCTCGAGTACAGTGAAGCTGGTTGAATGTTCATCTGGTACTGTCATGAGCATCTACAGAAAGAGGTAGGTGGACAGTGAAAGTATCCCTAGGTGCTAAATGGTAGGACGTCCATGACTCTTCACAGAATGTGTGGTTCGGGTGCTTGTCTGTTCTATAAAGTAGGATAGATGGTGATCTGGGGCATCTCTGCTCTAAGAGCACAATGCTATTGCACGCATAAGTGCACACCATTCATTGTATATTGTTGAACATGGAGCTCTGCAGCAGACTACTCCTACACGTTCACATGTTGACCAAATGATTTCGTTAATTATGATTGAGGCAGTTCAAAACTAGCAGCCTGCCATGGGCACAGGCTGATGGAAATCCAATTGAACCCATCTGGGTCGCTATCAGGTGCTATCACCCTGTATCCAAACCAGCGGCCCGTTATTTGAATGAATTACATGACCTTGCATAAAAATTTAATGTCACATACCTCCACAAATGTACCAACAAACTGTTGGCTCCCTGATATGCAGAATCAGTGATGTATTTTGTTCCAAAGATGGACAAGCAAGCTGTAAAGCAGGTGGTCATAATGTTTTGGCTCATGAGTTTATAAAGTTATGATTAGGCCAGTGGTTATACATCGATGTGAAGCAAGGACGCTAACCAGCACTGATGAACAACCCACAGTATTTGAATGAAGAATACTATGAAAATTTGAGGAGATTGAAAATGATGATTGGAATTGGAGAGCCTTTATGAGCTGCATCATCTCATACAAGCAGCTGATATTGTAAGACTAATTAAACGTAAAAAAAATAGCCTGGCTGGAGCACATCCTAAGGATGAAGGACACAAAAACTACAAAGAAGCTCTTCCAATAGAAAACTTACAAGAAGAAGAGTAAAAGGAAGGCAAAGTAAATGGGCTGGACAACGTGGAAGGAAACATTAGAAACCTAGGAACCAGAGGATGAAGAAGGAAAGTAAACGAGAGGGCAGAATTGAAGGAAAATGTTAAGGAGGCATGACATAAGCACAGTTGTAAGGCACAAGAAGAAGAAGAAGAAGAATAAGGTGACCATCACTGTATCTTCTGTGCAGTACTATTAGGCATATTTTTTGTTGAATGAAAGAGAACAGCATGTGGCTTGTGATCAGTCATGAGAAAATATTGTCAGTCATACAGGTATTGACAAAATTTCAACACCACATTTAATAGCTAGGGCTTCTTTTTCCAGCTGACTGTATTTGACTTGGGCCTTGTTCAACATCTTTGACACAAATGCTATGGGGTGTTCAGTGTTTCTGCCTTGTGAGATAAAACTACCCCTATTCAATGTGGTGATGCAACAACTGCAAGCACTGTGAGTTTCTGGGTGATTAAGCAGTGCACTTCTCAACTTCTGAAATGATTGTTCACATTCCACAGTCTATTGGAAAGGAATATTTTTACTGCTGAGTTGATGCAGAGGAGTAGTGATTTGCATTGCATTGAGAATGTAGTGTATAAAGGGCAGCTGGATGAAAACAACACAGATGGAAAAAAGTAATTAAACTGTTTATTGTTTCAAAATTAATAGCCATAAATGTTAATACTTTTACCCTGTCGTGAGACAAGATGTTCAATGCCTTCATGGAAAAATGTTTACAGTTGCCTACAGAACCATGATTGCACCCAGTTGTGCACCCCCTTCATCGGAAGCAAGTCAGCAGCCACGAATGTCTTTCTTCAGGATTCCAAAAATATGGAAATCACATGGGGGGTGAATGGGATTGTATGGAGGATGTGATAAGAGCTTCCCAAAGAAACTTCTGCAACATATTTGAAACAACCTCAGCAAATGTGAAAATATGATTCGTACGAGAAACATACACATATTGCTACCAGGCATGTAACGTTCAGATATATATGAGTACTTTTTATACTAACACTTTAGTAATTTTTGATGTTGGCTTGTAAAAAAAAAAAAAAAAAAAAAAAAAACATTTGAATTGAAGGTACAAGGCCACTGGAAGCCTTCAGAGATCGAAACCATAAGGTGTGGCTTACAGGAAAATAGGCTTGAGGTTTCACAACAAATTCCGCAGCATACTCAAGCTGCTATATCCATTAAATCCTTTGAATTTATTCAAACTGAATTGATACATCCATGTGGTAAGGCAGTATGCAAGTTCAGTTTGTTGCAGAGACAACATCTTTTCGATGTGTTGCCAGGAAGCATATTCTCTCATGGCTGGGTAATGTGCTTAATTTCTAATCTTTTAGGCAGAACAGTGCACCTCTTCAACCACGCAACCTTTCCCCTGGCCCGCCTCCCAATAGTCATAATAATCACAAATTTCAATTTTTGAAAACTTGTGATAAAACTTATAGTGACAAATCAGTTTTTACAAAATACTGTTCTGAAATTGAGATTTGTGAAAAAATAATTCCTTATAGTTAAAACAATAAAACCATAAGCTTTAAAATAAACACAGGTGCTACCATCCGGCCCTGTATCAGTATCACTCTGCTCCGTGGCTCTGCTCAATACATGTCAGCCTAAGTTGGTGGCAGTGCCGCCAACTTTGTCACGTGTATTTTGGCTAATCAACTTCCAAAATCTACTATAAATCTCCCAAAAAATAATATTTGTATGAGGAACATGCTTTATATATAAACATAGTATATTAAAGGTACACTGGTTTTTTATTTGCATAATCTTTCTTTCTCCTGACTTTCTTTCTCTTTTGACTGCAACAATTCACTCCTTATGAAAAACAGATATGTCAAGGTTATCCATTTCTTCTTCCACGAATTTTGTTAATGTTGAGGGTCCTGGGTTGCTGCTTTTAATGACACTACTCTTGCTGTAAGCTTGGATAGTACCCATGAAACAAACAATATTCATTTTGTAAAGATAGTAAACTTGAAATTTGTATAAATTTATGGATTCATTCTGTTATTTCGAATTTTGTGATTCCGTAGATTTTCCCGGCCTCTTACATGTTTATGGCTTTCACGGGTATTCATCTGGGTATGATCATCTTCACTGCACGATATTTCAGCAATCCATCTGGCCAGTATCTTCAAGTGTGATCACTGAGTATACAATCATGCCTGAACTGAATGAACATCAGAAACGGTGGCTCCTTTATACTCCGGGTACAGGCCACTGCGCCTGTGTGAGAAGCAGAAGAGCTGCCCCCTGCGAAGCGAAGAATTGCATTGCCACTGCTGGTAGAAACTGGCGAAAGCGATAAATCGCAAATTAAGATGTAGCGAGTCAAAAACTAGACCATGTTGTTTTATATCAGACAAAATAGGGTACCTTATCTTGCTTAAAGGAAAACCTTTATCTCTATTAATAATAGACCCTATTTTGTCTTCACTTCGCAGGGGGCAGCTCTTCCGCTTCTCACACAGGTGCAGTGGCCTGTACCTGGGGTATAAAGGAGCCGCCATTTCTGATGTTCATTCAATTCGGGCACGACTGTGTAATCAGCGATCGCACCTGAAGATGCCGGCCAGATGGATTGCTGAAATATCGTGCAGTGGAGACGATCATATCCGGCAGCATACCTGTGAAGAGCATAAACATTTCGAATCTTACTTATTTTTTTCAGAACTGCATCTTCAAATTGAAAGTTGTGACAGCACATTCTAACAAGGGAACCTCCCCATCGCACCCCCCTCAGATTTAATTGCAAGTTGGCACAGTGGATAGGCCTTGAAAAAATGAACACAGATCAATCGAGAAAACAGGAAGAAGTTGTGTGGAACTATGAAAAAAATAAGCAAAATATACAAACTGAGTAGTCCATGCGCAAGATAAGCAGCATCAAGGGCACTGTAAGCCCTGAAGCTTCGTGGTCCCGTGGTTAGCGTGAGCAGCTGCGAAACAAAAGGTCTTTAGTTCAAGCCTCCCTCGCGTGAAAATTTTTTTTATTTTCAGACTATTATCAAAGTTGTGATGTGAAAATTACCGAACTATCAGCTTAATAAGTCACAGCTGCAAAATACTAACACGAATTCTTTACAGACGAATGGAAAAACTAGTAGAAGCCAACCTCGGGGAAGATCAGTTTGGATTCCGTAGAAACACTGGAACACGTGAGGCAATACTGACCTTACGACTTATCTTAGAAGAAAGATTAAGGAAAGGCAAACCTACGTTTCTAGCATTTGTAGACTTAGAGAAAGCTTTTGACAATGTTGACTGGAATACTCTCTTTCAAATTCTAAAGGTGGCAGGGGTAAAATACAGGGAGCGAAAGGCTATTTACAATTTGTACAGAAACCAGATGGCAGTTATAAGAGTTGAGGGACATGAAAGGGAAGCAGTGGTTGGGAAGGGAGTAAGACAGGGTTGTAGCCTCTCCCCGATGTTGTTCAATCTGTATATTGAGCAAGCAGTAAAGGAAACAAAAGAAAAATTCGGAGTAGGTATTAAAATTCATGGAGAAGAAATAAAACCTTTGAGGTTCGCCGATGACATTGTAATTCTGTCAGAGACAGCAAAGGACTTGGAAGAGCAGTTGAATGAAATGGACAGTGTCTTGAAAGGAGGATATAAGATGAACATCAACAAAAGCAAAACAAGGATAATGGAATGTAGTCTAATTAAGTCGGGTGATGCTGAGGGAATTAGATTAGGAAATGAGGCACTTAAAGTAGTAAAGGAGTTTTGCTATTTGGGGATCAAAATAACTGATGATGGTCGAAGTAGAGAGGATATAAAATGTAGGCTGGCAATGGCAAGGAAAGCGTTTCTGAAGAAGAGAAATTTGTTAACATCCAGTATTGATTTAAGTGTCAGGAAGTCATTTCTGAAAGTATTCGTATGGAGTGTAGCCATGTATGGAAGTGAAACATGGACGATAAATAGTTTGGAGAAGAAGAGAATAGAAGCTTTCGAAATGTGGTGCTACAGAAGAATGCTGAAGATTAGATGGGTAGATCACATAACTAATGAGGAAGTATTGAATAGGATTGGGGAGAAGAGAAGTTTGTGGCACAACTTGACCAGAAGAAGGGATCGGTTGGTAGGACATGTTCTGAGGCATCAAGGGATCACCAATTTAGTATTGGAGGGCAGCGTGGAGGGTAAAAATCGTAGAGGGAGACCAAGAGATGAATACACTAAGCAGATTCAGAAGGATGTAGATTGCAGTAGGTACTGGGAGATGAAAAAGCTTGCACAGGATAGAGTAGCATGGAGAGCTGCATCAAACCAGTCTCAGGACTGAAGACCACAACAACAACATTATCAAAGTTAAGGCACTCAAACATAATCAACTTTGCTCTCCAAAATTCCAGGAAATATTCAGATTTGCTTGGACACACGCGGGATTTGACGGTCTACACACGGAAAAATTTGAAAACGTTAGAAACATATGTTTTGACAGAGCACAGGGAAAACTGTGCGACTGTGAAATTGTTGCAGTCATTTGTTGCAGTTCATGTGACAAACTCTTATGTTTTCATCACTTTTTTGGGAATGATTATCACATCCACAAGAAAACCTAAATCGGCAAGGTAGAAGAATCTTTTTACCCATTCACCAAGTGTACAAGTTAGATGGGTCGACAACATATTCCTGTCAGGTGACGCACATGCCGTCACCAGTGCCATATACACTCCTGGAAATGGAAAAAAGAACACATTGACACCGGTGTGTCAGACCCACCATACTTGCTCCGGACACTGCGAGAGGGCTGTACAAGCAATGATCACACACACGGCACAGCGGACACACCAGGAACCGCGGTGTTGGCTGTCGAATGGCGCTAGCTGCGCAGCATTTGTGCACCGCCGCCGTCAGTGTCAGCCAGTTTGCCGTGGCATACGGAGCTCCATCGCAGTCTTCAACACTGGTAGCATGCCGTGACAGCGTGGACGTGAACCGTATGTGCAGTTGACGGACTTTGAGCGAGGGCGTATAGTGGGCACGCGGGAGGCCGGGTGGACGTACCGCCGAATTGCTCAACACGTGGGGTGTGAGGTCTCCACAGTACATCGATGTTGTCGCCAGTGGTCGGCGGAAGGTGCACGTGCCCGTCGACCTGGGACCGGACCGCAGCGACGCACGGATGCACGCCAAGACCGTAGGATCCTACGCAGTGCCGTAGGGGACCGCACCGCCACTTCCCAGCAAATTAGGGACACTGTTGCTCCTGGGGTATCGGCGAGGACCATTCGCAACCGTCTCCATGAAGCTGGGCTACGGTCCCACACACCGTTAGGCCGTCTTCCGCTCACGCCCCAACATCGTGCAGCCCGCCTCCAGTGGTGTCGCGACAGGCGTGAATGGAGGGACGAATGGAGACGTGTCGTCTTCAGCGATGAGAGTCGCTTCTGCCTTGGTGCCAATGATGGTCGTATGCGTGTTTGGCGCCGTGCAGGTGAGCGCCACAATCAGGACTACATACGACCGAGGCACACAGGGCCAACACCCGGCATCATGGTGTGGGGAGCGATCTCCTACACTGGCCGTACACCACTGGTGATCGTCGAGGGGACACTGAATAGTGCACGGTACATCCAAACCGTCATCGAACCCATCGTTCTACCATTCCTAGACCGGCAAGGGAACTTGCTGTTCCAACAGGACAATGCACGTCCGCATGTATCCCGTGCCACCCAACGTGCTCTAGCAGGTGTACGTCAACTACCCTGGCCAGCAAGATCTCCGGATCTGTCCCCCATTGAGCATGTTTGGGACTGGATGAAGCGTCGTCTCACGCGGTCTGCACGTCCAGCACGAACGCTGGTCCAACTGAGGCGCCAGGTGGAAATGGCATGGCAAGCCGTTCCACAGGACTACATCCAGCATCTCTACGATCGTCTCCATGGGAGAATAGCAGCCTGCATTGCTGCGAAAGGTGGATATACACTGTACTAGTGCCGACATTGTGCATGCTCTGTTGCCTGTGTCTATGTGCCTGTGGTTCTGTCAGTGTGATCATGTGATGTATCTGACCCCAGGAATGTGTCAATAAAGTTTCCCCTTCCTGGGACAATGAATTCACGGTGTTCTTATTTCAATTTCCAGGAGTGTAGAATATATCAGACGTGTTGTCCTGTGGAGGAATCGGTTGACGTATGACCTTGCGAGCAAATGTTTTCGGTGCCCACTGGAGAGGCACGTCATTTCGTCTATTAATTGCACGGTTTTGCGGTGCGGTGGCAAAACACATACACTAAACTTATTACAGTGAACAGAGATGTCAGTGAACGAGCGGACGGATCATTACTTTGCGAGAATAAAGAAAGTAAAATTTTCACCCGATGGAAGGCTTGAACCAAGGACTTCTCCCTCCAGAGCTGCTCACGCTAACCACGGGACCATGGCGCTACTGAGCTCACAATATCCTTAATGTTGCTTATGTTGCACATGGACTACTCAGTTCGTATATTTTGCTTATTTTTTTCGTAGTTCCACACAACTTCTTCCTGTTTTCTCGATTGATCTGTGTCCAGTTTTTCAAGGCCTATCCACTGTGCCAACTTATAACTAAATCTGAGGGGGGTGCGATGGGGAGGTTCCCTTGTAAGATGCTGAAGACCAGCATGAATCATCAAAACAGAAATGAGCATGACATTCCCCATCCTGTTCCTATGCGAACTTTTGACAATATTCATTTTGCTAAAGTGCCTCTCTACTTCTGCATTTGATGAAGGTAGCACTAGAAGTAGCCTAGCCAAACTGCAGAGTTCACCAAAAGGTTCTGTTTATTTGCACTCTCATACTTTGATGCTTGAGATCAAAATCCAGCTGTTCCGTTACATTCCCACAGTTCTCAGAGTTGGTGTTCTCCCACTGGAGTTTCACATCACACACTATGGATGATCTGATACCTATTTCCAAAGCTAACAATGTGATATTGTCCATTACTCTTCTTAAACTGTTTCTGGTGCTATAGATGGCACATTGTGTAGTACTTCAACATTCTTCAGGAGTGGGAATTGGAGCTCACTGACAATAATGTTAATGAAAATTTTCTGTATTCCCAATTCAGTATCCAAAGTCATTCAACCATTGCTACACAAAATTCTTACTTGCTTTTCAAAAGCAAAACACGAATGTAGCTTGGGGTGAAGAAAATTCTTAACGTTTACAAAAAGTGAGTCCTCTTAACACAATTTTAAGATTACCATTTGTACTAGTGTTCTGATTAAAACAGTGAGATCTTGCAGTGGCTTGGTGGGGTCGGCAGATCTAGAATGGAGCACCTTATTAACTTCATGCATTGTCACAGAATTGGTCATAAAAATATGAAAAACAATTTGTTCTTATTGCCTCTATACATTTTATATAAGTCTGCGCGGTAGTAATAAGGTAATGTATGTTCTGGTGCACTTGAGATATCAAATTGTTATGCAAATTAACTAAACTGTTAAGCTGGTTGATTTATGACCTTAACCTGTTGTCCTCTAAGTGGCTTTTCATGTAACCCCATCCCTCCCGTTCCCCTTAACCTACTGTTATGCTAATTGATTTATGATTCCCTGGGGAACATCCATCCTGTTGGGTCCCCTACCCCAGCCTCTACCCCTCCTTCACCCCTACCTCTCTGGGAAATCACCAACCCCTCCCCCCTTCCCCTCGCTGATACAAGCACACTTTTTATCTTAAAGTAATTGATAAATTAATTAACCCCTCCCCTGTGGGATATTCCCCATCCCTTCCCTACCCTCCCCTTCCCCACTTTGGCTAGCACACTGGACTCGTATTCGGGAGGACGACGGTTCAATCCCGCGTCTGGCCATCCTGATTTAGGTTTTCCGTGATTTCCCTAAATCGCTCCAGGCAAATGCTGGGATGGTTCCTTTGAAAGGGCACGGCCGACTTCCTTCCCTTATCCGATGAGACCGATGACCTTGCTGTTTGGTCTCTTCCCCCAAACAACCCAACCCTTCCCCACTTGCCCCACCCCCTCATCCACCAAGAAATTGGCAGGAAAGAGACTCTGTCTGTGCTGGAGAGGAAGGAAATCAGTGTCAATAATATATCGATACATATTCTTTATTTAATCAGGATGCGGAAGACTGAGCTCCCCAAATGGGGTATAGCTCATGTCTGTCCTCCCATTTCCAATGACGTAATAAATGCATGCACCGAGGAATGGAATGAAGTGTGACATATCAGCCACTGTTTTGAGTTGCTTGTGCATGTGTTTACCATCTGGGCACCTCCTCAGAGGTCCTAATTACAGGCCATGACACTAAATACCACAGACCATGGACCGGATGTCAGCCTCCTTTGATCTCGCGGCCCCAAACAAAGCATCAGATAGTGGCATCCCTTTGATATCTGATACCTGGGGAATTCCCACCAAGTCTCCATCGCCCACTCTCACGTGGCTACTTCCTGTTTGTGTGTGAACCAGTGTCTCCAGATACGCAGATGGAAGATTTCGTCCCTCCTCAGAATACTGTGTTCCTTTTGGCTAATGTTGGGGACAAACAGAGAGCTCATGCAATTGCAATATCAAAAATAACAGGAAACAGTCCACTTGCAAATAAATTGTTTAGCTATTTACAGGAATAAAATAGATCACTTGAAGCACTCACCACCACCACCTTATGATGATCTTTCTTTGTAAAAAAACATATTTTCAACGTTTGAGTATCACACACAAACATTACGCAAATCAATTAATTAAATTTACTCCAAATAGACCATAGTACTAAATATATCTGAGGTCTTGTATGCACCGACGTTTGAGAACACAAGCGTCCTCCTCCACTGCAGTGTTTACACCAAACATATCTGGCGAAAAAACACATTCAGGGGATAGCATGAATTATGTGCTGTCCACACTGGGCCACACCCACGCTGTCAGCCACCGGGTTCGAAACAACAGCACACTACAGAGAAACAGACACGCTGCATGCATTGACCACATCAACAATTAAGCACCAATCTTCCGGTATTCGCACACCTGTTGTACCAAGTGTTCAGGGGCCAGAGAGAGTATCACCATGACCACGAGGCCTTCAACCAATCAATGTACATGAATCCTATTAGTATTTTATCACCTGGTAAAAAAATCTATTCTTATCAGCTTAATATCTGTTATATCCTTCATCACAGGACTAGAATATTAAACTCGTTTTTGGCTCATGACATAGTGCTAAGAACATGGCTCATGACATGCTCTGCTATAAAATTAATACTAAAAATCCGTTTATAAACTCAGTAATATAGCTGATTTTACTATGATGGACATCTCTCCCTGTATAGGTTCGAGATTAACTTTTCATCAAAAGAAGTCACCGCACAAGAAAACACCTGACTACTCTGGCCCGTGAATTATATCTGTAGTTCTCTCACAGTTGCTGACATCTGCCTGGTGGCAAGTCATTCAAATCAATTGATTGACTGATTAATTAAATTGTTCATGAGAGGCCGCTTGCATGATGGGCAACTTTTTTTTCCTGCAGCCAGATTATGCTTCCCAGGTAACTCAAATGGGAATCCCTGGAGGGAAGGCAATTTTGTTTTCGAAGAACACTGTTGAGAACCGACACCTGAAGCTGACTGCTGAAGGATTCTAATGCCCCCAACATACATTTCCTGTAAGGACTTGAGGATAAGATGCGAGAAATTAACTTCCTTATAGAGGCATATGACAGTCTTTTTTTCCCTTGCTGTATTTGTGAGGGGAATGGGAAAGGAAATGACTAGTAGTGCTACATGGTACCCTCCACCACACATTGTAGAATGGTTTTTGAAGTGTGTATATCAATGTAGCTGTAAATTTACTCTACCCATTATGATGTCAGCCCAACCATTTATAAGCACACAAACCTCATAAAAATATTCTCTCTTATTTAACGAAAAAAAAAAAAAAGACAGAACTTCGGCTGCTGATTGTCTCTCGATAAAAACCTTCGTATTAGCCCTTAATTTTCCCATTGAAGTCACTTCCTGAGATATATGTGAGAGATTGTAATACATTTGTCCACAATACTTAAAAGAAATGGAACAGAGCTCACCCTTCAACTCCCTTTTCATCAGAGTATTACCTACCCACCATATTCTCATGAATCCTCCAGCCTTCAACATATAGCGTTTGAATGCACCTGATTTCGGCAAGTAAGAGGTGTCCCACACCAAGCCACAGCTACATGGCAGTTCTCTCGAAAAACCATCACATTCTGACATTAGTCGGAAGTCCTCAACCTGTCACTGACTAGGAAGAGAGCTATTACAATGAGAAAACTGGCATACTGATGTTCAAGAGGAAATTCACATCCATGCAGAGTACATATGGACTGCACAAAGAAATTCAGAAGCATAATACACACAATTCATTGATTTCAAATGACTGTCTATAAATATCCCCCTGTGCAAGTCGTAATCTCCTTTTCATATTCCTATGATTACTACACTAGAAATATGACAATGTAATGGTATCAGAGTCTTCACTCACAGCATAGTATCTCCCTCTCCCTTTCCCTCTCCCTCTCCCACTCCCTCTCCTCCCCCTCTCCCTCCTCCCTCTCCTCCTCCCTCTCTCTCTCTCTCTCTCACACTCTCCACCCTCTCTCCCTCACTCCCCCCTCTCTCTCCCCCTCTCTCTCCCCCTCTCTCCCCCCTCTCCCCTTCTCTCTCCTTCCTCTCCCCCTCCTCTCCCCCTCCTCCTCTCCCTCTCTCCCCTCCTCTCTCTCCTCTCCCCCCTCTCTCTCCTTCTCCCTCTCTCTCCTTCTGCCTCTCTCTCCCCCTCTCCCTATCTTACCCTCTCTCCCTCCTCTCCTTCTCTCCCTCCCTCCCTCTCCCTCTCCCTCTCCCTCTGTAACATAGTAAATTATTACAAGTTGTCACCTTGTGTTGGAAGCATAGCTTGCCAGGGAGCCAGGAGGAGAGCAGACTTTTACTGAGCCATGTGTGAGCTGGGTACTTGCTTAATGCTGTGTGCAGTACATTACACGTACTCTCTATGAATCTGAAGAAGTAATATTAAATATTAATCAATCCTTATCATACATAGTGTACCACATTCTTTGAATAACACAACCATACTGTTAAAATATCAGTTCAATAACTTCAGTATTTTCGGAGATATAAATGTTTTCTTGAAACGCATATTAACAGTGCTGGCATTGTGAAACTAAGTTAGGGACTGTAATCGATTCATGTATAGTGTCAACTGAAACTACAACAAAGAGGATAGATTCATATAATCTAATTTCCTAGAATTTTCTTTAGCTTCGTTACCACAGATTTAATTAAAAGTACTTAGGAAAATTATTGTTTCATTGTGTTTTGGTTATGTGAGTGTTTTGAAGAGACTGAGAGAGTGAAGGAGAACATATGTAAAGGGAGAATGTGATATTTTATTAAAACTGTGTAAATGTATGCTTGAGAAAGTTGTTGTTCAAAAGGGGAATTTGTGACGTATGACCGACTGAGCCTGATTTTGTAAAAGGGAGCCAGATGGGGCATTGAGTATTAATTCTATTAGTAATTTATTTTGTGGAAAGGAATCAAATTTTGTTGTCATTAAATTTTATTTAGTTTCAGAATTACGAGATTTTGTGTCTAAATTACTTGTGGTAATCTGATCGGCTGACATTAGAAATACTGCAAGTAGAGAAGTGCTCAAGATGATCTGATTGGTTGCTTAACAAACTAGCACTTCCCACGTGTTTGAGTAGGGTTTTGTGCCTCAGATCTACGAGTCGAGAGAGTCACTCAGAAGTAGTCTTCTGGTAAATGCCTATGTAAAATTGTGCTGATTAAATTTGTACCAAAATGAAGAAATCCGTATGCGTGATTGGTTCTCAAGTCATTGATGAAAACAATTACGGTATTTAGAATTATGTTAAGGTTTGAGCTTTGTGGGTGATTTCTTTTAGGTGATATTCACTTGTGATCATATCATGTTGTCCACAAACTCTGCATGGCATGTTTTGTGCAGATTACGAGATGTTACGGCAAGCACTTCTTTACAAGAAGCCTACAGAATGACTCAGTGCAAGTGACCGTGGGTCAGTGACTGTTTAGGACATTCAAAATATTGGGTCGGACTAAATAACTTCTGGCTGCTTTTGAGTGTAAACTTGTAACAGACAGTCAGCAACATTGCATAATTGATGTCAGGATATTAAATATGGTCTTGATAGCTATTTTCTGTGTTTTAAAGACAGTAAATCAACTTAAAGGAAATTTTAGATATTTTTTCAAACGGGTCATACAAGAATCCCAAATGCTCAATAATGTAACTAACTTTCAGGTGCTGCACATGGAATGGAGTTATGTGGCCTTTGCATGGTAGGTATTTAGTTGAATTTTTGTCAACACTGTTTTTGTCAGCTAAACCAGTACCTACCATCACAGAGTGAAGGAGCAGACAACCTGAGACTTATCCAGGTAGGTCGATTGACTGTTTAATGGATAGAGAGAGAACAACCTGCTCCGCCATATTTGGTACATTTAGCAGCTGGGAAAAGTAATGTTCAGTGTCAAATGAAATTTAAACACAGCAGTTTACAACTGTTGATAGAAAGACCCATGTGTGTGCAGGTAAAGCTTTTTAATTGAAGCAATAGGAAGAGGACTTATATGCAGTTCAGATACTGTGAACAGTACTAGCAAGGGTCAAGACACAGCAGGTAGAGAGGTCAGTGAACCACAGGAACGCCGACAGAAGCAGCTGGGAGCAGCGAGCAGTAGCAGATTGGCAGCAGAAGCAGTTGACAGCTGTGAGTGGTGCCATTGGGTCCCAGAAACTGGACTGGAGCTGGTAGCCTTTGGGGCATGGACTCACAGTAGCATCTTGCCATGGAAACAATGTGGAGAAAAAGCTAAACAGTGTTTTGCTTCATTTGGTATGTGAGTGCGAAAAGAAACATGTCACCATGAAGAAAAGTGATAAGCCTGTAATAAGTGAAAGGTTGGAGGATGTGGGTTTTGATGATTCAGTACTTGAAGATGATAGTGTGAGAGGAAATTTTAGTTTTGATATGTCTTAAATTAAAGACAGTGATTATCCAAATTCAGTATATGATACTTATGGGTAAATTAATGAGCAAGACATGGTGAAAGCTGATGTTAGGTTGGCACCAGGCTTTGTGAAAGAAATAAAAAGGGAGTCATGTTTTGAAGTTGACGAAAAAATATGAGTACTCCTATTCAAGAAATAAGTAGCGAACAGACACCTGGTTCTAATGTTAAATTAGTACAATTAACTGTTACTAAAGTGAAAACAGAGCCAGCAATGGAGTCTAGTGAGCAGGAAGTTAGCACTTCAACCATATTCCAAAACATTATGAAACAGATGGGCGGTATTAGCTATTGCATTATGAATGGAGTGAGATCTGTAATAAATGGATTAAGTAATGAAAGGAATGGACTGGGTAATGAAATGAATAGTTAAATAAGCGGGCTGGGTATTGACATAAGTAACATGAATACAAAAATAAATGAACTTGGGTCTTATGTGGATAGAAAAATAAGTGGATTAATTTCTGAAATTAATCAGGGGTTTATAAAACACCAAGGACAATTTGATAACAAATTGAAAAATTTTAAAGAGGAAATTCAGGGGGAAATGGATCACAGAATTTTACAGCTTAATGAAAGTGTGAAAGGAAAAATATGCCATGTGAAATAAGAATGCAAGAATGATATTGTAACAGCAAAAGCTGAAGGTAGTAAACAGTTAGGTGAAAAATTAAGTGCTGACTTGAATAAAGTCCCAAGGCCCAAGTATATCATGTTGAAAAACAATGTAATGAGGATCATAATATTCTGGCTGACTAAATTAAGAAGGAAAGTGACAAATGTAAACTCTTTGGAGGGCAAGTGTGTGTAAGAATAACTGACATAGAAACTAACTTGTCAGAATTTAGTACAGCAGTGAATGTTAACCTACAAGATCATGAAATTATGCTAACAAATGTAGAACAGAGAATTACTATCAGTAGTGGTCATGTAATAATAAATAATATTGCAGAATGCTCTGAAATTGCATATGTTAACCACAGACAGTTTTTGAGATTTGATCCCAATAAGTGTGTGCATCTCAAAGAGTTCTGGAGGAATTTTGAGGATGTGTTGCCTAAGTCATGGAACAAGAAACAGAAAATAAGCTTTGTGGTATCTAATCTTATGGGAGAAGCTCATGTTCGGGGAAATTTACCAGTAGACAATTATTAACTAAATTTCAGGTACTGCCCATGGACTGGAGTTATGAGGCCTTTGCGTGGCAGGTACTTGGTCAGATTTTCGTCAAGGCTGCCTTTGGTGGCTAAACCAGTATCTACCATCACAGAGTGAAGACGCAGACAACATGAAGCCTGTCCAGGTAGGTGGACTGATTGTTTAATGGATAGTGAGAGAACAATCCACTGCACTGTAACACACATCCATTAAAATTACGAAAATTGATGGAAAATATGAATAAATTGAGAGAAAGTCCACCAAAATGTGGGGAAATTGAGGGAGGATGAGGGAGTACTTACATGTCTGCTTGGTGTAGGAGAATTCTTGTACATGGGAATGAGTGTGTGACAGTAAGAGAAATACAAGAAAAAGTTGACATGGAAGCACAGGAAACCAGGGAAACAGTCATTTTTTGTGTATAGTGATAAGATGGCTGGAACAGATTGTTTAATGTGGATGACTACCAAATGGAGAGTAATAAATGTATATATGTCAGATCACAAGTCCTGTGTGACCCCAAAATTATCAGCAAGCACCTTGTAGTTACAGAGCATTGTATTACACAGCTTGGGGACTGTAACAATACCAGAGAAGGAAAGTTGCTACACACACACACACACACACACACACACACACACACACACACACACACACACACAGAGAGAGAGAGAGAGAGAGAGAGAGAGAGAGAGACCTGTAAATGCAACTTGTGCAAGTTGCGTTTACATGTGTGTGTGCTTCTCTGTACTATCGGCCAGTCACAACCAGGCAGCATCAGCTAACAAATACCTTACAGAACTGTTGCTGCTGGTTGCTTCTGTATGTCTACTGAGTTACTGGGAATACAAGCAAGTTGACTGCTGTCTTAGATGATTTTCTAGAAAAGAGAACCATTTGCCTCTGAATTGACATGGATCTGCATTAAAGGATGATAGAAAGTAGATGGAGTAATCGGCTTGGAGTCGTCGTAACAAGGTATGATTTAATGGTAGACTGATGATGAATTCTAGAGAGCAAGAGATGTTGTGGTAGGTCAAGTAGGTCATTTATTGGACATTTAACCCTTTTTTTTCTACTGTTCTCTCAGATGAAATCAGCTGTATGGTATAATGTGCATTCGACTCATATATAATTGCATTTTCTGTGTGTGACTTGGATTGCTATGTACATGCAATTGTTAACAGCAAATCTCCCCATACCACAGTCATCAGAGGGCTTCCAATGCATGTATGATGAATCATGTCCACCAAACCAAAGGTAAACCTATTCCTGCACCCTCCTTTAGACAAGTGAAAATGTATACGAAGTACCCCATTTCCTTGCCAAATCTTGGACATAAATCTAGTCTTCAGTTTCATAACTGTAGTGATTCTAAGTCGGTGATGTGGGTTTGTGAGGTTCTGCAACCCCTGTGTATACATTTGCGTGGCAGATGTTGTGTGGGGAAGAGACTGTGTTCTGTTACAGAGCTAGGGTAGCATGGCATGTGATTACACATGTCAAACACAGCTGCTGTGCATCTGTCTGTTTCCTCATCAGACGTCAGTTTCATGAATTTTCTGTTGCTGACAATCATTTTTTAGGACTGATGCGAGCTTAACATATCATAATTTCACAAACCTTAATTGGATGTGATCAGTGGGCACTATACAACTCCAAAAAGTTATATAGTGCATGTATCAAAAAGAAACTGTTTTTCTCTACCTTTGGTGTAAAAGGTAGTAGTCTTCTAGATAGAAAACTTGCAGAGTGAAGTATGTCAGGTGTTGGAAATATATTTCCTGCATTGGAATATTAACACCATTTCATTCCATGTGACTAATATATCAGAAACCATACTGCTTTAACATTTTATCATACTTAAATGAAGAACCATTCCACCTTAGGAGTGTGTTTTTATGTTCTACAATCATTTCTCTCTTTCCATTACCTTCTTGGTATGGAATCCAATCTCTACGACAATACTACAGAATTGGTAGCACAAGTGGATTATGTAAAATGTTTCAAGCCCTTCTGTTTGGAGCTCCATCGTGCATAAACCATACATTGCTTCTTCTACTTCTACTTCTTCTTCTTCTTCTTCTTCTTAATTGTCTGTTGTATCATCTCAATGGTCTCAAATGCATCAGGCTCTTATCTACTATTCACCTATAAGGAATGCAAACTTACTCAGTATGCATGCAGCTAAAGAGATTGTATGTAACTGGACAGGTCATGTGAGTGAGACTGGTACAGAACAGTCTCTGCAGAATGGCAGGTACAGTACTGGAATGAGAATACTGGTCTATATCACTATCATTGGTCAGTTGTACAAGTCTGGAACACGTGTGATACTCTGTCTGAAAGCAAAATATCAGAATGTATCGATTATGTGGAATTCTGCTAACTCTGCTTGTTCTGTTTCTCTGTGAGATGTCGAATGTAGTGGGTATAGTGCCCTACCACTTCTTGTCAGTTTCAAATTAAATCAGAGACAATGATGCATTGAGAGTTTCTTAAAGACAGGAACAATACAAGATGCATAGAGAGATCATCTAGAGTTTTGCTCAGGATCATTAGCCAATATGTCTAACAAAGGAGCAGCTTGCTTGAAATAGAGGACAGGCTGGTAATATAAACTGTCTTGATGAGATCTACCAATCTCCGACTTCATCCTACGAATGCGTGAATACTTTGTGGCATCCATCCACATGGGAGGGGGGGAATGGCAAATCTTAATAAAATCTTTCTGAATTTATGTTTTGGTTAAGGAATGTTGCTTCTGCACCTATGGCTATTTCATACACTAAGAAACAGTATTTGTGGCATGTGATGTATGCAGTGTTGCATGGTTTGCGATTTTTCAACATGTATATGACACTTGCAAAGTAATGGAGGGGGTGGTTTACCAATATGCAGAAATTGAGAACTTCGCTGCAGTGTCCTTGGCTGATAGCATCATGAGAGTGATGCGATGAGATGTTTTCTTGCCATGACAATTCGTTGAGCGTGGTGGTTTGGACCTTGAGTAATTCATAAAATGCATTGAAATTACATAAAACCTGGTAAAATTAAGAAAATACATGCAAAATACATAAAATTGATTAAAATACAACAAAAATATGGAGGAATGAGGGTACTTACATGTTCATCTGAAATCATTCCATTCATCCACTGGTGGGACTGACAACTGATGGTGCATACTATCTGTGCTCTGTGGTTTTAAGTCCTGCTGAATATCCCCTTGTGCCACATGCAGTTACGCATTTTAAGCAACAAAAATAAAAGATATTATGTCCAAAGATTTGGAGGTTAGGAGGACCACCACCTTGGACATCGAAACAGTGATCATATATGTGGGTACATATGCACCGAATATGAGTAGTCAGTGCTCTTGGTGTCTTCAGAAACAGAACACGTAAACATTTGCTATCCTGCTACTGTGGAAGATGAGATTTAATATAGAGGTCAGTATCTTCAGACAGCTGTTTGGAAATGCTCCACAATACCAGAAACCCTTCCAGTTTCCATATGTTGCAATGTCTTCAACATTTTTGTCATTGTGAAACACTACCTGTCTCTTATTTCAACCATCCTGTGTGTTGTGGGAGCAGCTTACCTTACATCATGGGATGTCCAGCTTTCTGGGAAAGACAACAGATCGAAACATGTTAATGTCAGTTTATCACCTGACACAGACCTTAAAGTCATGGTAGAAAAATAAAATGTATTGCTGTACACACAACTGTAGTCCTACACTGTTTTGATGTGTTACAGCAAAAACAATGTATCAAACTCTATTGAGACTTATAGTCTGTGGGATATGGCCTCTCTGCAGCACAGGTGACAAAACTTTACATAGTTCCATGGAAGTGACTTTGATCACTGGCCATCCGCTCCAATGGACTAATACAAAGATTTCATGGGATCACCACATTTTGTCGATGTCAAAATACATACCGTATTTGTTTTTGACTTATCAGAAGACAGCAATGTGGTAAAATGTTATTGAGTTATCTACCATGTGACATTAGCAAAGTTTTATAATTTGTAGGTTTACTCCATTGGATGTTTGGGTGATAAGAAAAAAAAAAAACATGGGCGGCAGGGAGGGGGGAGGGGGGGGGGCAAGAGAGAGAGAGAGAGAGAGAGAGAGTGGCTATGCTGGCAATGAAGACTCTTACACCATTATTACATTGTCATATTTCTATTGTGGTAATCATAGGAATATGAGAAAGGAAATTAGGACTTGTACAGGGGGATATTTATAGACAGTCATTTGATAGCAATGAATTGTATGTGTTATGCTTCTGAATTTTTTTGTGCAGTATGTGTGTACTCTGCACGGATGTGAATTCCCTCCTGAACATCAGTATGCTAGTTTTCTTTTTGTAATAGCTCTCTACCTAGTCAATGACAGGTTGAGGATTTCTAACTAATGGAACAGTGCTTTCAGAATGTGACACACTTTCGAGAGAATTAGCATGTGGCTGTGACTTGGTGGGGAACATCTCTTACTTGCTGAAATCAGGTGCATTCAAATGCTATGTATTGATGGGTGGAGGATTCGTGAGAATATGGTGGGTAGGCAATACTCTGATGAAAAGGGAGTTGAAGGGTGAGCTCTGTTCCATTTCTTTTAAGTATTGTGGACAAATGTATTACAATGTCTCACTTACATCTCAGGAAGTGACTTCATTGAGAAAATTAAGGGCTAATACAGAGGTTTTTACCAAGAGACTATCAGCAGCAGAAATTCTGTCTTTTGTTTTCTTGATAAATGAGAGAGAATATTTTTACGTGAAGTTTGTTTGCTTATAAATGGATTGGCTGACATCATAATGGGTAGAGTAAATGTACAGCTACATTGATATGCACACTTCGAAAACCATTCTACGATGTATGGTGGAGGGTACTCTGTAACACAACTGGTAATTTCCTTTCCTATTCCCCTCACAAATACAGCGAGGGAAAGAAAGACTGTCTACATGCCTCTGTAAGAGCATTAATTTCTCATATCTAATCTTTGTGGTCCTTGTGAGTAACGTATGTGGCAGCAGTAGAATCCTCCTGAAGGAAGCTTCAAATGTTGGGTCTCAACAGTGTTCTTCAAAAAGAACATCACCTTCCCTCCAAGGATTCACATTTGAATTACCTGGCGAGTGTAGTAATCCAACTGCAGGAAAAGAAGTTATCCACCATGCAAAGGGGTTCTCATGAACAATTTAATTAATTAGTCCATCACCTGATTTCATTGACATGCCGCCAAGTGGGTGGAAGTGTGTGTGAGAGTATTACAGATATAATTCGCGGGCCAGAGTAGTCAGGTGTTTTAGTGTGAGGTGAGATCTTTTGATGAAATGTTAATTTCGCACCTATACAGGGAGAGATGTCCATCGTAGTAAAATCAGCTATATTACTGTGTTTATAAAGTGATACGTAGTATTAACCTGATAGCAGAGCATGCTATTCGCACTCTGTCATGAGCCAAAAATGAGTTTAATATTCTAGTGCTGTGACATAGGATGTAACAGATGTTAAGCTGATAAGGACAGATTTTTTTACCAGGTGATAAAACACTTACAGGAAATAGCCTATGCCTTATTGTTGTACTGGATTTTCACAACATGTAATGATACTTGAGCGATGGGAAAACGTGTATATGGTCAGATTTCTTCTGTCTTTGAAAATAACTCGTATAAAAGGAAGGAATCTACATTTCATGTGAGACATTCTAGGTGTATGGACAACAACATCCCTGTTTTGAATTGAGTAAAGTGGATTTTTAAAATTGGGGGTCTATGTTGTTGTGGAATTGCAATTAGAACTACGATATATGCCCAAGACAGTCCTGTTTGTGTCATAATGTCTGCAGCCAGTGGCAGACGGGTAGTTTCGGCCTAGCTTTGCTTGACCAGCAAGTACAAAGAAAAGATTCCAGCTACCAGCTAGTTGCCTCCTGCCTGCAGCTGCGGGGCTAAGTGCTGGCGGTGGCTCTTCCTGCGCCATCTGGATAGCTGAATGCTGAGCTAAGCGGTATGCTGATAGAGTGACAGCAGAAGTGGATGTGTTTGTTGTGTGAGAAGATTTAATGTCACGAGTGTTTGCTGGAAGATTATTCCCTCTCATATAGATCGATCAGTTGAAGGCTAGGCAGTCACAGTGATTCTCTCTGTTGCCCATGACCGTCTGGTACAACAGGCGTGCAAACACTGGGAAATTGGTACTTAACTGTCAATGCGGTCAATGCACACAACACAGATGTTTCTGCACAGTGTGCTGCAGTTGCGAGCCCGCTGAAGGACTGTGCTTGGTGTGGCCCGGCAGACGGTGGAAGCAAACACTTCTGCTTGCAATCGCAACCGGTAAGCTATTCTTGGCAGATACGTTTAGTAGAAATGTTGCAGTGGAGGAGAATGCTTATATTCTCAAATGTCGTTGTGTACAATACTTCATATAAATTTAGCACTACATTCTATACGTGCCGTAAATTTCATTACTTGATTTGTATAACGTTTCCATGTGATACTCAAACACTGAAAATATGTTTTATTACGAAGAAGGATCATCATAAGGTGGTGGTGAGTGTTTATGTGATCTGTTTGACTCCTGTAAATTGTTATTAAACAATTTATTTTACAGGATAGTGCAAATTGACTATTTCCTACCATTTTTTTATATCGCAATTGCACGAGCTCTCCCTTTGTCCCCAGCATTAGCCAATAGTAACACAAGATTCTGAGGAGGGATGAAAACCTCCATCTGCATGTCTGGAGATGCTGGTTCACGCACCGACAGGAAGTAGCCACTTGAGAGTTAGCAGTGGTGTTTCAGCAGGAATTCCCCAGGTATCAAATATCAAAGGGATTCCACCATCTGATGCCTTGTTCGGATGCACTGATGCCTTGTTCGGGTGCACAAGATCAGAGGAGGCCATTGTTTGGTCCGTGGTCTGTGATATTTAGTGTCATAGTCTCTAATGAAGACATTGGGTGGTTTTTGATTTCCATGGCGGTGCCCAGACAATAGAAACATGCGCAGGCGACTTAAAATGGTGGCTAATATACTGTACTTCATTCCATTCCTTGGTGCATCCAGTTGTTACGTCATAAGAAGTGGCGAAAAGAGAAAGTACAAACGTGACGTGAACTGACGCAGGGGGAGTCCTGTCTCCCGCAAATTGATTAAATAAAGAATATGCATCAATTTATTATTGACATTGACTTGAATTTCCTGTCATGAAATCCTTCCTCACCAGCACAGACTGGGTCTTACTCCTGCCAATTTTCTGGTGGAGGAGGGGTTAGGGGAAGTGGCGGAGGGGAGGACTGGGGATTTTCGAGAGGGGAGGTTTATTTATCGATTTAAGTAATTAGTCAATTAATTTGATATCAAAAGTGTGCTTGTATCGACAAGGGGGGAAGGGGGGAGGACTTGGTGATTTCCCAGGATAGTGTAAATTGACTATTTCCCACCATTTTTTTATATCGCAATTGCACGAGCTCTCTTTGTCCCCAACATTAGCCATTAGCAACACAAGATTCTGAGGAGGGATGAAAACCTCCATTTGCACATCTGAAGATGCTGGTGAGGAGGGGGATGAGGATGGGTGGGGGCTTCAGACGTCACACAGTATGCAATAATAATAAGAAAACTGATTGTTTAATGATGTTTTAAGCTATTTGTTCTGAAAGGCCATCCAAAATATTAATTCAATTGTCATCTCAATGGAAGTTTTTGTTTCAATGTTAATATTTTAATAACAACATCATGCAAGTGAATTAAATTATTTAATTGTATTTAATTTATTGAAACACAGCAATAGGAGAAATCCTCCAGATTTTCGGCTGTTGGCTGAGAAGAACATTTTCTGGCTTCAAGGAATTTGAATCTGGGAGAATGGGTCGAATATCAGCTAAGTTGACAACAGTGGTCGGGGGCTTGTTGAATATGATGTCATGTTGTCAACTAAAGCACTGCATATACTGAGCTGAACAATCCGCCATTTTGAATCTCAGTCAGAGGACAGTGTTGTATGCTTTGCATGGCATAGGGAAATTAATCAGTGCATTTTGCTGGTATATTGTTCCACAGCATCAAATGGTTGGGTGTGCATCTCCAAACTGTTCAAACAATAGCAGACGTGGTTGCTAAAAGTTTTATCTGTTTCCTTCAGAAGTAGATCGGCTTAAAAGGTGGCTTGTAAATTCAAGGGAGCAAAGACTGGACACCAAAATCGAGCAACTAACGATGTCATGCAAGTGAAAAGGCCTTTTTTGTTTGTTTTAGTATCAGGTATGCACACAGAGAGGTGGTAATGAAATTAAATATGTAAGACATATCTTTATTTTGGTCTTGTTGCAGATTATATTTACATAACACAACGCAACATTTTAAGTTTGAAATAAGCTACTTTTCTTGATTTTATTTACAGTAGCTGTATGAAACCACATGTCATCGTAAGGAGCTGGTCGCTATGTAGAAGGAGTAAATTAACAATACTTTACCACAATTTGTTGGCAATGACAAAATATTTGCATTTCTTTTATTTTTTAAATAACTTCTGAAGATTTCTTTTGAAGCTATTGAAACAGTCAATAAAATTGAGATCAGCTATGTGCTTTTGAGTACTTACGCAATTCCCTCTTGTGCTGACATGAAATTTTTATGCCTGTTGTGTTCCATTTTGTCATTATCCCATAATTGTTTATGTATGTGACACTTACTTATCATAAACATAAGTTGGTGTACCATATGTAGACCAGGAAATATGATACTGGTAACTCATTTTAACTGTATTTGGTAAATATTTAGAAAAGCAACGTATGAGTGACATGGAACATAAGTGAATGTATCATATCTTGAAATACTTGTCTAATCTCCGACTTAAATTTGCCTGCCTCTTAGAGTCAAATGTAAGCCAGTACATTTACTGTGCTGTAATATTATCTGTGCAAGGAACGTACATTTGATGGCCTTAAGAGAATATTAAAAGATGTCAGTGTTCTGTAGAGTTTAAATGAGCACCTTCAGTGTGGGATTTAAAATGGTGGATTGTTCAGCTTCTACTATACAGCGTTAAATTTTCAACTGTTGTCAGCCGCAACATTCAGACAGTTGCGTTATAGGTGCTCTGTGAATGTGTGTCGAGTACCATACATGGGCCCCCACAAAGGGTTGATGTGGTGGCAAGAGGGGACACTTACTCCCTCCTTGTATCTGGCAACACACTTTTTAGTCATTACAGATTTCTTTAACTATCAGCCTCTACTGAACTGTAGGTTTAACACTGCTGCCCCAATGAGAAATGTGGCATTAACGATCACATATATACGTAATGTTGTTGTTGTTGTTCTTGTTGTAGTCTTTAGTCCAGAGACTGGTTTGATGCAGCTCTCCATGCTACGATAGCCTGTGCAAGCCTCTTCATCTCCAAATAACTACTGCAACCTACATCCTTCTGAATCTCCTTACTGCATTCGTCTCTTGGTCTCCTTCTATGATTTTTACCTTCCACACTGCCCCCCCCCCCCCCCCCCCCCAGTACTAAATTGCTGATCTCTTGATGCCTCAGAATGTGCCCTACAACCAGTCCCTTCTTGTAGTCAAGCTGTGCCATAAATTCCTCTTCTCCCAAATTCTGTTCAGTACCTCCTCATTAGTTACATGATCTACCCATCAAATCTTCAGCATTCTTCTGTAGCACCGCATTCCAAAAGCTTATATGGATGGCATGATGAATCGCAACAGAAAATGTGTTGTATCCTGATAATGCTTGATTTGTGGACCTGTGTTTATTAGAGCTTTTTAGCCACTTTTCGTCTGTAATTCCCGTGTGTGAATTGGTGACCATCACTTCTGAAACACCCTCTATATTACAAAAGTACCCTCAGCCATACATTGTCAGATCGCTTGCGGAGTACTGATGTAGATGTTCACTGTAAATTATGATGATCATACACGTCCGCAAGGAGGGCAGGCGCAAGAGGGGCCACTCAATCCCCCTAACCCCAGAATCTGGAGTACATAGAGTTTTAATTCATTACAGAATTCTCATACAATATTATGAGAAGGAAAGTTGCTGCTCATCATATAGCAGAGATACTGAGTTTCAGATAGGCACAACAAAAAGACTCTCACAGTTATAGCTTTCGGCCATTAGAACCTTTGTCACCAATAGACAATAGCCAAAGGCAATAATTCTAGCTTGTTACATCAGCATAAACAGCTGTTGGTTAAGAATTTTCAACAATCAGCAGAAATTTCAACTCTGCCCAGTTTTAACTCAGTCAGTGTGAAATGTCAGCTATCATTATTGCATCAAAATATTTGAGAACTGAGAAATAAAATTAATGAATTAATTATTTGCGTATATGAAATAATGTCCTCAAGCCCAGCTGACATAATCTGCCTCTCTGAACACCATGCGGCCACTGATATAGAACTTTTAAGTGTTGCAGGATTTAGGTTAGCATCTCACTTTTATAGAGCAGAAATGGAGAAAGGAGGAGTTGCCACATTCATCAGGAACTGTCATAAATTTAAGAATATAGACATTCATAAATTTTGCCTAGAGCAGCATATGGAAATGTGTGCAACAGAAGTAGAATTTCATAAAAAAATCCTTCATAACATTAAGTGTATATCGAGCACCTGCAGGTAACTTTAAGCTGTCCATAAACCACCTTGAAACTGTACTGGCCCTTTTAACAACAAAAAACAAAGAAATAATGGTTGCTGGTGACATCAATGCAGATTTCCTTAAAGACTCTCCCAATAAGAACTTATTTGAGTTAGTAACACTATCATTCAACTTAATTCCCACTGTAAAGTTCCCCACAAGGGTAGCCAATTGCTCACAAACAGCCATTGTGTTGTGACTCACCGATCTTTCAAAGTGCCGCCGCACAGTTACGTGCATCCTCTGCCTGAGCGGCCAGCTAGCCAGCGGCCGGTAGACTTGGACTCAGTGCTGATTTGAATGTTACTGTGTACACATGTCTTACTTTGTCTACTTGCTCTGTGGCTTACATGTGTTGTGTCATTTTTGAAATATACGTGTTCAACTTGACGTTATAACAATTGGCGACGAGGTAGTGGATTTTTCCTTTTCGTCGTTGACCCACAGGTTTCCATGGCTACTTTAGAGCAACTATTGCAAGGTCTCATTGAACAGCAAATGCTTCTCACATCGGTGATTCGCGATTTCATAGCGGCATCAAATGCGGGGCATTTCTCGTCGTCTATACCTCCTTTTCCTCCTTACGACGAGACAATGGAAGACTGGTCCGATTACGAAAAACGTCTTCGACAGCTCTTCTTGGCATTTCATGTCACGGACGAACAAACGTGTAAGTCTCTGTTCCTTTCATGGATTTCACCTCAAATCTATTGGTTGTTGTCGCAACTGGCTCCTTTGAAAGATCCTGCGTCTTTGCCCTTTGCTGAAATGTGCTCACTTCTGTCCGTCTATTTTCAAAAGCAAACGCATGTGGCAGCCTCTCGTGTTGCCTTTTATCGCTGTCAAAAACAACAGAATCAACCCTATCGCGCTTGGGCTGCTGAACTTCACGGCCTCAGTAGAAAGTGCCAATTTGTTACTGAAGTTCACAAAGAATCCTACGACGATTCCATGGTACGGGATGCTATTATCCGATCAGTGCCTGACAAAGAAGTTAGGCAACGTGCCCTTCAGTTGGCACATCCAACTCTAGATGAAGACCTATCCATTGTGCAGTAATTTGAAATTTCTTGCGTCACTGGAGCGCAAATAGAGGTGTGGGGTGATGTTGGGGAAATACAACCTCTATGTGCTGTTGACGACGCGTGCGGCATGTCCCCACCAGCCGATGTGGCCGCAGTACACTCTCAAGCGCAGCCTCGGCCTAACTGTAAACAAACCTCTAAGAAACTGCAGCAAAATCCCCGACAACTTCCTTCATGTCCGCGGTGTTTTACGAAACATTCATGGGAGGATTGTCCCCAATGTTGAGCCGTGTGTCACAATTGCAGAAAGAAGGGTCATGTGTCATCCGTTTGCAAATCCGACCGCATACCTGATGTTCATGACCGTGACGCGGATTCTGCTTCTGTGTTGTCTGTCAATGGTACTTCTTCCCTTTCAGGGAAGTTATTCCTCACTGTCCAAATCCTTGGTTGGGATGTTCGCATGCAGGTGGATACTGGTTCTGCTGCCACTATCATCAATTCTCAGATGTATCTCCAGTTGGGTTCTCCAATCCTATCACCTGTCGCTCGGCAATTACAGACGTACAATAAACAGAAGATTTCTCTCTTGGGCCAATTTAATGCTGAGGTATCTTACAAATCTGTCGTTCGCACTCTTATCATATTTGTGGTCGACCATAGTAATGTGGAAAATCCTTTTGGTTTCAATGCCTTTCGCATTTTTGGGTTCTCCATAGATGACTCTGTCAGTATTGTTTCTGATGCTATTCCTTATGCTCAATTGGATTCCTTCTCGATGACATTTTCGTCCCTTTTTTCTCCTGGGTTAGGCCATGCAAATGACTTTGAAGCTCATATCACGCTCAAACCCACTGCTCGGCCTAAGTTTTTTTGGGCTCAGCCCATTCCTGTGGCCCTTCGTGATCGGATCAAACGAAAGCTGTATTGTCTCACTGCTTCAGGGATCTTGCTTCCCGTCACTTCGAGTGAGTGGTCCTCTCCTGTCGTTGTCATTTGCTAATCCCAATGGTGATATTCGTCTCTGTGGCGATTTCAAAGCCACTGTAAATGCTCAATGCATCATCGACACTTACCCTATGCCCCGACCTGAAGAATTGTTCACTAAACTTGCTGGAGGCCAGTATTTTTCTAAACTTGACCTGTCAGAAGCTTATCATCAACTTCCTCTCGACACTGCTTCCCGGCAGTTTCTGGTCCTTAACACGCTTTTCGGCCTCTATCAATACCAACGATTGCCATTCAGGGTTGCCAGCGCCCCTGCTCTCTTTCACCGATTCTTGGAACAATTATTGCTCACTGTCCCTGGGTGTATCAATTACATGGACGACATTGTTGTCACTGGCTCCACCACTGAAGAACATCTTCAAAATCTCCACACACTTTTTCATGTCTTACAGACTGCCGGTCTTCAGAAATCACAATTTTTTCAGGCATCTATCACGTGCCTGGGGTTCCAACTCTCTCGGAATGGTATTCGTCTGCTTCAGCAAATTGTCGCTGCGATCGATGCCCTTCCTCACCCTACATCTGTTAAGGAACTGCAGGCCTTCTTGGGGAAAATAGCATACTATCACAAATTTTTACCATCTGTGGCTTCGGTGGCTCAGCCATTGCATCGCCTGTTGCATAAAAACGTGCCTTTTCACTGGTCCGCTTCATGCGATGCAGCTTTCCAGAAATTGAAGACTATGCTGAAACAGGCCCCATGCCTGGCTACTTATCGACCTGGCCAACATCTTGTTCTTGCCATGGACGCCTCTCAATACGGGGTTGGTGCAATCCTTGCACACCATTTTTCTGACAGTTCTGAACAACCCATTGCTTATGCCTCCAAAATGCTCACGGATACCCAAAGAAAATATTCTCAAATTGAAAAAGAAGCTTTGGCCATTATTTATGCTCTTTATAAGTTTGGCGTTTTTCTTTATGGATCCAAATTTCGTCTTGTTACAGACCACAAACCACTTGTTTCCTTGTTTCATCCATCAACGTCACTTCCCGACAAGGCTGCACATCGCCTCCAGCGTTGGGCTCTTTACCTGTCTCATTTCAATTATGAGATTCTTTTCCGGCCAACGGCTCAACATGCGAATGCTGATGCACTGTCTCGGCTTCCCATGCGTCCTGATCTGCCATTCGATAGGGACGAACGTCTGTGTTTCCACCTGGATGTTGCCGAGCAGCGGGTTGTGGAGGGTTTCCCCATCACCGGGGACCAGCTGGCAGCTGCTACGGGTTCTGATCCTTCCCTCTCCCAGGTTTTACAATGTATTCAGAAGGGTTGGCTGGATCGTCCGTCCGCTAAGACGTCGTACCCATTGTGGAACTACTACACTTTGCGCTACCGCCTCTCGGCTAGGGATGGTGTTATCCTCCTTTCCACCTACAATGCTTCACCGCGTGTTGTGGTACCTGTGTCTTTGTGTGCTTCGGTCTTCCACCTCCTTCACCAAGGGCCCTGGGGTGTCTCTTGCCCAAAATCTCTGGCGCACCGTCATGTGTGCTGGCCCGGCATCGACTCTGAAATCGCACACATGGTCGCTGCCTGTGGCCCTTGTGCATCAAAGGCCGCCATCCCAAAGTCATCTTGGTCACACTGGCCTTCGCCTGAGAAGCCCTGGGAGTGTATTCATCCTGAATTCGTGGGACCTTTTTTAGGTACTTATTGGCTACTCGTAATTGACGCCTACTCTAACTTCCCTTTCATTGTCCATTGCATGTCGCCTACCACCGCGGCAACCACAAGTGCTCTAGCTCACATTTTCTCTTTGGAAGACCTTCCCTCTACTCTTGTTACTGATAATAGTCGGCAATTTGCCTCTTCCGAAATTGTGGACTTTTGTGCCCGTCACGGCGTCATGCAAGTCATGATCCCATCCTCGTCACCAATTGTTATAACGTCAAGTTGAACACATATATTTCAAAAACGACACAACACATGTAAGTCACAGAGCAAGTAGACAAAGTAAGACATGCACACGGTAACATTCAAATCAGCACTGAGTGCAAGTCTAGTGGCCACTGGCTGGCTGGCCGCTCAGGCAGCGTGGCTGCTGCATGGCTGGCAGACAGCGCTGCATATAGAGGACACGCGTAACTGCATGGCGGCACTTTGAAAGATCGGCGAGTCACAACACATTGATAATATCTTTATAGAAAAATCCAATGAACAAAATTATATTACAAAGCCAATAGCCAATGGCCTCTCAGACCATGACGTGCAGTTCCTTCTGTTAATTGTTAATAGTGAACAGGATATAAAATCTGTCAAATCTGAGCTCAAGAGGGTAATTTTAGGGCACTCCTCAGAGACATTCACTGGAGTGATGTTTACAGTCTTCATGTCATGAAAGAAAAATATAACACTTTTGCTAATAAAGTGCTTACCCTATTTGAACACTGTTTCCCCTGAAACTAACCAAGGTTAGAGCAAAGTCTCAAAGAAGCCGTGGATTACTCAAGGAATAGAGATATCTTCTAAAACAAAAAGAAAACTGTATCTGTCACTCTGAAACAGTTCTGATGTTGATGCTATAGCACATTACTAGAAATACTGCAAAATAATAAAGACTGTAATATGGACATCACAGCAAATATATTACAAGGAAAAGATAGTAATATCAGATAACAAAATGAAGACAATATGTGATATACTGAAGGAGAAGACCAGTAGAACCAGACATGAAGATGGACAAATAGCATTAAGAGTAAATGATACATTGGTGACAAATGTGTATAGTATTGCAGAACTTTTTAACATACATTTTATAACTGTTACTGAATAGACGGGGTTCTCATGTTCTGTAGATGCTGGTAGAGTATACCTCAGAGCAGACATTTCAAGTAACTTCCATAATATGAATTTGACCCCCACTACCCCAGCAGAAGTAATGTCCATCATAAAATCTTTAAAATCAAAAACATCTAGTGGGTATGATGAAATATCAACAAAGTTAATTAAATAATGTGATTCCGAGTTAAGTAACATATTAAGCTATCTGTGTAACCAGTCGTTTATCAGTGAAAAATTTCCTGAATGGTAGAAATATGCTGAAGTTAAGCCACTGTTTAAGAAGGAAGATAAAGAAATGGCATCAAATTTCCATCCAATTTCACTTTTGCCAGCATTCTCAAGAATTTTGGAAAAGTTAATGTACAATCGGGCAGTTCGGATTTTTAAAGGGTTCTGATACTGATAAGGCTATCTACACTTACAATGAAAATGTACTTAATTCATTAGACAAAAAATTTGCAGACAACTGGTATATTTTGTGATCTGTCAAAGGCATTTAACTCTGTAAATCTCAATATCCTTTTAAGCAAATTAGAATATTATGGTGTAACAGGAAATGCTGTAAAATGGTTCAAATCTTATATCTCTGGCAGGAAACAAAGGGTATTATTGGGAAAGACATATGTATTAAACTATCAGGCATCATCCAACTGGGAACTATAACATGTGGGGTTCCACAAGGTTCCATCTTATGGCCCTTACTTTTCCTTGTGTATATCAATCACCTTTCATCAGTAACATCAGCAGATGCCAAGTTTGTTTTGTTTACTGATGATACAAACATTGCAATAAATAGCAAATCAAGAATAGTCTTAGAAGAGATCGGCTAATAAAATATTTGTGGACATTAGTCACCCGTTCCTAGCCAATTCTTTGTCACTAAACTTTGAAAAAATACACTACATGCAGTTCAGAACTTGTGAGGGGTGTCCCACGAGTATATGCCTAACATACAATGACAAGCAGTAGAAGAAGTGGACAGTGGTAAATTCTTGGGATTACAGCTTGATAATAAATTCAACTGGGAGGAGCACACCACAGAACTGCTAAAACGTCTTAACAAATCTCTATTTGTAATGCGAATGTGTCAGACATAAGGGGGAAAAAATGAAAAAGCTGGCATACTATGGTTACTTTCATTCCATAATGTTATATGGGATTGTGTTTTGGGGTAATTCATGAAACCAAGCTAAAGTTTTCTGGGCACAAAAATGTGCAATAAGAGTTATATGTGGTGTGAACTCAACAACATCGTGCAGAAACCTGTTTAGGGAACTAGGGATACTAACTACTGCTTCCCAATATATTTATTCCTTAATGAAATTTGTCGTTAAAAATATATCACTTTTTCAAATCAACAGCTCAATTCATGGAATCAATACTAGAAATAAGAATAATCTTCACAAGGATTTAAAGTCACTTAGTCTTGTACAAAAAGGTGTGCATTATTCAGGAACACACATTTTCAATAACTTGCCAGCATTCAGAAAAAGCTTAACAACCAATGAAATTCAGTTTAAGAGAAGCCTAAAGGATTTTTTGGTGGCCAACTCCTCCTATTCCATTGATGAATTTCTCAGTAGAACCAACTGATATAACTTCTGCACCATTTCAGTCCAGTAATGTGTTCATTGTAAATAAGTATTGTAGTACCGGTAGTTCCATTGTATGTTTATTACCTTATAAATAAAAAAAATCTTTATTTTAAATTCAGTGCATTAATGTGATCTTAGTAAATGAGTGTTCGTAAAATAATTCTTTCATATAGAGTTCATTAAAAAGATGACGATCATTCCACTTGGGACCTATGGATGGTACATTAGCTTATTTGTTTCAATTGTAAATATTTGTCATGTATTATTATTTTTCTGACATGTTCTACATCCTGGAGGACCCCCTCACTATGGATCAATTGGAATGAAAGTAAATCTAATCTAATCGAAACATATGCTCACGCACACACATTCACGCAAACGCAACTCACACATGACTGCAGTCTCAGGCAATTCCATCCTGGATTTACCACTGTTAAAATTCTCATACATTCCTAGTAGTAATATCCATGATTCCATGATACCTGTCATTTAGCCAATTGAAGCATTATTTGGCTGATCGCAGTGAGATAATGGCATGGCAATTACAATCTTATCTTTAGAAAATGTCACACCAGACAGTCAATTATGGAGCACTGGCTTATTCATATCATGTCTGCAAGTTGCTCTGCTTTCCCTTGTTTCTTAACAATGACCACCCTGCTGCAGCGCAGATCAGAAGTAGGTGGAAAAGCCGCCCTTGTGTGCCGTGGTGACTTCCTTTATTACCTTCTCCAAACTATTGTTGTTAAGTCAACAACAGGTAAATGCAGTTCTTCGTGGAGCATTGTTTGGTTTCACAAAATGCCGTGTGCACTCGGATATACAATGAAATTTGTTGTGCACCCCAGTTGTTTCACGGAAGATTGGACAGAGATGCTGTTATGACTAGATTTTTGTTTTAGAACCAACATATTCTCACTTCTGAGTATTTTCTACTTCAGAATTTTGACATACAGTGTCAATAAAAGTTATTGGTGTATGAACAAAAATTATCTTTTCTTAGGTTTGCCATAAATATTAGAACTAAAATCGGAAAAATATCCATAGAAATCCAGTCATAAGATGCGGGTAAGGAGGGACTTCAAACGCCTGGAAAAATTTATCCTTGCATCATTACTTAGCTCAGTACTTGTATAAATATATTTGCAAAGAATGAAGCGGAACGTAAGGTACTTACATACACAATTTTTACACGGATTTTTTTTATGGGCCAATCATATTTCTCAGATGATTTGACAGCTTTTGGAAAATCAATTTGCTTACTTGCTTAATTATAAAACTCATCCCGGCTCATCTGAAAGTTATAAGTACACGGTAAGATGCTCTCAGTTGTTGATACATCCAAACAATTCCATATCTGAGTCTATTAAGCTCACATTAATGAAAATTCTCTGAACATTTGAATCATGTGCTACATTCACCAAAATATGTGAAAATTCCATTGTAAAATTATACCACCGATGGAGTCGAAGCTGTTGGAAAAGCTCTCAATAAAGAACTTTACAAATCACAGAAATTAAAAGTAAACATATAAAAAACTTGAATGTATCATAACAAAAAGGCAACCAACATTTGTGCCAGTATATGCCAAATAGACAACTTCATACCAGTTAAATCGTATATGAAGTCATCACGAGTTGTCAGCTGAGTAGCGTCATCATCTCGTAGCAACGTTTCGATGGAATGTGTCTCCATCATCTTCAGGCAGAAGTGTCAGGATATTGTCTCTCACTCTCATCTTATACTTTCCCCTCTTTGGGGAAGTGTGTGGGGGAGTTTTAAGCCTTATGGCTTTTACTCCACTATGTACTTGTGTGTGTGGTTATTTCTGTAGTTTTTGGGTGTCTACCTGATGTGATGAATGTTCTGTGTGTGTCTGGTACTTGCATGAGGTTGGCGAGGTGATTGGTATTTTGGAGGAGGGAGGAGGATTAGAAATTGGATATAGTGATGTTCTCTTCGACTTAGTCGTCGAAGATAGTCATTGGGCATTTGTGCTTGTCACGGGACATGTCATACCAACCTAACGAGTGGATGAGCTTATTTCCCGATCTGCAAGAGCTCCCGTAGGAAGCCCTTGCCAGATCTTGGAATCTTTCTTTGGGGAGTGGGATTTTGGCAGCGTTGTGCAAATCGTTGGTGGGGAAACACGTGGCTAGGTGCAGTGCCCTTCTGAGGGCGCACCGGTATATCGTCGGTCGCGGGCTGATATCTCTGCTGGACTGCTCTCCACTTCCAGCCGCTGGCCAATCAAGTGCTTGCGGAATCGCCCAATGTGCCTGGAGCAGCCAGTGGTGGGGGGGATGTGTGTGCAGGGTTCGTGCCCCGGCATTAGTTTCGGTCTGCTCCGTCCATGGCCCTCGGTGGAACGGAACGTTCTTATCTGATTTTCCTGATTGCAGGCTTCCAGGCTGCACTGAGATGGTAGCCACTGTCACAGTTGATTATGTTGTCGTGTAACCGTATTTCTATGCACTCTTTGATTACTGAGTCCCAGAATCCATTTGTATTGCATATTTTCTTTGTGTCCTCAAAATCGAAGGTGTGCTTCTTGTAAATACTATGTTCCACCACAGCAGATTTGTTGGTCTGACCCAAGTGTACATGCCTGATGTGTTCATTGTGGTGCTGTGAAATGCAACGCTGCATCTGTACTATATATTGAATCCCATATTCGCATGCAATATTGTACACACCATGTACCGTCAGACCTAGTGGACCCTTGGTTGAACCGAGAAGGTCTTTCATTTTTCCCGCTGCACGGAAAATGGTCTTCACTTTATGTTTCTGAACAATTCTCGCGATCTTGGCCACTGGAGGACTCATGTATGGCAAGAACACACAGCCCATTGCTTTGTCTTCGTCTGGTCTCTCTTCTCTCTTCTTGTGGTCAGTGTCAAGAGCTCTCCTTATTTGTGTCTCATTGTATCCATTTTTCTTGAAGGTGTCCTTTAGGTGTTGCAATTCTCCTGGCAAACTTGCCTTATCACAGATGGACGTGGCCCTGTGCACTGAAGTGTTGAGTGCAGAATTGCGTTGCGCATGGTGGTGGCAGCTGTTGGCGTTAAGATAGAGGTCCATGTGTGTTTTCTTTCGTGTCCCAGCATGCCACCCATGTTTCTTGTGATCAGCATTCCAGAAAAGGTAAGCTTCTGTTCTCTTCTATCTTCATGGTAAATTTGATATTTCCGTGTATACCACTGAAGTGTTGATGGAACTCTAGCAGTTTGTCCCTGCTATATGGACAAACTCCAAAAGTATCGTCAATGTACCTGTAGAAGGCTTTTGGCTTGTGTTTAGCAGTGTCCAGTGCTAAATTTTCGAAATGCTCCATGTATAGGTCAGCTATGCCTCTGCTAGGGGGGGGAGCCCATAGCTACACCATCTATCTGTTTGTAGAACTTCTCACCACATTTGAAATAGGTAGTGGTTAGCACATGGCAAAAGAGCTTTATGATATCCTCCTCAAAGTGTTCTTCGAGTTAAGCCAGGGAGTATTCTATTGGTACTCGTGTGAATAAGAATGTTGCATCGAAGCTGACTAGTTGGTCTTCATTTTCCAGCCACATGCCCTATAGTACCTTCACAAACTCAGCCGAGTTTTGCACATGATGTGGACCGTAACCCACCAAAGGTTTTAGCATCTGTGATAAATGCTTAGCAATACCATATGTCGGCGAGCTAATAGTGTTCAAAATAGGTCGTAATGCGATCCCTTCTTTGTGGACCTTTGGGAGGCCAAAGAGACGTGGTGGTGCCGGTGCCCTCGGGTGAAGCTTCCTGATGATATTCTTCTCTAGACCCTAGTTGTTGAGTCTTGCGAGTCACTGTTGTGGTGGGGTCCTTCCCTAGTCGTTTGCAGGCAGGTTCCTGCGGGAGGGAGTCGATTTTTTGCCAATAGTCTTCTGATTTAAGCAGTACTGTCGTGTTCCCTTTGTCCACTGCCAAGACCATTGTGTCCTGGTCCTCCCTGAGTGCCCGTAGTGCCTTGTGTTCTGCCGCTGAAATGTTATTCTTCGGCATCTTTGCTTTATCTAGTACTTTGCAGACGTCTCTTCTTACTTCTTCTGCAGCCTCTTCAGATAGTCTCCTTATGGCTTGCTCTACCCTACTTATGATGTCCCGTTTTGGCAGGGTCCTTGGAACCGATGCGAAGTTTAGACCCTTGGGCAGCACTCTCGTGTTGGACCATCCAGTTCCTTGTTTGTTAGATTAATGACCACCTTATTGGGAGATGGTTTTTCTTTCTGTTGTCACAGTTCCGGAAGTTGAAGGAATTTCTTGCACTGCCTTTCGGTGGCTTTCTTCTTGGACCATTCGCCATTGGCAAAGGTATTGCCTTCTATCCAGTCCCAGGTGTGTTCTGGGAGACAGGAAGCCAATCAGAGGTGTAGAGAAAGCAGTCTTCTAACGTTCTTGTCGAGTTCTACTCTTGTGACCATGATGTGTTCTCGTACTAGGGCCGCGCTCGCCCGTCGTAAGATGTGTCTCGTCCTGTTGGTATTGACAGGATACCGCAAGTTGGCGAACTTAGACATCACTTCTTTATCCTGACATCAGAGTAAGAAGGCCAACCTGCTGAGCAGCTTCCCCTTCTTGCTCCGTAGCTTCTGCAACGTCTTGTAACTGCGATGTATATCCTCCCTGTAGAGGTATGTTACATGTGAGTGCAGGCTTTCTCGGCCAATTTCATATGTGAAGTCTTCACGGGTTGTCAGCCAAGTAGTGTCGTCGTCTCGTAGAAACGTTTCGATGGAATGCGTCTCCATCATCTCCAGCTGAAGCTTGGGATGCTGCTCACATCTGTTACTTTCCCCTCTTTGGGGAAGTGTGATGGGGAGTTTGCAGCCTTTCGGCTTTTACTCCCCTGTGAACGTGTGTGTGTGATTTTTCTATAGGTTTTTGGTGTCTGTGACTTGTGACGATTGTTGTGAGTGTGTCTGGTACTTGCCTGAGGTAGGCGAGAAGATTGGTGTTTTATGGGAAGGAGTAGGATTATGGATTGGGTGTTGGGATTTTCTCTTCGACTTAGTCGTCGAAGATCGTCATAGGGCGCTTATGCTTATCGCGGGACATGTCATACCGACCTAGGGAGTGGATGAGTGCGTTTCCGGATCTGGAAGAACCCTTATAGAAGGCCCTTGCCAGATCCTGAAAACGCTCCCTCAGGAGTGGGATTTCGGCTGCGGCGTGCAGGTCGTCTGTGGGGAATCCAAGAGGTAGATGCAGTGCCCTTCTGAGGGCGCGGTTCTGCAGCCTCTGGAGTTTGTCCAGGTGCTGCTTTGCCGCGTATACCCAGACAGGGCACGCATACTCCATTACCCGCCGGATCAGGGCCTAGTAAACATTTACTGCTACTGGGCAAGGAAGGTAGCTGGTTGTGTTCAGGATAGGGTATAGGATGGACATTCTGGCGCAGACCTTCCTGTGGACCTCGTCTATGTGGGGTTTCCACGTAAGACGAGAGTTCAAGGTTACGCCAAGGTACTTGGCGGTTCTGCGCCAGGGGAGTTGGGTTCCGTTTAGGTGAAGGTGGAGGGGGGGGGGGTTGAGGAAGTCCGCACCTTCCGTGCCTCCGGGTGATCAGCATTGCCTGCATCTTTTCAGAATTGATGGTAATGTGCCAGTGACGGGCCCAAGTTTCTGTGTCATCTAAAACTCTTTGTAGGCTACGGATGGCCAGGCCCTTATTCGCATATTGTGCAAGGTTTTGATGGAATGCGTCTCCATCATCTTCAGCCGAAGTATTGGGATATCGTCGGTCGCGGGCTGATATCTCTGCAGGACCGCTTTCTGCTTCCCGTCGCCGGCCAATCTCGCGCCCGCGGAATCACCCGATGCGACTGGAGTGGCCGGTGATGGGGGGAGGGGGAGGGGGGGCGCCCTGTGCACGGAGTTCATGTCCCGGCGTCCGACTCTGTCTGCTCCGTCTGTAGCCCTTGGTGGAACGGAACATTCTTCCCTGATAGCAGACTCCCACGCTGTGCTGAGATTTTTATTACCACACGTAAATAAGAGGTCCTACAACAAAGTTCGTACATACAGAAGGAAAGAAAAATAAAATCAAGAACAATATTTTTTTTAAAAAAGGTAACTGTTAATTAATTATTTATTTATTTTTTTTAATTTCATTAAGGCGCCTTCCAAGCCTGTGGGTAATCAGCATTGCCTGCGTCTTCTCCGAGTTGATGGTGATGCACCAGCGACGGGCCCAGGTTTCTGTGTCATCTAAAACCCTTTGTAGCCTACGATTGACCAGGTCCTTGTTCGCATTTCTCGTGTAGAAGGCTGTGTCGTCTGCGTACTGCGCGGTGTGCACCTGGGGGGCCGTTGGAGTGTCCGCAGTGTACAAACTGTACAATACGGACCCCAGGACTGATCCCTGTGGCACCCCAGCACGAATACGCCTTCTGGTGGAGGTGGCGTTTCTACTTTGACGGAGAAAGTCCTATTCGTGAGATAGCTCTTGATCAGCTGAACTATACTCCTGGGAAACCCTTGTGTGTACAACTTGTAGAGTAGCCCTCTATGCCATACTGAATCAAAGGCTTTGGCTACGTCTAGTAGCACTATCCCGCAGTAGCCTCTGTGGTCGAAGCCCTCAGTGGCTGCTTCAACCACTCTCATGACCTGTTGTGGGGCAGAGTGGTTCTGCCGGAATCCGAATTGGAAATCCGGCAGAATTTGCTCTCTGGTAATATGTTCTTGTATGGGTCTTAGCAGGAGGCGCTCATAGATCTTGCTGAGAGTTGGCAAGAGGCTAATCGGCCTGTAGTGCTGCGGGAATAGAGGATCTTTCCCTGGTTTGTGTATCGCGACCACTTCCGCATGTTTCCAGCAAGCTGGGAAAACACGGCAACGAGTAATCTCGTTGAGGACGTTCGCAAGGTGTGTGATCGCTGTGGGTGGGAGTTTTTTGACTAACTGGTTTGTGACACTATCGTGCTCTCGCGCCTTTTTTGTAGGGAGGGACCTGATTACTCTTGCCACGTCCTCGGGGGCAAAAAGTATGGGTTCGTCCTCTGGGTCCTCCTAAGCATTGAGGAAGACGGCCAGTTGACGACTGACTACCTCTTCGTGCTCTTCATCCTGGGGTTCTGCCGTTTGAAACTGCTTCTCGAAGGAGTCGGCCAGGGCGTTGGCCTTCCCAGCATGGCTGTAGACCAGTCCCCGCTCGCCGTGCAGTGGCGGCATCCTAGCGCGTCTTTCTGTCAATTGTTTGGTTGCTTGCCATAGTGTATGATCGTCTACTTTGAGAGCTGTGAGGCGGTTTTGCCATTGCTGGTTTCTGTGCCCATTGAGCGCTACCTTCAGTTCTCTCTGTAGACGATTGAGCAGCCTCCTGGTGGCCTGATTTCTGGTGATCTTCCACTCTTTTGCCACTCTGTTCTTGTGTCGGATTTGAGCTAGCAAGTGTTCCGGGAGCTGTATTTGCGGTGGAGGGCCATCCCTTTGTGAAGGGGTGGCCTCTTCCGCTGCGTGCAAGATGGTGCCTGTCAAGTCTAGTAGCGCTTGTTCTACTGTTTCGGCAGTAGGTGGCGGAGCGCGAGCGATATCAGAGGCGACAGTTTCTTGGTATCGCTCCCAGTCTGTGCGTTTGTAAGACGTCTGGTACCGTGAGAGTGCTACCCATTCTCCCACATCGACTTCTAGAATCACTGGGTTGTGGTCGGAGGACATTCTGTTGATTGTCCTTGCAGTCACAAATCCTGCGATCCTCCTAGTGAGAGCTATGTCTAACACATCGGGCCTGCTTCCGTTTTTCGGAAAATGTGTGGGCTCGACTGGACCCCATGTTTCGAAGTGGTGGGTGCGCGCTAGTTGTTGCAGTTTGCGCGTGCTCTGGAGGTTACTCTAGAATTCCAGTCAGGGTGTTTGGCATTGAAGTCTCCCCCTATTACGAGTTTGCCTTCAATTTGCCCTAGAGCAGCTATGTCTCCCTTATCTACCTGGTCATGTGGGGGTCGGTAGACTGCAACAATTGTTAGGGTTCCGGTGGCAGTGGTTACTTCCACCGCCACTTCGATTCTATTGGTAGCTGGTAAGAATACCTGGTGGTGCGGGATCCCTCTTTTTATGTATATGGCCACTCCTCCGCCTTGGGTTGGCCTGTCTTTGTGATAGCTAACATAGTTGGGGACTGTCGCTTTTATTCCCGGTTTTAGGTGGGTTTCCCCCATCATGCATATGTCGATGGAGAACTCCTTCATGAGTTCTCTGAACTCGACCTCTTGATTAACAATGCCGTCTGCGTTAAAGACGCACATTGTCAGGCCTTGGATGTTTGGTCGTCTATTCATGATGGGGTTTTGGTACTACTGAGGAAGTCGCAGAGGGGAGCGACTGCTGGACTGTTGCCTGAAGGGCAACGAGGATCTGTGTTTTCTGCTTCTGGGCTTCCCTGAATTCCTTCATCATTTCCATGATGAGGTTCATGGTCTGCACCATTACACCTAACAACTGATCCATGGGGGAGGGGAGTGTGTGTGGGCTTCCCTAGGGCTTTCTCTGGCATGGTGGACCTGATCGTTGTTGCTGTGTATTTCCCGGTGTTGTTTTTGTGATTGTGTCTGGTGTTGTGGTGGTTGGGCAATGCTTTCATGGTTCCTCGGGGGAGAAACCACTTCCGCATACGTTGCCCTTGGTGTGTCCGGCCTTGGTTATACCCAGGCCTTGTCTGTGTCTGTTGTCATGTTTTGGTTCCTTGTGTGTCTGGATGGGTTCGTGGTGTTTTCTTTTCGTGTGTGGGGGGCGGCCTTTGCGCCCTTTGCCTGCTGTGTGTGTCTTTTATGGACCTCACAACCTTGGTAACCCGCTGTGTGGTTTTCGCCACACAGTGCGCACCTTATTTGCGGGTCCATGTGTTTTATGTTGCAAGTTCTTGTGTCATGGGCCTCGGCGCATTTTCTGCACCTCACTGCCATGTAGCAGTGTGCCGCAATGTGATTGAGGCCCTGACATCTGAAGCACTGCACCGTCTTGTTTTTGCGGCGCAGTGGTTCAGTGGTCACAGGGACCGCCGGGATCGTCTTAATGTCCCTTTTGTTCTGTGGGACGTCTGGCAGCGTGACCTGATACAGGAGCCATTTGCTGCCTACGTTTCCCATCTGTTGGACCGCCTTGACGACGTAACCCTGGGCAGTCAGGTCTGTTTTGATCGCCTGGGGGGCCACTCATCTCGGTAGATGGTCTCTGATGACAATGTTTTTATTACGTGTTTTTGTTGTGGGGAAAGTGTAGTTGGGTATGTTTTGGCCGTTGAGAAGTGTTTTTATTGTGGTGTAGTGATCAAGTGTGCGTAATGTTATCTTTATTTTGTCACCACCAGCAGGTTTTGCCTGGAAATTTCCTCCCCCGATTGCTGTTTTTAACATTTCGAAGAGTTCCTCGTAATTCCGAGTGAACTCCGCGACGATCGGAGGGAGGTGGTGGGTGACCTGGTTTTGTGTTTGTGTTGTTGTGTCTTGTGGTGTCTCTGGCTCATCGGCCACTGCCTGGAACCTGTTCGGGGTGGGTTCCACTCCCCGGGCCGGCGGGAGCCTCGGCTGGCGAAAGGTTTTCCTCGCCAGCACGAAACCATCCGAATCCTGCCCGGTTACGCGGTTCCCTTCCAGTGCCAGTGTTTCCTGGCCCCCTCCTAGGACGACGACAGGTGCAGTCGGGGGCGCAGGCTCCTCAGAGGGTGTGGAAGTGGTTGGGGTGGTGGTGGTGGAGTGCTTTTTCCCCTTGGAGTGCTTCTCCTTCTTGTCCTTCCTTACACGCCGCTGCTTGGATATGGTGGACTTGAGTGGGGGGGATTTGAGGAACTGGGATCGGGTAGGGGGTTGGGTGGCAGTTGCGGGTTTGGGAAGGATTTTAGTCGGTTGACTGGGCTTCTGCTTGCCATTTAGGTTTTGGATGTGTTCAGCAAGGAGGACACAGCCGTGGGCAAGCAGGAGAGGGCTGAGGAGAGGGGAGGGAGGAGCGGGATCGCAAATCATGACAATATATTTGTTTGTTTGCGTGTTGTGTGGTTTTGCCATGTCGGTAGCGGAAAGGGGGCTTGCTGCCAGGTTACTGTCAGTTGCAACTTTTGTTGTCACCGTTGAGTTTTCCGGTTGCATTGCTGACCCTAGTATAACGATGGCAGACGCGGAATTCTGGACGGGGGTGGCGGAAACCATTTCTGTGGTTCCGCGGCCCGCTTCCACGTCCTAGCCTACTTTTTCCTATTCTTGGGGGGGGGGGGGGGGGCAGGGACTGACTCTGCGGCAGCTGAGGTGCTCGAGACGGCCGACCGCGCGGCCCGTGGCAACAAGAAAGCGCGCCTCGTGTCGTCGGCGGAAAGAGACCGCCGCGACCCCAAGGCGTCACCCAAGCTCGACATACCACAACGACGAGAAGACACGACAACTCTGCCAGGCGACGCCATGCAAAATTTTCTCCAAGTGCCGTCCGTGCTAAGACCTCGGCGTAAGTGCCCGTCAATGTTTTAATAAAAACAGAGCCGGTGATCACTCCTGTTTTTACTCCCGTGCAAGCGGGGGCCTATGGCTGACAGTATGCGAGTGAGAGGAGCGATGCTCAACCCTCGACTGCTACTCAGCGAGTGAGGTTGGGATATCGTCTGCTGCTCTCATCTGTTGCTTTCCCCTCTTTGGGGAACTGTGAGGGGGAGTCTGTAGCCTTTCGGCTTTTACTGCCCTGTGAACGTGTGTGTGTGATTTTTCTATAGTTTTTGGTGTCTGTGATTTGTGATGATTGTTGTGAGTGTGTCTGGTACTTGCTTGAAGTAGGCGAGAAGTTTGGTGTTATATGGGAAGGAACAGGATGATGGATTGGGTGTTGGGATTTTCTCTTCGACTTAGTCGTCGAAGATCGTCATAGGGCGCTTGTGCTTATCGCGGGACATGTCATACCGACCTAGGGAGTGGATGAGTGCGTTTCCGGATCTGGAAGAACCCTCATAGAAGGCCCTTGCCAGATCCTGGAAACGCTCTCTCAGGAGTTTGATTTCGGCTGCGGCGTGCAAGTCGTCTGTAGGGAATCCAAGAGGTAGGTGCAGTGCCCTTCGGAGGGCGCAGTTCTGCAGCCTCTGGAGTTTGTCCAGGTGCTGCTTTGCCGCGTATCCCCAGACAGGGCACGCATACTCCATTACTGGCCGGATCAGGGCCTGGTACACATTTACTGCTACTGGGCAAGGAAGGGAGCTGGTTGTGTTCAGGATAGGATATAGGATGGACATTCTGGCGCAGGCCTTCCTGTGGACCTTGTCTATGTGGGGTTTCCACATAAGACGAGAGTTCAAGGTTACGCCAAGGTACTTGGCGGTTCTGCGCCAGGGGAGTTGGGTTCCATTTAGGTGAAGGTGGAGGGGGGGACGTTGAGGAGGTTCGCGCTGTAACGTTCCCTGGCAAACTCACACTATTAATAAACAAAAATTTAATTGTACCATATACGCTGCTATGAAGCAATTTGTATATACTGTAATTATTTAACAAAAAATATTATTTAATTTTGTGTAAAAGACATTCGTTATTATTGTAATATTTTCTGTAGTAATATTCTCGATGTATTTATGATTGTAATATTTCTATACACATAATGTAATTGCGAAATGTGTCAATATCTGCGATAACAAAAATGTAAAATTCAGCCACAGAGGAAAATAATGTTGTAAGATTACAAAGAAATGTTAATGGTCAGAAGTAATATAAAAACCACCACGTAGTGTGTATTCTTTGTCGTCTCCCGGTAGAGCTGAAAGTGAGAGCAAGCTGTGACGTAGCATTTTATGAACGGGTAGACTTCTTCTGTCTGTATCTAGATTTAGCCGCCATTAGAGGAGAAATTACAAACTAATGTAAGTTGAATTATTGTTGTGGTCTAAATACATTATAATTTATCAAAAATTGTGTATTATTAATGTAAATTAGCTTGCCCATGTCATCTATAATATTTATTTAAAGAATTTTCAGTGTTTTTAGCGGTGTTGCTGGGCTGTGCCGCGACCGAACGATTTGCAGCGGCGGCACATTTAAAAAATTGTTCCGCCAGGAAAAATTAACCAAACCCGTAAATCGGGAGCAGATAAAAATTAGCAGTGAATTAAGAAAATGTTTTTTCTTTGACAGCGATCCTGAGACTGACGGAGTTATTTAGTAGTTTCACATTTGTGCATTCATAGGCGGATAGTTAACGTTGGAATTTAACAATTTTGGTTCTTTCAAATAACGTAAATGTATAGTGAAGTGTGTTTTATCGATGATAATTAAACGTCGGCTTGGCAATACTTAACCATTTTCTGCTAATAGAGACAGTCTTGTGTTCCATAGCTAACGCCGGGAAAGAATTCAGTAAATATTAAAAAAAAAAAAACCACTGCATTTAGAAAATGTGTGCCGAGGCCGAGTTATATAAAGGATTTAATCCTCAACTAAATATTCTTAATCAGTTAATATGAATTCACATAATTTTAAACGTACTTAATTCAGTGTAAATGAATTTTTATTACCACACGTAAATAAGAGGTCCTACAACAAAGTTTGTACGTACAGAAGGAAAGAAAAATAAAATCAAAAACAATATTTTTTTAAAAAAAAGGTAACTATTAATTAATTTTTTTTTAAATTTCATTAAATTGGCGCCCAACGTGGGGCTCGAATATGCAGTGGCCACAAAATACCCATGAGATAATTAGGGAATTATTGTAGTCGAACTTTGTTGGAGAACAACTAATATTTTTTTCATGTATTGTATGTATTGCTTAACCCATATTGTGTGGTAATACCTGTATATGATTTTTTGCATGAGAACACTATATACCCAGAGGGAAACTAAAGAAGAGAGCTCATTATATCGAAAAATTAATTACCTACCACAATACCAGGGGGCAGCTGCACCCAAGATAGATCACCAAAAGGTAAAGCTACAGTGTAGTTGTCCTGTGGGTAGTAAAGTAGCCTCAGTGCGGTGTTCTCGGATCATTAGTGGTGTGCTTATTGTTAGTGTTTTTTTTTTTTTTTAAATAACAGGACATTTGAGTAGTTAGTCATTGTAGTATATAATAAGTGTGTTTCAATAAATGACCATTTCTTGTGTGATTATGTCAGTGAAACCTGAGTGTTAGGATGTTTAGTTCAGATTTTGTTTGTTTTGTTGACTATGGTTAGATTGCGTAGTCAGAAAGATATAAACATGGATAATGAACAACAGTTAGCAAGCAGTGATACCGAGGTAGAAAGTGGGGCACAAAGTAATGTTATTGGCGTAGTTCAGGAAGTACAATGTGAGAATCTGGGGGCAGAAGGGCAAGAAATGTTGCCACTGCCAGCCAGTGATTCAGTTGAAAGTAGAAATACTGTGCCACCCACAAGCACTAGAAACAGACCAGAGAGTGGTGAGGTGTCAGAAGTGCAATCATTAAGAGTTATGTTCGAACGCATGCTCAATTTCCAAGCTACGTTTGTGCATGAACAAGCAGAGCGTGACCAGAGATTGGTAGCTGAATTTGCACGTATGCAAGCAGAACGTGATACTAAACAAGCAGAGCGTGATCGATGCCAGCATGAGAGAGACTTGCAGTTAATGCAATCTTTGGAAGCCATGCAAAGTGAGATTGTTAGTTTGAGACAAAACTATGAAACCATACCCAAAGCGGTGCAAGAACTGAGCGAAAGAGTAGATAATATCCAAGTGGCTAACGCCAGTATCGTGGGTGAAATCAGTGTACTGGCTAACAGGATGGAACAATTAGAAATTGACACAAGTCAAGTAATTGAGCAGAAAATGTCCGAACAAGTGCACAAAATTGAAAACGAATTTATAAAAAAATAGACGAGAGGGTGCACGCCGCAATTGAGGCCAAAGAAGACGTGGGCTCCAATGCGGAAGTGCAGGACCTAAATGAGGTGGTGCACACTGACATTCCGCTGTGGCAGCGGAGTGTCGACCGTCGTCTTGCGGAGTTGGAAGACGGCTTGTTGCAAGGCGACGCACAGGCGTGTGTCACGCCCAAAGCGGTGCAAGAACTGAGCGAAAGAGTAGATAATATCCAAGTGGCTAACGCCAGTATCGTGGGTGAAATCAGTGTACTGGCTAACAGGATGGAACAATTAGAAATTGACACAAGTCAAGTAATTGAGCAGAAAATGTCCGAACAAGTGCACAAAATTGAAAACGAATTTATAAAAAAAATAGACGAGAGGGTGCACGCCGCAATTGAGGCCAAAGACGTGGGCTCCAATGCGGAAGTGCAGGACCTAAATAAGGTGGTGCACACTGGCATTCCGCTGTGGCAGCGGAGTGTCGACCGTCGTCTTGCGGAGTTGGAAGACGGCTTATTGCAAGGCGACGCACAGGCGTGTGTCACGCCAGCCAGGTCCAACAATGATAGGCATATAAATACAGCAGTGAAAAATTGCGACTGCGAGACAGAACGGGCAACGAATGTTAGCGAAACAAACAAATGTCACTCCAAAATAGTGATTGAAGAAAGCCTGATTAGAAACCGACAGTTTCAGATCTTTACAACGGAGAAGAAATCTGTTCACCCTGCAGTATTTGTCAAGGGATTTAGAAACATTTTGCCTAGTGTTTGGAGTCATACACAGAAAATACAGTACGTTATGTCTTACATACAAGGAGATGCTGCATTATGGGCAACCGAAGCAGCTGACAGTTGCGACACATATGAGCAATTTGAAAAGGCATTCTTGGCCAAATATTGGTCAACATGTATTCAGGAGAGATTACGGAAAGAGGTATATAATCCAGAGCCGTATTCTCCAAGATTAGGCAATTTGCGAAAATATTTTGAGAAATATATTAATAAGACCCGTTACTGGGACGAGCAGATTTCATCCCGGGATTTGATCAGACTTTTGAAATCACACTTGCCGATACACGTAAAGGAAAAACTTATACAAGTACCGGAGAACGACATGGAACATTTCTTGTCTGTTCTGGACTCAATTGACCTGATTCAGGAGGATGTTAAGGCAGTCTCTGAACAGGCTAGAAGTAATGGAAACGGTTACAGAAATTGTCGAAATAACACGCCTCCACCAAATAATGGAAACGGCGGAGGTAACAATAGGAGACAAGATTATGTACAAAACGGGAATAGAGGTAGAGACCGGAACGGCAATAGTCCGCCGGTGAATAATGACCGGAAAAGGAGGTCAGAGGACCGATATGAAACAGGCCCACCCAGCAATAGTAGATGGAAAAATGCCAGGGGGCCGTGGAACACTAATACCTATAACGATGCAAACCGAACTTGGCCACAGAACCAGAGGCCCAGCCAGGACCGGCAAAACAGTGAAAGATATGACAATAACCGACCGCCACCACAAAATGCGCCAATTGCGCAACCGTGGCGGCCGACGCAACACAACTTATACATAGTGGAGGTCAGCGACACAGAGCAGCCACACCCATCCACCAGTAATAATCCAACAAACTAGATTCAGCCGAGATACGCTCTCCATCGTCGGCTGAGGTTTGGAGTGAGCGCAGCCCGACACAGAACAAGATATCGGGAATCTGTATCCTCAGGTATAATGACGGGGTACAGATGGGACATGAATTAATAACTGAACCACCCACGTGCATAAAGGAACACAAAGACAAAGTACAAGCGATAATAGAGATCAAAATTAACAATATTGATGTACAAGCAATCGTAGATACAGGTGCTACTGTCAGTGTCATGAGTATGGACTTATTCAGAGTACTGGGGAAAGAAAAGCGTATGCTGACTTTTCCTGTAAACAATTGCAAAGTCACTGGAGCCATCAGTGCACAGCGACAAATAATTAAACTCCAAGTGCGGGTAGAGATGTATATAGGGGGAGAAGCCATAGCGTGCTCATTCCTGGTAGTAAAGGGTTTAAAGGTAGCCTGCATTTTGGGGGTAGATTTTTTGAGAGAAAGGGACGCAGTAATCGACCTTTCTCGGGGAAAATTAAGTTTGATGAACGCGGGTAGGAGGATAGAATTGTCCATGCTCAGATCTGAAGAGGTACCTGTGCCTAATTGTAATGCTATTAACATAAAATGTAGGAATCAGTGGATACTACATTTAGACAATCATTCTCTAGGACAAAATCTCTATTATCCAGACGTACAAAGTGATCAATTAAAAGCAAATGTGGACGCACTTGTGAACAAAGTATCACAGTCCGAAAATTTGAACTCAATGCAACAGCAGGATTTGGTACAGTTATTATCTAAATATGCAGATGTATTTTCAGAACGACCAGGAATCGTTAAGGGGTATCAATACAATATCGAGGTGAAGCCTCACAAAACCTACTGTCGAGCCTCATACTCCATTCCTTGGTCCAAGAAGGAAATAGTAGCTAAAGAAATTAGAAAACTGATCGAGTGGGGAATAATAGAACCGTCTTTGTCCCCTTATAGTAGTCCTTTGGTGGCGGTAGCAAAAGCAAACGGACAGGTACGGTTAGTATTAGATGCGAGAGACATAAACGAAATTATTGTACCTGTCAGGACTCATCCGGAAAACTTAGATGAGCAAATTCAAAAATTCCATGGAGTGCAATATTTGACATCTGTTGATATGAAAAGTTCATTCTGGTAAATCCTGCTCACACCCGAATCGAGGAAATATACTGCATTTATATTTGGGGGAAGGAGTTACCAATTTAGGGTACTACCTTTTGGCGTAAATGTAAGTGCAGGAGTTTTCATAACAGCCCTCGACGCGGTTTTAGGTCCGGATTTGCTGCAAAGGGTAACAGTGTATGTAGACGATCTGGTGATTGCTACTGCCACCTGGGAGGAGCACGTAGAACTACTGGGTAGAGTCTTAGAAAGGTTTAAGCAAGCGGGAGTAACAGCGAACCTTGAGAAATCCAAATTTGGACGTAATCAGATTAAATTTCTAGGTCACATAATAACACCACAAGGCATCAAACCTGACAGCAAAAGACTTGACGCAATTCGTGGGTTTCCTAGCCCGAGAACTAAGAGACAACTCAAAGCGTTTATAGGTCTTGCATCCTTTTTTAGACGGTTTGTTCCAAACCAATTAATGAATAACGAGTCGTTATTGAGCCTGTTGCGTAAAAATGCGCACTGGGTGTGGACAGCTGAATGTCAACGCGCATTTGACGCTATCAAAAACGCCTTGGTGAATGCAAACATACTGCGACACCCAGACATGACAAAAGATTTTTGCATAGCGACAGATTCGTGTTCATACGGTCTGGGTGCTTGTTTGTTTCAGTGGGACAGGAGCAACGACCCCACAACAATCAATGTAATCGGATTTGCCAGCCGCACACTAAACAGCTGTGAGAGAGCATATTCCGCTACCGAGTTAGAGGCTCTTGCAGTGGTTTGGGCGGTAAAGAAATTCAATTATTACATCTATGGCAAAGAAATCAAAGTATTCAGTGACCACCAGGCTCTGAGCTATTTAATGTCTTGCAAATTATACCATACCCGCTTGCTAAGATGGAGGTTAGCATTGCAGGAATATGAAATTAAGATTATGTACCTAAAAGGACAAGATAATGTTGTAGCTGACGCCTTGTCGAGGCTCCCACTAGGGCAATCCTCAGTGTCAAAGATTTTGGAACAATCGGAGGAATATCGAATACTCTTAGTACAGGATAAGGTACATAGGAGGGACTTTTTACATATGTGTAAGAATATGTCTATATTGCAGGAAACTGATCCGATTTGGCGAGATGTCATTAGCAAAATAAAAGAAGGAACCAATCTTAAAAGTGTTCAGAATTTCAAAATAGTAGATAATATTCTGTATTATAAAACAGGTGTGTCAAATGACCATGGAGTCGTGTTTATACCGCAACAGGCTATCCCAGCTGTAGTGTGGCACACGCATTTAGCATGGGGTCACGCTGGGATAGGCAAAACCATAAGGATTTTATCCAGATACTGTTACTTTAAGGGAATAAGCCAGCAGACTCGCACCATTATCAGGACTTGTCCTCTGTGCCAAAAAGCTAAGTTTCAAAATAAGTCCACAAGGTTTGAACTGCATCCTATAGTGCCTCAGCGACCACTTCAATTAGTATCTATAGACATAGCAGGACCCTACCCTCGAGCCAGGGGTGGATTAAAGTACATTTTAGCGGTATATGACCTTTTCTCTAAATACTTAAAAATATACTGCCTTAAATCAGCCACCGCTCGTGGAATAGTTAAATGGTTAGGGAAAGAATATTTTACACAGGTGGGTAAGCCTGAAGCGATAATATCGGACAATGCTTCCTATTTTACGCGTCATACCTGGAAGAACTATTTATATGAGCAAGATATAAAGCACATACTAATATCCCGTTTTCACCCACAAGCAAGTTTAGTAGAGAGAACATTTGGAGAGTTAAATAAATTTTTCAGGTTATACATTGCATGTAAGCACACAAGATGGCCAGATCTGATACCTAAGTTTTTGGAAATTCACAACGCAACCCCGCATGCTTCTACGGGGTATCCACCAAACGAGATTATAATGAATAATAATAGAGTTCTGAATGAGTGGCTGGCACCTTTGCCTAAGGTCCCAGTCATTCCTGAGCCTAAGGAAGAGAAGATGAGGAAAGCAGGGTGCAACCTTACCAGGTGCGCTCAGAAAAGGAAAGAAAAATATAATCGACATGTGACGAATAATCAAAAGCTTAGTGTTGGAGACTTGGTGCTCTTACGCAATCATCCTAAGTCCTCGGCATCCTTGAAACAGAATAGCAAGTGGCAATTGGTGTACAATGGACCTTTTAGAATAGTAAGTGTGCCACATGAGTGTAGCTATCTCTTAGCAGATCCCCACTCAGGAAGAGTACGGGGACTGTAACCGCGTAAGGATGTGAAAATATTCGTACAGTAAATGACTAATAGTCCTATGTGTTATGTGTAAAAAGGTACGCCATTCTTTTGAAAATGAATGAACATTAATGATGTGTGATCTGTAGAGATAATGTACTAGTGTAGAAGTATTTAGTTATAAGAACATGATTGACTTTCTCTTTTGTTTATGAATATTTGTGTTATGTCTTCTTTTAATTAGTGTTAGCTTAAACATTCTCTAAATGTCTGCACAGATAACCTGATTAGTGCAATTATTTGTAGTGTTAAATTGTGACAGAGATCAGTCAGGAGGAACATTTTAGTAGTGATTAGTTTGTGTACTGCATGGTATTCTGTATGTGTGTCAAACTTGAAATATTTCTTGGTACAATCTTTTCTATTATATATATATATATATATATATATATATGTGTGTGTGTGTGTGTGTGTGTGTAGCTGTCAGATTGACAGATTCGAACCCAGAATAATATCAATAATATGAGACCCTGAGAACTTTATTTTCAAACCAGTGTTATCAAAGAGAATAATGCACCCAGTAGTGACCCGAGGGCACCATGGGAGGCAAACTTATTGCAAATTTAAGTAAAGCAAAGTTACGCACAAAGAAGCTTCAATTGAAGCATGTGCAGATCCAATCAGTTAAAAGGGCTAGCCTGATACAGTCCAAGTCAATTTTAGCCTACAGAGACTACACTGTAGTTACGTAGGACCTTGCAAGTAAACTGAGACATAATTTCAAAGGAGTTATTGAACAATATGCCTTAATCCGGCTGGAATGCACAAATAAAATCTACTCGAACATAAATGTAGATGATTTTTGGGCAAACTAATACGAAATTTTAATATTTGTTACCATGTACGCAATTATCACACTCCTTGGTAAAGAGCGAACAAAGAAGTTACGAATGTGCTGTTACAAAAATTGCACAACGGACATTGCAAATGAAAAAACTTAAACAAGAGTGCAGTATTGTGTGGCAGAGAGAGACAGTGACTGTTAAACCTGCAGCAATACGTCACGAGGTTGTTTTGAACAAGCAATAAGAAACTGTATCATCGCCGTGTGTGCAAATGGACAAGGAACTAGCACGACACGAACAGCGAGCCGATAACGGACGGTGGACCAAGTTAGTGTCAAACTATAACTCTTTGTGTGTCAAGGGACGCTAGGAAAGCGCATTGACTAGAGAGATACATTCTGTCCTAAGGTGAAAACTTGCGTGTGATTAATGACAAGTCATGACATGGTGAAAAAATATTGTGTGCCCATAAAACGTGTTACTGTGACAACGAAACATTGTGCAAACCAGACTAGTGAAGGCCTACTGAATAATAACTGCCAATAACTGTGTGCGTTCTTTCCCACAGCAGGAAAAATGCCCATAAGGATAGTACACTGTTTGTGAACTTGTTGCATGTTTGCTGGAGCACTGCAAGAAGATGTCACACGGGCGAGCTGATATACAACGCGCATCCGGCTACCTCAGCCACGCAGCGGCCGCAGCAGCCCGTAGCAGACTTGACAGCCACACGCCTCTCCGCGCCGTAGCTGTCAACACCGGGGGCGGTGACCTACACGGAGCCGACGCGCCACGCCGAGCGCCGCTCAACAATCACTCCGCACCGCTCACCAACTACAGCATTATTGACATATTCCAAAATATTTACACAAACTGCATAACATGTCAATGAACTCCATTTTTGATAAACATTGAACACTTATCATGTATACCCGTAAATTGACGAGAGAAAATGAACACTAACAAGTGTAGGAGATGGATTTGTAACACGTAGGTAGTGGGAACATTATGAAAAGTGACGTTGTGCTAAATGATTTAAAAGAACTAAGTGATATATCCTAGGACAAGTGACCTTGCAATATATCGCAAAATTAATAATAACGAGTTGTTAATCACACACAAAAAACTTTCGTTGAACTGTATGTGACTATGATATTATGTAACCGTTGATGACAAACTGCTAAATCAATTCAAAAGAATGACTGTTAAAGAGACAAGATTAATCATGAACCAACAGGGATGGCTGGGCTCCGGCACAATTTTGCCCAGGTTTCCTGTCTGCCTTCGCCCAAATGGGGGAGCCATGAGCGTACATAACCCTGGGACTAATTAAAAGAGCCATTCCATAAAAAAATACGGAATTGTAAAGAACGATACTGGCACCATTGTGTCAAAGTATAGAAACTCTTTGCCAAATGCTGCCAGGGGGCAATGTAACGTTCCCTGGCAAACTCACACTATTAATAAACAAAAATTTAATTGTACCATATACGCTGCTATGAAGCAATTTGTATATACTGTAATTATTTAACAAAAAATATTATTTAATTTTGTGTAAAAGACATTCGTTATTATTGTAATATTTTCTGTAGTAATATTCTCGATGTATTTATGATTGTAATATTTCTATACTCATAATGTAATTGCGAAATGTGTCAATATCTGCGATAACAAAAATGTAAAATTCAGCCACAGAGGAAAATAATGTTGTAAGATTACAGAGAGATGTTAATGGTCAGCAGTAATATAAAAACCACCACGTAGTGTGTATTCTTTGTCGTCTCCCGGTAGAGCTGAAGGTGAGAGCAAGCTGTGACATAGCATTTTATGAACGGGTAGACTTCTTCTGTCTGTATCTAGATTTAGCCGCCATTAGAGGAGAAATTACAAACTAATGCAAGTTGAATTATTGCTGTGGTCTAAATACATTATAATTTATCAAAAGTGTGTATTATTAATGTAAATTAGCTTGCCCATGTCATCTATAATATTTCTTTAAATAATTTTCAGCGTTTTTAGCGGTGTTGCTGGGCTGTGCCGCGACCGAGCGATTTGCAGCGGCGGCACATTTAAAAAATTGTTCCGCTAAGAAAAATTAACCAAACCCGTAAATCGGGAGCAGATAAAAATTAGCAGTGAATTAAGAAAATGTTTTTTCTTTGACAGCGATCCTGAGACTGACGGAGTTATTTAGTAGTTTCACATTTGTGCATTCATAGGCGGATAGTTAACGTTGGAATTTAACAATTTTGGTTCTTTCAAATAACGTAAATGTATAGTGAAGTGTGTTTTATCGATGATAATTAAACGTCGGCTTGGCAATACTTAACCATATTCTGCTAATAGAGACAGTCTTGTATTCCATAGCTAACGCCGGGAAAGAATTCAGTAAATATTAAAAAAAAAAAAAAAAAAAAAACCACTGCATTTAGAAAATGTGTGCCGAGGCCGAGTTATATAAAGGATTTAATTCTCAACTAAATATTCTTAATCAGTTAATATGAATTCACATAATTTTAAACGTACTTAATTCAGTGTAAATGAATTTTTATTACCACACGTAAATAAGAGGTCCTACAACAAAGTTCGTACGTACAGAAGGAAAGAAAAATAAAATCAAAAACAATATTTTTTTAAAAAAAGGTAACTATTAATTAATTAATTATTTATTTTTTTTTTAATTTCATTAAAGCGCCTTCCAAGCCTGTGGGTAATCAGCATTGCCTGCGTCTTCTCCGAGTTGATGGTGATGCGCCAGCGACGGGCCCAAGTTTCTGTGTCATCTAAAACCTTTTGTAGCCTACGGATGACCAGGTCCTTGTTCGCGTTTCTCGTGTAGAAGGCTGTGTCGTCTGCGTACTGCGCGGTGTGCACCAGGGGGGCCGTTGGAGTATCCGCAGTGTACAAACTGTACAATACGGGCCCCAGGACCGATCCCTGTGGCACCCCAGCACGAATACGCCTTCTGGTGGAGGTGGCAGTTTCTACTTTGACGGAGAAAGTCCTATTCGTGAGATAGCTCTTGATCAGCTGAACTATACTCCTGTGAAACCCTTGTGTGTACAACTTGTAGAGTAGCCCTCTATGCCATACTGAATCAAAGGCTTTGGCTACGTCTAGTAGCACTATCCCGCAGTAACCTCTGTGGTTGAAGCCCTCTGTGGCTGCTTCAACCATTCTCATGACCTGTTGTGGGGCAGAGTGGTTCTGTCAGAAGCCAAATTGGAAATACGGCAGAATTTGCTATCTGGTAATATGTTCTTGTATAGGGCTTAGCAGGAGGCGCTCATAGATCTTGCTGAGAGTTGGCAAGAGGCTAATCGGCCTGTAGTGCTGCGGGAATAGAGGGTCTTTCCCTGGTTTGTGTATCGCGACCACTTCCGCATGTTTCCAGCAAGCTGGGAAAACACGGGATCGAGTAATCTCGTTGAGGACGTTCGCGAGGTGTGTGATTGCTGTGGGTGGGAGATTTTTGACTAACAGATTAGTGACACTGTCGTGCCCTGGTGCTTTTTTTGTAGGGAGGGACATGATTACTCTTGCCACGTCCTTGGGGGCAAAAAGTATGGGTTCGTCCTCTGGGTCCTCCTCAGCATTGAGGAAGACAGTCAGTTGACGACTGACTACCTCTTCATGCTCTTCATCCTGGGGTTCTGCCGCTTGGAACTGCTTCTCGAAGGAGTCGGCGAGAGCATTGGCCTTTCCAGCATGGCTGTAGACCAGTCCCCGCTCGCCATGCAGTGGCGGCATCCTAGCGCGTCGTTTTGTAAACTGTTTTGTCGCTTGCCATAGTGTATGATCGTCTACTTTGAGAGCTGAGAGGCGGTTTTGCCATTGCTGGTTTCTGTGCCCATTGAGCGCTACCTTCAGTTCTCTCTGTAGACGATTGAGCAGCCTCCTGGTGGCCTGATTTCTGGTGATCTTCCACTCTTTTGCTACTCTGTTCTTATGTCGAATTTGAGCTAGCAAGTGTTCCGGGAGCTGTATTTGCGGCAGTGGGCCATCCCTTTGTGGATGCTGCCTATTAGGTCTTGTAGCGCTTGTTCTACTGTTTCGGCAGTAGGTGGCGGAGCGCGAGCGATATCAGAGGCGACAGTTTCTTGGTATCGCTCCCAGTCTGTACGTTTGTACGACGTCTGGTACCGTGGGAGTGCTACCCATTCTCCCACATCGACCTCCAGAATCACTGGGTTGTGGTCGGAGGACATTCTGTTGATTGTCCTTGCAGTCACAAACCCTGCGATACTCCTAGTGAGAGCTATATCTATCACGTCGGGCCTGCCTCCATTTTTTGGAAAATGAGTGGGCTCGACTGGACCCCATGTTTCGAAGTGGTGGGTGTGCGCTAGTTGTTGCAGTTTGGCGCCAGCTCTGGAGGTTACTCTAGAATTTCAATCAGGATGTTTGGCATTGAAGTCTCCCCCTATTATGAGTTTGCCTTCAATTTGCCCTAGAGCAGCTATGTCTCCCTCATCTATCTGGTCATGTGGGGGCCAGTAGACTGCAACAATTGTCAGGGGTCCAGTGGCATGGTTACTTCCACCGCCACTGCTTCGATTTTGTTGGTAGCTGGTAAGAATACCTGGTGGTGGGGGATCCCTATTTTTACATATATGGCCACTCCTCCGCCTTGGGTTGGCCTGTCTTTATGGTAGCTAACGTAGTTGGGAACTGTCGCTTTTTTTCCCGGTTTTAGGTGGGTTTCCCCCATCATGCATATGTCGATGGAGAACTTCTTCATGAGGTGTCGGAACTCGACCTCTTGATTGACAATGCCATCTGCGTTGAAGACGCACATTGTCAGGCCTTGAATATTCGGTCGTCTATTCATGATGGGGTTTTGATACTACTGAGGAAGTCGCAGAGGGGAGCGACTGCTGGACTGTTGCCTGAAGGGCGACGAGGATCTGTGTGTTCTGCTTCTGGGCTTCCCTGAATTCCTTCATCATTTCCATGATGAGGTTCATGGTCTGCGCCATTATGCCTAACAACTGATCCATGGGGGGGGGGGGGGAGTTTGTGTGGGGTTCCGTAGATCTTCCTCCGTCATGGTGGACCTGGTCGTTGTTGCTTTGTGTTTCCCGGTGTTGTTCCCGTGATAGTGTCTGGTGTTGTGGTGACTGGGCCACGCTTTCACAGTTCCTCGGAGGAGAAACCACTTCTGCATAAGTCGCCCTCGGTGTGTCCGGCCTTGTTTTTACCCAGGCCTTGTCCGTGTGCGTTGTCATGTTTCGTTTTCTTGTATGTCTGGGTGGGTTTATGGTGTTTTGTTTGTGTGTGTGTGGGGCGGCCTTTGCGCCCTTTGCCTGTTGTGTGTGTCGTTTGTGGACCTCACAACCTTGGTAACCCGCTGTGTGGTTTTTGCCACAGCGCGCACCTTATTTGTGGGTCCGTGTGTAGAAGTGTAGATGTTCTTGTGTCGTGGGCCTCAGCGCACTTCCTGCACCTTACTGGCATGGTGCAGTAGGCGGCGATGTGGTTCAGGCCCTGACACCTGAAGCACTCCACCGTCTGGGATATCGTCGGTCGCGGGCTGATATCTCTCCTGGACGGCTCTGCGCTTCCCACCGCTGGCCAATCACGCGCCCGCGGAATCGCCCGATGCGCATGGAGCGGCCGGTGGTGGGGAGGATGCGTGTGCGGGGTTCATGCCCAGGCATTCATCTCTGTCTGCTCCATCGGTGGTCCTTGGTGGAATGGAATATTCTTCTCTGATTTTCCTCTTGCAGGGTCCCAGGCTGTGTTGAGATAGTCGCGGTTGATTAGTTTGTCATGTAACTGTATTTCTAAGGACTCTTTGGTTAGTGAGTCCCAAAATCCATCTGTACTGCATATTTTCTGTGTCCTGAAAATCGAAAGTGTGCTTCTCGTCAATACTATGTTCCACCACAGCAGATTTGTTGGTCTGACCCAAGTGTACATGCCTGATGTGTTTGTTGCAGCGCTATGAGATGCTGCTAAACAGAAGCAAAAAGCCTTCTACAGGAACGTTGAGGATACTTTTGTAGTTTGGTCACATGGCAGGGACAAACTGCTAGACGTCCATCAACACCTCAATGGTCTACATGGAAATATCAAATTTACCATGGAGATAGATGAGAACAGCAGCTTATCCTTTCTGGATATCCTGATCACAAGAAACATGGACGGCACACTGGGATACGCAGTGTACAGAAAGAAAACACACACGGACCTCTATCTTCTCCAATGCCAACAGCTGCTACCACCCTGCGCAACACAATTCTGTACTCAACACCTTACAAGGGAACCTCCCCATCGCACCCCCCTCAGATTTAGTTATAAGTTGGCACAGTGGATAGGCCTTGAAAAACTGAACACAAATCGATCGAGAAAACAGGAAGAAATTATGTGGAACTATGAAAAAAATAAGCAAAATATACAAACTGAGTTGTCCATGCACAACATAGGCAATATCAAGGAGAATGTGATCTCAGGAGCGCCGTGGTCTCGTGGTTAGCGTGACCAGCTGCGGACCGAGAAGTCCTTGGTTCAAGTCCTGCCTCAAGTGAAAAGTTTAACTTTTTATTTTCAGTTTACGTGACAAACTTATGTTTTCATCACTTTTTTGGGAGTGGTTATCACATCCACTAGAAAACCTAAATCGTGCAAGGTAGAAGAATCTTTTTACCCATTCGCCAAGTGTACTAGTTAGGTGGGTCGACAACATATTCCTGTCATGTGACGTACATGCTGTCACCAGTGTCGTATAGAATATATCAGACGTGTTTTCCTGTGGAGGAATCGGTTGACCTACGACCTTGCGATCATATGTTTTCGGTTCCCATTGTAGAGGGGCGTCCTTTCGTCAACTAATCGCACGGTTTTGCGGTGCGGTCGCAAAACACAGACTCTAAACTTATTACAGTGAACAGAGACGTCAATGAACGAACGGACAGATCATAACTTTGTGAAAATAAAGAAAGTAAAAACTTTCAGTCGAGGGAAGATTTGAACCAAAGACCTCTCGTTCTGCAGCTGCTCACGCTAACCACGGGACCACGGCGCTCCTGAACTCTCATTTGTCCTTAATATTGCCTATGTTGTGCATGGACTACTCAGTTTGTATATTTTGCTTATTTTTTCATAGTTCCACACAACTTCTTCCTGTTTTCTCGATTGATCTGTGTTCAGTTTTTCAAGGCCTATCAACTGTGCCAACTTCTAACTAAATCTGAGGGGGGTGCGATGGGGATGTTCCCTTGTTAGTGCACAGGGCCACGTCCATCTGTGATAAGGCAAGATTGCCAGGAGAATTGCAACACCTCAAGGACACCTCCAAGAAAAATGGATACAGTGAGACACAAATAAGGAGAGCTCTGAAGACCAACCACAGGAAGACAGAAGAGAGACCGGATGAAGAAGAAGTAATGGGCTGTGTGTTCTTGCCATATGCGAGTCCTCCAACAGCCAAGATTGCGAGAATTCTAAAGAAACGTAAAGTGAAGACCATTTTCCGCGCAGCAGGAAAAATCAAAGACCTTCTCGGTTCCACCAAGGATCCACTAGGTCTGACGGCACCTGGTGTGTACAAGATCGGATGCGAATGTGGTAGGCAATGTATAGGACAGACGCAGCGTTGCATTTCACTGCACCGCAATGAACACACCAGGTATGTACGCTTGGGTCAGACCAACAAATCTGTTGTAGTGGAACATAGTAGCGACGAGAAGCACACCTTCAATTTTGAGGACACAAAGAAAATATGCAGTACAAACGGATTTTGGGACTCAGTAATCAAAGAGTCCATAGAAATACGGTTACACACCAACCTAATCAGCTGCGACAGTGGGTACCATCTCAGCACAGCGTGGGAGTCTGCTATCAGGGAAGAATGTTCCGTTCCACCAAGGGCTACAGACGGAGCAGACAGAGTCGGACGCCGGGACATGAACTCCGTGTACAGGGCGCCCCCCCTCCCGTTCTAAAAGGGCCAATGTCAAGAATCTTAGTTTTAAGTTATAAGCTTCCAAATATTTTCTGACAACTGTTAACAATATATTTGGAGCTATTTGTTACTATCATTATAGTAAATCAGCCTAACTAAAGCTTATTTTCAATAATAAATTTCTAGAATTTTCAACATCAAAATTAAAGGACTTAAGAGGACATTGGCCCAATTTAACATCATGAACTCTCTTAGATTATTTGACATTGGCCCTTTGGACATTACGGACAGGTACACCGAATAACCAGAAACAGATAATTGTAAGATAAATATTTCTTCGTACTCATTAATCAAATCACTTTATTCATTCTTCAAGAATTTAATAACTGATACCAATTGTTACATGTTACAAAAGTCATTTTTTTTATCACCATAGATAATGACAACACTGTTTGCTCTCGTAATGAGGGGGGATGGCATCAGAAATACACTCCTGGAAATGGAAAAAAGAACACATTGACACCGGTGTGTCAGACCCACCATACTTGCTCCGGACACTGCGAGAGGGCTGTACAAGCAATGATCACACGCACGGCACAGCGGACACACCAGGAACCGCGGTGTTGGCCGTCGAATGGCGCTAGCTGCGCAGCATTTGTGCACCGCCGCCGTCAGTGTCAGCCAGTTTGCCGTGGCATACGGGTGGACGTACCGCCGAATTGCTCAACACGTGGGGCGTGAGGTCTCCACAGTACATCGATGTTGTCGCCAGTGGTCGGCGGAAGGTGCACGTGCCCGTCGACCTGGGACCGGACCGCAGCGACGCACGGATGCACGCCAAGACCGTAGGATCCTACGCAGTGCCGTAGGGGACCGCACCACCACTTCCCAGCAAATTACGGACACTGTTGCTCCTGGGGTATCGGCGAGGACCATTCGCAACCGTCTCCATGAAGCTGGGCTACGGTCCCGCACACCGTTAGGCCGTCTTCCACTCACGCCCCAACATCGTGCAGCCCGCCTCCAGTGGTGTCGCGACAGGCGTGAATGGAGGGACGAATGGAGACGTGTCGTCTTCAGCGATGAGAGTCGCTTCTGCCTTGGTGCTAATGATGGTCGTATGCGTGTTTGGCGCCGTGCAGGTGAGCGCCACAATCAGGACTGCATACGACCGGGGCACACAGGGCCAACACCTGGCATCATGGTGTGGGGAGCGATCTCCTACACTGGCCGTACACCACTGGTGAACGTCGAGGGGACACTGAATAGTGCATGGTACATCCAAACCGTCATCGAATCCAGCGTTCTACCATTCCTAGACCGGCAAGGGAACTTGCTGTTCCAACAGGACAATGCACGTCCGCATGTATCCCGTACCCCCAACGTGCTCTAGAAGGTGTAAGTCAACTACCCTGGCCAGCAAGATCTCCGGATCTGTCCCCCATTGAGCATGTTTGGGACTGGATGAAGCGTCGTCTCACGCGGTCTGCACGTCCAGCACGAACGCTGGTCCAACTGAGGCGCCAGAAGGAAATGGCATGGCAAGCCGTTCGACAGGACTACATCCAGCATCTCTACGATCGTCTCCATGGGAGAATAGCAGCCTGCATTGCTGCGAAAGGTGGATATACACTGTACTAGTGCCGACATTGTGCATGCTCTGTTGCCTGTGTCTATGTGCCTGTGGTTCTGTCAGTGTGATAATGTGATGCATCTGACCCCAGGAATGTGTCAATAAAGTTTCCCCTTCCTCGGACAATGAATTCACGTTGTTCTTATTTCAATTTCCAGGAGTGTAGGTTCAATTTTTGGCATAGACAAGTGTAGAGTTTTATTTCTGTTCAGTTCTATCATCTTGAATGGTTCTTTTGAGGAGTAACTGTATTTTTAGGAGACAATTCCTGGCATACCTGAGTGACAGTTTCTCCGTTTTATCTAGTTACAAACAATAGAATTCCCTTCTGTGTTAATTTTCTTGTGTAGATAATGACTTTTCATCAAGTCTGTAAAGCTGTAGAAGTCTTTTTGTTCCAGCTCTGTTGCAGTTATGGGTGGCTTTTGGGGAACCATGCATATTAATTTGGCCCAGTCTCTTGGCAGTCCTACTTCAACAGATGTTGTTTTCTTTGTCTTCTCAGTGGCTTTTGAATTGGGTCAGCTTCCAAGTGAGTATGTCCAACTTCAAGAAACTTGTGGTTGATTTCCAAACGTCTTCCCTGAATCGTGAATTCTTCCACTACTCACAGAAACATAATGGCAATAAAAATATGTGTTTTGTCCGGTACACGAATTGTTGTACAGCTGTACCACAACAATTTCATCGGTCAGTTTCATCAAATAATCATATAGACAAGAAGCTATTTCTTGGCCACCTCTTCCTGCCACTCTTTCATTGCAAATGTAACATGCTGGAGAACATTCTTTATGTCTCTTTACGTAGATGGTCAAGTTGAGGGTCCGAAGTTGTGTTTTGTAAAATGCCACACTACAGCGTAGAAATGGAGTGGGAAGACATTTCTGCAAATCAAAGGCCAGGGTTACTACATTGGAATTTTGCTCAGCTTTCTTTTTATCATTGTCTTTCTGATCGTAAGCAAATCCAAATGTTGCTGTCGTTCCACTTCAACCTTACAACGTTCAGCATCCTCAGTACAATTCTAAAGTAACATGACATATTTGTCACATTTTGCACAAGTGTCAGCCTTCGGTTTGTGGAAGCTAAAATTGGAACACTCTTCGATAACACGCTTTACTTCTTGGCTTCATACCTTTGGTTTGGCAAAATTCTTGATAGAGCCGGTACATTGCTGAAACACGCAAGTCTGGCGATAAATATTTTTTTGTAAGGATGAGATCGAGAGTAATGGCTTACGTAGGAAGGAAACATGTTAATGTGTTCCTTTATTAAATCAATATCATCAGATGGAACTTTCGGATGATTAGAATGTGTACCACGTCCATCTTCAGAACACACTCGTCCTTCAGAGCCCCGTCTTTTCCTCACAATTATTCTTACCTTCTTTTGTGTTAAATAAAATGTACTAAGGAACATATTCTGACATACTTCTATCTTAGTCTGTAAAGAAAGTAATTCCTGGAATATTTTCGTCTGCTTGCATTTCCTTCAGTTTTGTTCCTTAAACGCTCCACATGTTTCTTTTCCTCAGACATGTGATTAGCTATGAAATAATTTTGAGCTTCTGGGGACAATTTGTAATATTCTATGAACATTTTCTCTCTCTCATCGTCATTTTCTTTTCCTCCGCAATTTTTCCTGGACTTGTACGATGATTTCAAAACTTTATCAGGTATAACTTTTCCGTTCGACGCCACATAGTCCTTTCCTGCAGTTTTCAATTCTTTTCTCCGATTTTTCTTTCATAATTTTTCGTTTCGCTTTCTTTTTCTGGAGGAATCTTGTGGATCACATTTCTTCCTTCCCCTTCCACTGAACTTTGTTGTTTCATTGCCAGACTGCTGTTGAATTAGATCGATTTCTTCAATCCAAGAAGATATTTTAACTGTCTTTCGTGCAGCTATATTCTCTCTGTCATTGCTTTCATCACTACTTTTGCCACCACTTCTAACATATTCATCAGAATCTTCAAATACATCTTCATCAAAATTTGAAATCACGTCTGCCAATAGTGACGAACATGCATTTCCTTCTGTGCTGGTACTGGGATGATCTTAAAGAAAATAAAAATGAAATAAATTTAATAGGCTGTTGGTAATATTTAGACTGGCATTAAGTAGAGATACCAGTCAATTTATGGTCTTGTTTTGGAAAAATTAAGGATAAATGCTCCTGATACCAGTTTATTTTAATAAACTTACCTTCAAAGCAAAGTGACGACTTCAGTGGTGATATTTCAGGTGCAGTTTGTTCCTCAAGCTCTTCCTTATCCTCTCTGTGAAGCATTATGTTTGTGCTCACCGAGACTGTCAATACTCCTGACTCACAATGCACCAAATGATTAGCGTAATTGTTAAAGCAACGACTCTTATTATTGTGTATTCCCGCCAGATTTAAGTCCAATGTCACAGCTCTGTTTCAATTGTTGAAACCATCTGTCTGGAAATAAGGCCAATGTCGACATTGGCCCTTCTTCCAACAAATGTAAAATAAGAGGGACGGCCACTGTCAAGATTGGCCCATTTATGCTGATTTAAAACTTGATAAAACACTTTGGGGCTTACAATTTAAAACTCCAGTATCTCTCATCCTATGTGGCTTAGAGGTTGGCCATTTTAACATTATGAACAGCACGTGAAACAATATGGAGTACACCAATAAAACCAGTTTTGACAAGTATTGACATTGGCCCTTTTAGAACCAAGCCACTGATATTTTTACATTACGTTACTCATTTTTAATGACTGTATCTCCTTCGCATTTACGTTTAAAATTCACGAGCGTTTCGAATATCGCATCACATACTTCTGGACTTATTTGGGAAACATGTGCGGTTGATGTGCGAAATAGATTTTTGAGGCTAGCGTAACGGACGGCCTCATGTGACCTTTGCCGGTGGCCACTGTAAAAGCAGCCTGTCATCTGTTGCTGATATGGATCATCGATAATTTGCGTCTTACTTTGAAATATTCTGTCAGTGGCTGCTAGAAGAAGGCGAAAAACGTCCATCGACATGCAGGTGAAATTTTGGAATAAAACAAGCTATGGCTGCAGCCGCAAATCACTGATCAGAGCGTTTGCGCAAAAATTCAGAAGCCGTTTTCCTTTCATGACCAACAGCGGGCACGCTATACAAAATAAATAAAGTTGTGTTTCTTTTCTCCAGCACGCTGTACTGAATGCAGGTTAATTGACGGTACAGCGCCAAAATACATCGTATGCTTTCTCTTCCGTTCGCTCTAGTGAACTAAAGATTTATTGGCAGGTACAAGTCAATGATGACGCGCGCAAGTGAACTTCCTGCGCATTGCTTGCTATGTGCATTCGTTTGTGTTTTCATCGGTGTAAAGGGAGCTCTGGAATAAGCGTTTGCAATCCGCTTTACGCATTGTAGCGAATATTGCAAACATGATCCATGGAATATGAAAATTAGTGACTTGTTGCGCTTTTCAATCGTTCAAACTTCGTCCCGCGATCGTTGCTATGGCAACATTCTCGGGCGTGTACGTGTCGCACTATGTAGTAGATGTTCGTAGGAATGAGGAAGTTTATAACTCTTGAGCACTACTAACACCCATCCTTACAAAAATAAGAAATGAGAAGGGAAATGGTGAAATTAACAGGGTCGTCATTTATCAAATCGGAAAAAGATGATTCCAAAAGTTACGGAATTTCCAAGTCGGAGCAGCAAAAGAAAAATACCCATCTTTACCTGCATGACAAATTTCTGAAGTTCATTGTAAGTACAGCATTTTTTTAAGAAAATTGTTAAACAGTCCTTAGCGATTTGTAGACAAAGAAACGCTGTAAGACACTGTTTTTTTTGTGCAGGGTAATATATCCAAATACAGAAAACTGACCGTTCTCTATTTGCATAACAATGACATTACTAAAATTGAAAATCTGGAAACGGCTACAAATTTAACTCATCTCTACCTCCAGAGGAACAAAATATCCAAGATAGAAAACCTTGGCAATCTTAATAAATTAAGAAAACTGTGAGTACTGAAAACAACGGTTTCGTGAAATACAGTTTGAAGCTTGTATTATTAGTAGTGGCTTTATGCTTCTCTGTATTTTAAAACTGCCTAAATATCATGTTAAGAAAGTATTCAGAAAATAGTACAGCACTGTAATGCTCCTTTTGAATCGAAGAGAGATCAAAGAGACCCTGAGTTTGATAATTGACTTGTACCATCGATTGCGAGATGTTATCTCCACTTATTCAAATACAAAGTTTTACAAAACCAGGTTTATGAGGATACAGATTCATGAAAAATGCAGTTCGTAAGTGGTAATTTAAGGGCAGCTTCGCATTCTGTAAATGGTACAGTATAAACTTTGTCTTTGACATTAGTGTATACGGTTTTTTAATTTCATCCAATTCTTTACCCAGTTTGTTCTAGGTATCTCTTTATTAGACACTGTCTTTTTGCATGGGTACCGGTCCACAATCTGTCGAGATAACATTCAAATTCTGACTGTAAGGAATTCATCTGCTTGTCTCAGCACAATAAAATCAGTGAGTTTATCCCTCCTCCCTTGCAAGATTGCATAACAGATGTCATCAGTGCAACAGGAAACTGTATAGAGTGTATATAGATTGTTAAGTGTCAGTCTGGATTACTGATAATGACAAGAGATGTCGAAGCGATTGACACACAGCCTATTATTGAAAGGCAGCAATGTAAACGGCGCCTATAACGCCCCAATCCCGTGAAGGATTATCCGCAGAACATGAAAAAAGAGAAATGCAACTCCCGTGTTAAAAGTGGGAAACACAGACCGACAGCAGCGCCTCAAGTGGTGTGGAGATTAACTAAAATATGTAACATTGCGGGTTGCATCCCCCCCCCCCCCCCCCGCCCTAGTTTACTTACGTTGTAGGTTTTTCTTTTTCTTTTAATTCTGTTACCTAATTTTTCTGGGCGTGCTATGTAATTATTTTGGCTGGCATCATAATAAAATAATTGAAACACAGCTATAGCACACTGTACTACAGCAGAGAGAAACCTATTCTGACAGTCGCTGCTCGTATCATGTTTTCTTGTCTGTCAGACGCAAACGTCAAAAATAGACTTTTAAATTGACATGCTTATATTGTTATCTATCAACATGTAAAAGCTCCAGCATGTTTTATGGCTCATAAGAACTAGATGCAACACTTGAAACTGAGAGTAAGTCGAAACAAGCTTGTAGTGTAAATAATTGAGGCAAAAGAAAAATAACATTGTAGCAGCTAAACTGGACTACAAATATTCCTGAATAATGCCATGATTTTTACGTAATACAAGCTGCTGGATCAATGGAGAAGAAAAGCCTATTATTAAGAGAATAAGCAGCAGTTAAAGAGGTTCAATTAAGAAATATCACAGTATTAATTAATGAAGAAATCTAAAATTTGTTTCATCTATGTTTCAGGACTATAAGTTCTGAGTAACTGCCCAGCAAACTTACACTGCTGACCATTTATTTTTTAAAAAGGGTCCTACATCTTACTACTCTAAATGCTTTAACACAAAAAAGAAAACATCAATACCAAGTACCAAAAGCAGGAAAGATGGATAAAAACAGTGAAATGAAAACGGATCAAATGAAAACAAAACTTACTTTCTATTTCTCAAGCACACAAGACAAATTTTCTTTTAACTGTTATAAAGCTTTAAACCGTTCACTGAATTTGTCTTTTATTACTGATGGTGTGTTTCCAATCTTTCACTTACTTGTAAGTCAATAGAGGTACACATTGTCTTAAAATATACTGTTCAGAAAAATGGGCCTTGCAAAACGTTATTTCCTCTGGAAACTTAAACAGTGAATAGAATGTATTCTCCAATTGTTCCTGGTGTCCACATTTATCTAAGAATGCATACAACTGACTATGAACATTTGCTACTAAGGACATTAAGCTGTCAATAGCATACAATAATTTTGGGTTTAAAGCATCATATTCTTTGAAACTTGTAAATCAATTATGCTCTGTGGGTGTTGGTGAGAACAGAGTTGTTTTACAGTCACTACAGTTGGTTTCAGGTGTTACACCCATCTTTCGTAGAATGTAACCAGCTACATATGCCAGTGCTTGTCTGTCATTTCTTACATCAGCCCCACCACTACCAGCAGCAGCTTCATTATCAGCAAGGGCACAATATAAAGCACTTTGAGCCATAATGGAATGGTCTGTTGTGGAGTCAATAAAGTTGTCATCACTAGCTCCCAAAAATTGCCTTAAATTGCTTAATGGCATGCATCTATCATCCTCACAATTACCTAGTGACTTTGTAGGTAAGGACATGTTATTGACTATAACTGTTTTCAATGCTGCTTTGAACTGAAAGCAAGTTGGGTTGGTGTTTGCAACACCATGCTGCCTCACACAACAAAATACATTCTCCACGGTCTTGATTGAAAGCCCTCATGCTTAAAAAATTAAAGCCATTTTTTAATCTGTTCCAAATGAACATCAGTCATCTTATTGTAGTTTGCCACCCACTTATGAAACTGAACATATTTGTCTTATCTCTCCCTGTGCCTAGCTCCAACACTTTCCAATTTTCCATTTCCTTTAACAGACTGTACCACATTTCAATATGTGGGGACTCTGCAGAGAGGGCACACTTATTGGACTTGCCATCTTGTGGATAACAATAGGAACTGTTCAGTGAATCAAATAAACAATCCATCTTTTCAACAAATTCTGCAGTGTATATTGTCTCAGCGGGTAAGATATTAAATGCCACATAAGTTTCAATAACTGCAGCAACTGTATGACTAAGCTGGGCTGCAGCTACCTTGACTTTCATTTTAGTAAAAGAATCCTTGAATTCAAAATGATTCCTATGTAGTTTTATCAATGTGTTAAACATCTTCTGCTGATCCAGAAGAAAACCCCTGTGAATATATTCAAAACTAGCCTCTTTTTTAAACCTAAACTGTATTTTATTTCCTAGCAGAGCATTTCTAGTATTTTTAATAGATGTGGGACATCATAAATGACTTCAATAGGTTCATCTCTGACTACAAAATGAAATGGACTAGACTCAGTAGATTTCTCACAGCAGAGTTCCTTCAGTGCTCTCTGGATGGTTGCACACTGGTCACAAACTGTACAAACTACCTTTAGCCCTATTTCTTGCAGTTGCCTTATGACATAGGTAATAGGGTCGACAGAAGCGTCCGATCCCATGCGTCGGCTTTGACCCGTGACGTAAGGGTGTTGTCGTGTGTGACGTCATGACGGCGCGGAGTTTGGTTTGTGAGTGTGGCGTGTTTGTAGATGTCGTCATGTTGTGGTTTGTTGTGCTCTCTGGTGGTATGTTCATGGTTTTCGTTTGTGTGGTGTAATGGGCTCAGTTTGCTTTTGCTCATTATCCAGAATTGTTCGAGTGTCGGCTGTGTTTGTAGTGGAATTCGTTTTAGTAAGTTAACGATTTTGTGTGAAGGTTAATTTAAGCGTTGTTCACTGTACGTCATGTGGTGATTTTAGTAAAATTAATCGGTTGTTGTTTTTGTTCAGGAATGGATATGACGGATAAAATTAGCAGTGCGCAGGTCAAGGGAAGTGTTCGATCCCAGATGATTATTGTGTTTAGTGGTATTTGGGGAGTTTTGTGATGTCGGTTTTTTTCGTCGTTTTGTGTGGTTTTGTATGGGGTGGGTGTCTAAATTTGTTTATATTTAGTTTGCGCCCACCCAAAAACACCCCATTTCCCGCGCTTGTCCCGTTAGTGTCATTAGGCTTTTTGTGGAAAGTGTGTGTGTTTGTTTTTCAATGTATTTTCGTCCTCATAATGTGTACGTAACGACTTTATATGCGCCATATTGGAATCGTGGTTTATGGTCGTTTCCGCCATATTTGTGACGTCATGGATCAAAGCAGACGGCCGGGATCGGACGCTTCCGTATTTCGTAGGTAATAAGACTTTTTAAAGTGATACTTGAAACTGAGTTGTGAGTGAAATTCCAGCTTCCAGCTTTTATGCATGCCTTTAACCATGAAAACTAATGCATGATTTGCATGAACATTTGACCTCCTTAAATGCCCTAAATCTTGAAAACCTGAAATTTCTTGCTTGCTTACATTATAATACAACCCTCTTTCTAAAGACATTTCATCAAACAACAAAGCACAATATTTGTCACTGTTGTTCATTACTTCAACTTCTGCTTTCATTACATTCATGATCAAAGTATTCAACCCTGGTTCAAAAGGTATAGAAGACAACAGACATTTCAGATACCTCACAGAAGGAAGATATAAATGAACTGACAAACATTTGTATAGGCGGGGACTTCGTTTGTATAAGTATAAAGCAAATACTTTGTCCTCGGGTGTCCATCGTCTAGCATTTGCTGATCAATGAGCATTTCGTAATTGGCTGTTTATGAAATCTTTGGCAAAAGAGTTTAAATTAGATTCTATGACAGAGAAAGTATTGCTGTCATATAAATATTTAAGTGCTTTCAGTTCTGATTTTTCATGATGTAGCTTTGCTTTCAGTTTTGATAGCCTTGTTAGAGTATTCCTATGAATTTGTACATTTTTGATTTTGTTGGAGTTAAGTCTGCTTTTGAAACCCCTGTACCTAAAACCCCACTTTCCTCATTACAAAATGTTTCAGATAAGAATGTGTACTCACTGTCTGCAGATTCATTTTGAGGGGAGATAAAAAATTTAAGAGGTGCATCACTCAATGAATTACTCTGCTCAGCACAACTAGTGCTAGGTAATTCTCTGACACCAGTTTCACCTCTGGTATTGGCACCTGTGTAATAAAGATTTTCCATGGTACCACTAGTGCTTGGTAAATCTAATTCACTATTAACACCAGTTTCACCTGATCCACTTCTGGTACAAACACCTACATGAGAACTGCTTGCCACAGCACAACTAAGGCTTTGTAGTTCATTAACACCGGTTTCACTTCTGGCATTAGCAGCTGTAAAATGGAAGAGTTGCCATAGCACCACTAGTGCTTGGTAGGCCCAATTCACTATTGACAACAGTGTCACCTGATACACTACCGATTTTGGCAATTTCACATGGAACACCTGTCACATGTTTTGGAAACACACCCCTGTTTAGCCTATGCCTACTTTTATTCATAAAATGTTCTTCAAAAAAATGATCTTCACAAACAAAATAAGAAGCACATTTCACATCTGGTGACAGTTTATAAACACTCTTCCACTTTAGAAGCAACTCTTGAGGTTGTTTTGGAAGCCTGTAGAAACGCTTGTTGCAAATTTCCTGCATCGAACCCATGTAATAGCCAGATGAACAACTGGGGAACTTGCAGGAGTATTTCAACGTCAATCTGTTGTGTTGAATATTCTGAAAAAAACATAAACATCTTCATTAAATAAAACTACTACAGACAAATCAAAGTTATTCAAATAAACAAACGGATACCACACTGCTTAATTCGTGATATATGAGGATACATTTCATTTATAAGCTACAAGATTATTTAATGAAAAATTAAATGTCTTACCTTACAATTAATTGTGGACATTTTTCAGCAGGAAATTTCTTCAATTCCACAGTGAGCTTTATTAATTTAAAGTAAAAAATCTGCTTACAATGAAGATGAGTAGTATGTGAATATGAAACAAATACAAAGACGATTGTAACTGTGGATCACAGACTTCAGTGCAGAGCAAGATGATAGAATATTTCAAAACAACCACCACTGGAGTTTAGACAGCTCTCATTGGTCAATTCCAGCTTCGTTTGACCCCTAGCGCCTCTAGTGGTCTGGAATGGAACTACGTGGCTTGTTGCCTCTTCGCCCATAAGAATAAGAATAAGAATCTTTATTAGCCGTTCAGTATTTTCTTATACAATGGGCTTCGTCAATAAGTTCAATTACAGTATAAAGATGGTTATATTCTCTTAACAATGTATATATAAATCATGTGAAATTTCCATATAACTTTCACCCCAGTGGGATTATCATCAACAATATTTAGTGTTCTTGTGACCAGAGATGGCTAAAATTTGCCCTACGAAACTGGTTCCAGATGTGGTGATCAGGAACATTGTACATACTGTCGCATTTCTTCCACCTTACTGGCCGACTCATGATACTGAAAATTTCTTCTGCAGTTCAAATCTGAACTGGCTGCCTCTGAGTCGAGTGCTATCACACATTTGCATTAATGTCATTTGCTGCAGAAGCAGATCGTATTTTCATGAAAGGTGTTAGTTCTCATAGCTTCTTGCAATAATTTTGAACAGCATGAATATGTCACTACGAATTATTTTACGCATGTTACACCTGGAAGCCACATTTTTTAACCATATTATTGGCCGAAGAGGAGTGTCTTCTTCTCAACTGCTGAAGTAGCAACATGAAAGACATACAGATTTAAAAATATGTTAATTTTCAATATTTCAGAATCTCATCAGGATACAGATAAGTAAGAGGGAAATAAAACTGGAATACTGCTCCAGATTTTGGGATCAAGAGATAACTTGAATCCCATCTGGAACTTTGTTGTGCATGTACTGAGTTCGCCCATAGCTTCATGATTTTTGCACTGTGATCGGCAAACACATGGTCAACCACACTTCGTAGTTCCAGCAATTTAGGTTTGTGGTAGTTATATCAAGATAGATATCCCCTCATGTTGGTAGTTAATTTGTCACATAGCTGCTTACTAAGTTTATAGAAACACTCTCTTCATTACTACCTTCCCCCATATGATGTTGAAATTTCCACATAGGGCAGTTTTTGATCCTAGGTGCACTGCATGTCACATACAACTTTCCAATTGGTGGATGAAGTTTTCAAAATAGTTGTCTGGGGAACGGTACACAGAAACAACAATTCATTAGCATCTGGCAGTCCCAAAGCAACCAATTTTAGGTCTAGGTCCAGATGTATACAGAAGTCAATTTTATTGATGCCGAATGTACTATGTGCATACGCACACACACCACCATGGCTATTAGTTTCTCTACATCACACATTCAATACTTCCAGATGTTCAATATGTCTGTAGTATTCTGTTTCTGGTTGAGCTAACCAGGGTTCACATATAGCTAATACATTGGGTCTCACTTTCTCAGAAACCACTGATAATGTAACTTCCTGGCAGATGAAAACTGTGTGACGGACCAAGACTCAAACTCGGGACCTTTGCCTTTCGCGAGCAAGTGCTCTACCATCTGAGCTACCCAAGCACGACTCACAACCCATCCTCACAGCTTCAATTCTACCAGTACCTCGTCCCTACCTCCCAAACTTCACAAAAGCTCTTCTGCAAACCTACAGTTTTAGTTGTGGTGCTACCTCTTACTTTTATAATGTGGAACTAGACTGTTTTCATCTTTTGTGGTCATTACCTACATGGTTCACTCACATTTTTGTGACCACCACAAGCATTCGACATCAACATGCAATAACCTCTCACAGACAGTAGGTGGCAGTGCTGGCAGTGGAGGATATATAAAGTGTGTTGAGGTGACATGGTAAACAGTACAGTTATTATTTTAATGTGGAAATGGACTGATTTATATGACATCCAAAAGGGCATGATCATTGGCCTTTGGGCCAAGGGTGGAAGCGTTTCTGAAATGGCTAAGTATGTAACTATTTGCTTGCTGCCCTGGTTAAAGTATATTGTGCATGGAAAAATGTCACTATCCAAAACAGGTGCCGAGGCAACTGTGGTACATCATGGGCTGTAGGTGAAAGAGGTGAACAATAGCTGTGGAGATGTGTATAGGCAAATAGATGTGCAACGGTTGAGCAACTGACTGCCCAGATGATCCAAGACCGCCCAGATGAACCAAAGGCTCCCAACAGTGTCTCCTCAACAACTGTTGAGTGGAAGTTGCTGGTTATGGGCCTCTGCAGCAGGCACCTGGTTCATGCACCCATGCTGATGGCTGTTCATCACTGACGAAGGCTAGAGGTTGCATGCCAGTACAGCAACTGGATTTCCTGTGAGTGATGACAGGTGGCCTTTTCAAATGAATCACATACTATGCTTCACCGAACGGATGGCTGTTGGTGTGTACGGCATGAAATGAATGAAAGCAAACAACAAGCAATAATCGTTGGAACAGTTGAGGCTGAGGAGGGAGCATTTTGGTCTGAGGGTACGTTTTCATGGCATTTCCTGGGTGATGTCATCATTCTGGAAGGCCAAATGAATCAACACAAATATACATCCATCCTTGAGGACCATGCCCAACCCTACATTCAGTTTGGTCTTCCTCTGCACAATGACATCTACCAGTAGGACAATTCAATGTGTCACACAACTCGCAGTGAACATGCCTGGTTTGAAGAGCACCAGCATGAGTATACTGTACTCCCCTGTCCACCAAACACCCCATAATTGAACCCAATTGACAATCTGTGGAACCACTTCAGTCAGACAGTACGCAGTCTGTACGTGCCATGGATCCTCAACTGAAAATCTAGTGCAGCTGGCCACAACATTGGAGTCGACATAGCTCCACATCCTAGTAGATACATTTCAGAACCTCAGTGACACTCTTCCTGCACATCTTGCAGTGATCTCTGATGCAAAAGGTGGCTACTCAGGCTTTTGATAGGTGGTCTCATGAGTGTTACTGGCCAGTGTATTACAACTTTATTTTTGTTTTTGGTACATACAAATGTTTTCAGATGTTTTGCACAGTGGGCTTTAAATGCTCAATGGGCTTTAAAGTAGGCCTATACTGTTCACCATGTTTACCATTTTGTAGCACAGTCTTGTGAGACAGTTTATTTCCTTTCATTGTGTCTCCAGTGGGTTTGGACATTTTTTTGCCCCTACAGTCAGTTTTCTTCAGTCTACTCACTTATTGTTCACTATGCAAAGTCAGTGATTAATTTTAAACTTCATTTAAGTCAGGTACCTAAGTTATATAGAGTATTTAAGATACTTGAGAACATTGAATATGTGTTTTAATACGGTATAAATATATCATCAGGAAACAAAACTTGTTCCAGATGAGTTCATTGTGTTTTAATACAGTATAAATACATCATCAGAAAATGAAACTTGTGCCAGATGAGTTCAACAAAACATGGTAGAAAGAAATACCCAGAATAAATATTCTAACAAAAAGTAAACAAATCAATATCAAATGCCTCACCTTTGCTGGTGATGTATTATTAATCATTAGGACTGCCATTGAAGGTGGATGTGCCTTAGAGAAATTTCGTGAGGATGCTGTCAAAACTGGTCTCCAAATTTATTATGAGAAGACACTCCAAAAATGCAGACTTGGGATCCTTCATGACAAGATATGGCAACATCACTCAGGATCAACACTAATTATGTAGATGAAATTATTTGGAACACTGGCATTGACAAAATGAACAATAAAACATGTAGAAAAATGATGTTAAACATACACAGTCATCTTAAATATTTGTAACAAAATTCCCTTTCCATCAACTCCATACTTTGCCAGTAACAAACAGTCATTCTCCTAAAAGCACTGTCTGGAGTTAAAACATCATCATTAACCATCAGTGTCTTCAAGAAAATGGAATTACCAGTATCACAGAGTATGATCAGATCCAAATCATATTTGGTTGTGCTAATGTTCATAGTATTTGTATTCTGTGAAGGAATGAAGTTCCATTGCATCAAAAAAAGATGTCTGAAATTTTGTAGACATATAGTGCAAGCAGACAATTCACAATTAACCAAAAAAACTGCTCTGTGATATACATAGGACTTGAAAAATCAAAGTACAATAGCTAACTTACATCTGAAAGAACTGAAAAAGTTGCTGTTGCCTACTGGTAACCAAACAGATGAAATACAGGCAAAAGATTGACTCTCATAAGTTTGTGTCCGAACAACTACCATAAATGAACCTGAATCACAAAAACTTCTGAACATTTGAAAGACGACTGGCCCATAGTGACAGGATGAACAAATGTTGAGGGTGCTTACATTGAGAAGACTTTAGTTATTTTTATTTATTTAATTAGTCTTTGCCCTTGGACTTTAGCTGATAAGTTTCAGCTGAGAGTATAGGGTATGTCATACAATTTTATATATGCCACAAATCTACAGTAAAGAAAATAGGATGCACTGTATCAGGTACATATGCAGTTATTACATGTTTCTTATTACAGTACAGCAGCTAATATTTTCTCTGACATTTTAATACTCACTCATACTCTATATACATTTATAAAATGCACTTTTAAATGATTTTTAAATGAATTTGATCTCTTTACATCTTTAACTGATTTTGGAAGTTTGTTAAAAAAACCTTCCCCTGCATCATCGGTAGCACTTATTGTCAGTTTCAGATTTCACTGTTTTGTGTAATAATTTTCCTTTTCTCTTGTTGCATGGTCATGTACATCATTATTTTTGAGGTGTTTATGTCACTGCTATAATACTCTGATTTATATACAGTGAGTACACTGTCATAATATTATACTGTACAAAAGCTTGTCTACAAGTTTGTCTGTGTGGTATTTTGGCTATGCATCTTGCAGATAACAAGTGTGCACTTTAATGAGTCCTTTTTTATTTGCCACAATTTGCTCCCAAGCAAAGGAGCACAACAGAGACACATTTTCACAGCTAGACAATAGTACAAAGAAGATACAAAAGATAATCAGACAAAAGATATAACACATAATATAATGTTTAACTTCTTGGTCATTGACTACTGTACTCGCCACAATCTCACTGCTCTTCTCTGAAAATATTCTTTATAGGGGCTATCTTGTGCCCTGCCCCATACATGAATTGAGTAGGACGCTTATGGGAACTAAAGTCCGTAATACACTGTCCTGAGTACTTTATCATCCACAATCTTTGCCATTTTATGTAAGATGAAGATCTGTGTGTTTATCTTTTTACACATAACCTCTGGAAAATCCATGACGAATGTAACAATATATAACAATATTCATAATATTGTTACACAGAACATCTTTGTGCTCTCCTCATGTCAAATGTTTATCTATTATAGTTCCTAAGAATTTTGTGATACTCACTATTTAATGTAATATTTACTTTTTACATTTCACTCTGTTTGGTTTGGAGTATTGTATAAATTATTTTAGATTAATTTATAAAAAGATTTTTTTGTAGTATATATTTGTTTGTAGTTTCAATATTCAGGGGTGCTTCCTTCTCAAGTTCCTCCTTTGTTACCAGCTAAACATATAATTTTAGTATCATTGGAATACATTGTAAGTTTCTGTTTTATATATTCCGGAAACTCATTTACATAGAGAATGAACAGTATTGGCCTGAGCACAAACTGTAATTAATTATATTTCAACCACTAGTATGTTCGATTTCTGTGCACTGTTTCCTATTTGTAATATATGATTTGACTATGTCACAGCATTTCCCTCAAATCCCATACTGATAGAGTTTATCCATTAGCCTGGAATGATTTGTGCAATCAGATGCTTTAGACAGGTCCATGAAGATCTTGCAAGTCTTCTGTTTCCTATCGAGAAAACTCAAACTATCTTCAATAAATCTGTTGGTGCAGTTATTGTTGATTTCCCTTCCCTGAAACCGTGTTTAAATGTGTGTGTTATTTTAAATTTGTTTGCCAGGTGTACAACTTTGCTTCCACCATTTTTCCCCAACATTTAGGCTTTAATGAAACAAACTGGTTACACATGTATAACTCAAAGTATTTTCCACTGCTGGCCACTACTTTCTTCCATCTTTCGGGCAGTGTACGAATCCCACGTCAAAAAAATTGTTAATCTTATGAAGCAATCCAAGAATCGATCCAGTTTGTGACTTCTTCATGAGATCAGAAGGATTGGTCAGCCAGGCCATGCACCATAGATCTAAACAGGTGATAGAGGGAGCAATGTCTGGAGAATATGGTGGGTGGGGTAGGACTGCCCATTTTAACGTTTACAAGTACATATTGAGCTCTTTTGCAATGTGGGGTCAAGCATTGTCGTGCTGCAAAATCACTTTAGCATGCCTCTCGCTGTATAGCAGCCATTTGTCTTTTTAATGCTCTGTTCAAATGCATTAATTGTGCTCAATAATGAGCACTTGTGATTGTTTCACTTGGTTTTAACACCTCATAGTACACGATGCCAAGCTGGTCCCACCAAATACAGAGCATGATCTTGGAGCTGTGAATATTCGGTTTGGCCATCGATGTGGAAGCATGGCTGGGATACCCCATGGTTTTTTGCATTTAGGTTTATTGTAATGAACCCATTTTTCATCCCTGCTCAGAATGCGATGCAGAAGTCCCTTCCATTTTTGCCTCTGAAGCGACTGTTCACGAACACACAAACGCCATTTAACGTCTCTTGGTTTCAGCTCACACGGGACCCAAGTTCCTTTTTCCTGAATCATGCCCATAGCCTTGAGACATTTTGAAATGGCTTGCTGTATCACTCCCACTAATCATGCCAATTGTTCTTGAGTTTGATGCGAGTCTTCACTCAGCAATGTCTCCAATTCTGCATCCTTGAAAACATTCTCTCTTCCAACACTATGCCGGTCTATGACCTTCCACCACTATGCCGGTCTACGACATTAAAACCACCGTTCTTGAAGCATTAAAACTACTCATGACACATTCTTTCACTAATAGCGTCCTTGCCATACATACTTGAGAGCATTCGATGAGACTCAGCCTCTGTTTTCTTCATATTGAATTAAAACAGTAATACCGCCCACAAATGACGAGAATTAGGCTCGTAAACTGACATTTTCAATCAAGAACGACTTTATGATGCAGACACAAATCAACTAATGTTTGAATGAGGTTATGTTGACTGAGGTCCAAGCTAACTGCCTGATGTCTGTGATCTGTTTCTTTCGACCGCTACTTACCGTTGTCGCCACCTATCGGCAAATGGCGGAAGCAAAGTTGTACACCTTGTATAAAACTTACAATTCTATTGTTTATTATCATTTTATATATTTCAGCAAAAGTGGAGATCAATGTTATTGTTCTGTGTTTTCCTTTCTTAAGGAATAGCTTTGCTTGTTTTTAGTGAATCTGGAAATGCACCTTCCTCTGTTGCAGCATTCAGAACACATGTTAAGGGTTGTAGTGCACATTCCCTACATTCTTGTATGAGATGTGATTAACCCCATCAAATGGCCAGATAAATGTTTGACTTTTAGATTCTTTATTATTTTTGAAACATCTGTATCAGCAGCTGGCATGAAAACAATGGTATGGTTTATATGTGGGATTTTTGGCAATGTAAGAATATTATGAAAAAGGAAGTTGCCACTCACTGTATAGTGGAGATGGTGAGTCACAGATAGGCACGACAAAAAGACTGTCATAATGTAAGCTTTACGCCAACAAACACACACACACACACACACACACACACACACACACACACACACACGACTGCAGCCTCTGGCAGTTGAAGCCACACTGCGAGAAACAGCAGTAGTGCATGATAGGAGTGGCAGCTGGGTGGGGGTAAGGAGGAGGCTGGGCAGGGACAGGGGGGGGGGGGTGAGATAGAAGGGTAGGGGCAGGGGACAGTGAAGTGCTACTGGGGAGTGCACAAGGACAAGGTGGAAGGAGGGTAGGACAGCTAAATGCAGTCAGGAGGTTAGACGGAGGCCAGGTGAGAGGTTGTATGTGTGTGTGTGTGTGGGGGGGGGGGGGGGGGGGGCTAGCGGAAAAGGAGAGAAGTAAAAATACTGGGTGAGTTGATAGGGGCTAGATGGGTGAGAAAAATGACTAATGAAAGTTGAGGCCAGGAGGGTTATGGGAATGTAGGATATATTGCAAGGAGATTTCTCACCATTTCAGTAAAGCTGGTGTTGGAGGGAAGGATCTATATGGCACAGGTTGTGAAGCAGTCATTGAAATGAAGGATGTCGTGTTGGGCAGTGTGTGCAGTAACAGGATGGTCCACTTGTTTCTTAGCCACAGTTTGTCAGTGACCATTCAGGTGGCAAAGAGCTCGTTTGTCAAGCCTACATAGAATACAGCACAATGCTTGTAGCCCTGACTTTGATGGGATAGATGATGTCTGTGACTGGACTGGAGTAGCTGGTGGTAGTGGGAGGATGTATGGGACAGGTCTTGCATCTAGGTCTATTACAGGGATATGAGTCATGAGATAAGAGGTTGGAAGCAGGGGTTGTATAGGTTTGGTGGACAGTGGACTACCACTGTGGGATGTGTAGAAAGGATAGTGGACAGGACATCTCCCATTTCATTGCATGATGAGAGATAGTCAAAACCCTGGTGGAGAATGTAATTCAGTTGCTCCAGTCCAGGGTGGTACTGAGTTATGAGGAGAATACTCCTGTGTGGTCAGATGGTGAGACTTTGGGAGGTTGTGGGAGATTGGAAAGATAAGGCTCAGGTGATTTGTTTCTGTACGAGGTTGGGAGTATAATTATAGTCTGTGAGACCCTTGGTATATTTCAAGAGGAACCAATCATCACAGCAGATGCAACAACCATGGGTGGCTAGGCTATATGAAAGGGACTTCTTGGTACGGAATGGGTGGCAGCTGTTGAAGTAGAGGTATTGCGTTTGGTTAGTAGGTTTGATATGGACGGAGATACTGGTGTAGCCATCTTTGAGGAGGAGATCAACATCTAGGAAAGTGATTTGTTGGATAGAGCAGGACCACGTGAAGCGCATGGGGGAGAAACTGTTGAGGTTCTGGAGGAATGTGGATAGGGTGTCCTCATCCTTGATCCAGATTGCAAAGATGTCCTCAGTGAATCTGAACCAGGTGAGGGGTTTAGGATTCTGTGTGTTTAGGAAGAATTCCTCTAGATGGACCATGAATAGGTTGGTATGGGATGGTGCCATATGGGTGCCCATAGCCTTACCTACAAACAAATCCGGGCTACCTCTCCAGTAACACAGCTTTTGTTTTTTTGGTATTTGTTTATTTACTAATCTTATTCTGAGAGGACATGTAAGATTATAATAATTAAACAAATATAAAAACTGGTCCTATTTAGTATTTGCGTCATTGTTTGCAATCACTGCTTCCCATTTTTCTGCCATTAACATCTTTTTCAGTTGGATTAAGTTTTGTATGTTTATCTTCCACTTTTGCTGCTGTATCTTCTGCTCACTTCCAGCACTCTTTATGTTAATATTTATTGTGATGGAAAATGGTGTGCTAATGTGGAGTTCATTACCTGGATCTCACAGTAGCATGAAGGAATATACTGTATGTTATTACGAGAGCAATAGTAGTTTCACTATGGGTAGTTAGTCTGGCGGGTTTATTTTTAGCTTGAAAGTATGCAGTAAGTCCATTAGTGTCATAGTTTTTTCTGTACTTTACCTGGTATCTGTGTTCAACTCCTCAATAACTATTTATTTTTGTAATTCTTGAATTGTACCACAGACTCTTTCACGAATGTTTTTGTTTCACCATTTGACGATCAGTACAGGCCTAACACACAGCATGACTTCCCTGCAGTTTTTATTTCCAATACAGTAGTTCCAAAGCTCATTTCTTTAGCATATTTTGTGCTGTTTTGGATAACTTTAGTTGATGCGTAGCTAAAGAAAACGCCAGCCCCACCACCTTTATGCAATGTTCTGCAAAAACTGGCTACATTTGAGTAATTTTTCAAGTTGTAGACCTCCATTAGATTTTCTTTTAGCCCATGTTCAGTGACTACTAGAATTTTTGACTTGTATTCTTGTGATATTACCTCTGATTCATCGTTTACATACTGTACATTCAGGTGAAGTATTTACAATATAATTATACTAGATCTTCATTTCGTCGTAGGCTTTGTGTTTGCAAACAATAGTGGTATTGTCTGCATATCAACCTATTTTATACCTAAAAGAACAGCATTCAATATCTTTACCAAAAATAAGAGAGTATAGTGGCCCCATTACAACCTTGCGGTGCGTCCTTTTTAATGATAATTGTTTCAGATGTACGATATGGGCAGTGTAATTTTGCAGATTATGTCGAGGGTGCTAGGAGTGAGTCTTAAGGTATTCCATCTATTCCACCACTCCCAGCAGCCCCTGCAGAAAGTGTCAAGTTACATGGTGCATATAATATACAGGGTGAGTCACTTAACATTACCGCTGGATATATTTCGTAAACCACATCAAATACTGACGAATCGATTCCACAGACGAACGTGAGGAGAGGGGCTAGTGTAATTGGTTAATACAAACCATAAAAAAATGCACGGAAGTATGTTTTTTAACACAAACCTACGTTTTTTTTAAATGGAACCCCGTTAGTTTTGTTAGCACATCTGAACACATAAATGAATACGTAATCAGTGTCATTTGTTGCATTGTAAAATGTTAATTACATACAGAGATATTGTAACCTAAAGTTGACGCTTGAATACCACTCCTCCGCTGTTCGATCGTCTGTATCAGAGAGCACCGAATTATGTAGGGATCCAAAGGGAACGGTGATGAACCTTAGGTACAGAAGAGACTGGAACAGCACATTATGTCCACATGCTAACACCTTTTTATTGGTCTTTTTCACTAACGCACATGTACATTACCATGAGGGATGAGGTACACGTACACACGTGGTTTCCATTTTTAATTACGGAGTGGGATAGAGTGTGTCCCGACATGTCAGGCCAATAGATGTTGAATGTAGTGGCCATCATTTGCTTCACACAATTGCAATCTCTGGCGTAGTGAATGTCGTACACGCTGCAGTACATCTGGTGTAATGTCGCTGCAGGCTGCCACAATACGTTGTTTCATATCCTCTGGGGTTGTAGGCACATCATGGTACACATTCTCCTTTAACGTACCCCACAGAAAGAAGTCCAGAGGTGTAAGATCAGGAGAACGGGCTGGCCAATTTATGCATCCTCCACGTCCTATGAAACGCCCGTCAAACATCCTGTCAAGGGTCAGCCTAGTGTTAATTGCGGAATGTGCAGGTGCACCATCATGCTGATACCACATACATCGACGCGGTTCCAGTGGGACATTTTCGAGCAATGTTGGCAGATCATTCTGCAATGAAGTGAGGACCAATGAGGTGGTTGCCAACGATTCTGCACCATACATTTACACTCCACTGTCGCTGTCGCTCTACCTGTCTGAGCCAGCGACGATTGTCCACGGACCAGTAATGCATGTTCCGTAGATTCACTGCCCCATGGTTTGTGAAACCCGCTTCATCGGTAAACAGGTAGAACTGCAACGCATTCTCTGTTAATGCCCATTGACAGAATTGCACTCGATGATTAAAGTCATCACCATGTAATTGCTGATGTAGCGACACATGAAATGGGTGAAAGCGGTGACGATGCAGTATGCGCATGACACTACTTTGACTCAGTCCACCAGCTCTCGCAATGTCCCGTGTACTCATGTGTGGGTTGATGGCAACAGCAGCTAACACACCTACTGCACCCGCTTCTCCTGTGATGGGCCTGTTATGGACCCGTTTGCGTGCTATGACCATACCTGTTGCATACAGTTGGCAGTAGATGTTTTGCAATGTGCGGCACGTTGGATGCTCTCTGTCCGAGTACCGTTCTGCATACATCCTGCAGGCTTCAGCTGCATTTCATTGACACTCACCATAGATGAGTATCATATCCGCCTTTTCAGAGTTCGAATACAACATGGTCACAGTTCCTACAACACTACACTATCACAGACGTCTGGTAACACGGTGTACTACAGTACATCTGCGTGTGGAGACGAATGCAGAATAACAATAGCAGCAAGCGCTACATGCGAACACTGCGACAGCTAGACCAAACCACAACAGTGCACTACAGCCACACTCGTAAACACGGTCGTCATCGTAAACATGTCCCTGCAGATGCTGCTCGCCGACTGTGGCCCGTGTTTGTTACAACACGCAACTGAACGTCGGAGGTTCCAAGCATCAACTTTAGGTTACAATATCTCCGGATGTAATTAACATTTTACAATGCAACAAACAGCACTGATTACGTATTTGTTTATATGTTCATATGTGCTAACAAAACTAACGTGGTTCCATTTAAAAAAACATAGGTTTGTGTTAAAAAACATACTTCCATGCATTTTTGTATGGTTTGTATTAAACAATTACACTAGCCCCTCTCCTCACGTTAGGTCTGTGGAATCGGTTCATCAGTATTTGATGTGGTTTACGAAATATATCCAGCGGTAATGTTAGGTGACTCACCCTGTATACATAATTCATGATTATAAGAACTGTGAACTATTTCCTTTTAGATAGATATTATTTTATACAATCCTAGCCAATAACTTATATCTGTTTTCCATAATTTATGTAATAATTTTGTAAAATTGATAAACACACACTTTTTCAAGATCTAAGTGTCTGCTTCTACTGTAATAGTGGATTTGTTTCCTAAGAAGCCATTTTGGTTTTCAAAAATTAAATTTTTTTGTAGAAAATTATGATCATGTATTTTATTACCCTGGAGGAGATTTGCCTGAAATGTTTCATTCTCAAAGCTGTGGTTACCAAATCCATTTTTAGTCTTGCTTGAAAGACACCTGTTTCACTTACACTGTTAAATGCTGCAGAAATACTTTTTACATTCGCCTTTTAAAATGTTAATGTTTGATTAAGTCTGTTATATCTTACAGAGATGGAACATATTGATGGACCAATGTTTATTTCCCTGTGGTCACTGGGAAGTACATATTTATTGTGTTCAGACGTATTCTCCATGAAACTTTAATAAACATGTTGAAAACATTGGAAGCATGTTTCTGTGCTTGCTTTGGACATCCAGAGATATAAAAAAAGGAGAATACGGCGCTGTGGTCAGCAACATCTATATAAGACAAGAAGTGTCTGGTGCAGTTGTTAGATTGGTTACTGCTGCGACATTGGCAGTTTATCAAGATTTACGTGAGTTTGAACATGGTGTTATAGCTGGCACATGAGTGACAGGACACACCATCTCTGAGGTAGCAATGAAGTGGGGATTTTCCCGTACGACCATTTCATGAGTGTTCCATGAATATTAGGAATCCAGTAAAAAATCAAATCTACAACATTGCTGTGGGCGGTAAAGGATCCTGCAAGAACAGTACCAACAACAATTCAAGAGAATTGTTCAGTGTGACATATGTGCAACCCTTCTGCAGATTGCTGGAGATTTCAATGCTGGGCCATCAACAAGTTTCAGCATGTGAATCATTCAACAAAACATCAACAATATGGGCTTGATAACCCTTGATAACTGCATGACACAAAGCTTTATGTCTCGCCTGGGCCAGTCAACACTGACATTGGACTGTTGATGACTGGAAACATGTTGTCTGGTCAGACGAGTCTCACTTCAAATTGTAACATGTGGATGGATGTATACGGTTATGGAGACAACCTCATGAATCCCAGGACCCTGCAGCAGGGGACTGATCAAGCTGGTGGAGGCTCTGTAATGGTGTGGGGTCTGTGCTGTTGGAGTGATATGGGACCCCTGAAATATCTAGATACGACTCTGACAGGCGACAAATGCGTACGCATCCTGTGTGACCACCTGCATCCATTCATAACCATTGTGCATTCCAAAGGACTTTGGCAGTTCCAGCAGGACAATGCCGCACCACACCGTACGTCCAGAATTGCTACAGAGTGGCTCCAGGAACACTCTTCTTGAGTTTAAACACTTCCACTGGCCACCTAACTCCCCAGACATGAACATTATTGAGCATATCTGGGATGTCTTGCAACGTGCTGTTCAGAAGAGATTTCCACCCCCTCATGCTCTTACAGATTTGTGGAGAGCCCTGCAGGATTCATTGTGTCAATTCCCTCCAGCACTACTTCAGATATTAGTTGAGTCCATGCCACATTGTGTTGTGGCACTTCTGCATGCTCGCAGGGGCCCTACATGATATTAGGCAGGTGTACCAGTTTCTTTCACTCTTCAGAGAAAGAGAGAGAGAGGGAGGGAGAGAGAGAGAGAGAGAGAGAGAGAGAGAGAGAGAGAGAGAGAGAGAGAGAGAGAGTGTCTGGGATGAACTGTTTAGTTTTTGCTTAACACACTTAACTTCTTATGTCAGTGTTTGTAAACATTTCTCTTATTAATTTAGAATAACATTGTCTGAGGTTGAATCATTATTAAATTACGGTACAATAGGACAAGGAAAAAAAATGAAACCAATATTACTGTATCAGTACGAAGTATTAAATGCAAATAAAGAAAAACGAGCTTTCCAAACAGATAAACAGCATGATCACTAGCCAGGAGACAAATTCAGATATCAACAAGCAGTACATACTGAGCTATCATCTACTCCATCACCTGGAAGTGTAGGCAAGCAGCAGAATAAATGAATAAAAAAAAAGGAGCAGCAGAGATAATTAACTGAATAATGGTGGATTGCTCATAGAAAAGGCTAGGCCCAGAGAAATCCCTTCCACTTCCCCACACATTTTAAAATGGAAATGGAAGAGGATGTAGATGAAGATGAAATGGGAGATTCGTTACTAGGTGAAGAGTTTGACAGAGCACTGAAAGACCTGAGTCGAAACAAGGCCCTGGGAGTAGACAACATTCCATTGGAACTACTGACGGCCTTGGGAGAGCCAGTCCTGACAAAACTCTACCATCTGGTGAGCAAGATGTATGAGACAGGCGAAATTCCCTCAGACTTCAAGAAGAATATAATAATTCCAATCCCAAAGAAAGCAGGTGTTGACAGACGTGAAAGTTGCCAAACTATCAGTTTAATAAGTCACAGCTGCAAAATACTAACGCGAATTCTTTACAGACGAATGGAAAAACTGGTAGAAGCCGACCTCGGCAAAGATCAGTTTGAATTCCGCAGAAATGTTGGAACATGTGAGGCAATACTGACCCTATGACTTATCTTAGAAAATAGATTAAGGAAAGGCAAACCTACATTTCTAGCATTTGTAGACTTAGAGAAAGCTTTTGATAATGTTGACTGGAATACTCTCTTTCAAATTCTGTAGGTGGCATGGGTAAAATACAGGGAACAAAAGGCTATTTACAATTTGTACAGAAACCAGATGGCAGTTATAAGAGTCGAGGGCACGAAAGGGAAGCCGTGGTTGGGAAGGGAGTGAGACAGGGTTGTAGCCTGTCCCTGATGTTATTCAATCTGTATATTGAGCAAGCAAAAACAAAAGAAAAATTTGGAGTAGGTATTAAAGTCCATGGAGAAGAAATAAAAACATTGAGGTTAGCCGATGACATTGTAATTCTGTCAGAGACAGCAAAGAACTTGGAAGAGCAGTTGAACGGAATAGACAGTGTCCTGAAAGGAGGATATAAGATGAACATCAACAAAAGCAAAACGAGGATAATGGAATGTAGTCGAATTAAGTCGGGTGATGCTGAGGGAATTAGATGAGGAAATGAGACACTTAAAGTAGTAAAGGAGTTTTGCTATTTGGGGATCAAAATAACTGATGATGGTCGAAGTAGAGAGGATATAAGATGTAGACTGGCAATGGCCAGGAAAGCGTTTCTGAAGAAGAGAAATTTGTTAACATTGAGTATAGATTTAAGTGTCAGGAAGTCGTTTCTGAAAGTATTTGTATGGAGTGTAGCCATGTATGGAAGTGAAACATGGACGATAAATAGTTTGGACAAGAAGAGAATAGAAGCTTTCGAAATGTGGTGCTACAGAAGAATGCTGAAGATTAGATGGGTAGATCACATAACTAATGAGGAGGTATTGAATAGAATTGGGGAGAAGAAGAGTTTGTGGCACAACTTGACAAGAAGAAGGGTCCGGTTGGTAGGACATGTTCTGAGGCACCAAGGGATCACAAATTTAGCATTGAAGGGCAGCGTGGAGGGTAAAAATCGTAGAGGGAGACCAAGAGATGAATACACTAAGCAGATTCAGAAGGTTGTAGGTTGCAGTAAGTACTGGGAGATGAAGAAGCTTGCACAGGATAGAGTAGCATTGAGGGCTGCATCAAACCAGTCTCAGGACTGAAGACAACAACAACAACAACAGTCATGAACACTTCTAATCCTCTGACCATACCCAGAAGCCAGCTGCAAAGGAGCTCCCCTTCTCATAACTAAATATCATCCTTATCTGGAACAGCTGAATCATATCCTTTGACAGAGTCTAGAGTATTTATCATCTTTCCAAGAAATGAGTAATATCTACTCATAACTCAACCCACTCTTCCCAAAGTGGTATTCCGTCATATACCTGATCTATGCAATACCCTAGTACATCCTTATGCCACATCTACTCCCAACCCCTTGCAGTAAGGTTCATACCCTGCAGAAGACAGAGGTACAAGACCCATCCGATGCATGCTCACAGTGCATCTTACTACGGTACCATCACAGGCTTGTTCTATCCTATCAGAGGCAGGGCTATCTGTAAAATCAATATCATATCGTATATCAGTTAGGCTGTGAATTCTACACTGCATTTTATGTGAGCATGACCACAAACTAACTCTCCACCTGAATGAATTGCCACTGCCATACTATGTTCGAGAGCAGAGTTGCTCACCCAGTGTTGAGCACAAAATGCTCGATTTAAATGGCTTCCTCACAAACTGTTCCATCTAGACCCTTGTCCCCAAAACCAAATTCTATGAATTATGGAGATTGGAGTAGTCTTTACAACACTTCCTTCAATCTTCATCCTTGACACAATCTACAATAGACCAAGCCGCACAGCCTTCTTGATCTCTGCTCCAAGATGCTCACTTCACACATCCTGCTTTCACACCCTCAACATGCAGTCTCCGTCTGCATTTGTTCTGTTTCTCCCTACCAAACAATTCCTCCCATGCGCACAGCTCCCATTGCTTACAGCCAGAATAAGTTCGCTGATGCAACATCTGCTGTTTCTCCCTGCCAGGTGTCAGCCAGTCTGCCATATCCATCCTTCCCACTCCCTGTGGCTTTTCTCCCATCACCCAGTCCATCTGACACAACTCATACCTCAAGTGAGATGCAGTGCCAGCACAGTGTAATTAATCAGGACAGTGTTTCTGTACAGGTGTGTGTGTGTGTGTGACGGAGAGAGAGAGAGAGAGAGAGAGAGAGAGAGAGAGAAAGAGAGAGTGTTTGGTGAGTTGTTGCTTCTACTCCTTAAGTTATTTACTCATTTCTCTTTTGATAAATTAGGATTTGAAGATGTAAAGCCTAAGAGTTAATATTTTTTCCTGAGCTGAATGCAGAGGCAAACTATGCTTTTTTGATCTCTTTGATGAGTATAGATTTATTTTGTCTGTCTAAACATTAAATGAAACACACAGTTTTTAAGATCGTACAACGAATCACCATCAAGGAAATAATTTTTTTTGACTGAAGGTACCTGGGGAATAATTGTATATCGGTAGTTGAAGGCCTCGAGTCTCTCTTAAGTCTTGAGGAGCTGCATGTTGAAAGACAGCATTTGCCAGAAGGAGAAACCCTCTACTTCCATCCTCAGTCAGTTGAAGCACTCTCAGTAAGTGATTGTATCCTTAATGTAAGCTATATTCTGTATTAATCAAAAAATGGAAAATTCAGGATGGAATGTAACAGTATTATGAAAAGGAAAGTTGCTACCCACCATATAGCGGAGATGCTGAGTCACAGATAGACACAACGAAAAGACCGTCACAAATGAGTTTTTGGCCAACAAAGCCTTTTTTAAAAAATAGATGACAGATACACACTCATGCAAATGCAACTCACACACACATGACTGCAGTCTCTGGCACGTAAAGCAACACACACACACTGTGGCTTCAGCTGCCAGCGACTGCAGTTGTGTGTATGAGTTGCATTTGCATTTGTGCGTGTGTGTGGTCTATTTTTTAACCAAGGCCTTGTTGGCCATAAGCTTATTTGAGACAGTCTTTTTGCTGTGCCTATCTCGGACACAGCATCTCCGCTATATGATGAGCAGCAACTTTGCTTTTCATAACTGTGTTATGTATTGTTTTGCATCTATCTTTGGAGACTTATTTATTGTGTTATCATCATCAACAATCTTAATTTTTGTCTTTATGTTTAAAAGAGTAGCTTAATATGATGTTAGACCAAAGTCATTAACTACAAGGAGAATGTTAAGTCCAGGTATGCATACAGCATAAGGAATTCTATTTGGGTTTGAAAAAAATTAGAAATGACAGTTTCAAAGTACAAAAATAATTTATTAAGATTGAGATACTAGCCTACCTTGGAGCAACACCTGGATGAGAACTCTATGTATAAAATTATAACATCGGCCCTGTTAGTATATTTCACACAAATTCTTCCTTTTGGCATCAATTCAACTGTTCACATGAGTACATGGTTTTCTAAACTATTGAACTAAAATATCCAAAGTCCTTAACAATGTGAAATAGTGAAGTAATGCACCACTAGTTCCTAAAATTGAGCAACTACCGCAGATTGGTGCTTGCCAAACTTATTTTTTGGGCTAGCCATCCCCTGAAAGACATAGAAGAGGATTAGAGGTGATACATGTAAATAAGAAAGAAAAGAAACTGGACCTGCTTGAAGAACTTGAAATAGCAATCTGTGGGGTTAAGTATGACAATGCACCTAATATATTAACTGATGAGAATGGTAATGCCTTTTCCAATAATATTTTTAGATCCTTTTTGAGATTGGCATTAGTGGAATAAATGTGAATGATTTTGCGAAGATAACCATTGATAGGATGTCTCTCCATGTTCTTTGTAACATATTTGGAATCTGTGGAATGGCTGATGGCTTAGTACAGTCTGTCAGAGCCGTACACATTTATGAACTAGTGGTGCATGGAGAGGGAGCCGATATGGCCAGATGTTACCACTTTATGGAAGGAATGCTTTGGTAAGTGAGTGGTAGTGTGTATAAGTGGAGGAGAGAATCTGGGGTTACCATTTTTAAAGTAAGATGAGGACTTCATGTCCAAATAACTTTATTTGTTTATATATTTTGACCATGTGTGCTTTTGAAATACATGTTTCTGTGTGGCTAACTTAGACAGCCATACCGGGAATGCATAGCTGAGGATTACTCTCCTAATATTAATGGTTATATTTTAAAATATTTATGTTTCTCTAAATTGCTTAAGACAAATGCTGGGATGGTTTCTTGGGAAAGCACACCAATTATTTCCTTCCTTACCATCCTTCAGCCTGAGCTTGTGTTTTGTCTCTTAATGATGCTTTTGTCAGTCAATTAAAAAAAAAACTAATCTTCCTTCCTTCCACTGAAAACAATTATGCTTTACGAGGACTCACAAACTCATGATATGGGCATAATATATACTTATCTCAAAATATGAAAAAGTTTCCTCTGCCACTTATGGAGACATTTTTAGTTTCATATGGCAAGTTAAAAGTGGTGCAACCTGACTTTTTTTGTTCACAAGAAGTTTTGCCATTTCCAGCAGATGGCTTTGCTATGTAACCCTGTATATAAAGTGTAGAATAGTTCTACCAACAGTATGCTAAGTATGTTGTTTTTTAAACATTATAATATTACATTGCAGCAAGAAAACACTTGAAAATCATTAAGCATAGCACATAGTAAATCATGTGTGTATTGTGACTTATGGTTTTGTTAGTTTATGTAATCTGCTGGAAGAGGTTTATTGAAGACTTTGTGGCCCCAGAAGAGGTGCAATTACTTCCATCATGCAATTTAATGTTGTTCCATCAAATAGATTGAACAATAATAATAATAATAATAATAATAATAATAATAATATGTTCTGCCAGTCATAAAAGGCGACGAAAAGAACAAACCACTAATAGGGCTATCCCCCCTTTTAGTGTGATTAGTTGGTTCAGGACAGAACTAAAGAAGCCTCGGACAAGCGCCGTCATGGTCGGGGGTGACGCTTGAACCCTATGCCCGCCCACAATGGTAATGACACTGCTAGCCAACTGGAAAATGATTCAAATCCAAATAGAGGTGTTTTGCAGGATATGCTTCCTGCAACCACCCTAGAAGGAAAACAAAGACAGAGGATGAGATGGTCAGATGAAGTTAATCGACATCTCATGTTCTGTTATTACCAAGCAACAAACCTAGGAACCAACACAACTGGATACAGATCACAAGTATACACAACATTTATTACCAGATACCCAGAATTAAAATTTTTAACAGAACAGTGACTAGCTGATCAGATCCGTGTAATAATAAAAAATAACAGGATACCCCAGTCAGAATTAGAAAACATCAAACAACAAGTACAACAAATACTGGAACAAAATAATGTGCAATCAGAAGAAGAAGAAAATACAGTAATGGACTCAAACATCCCAGAGCAAACAAACAAAGAACAACACGCATCAATTAAACAGTCAGAGGAAAACGAAATCTTAAGACAGCCACCAGAACAAGCACAAATAGAACACGAAGTGACACACATGTTAGATATAGAAGAAAAATTTCAGCTGACATATATAGAATACAAAGACACAAATACAGACATTAGACCATTCTTGCATAGACCGCCAAATAACCCACAAGTCAAAACAACAATAAAAACTATCAACACAATCATAGACAACAAAATAAATGAAAACACAATTATGGAAGAGTTACAACTACTGGTTTATATAGGAGCACTCACTACACTAAATATACACACTAGGCAGAGATCAGAACCAACCTACACACAGAAGAAACCCACAAAACCAGCATGGCAACACAGGCTACAGATCAGAATAGAAAAACTGAGAAAAGACATCAGACAGCTAACACAATTTATAAGAAATGAAATGTCAGAAAAAAAAAGAAAAAGGTTAGGTAAAATATCACAACAAGAAGTGATAGAGCAATTAGATGAAAAGAAGCAGAAATTACAAGCATTGGCCAAACGACTTAGAAGATACAAAAAAAGTGAAAATAGAAGGAAGAAATTTTACCAGACAACAGATAACACACACATTAAAATAGACAATCCACCAAACATAACAGACATGGAACACTTCTGGAGCAACATATGGTCAAACCCGGTACAACATAACAGGCATGCACGGTGGATACAAGCAGAAACAGATACGTACAAGATGATACCACAAATGCCTGAAGTGATAATTTTGCAACATGAAGTCACCCAAGCAATTAATTCTACTCACAATTGGAAAGCCCCTGGAAAAGATAAAATAGCAAATTTCTGGCTAAAGAAATTCACCTCAACACATTCACATCTAACTAAATTATTTAACAAATGTAATTGTTGGGTTCAAATTAATGATATTAATATAATAGAGGGAAACATTCCACGTGGGAAAAATTTATCAAAAAACAAAGATGATGTGACTTACCAAACAAAAGCACTGGCAGGTCGAAAGACACACAGCCAAACACAAACATACACACAAAATTCAAGCTTTCGCAACAAACTGATGCCTCATCAGGAAAGAGGGAAGGAGAGGGAAAGACGAAAGGATGTGGGTTTTAAGGGAGAGGGTAAGGAGTCATTCCAATCCCAGGAGCAGAAAGACTTACCTCAGGGGGAAAAAAGGACGGGATACACTCGCACACACACACACACACACACACACACACACACACATATCCATCCACACATATGTGTGTGTGTGTGTGTGTGTGTGTGTGTGTGTGTGTGTGTGTGCGAGTGTATCCCGTCCTTTTTTCCCCCTGAGGTAAGTCTTTCCACTCCCGGGATTGGAATGACTCCTTACCCTCTCCCTTAAAATCCACATCCTTTCGTCTTTCCCTCTCCTTCCCTCTTTCCTGATGAGACAACAGTTTGTTGCAAAAGCTTGAATTTTGTGTGTATGTTTGTGTTTGGCTGTGTGTCTTTCGACCTGCCAGCACTTTCGTTTGGTAAGTCACATCATCTTTGTTTTTTGATAAATTATTTAACAGTTACATTGCAGACCCATACACATTCCCTGATACACTTACACATGGAATAACTTATCTGAAACCTAAAGATCAAGCAGACACAGCAAACCCAGCTAAATATTGCCCCATAACATGCCTACCAACAATATACAAAATATTAACTTCAGTCATTACACAGAAATTAATGACACATACAACACAGAACAAAATTATAAATGAAGAACAAAAAGGCTGTTGCAAAGGAGCACGAGGATGTAAAGAGCAACTGATAATAGTTGCAGAGGTGACATATCAAGCTAAAACTAAACAAAGGTCGCTACACTATGCATACATTGATTACCAAAAAGCTTTTGATAGTGTACCCCACTCATGGTTACTACAAATATTGGAAATATACAAAGTAGATCCTAAATTGATACAGTTCCTAAACATAGTAATGAAAAATTGGAAAACCACACTTAATATCCAAACAAATTCAAATAATATCACATCACAGCCAATACAGATTAAGCGTGGAATATACCAAGGAGACTCATTAAGTCCTTTCTGGTTCTGCCTTGCTCTGAACCCACTATCCAACATGCTAAATAATACAAATTATGGATACAATATTACTGGAACATACCCACACAAAATCACACATCTGCTATACATGGATGATCTAAAACTACCGGCAGCAACAAATCAACAACTCAACCAATTACTAAAGATAACAGAAGGATTCAGCAATGATATAAATATGGCTTTTGGAACAGACAAATGTAAGAAAAATAGCATAGTCAAGGGAAAACACACTAAACAAGAAGATTACATATTGGATAACCACAGTGACTGCATAGAAGCGATGGAAAAAACAGATGCCTATAAATATCTAGGATACAGACAAAAAATAGGAGTAGATAATACAAATATTAAAGAAGAACTAAAAGAAAAATATAGACAAAGACTAACAAAAATACTGAAAACAGAATTGACAGCAAGAAACAAGACAAAAGCTATAAATACTTATGCTATACCAATATTGACCTACTCATTTGGAGTAGTGAAATGGAGTAACACAGACCTAGAAGCACTCAATACACTTACACGATCACAGTGCCACAAATATAGAATACATCACATACATTCAGCAACTGAAAGATTCACATTAAGCAGAAAGGAAGGAGGAAGGGGATTTATTGACATAAAAAACCTACATTATGGACAGGTAGACAATTTAAGAAAATTCTTTCTAGAACGAGCAGAAACTAGCAAAATACACAAAGCACTCACTCATATATATACATTGGCTACACCACTACAATTTCATAACCACTTCTACAACCCTTTAGATCACATAACATCAACAGATACGAAGAAAGTAAATTGGAAAAAGAAAACACACAAGATGGCAAGCACCCGTATCATCTAACACAGCCACACATTGATCAAGACGCATCCAACACATGGCTAAGAAAAGGAAATATATACAGTGAGACGGAAGGATTCATGATTGCAATACAGGATTAAACAATAAACACCAGATATTACAGCAAGCATATTATTAAAGATCCCAATACCACAACAGATAAATGCAGACTTTGCAAACAACAAATAGAAACAGTAGATCACATCACAAGCGAATGTATAATACTAGCAAATACAGAATACCCCAGAAGACATGACAGTGTAGCAAAAATAATACATCAACAGCTTGCCTTACAACATAAACTTATAAAATAACATGTTCCCACATACAAGTACGCACCACAAAATGTACTGGAGAACGATGAATACAAATTATACTGGAACAGAACCATTATAACAGATAAAACAACACCACATAACAAACCTGACATCATACTCACCAATAAAAAGAAGAAATTAACACAACTAATCGAAATATCCATACCCAATACAACAAATATACAAAAGAAAACGGGAGAAAAAATTGAAAAATACATCCAACTGGCTGAGGAAGTCAAAGACATGTGGCATCAGGATAAAGTTGACATCATGCCAATTATACTATCAACTACAGGAGTCATATTACACAAATATCCACCAGTACATCAATGCAATACAGCTACATCCAAACTTATATATACAACTACAGAAATCTGTAATTATTGATACATGTTCAATTACCCGAAAGTTCCTAAATGCAATATAACACATACCGTACAGTTAAAAGGAAGTGACGCTTGATCAAGGTTCGCGTCACTTTCCATTTTTAACCAGACTTAACGTCTGAGAAAATAAATAATAATAATTTTATTGTCATTCGGCCATTACAGCAATAGACAACGTCATATACATACTAAAATACAATTAATAGTTTGAAAGAAACAACAGGTTTGTTGTTAACATTATAGTATTATATTACAGTTGATAAATTCTCTTATATCATAGAATGGGTGGAGGACTAGCCAGTCATGAACTGTTTGTTTGAATAATTGTTCAGGCAATTCTTGAACAGATTGAAGAAGATTATTAAATAATTTGTACCCCATGATTTCGTAGCTGTTGAGTGACTTTGACAATCTGTGGTAATGAATATAGAGACACCTATTCCTTCTTGTATTGTGGCTATGTACATTTTCTCTGGTTTTTGTTTCTGGTAATTTCTTCTTCGTATAAATTAGAACATAGTATATGTACAAGTTTATAACAGTCATAATTTTCTGTTCACAGAACAATGGTTTACAGTGTGTCTTATATGCAGAACCAGTAATTATCCTAATAGCTTTTTTTTTTGCAGTATTAATATGTCATGTGCACAGCTAGAGTTCCCCCACAAAATAATTCCATATGTTATTATGCTTTAAAAGAATGAAAAATAGGATGTTCTAACATATTTTTCAGGAACACAATCCATAAGTCGCCTTAACAGGTAAATAACTCTTGACAATTTACCACTAATATATTGTACATGTTGACTCCAAGGTAATTTATCATCAATGTATACCCCCAAAAATTTGACATAACTTGGTTCATCTGATAGAAGCTTGTCTCTAAGACTACAGACCATCTGCTGTGTTTTGTTTTCATTCAGCAGGAATCCATTTGCCTTGAACCAATAGGATGCTTCATCAATTGTCTTTGCTGCACATGTTTTAAGGCTATTGAAATCATCACTAGCACGAAGAAATGTTGTATCATCTGCATACAACACAGTGGTGGACTTGATAAATGATGACAGATCATTTACCATTATCAGGAACAAAAAGGGATGCAGCACAGATCCCTGCGGAACACCTACCTTGACTTGTTCTATACTCGACATTTCTCTCCCTACACAAACAACTTGCTTACGATTCTGAAGATTGACACCTAAAAATCTGTGTATTTTGCTCATACTGTGTTTTTTTTTGCTCATCTTGTAAAATATTTCTGGGAGAGATAAGGTATGATTTCCTGGAGATGATCACATGTATAAACTGTCTCACTATGAAACAACAGCTATGATAGTAAATATTTGGGAATTTTTGTCATATTTATGTTTGTAAAATACAAGGAGATCTTAGAGAATGCTTATGTTTCTGAATACAAGGAGATCTTAGAGCATATTGTGACTTACCAATTAATACTGTTTCTTGAAGCAAAGAAGTCTATTAGTTGCATCCATCGTGGCTTAGGAGATATCATACTACTATTGATAAACCATGAGAGAGCAAACAATATAACCAGTAGGTAATGTCCTTGGATACCTACATGAATAGAGCTTCTGAGGATGATTCATATCTGTTTACTATTCGTCCTTCATAAAAATTTCCATAGCTATTAGATTGCCCACATCGTATCTGACTATTTGAGCAAGAGCACAAAGTCTCTTGAATGTCTGTTTCAGATGAAATCATGTTTTCAATAGCAATTAATAATGTTTCACCAATAGTGCAAAGCCCTGTTGAGTAAAATGTTTAATATTAACACTTTTCAGATAGTTTTGTCATCTTATAATAGATTTCCATCCTAATAACCACAGCTCATGAGCTGATGATTGACACATTGGAGGAATGGGCCAAGCAGTGTGCTTTCAAGTTCTCATCAGAGAAAAATGCAAACCATTCTATGGAATTCTCAGTACATCTTAACTGTAGATGTAGATTGCTACTCTCATTGTTTAAAATACAGGGAGGTATTTGATCATAATTTTTGATGAAAGATCAACATCATTACAACACACGAGGCATCTCATAGCTAAAGACCACCGTGCACTCAACTTCTTGATTGTCTCAGCTACAAACCATGGATAGCAACTGAGTGTCTGTGATAAAATTCTTCAAAGGTTAAGATTATCCATTATGGATATTTTGGAACCCGTGACTGTTAATTGAATGTAGATACATAAAACTGTAAACAGTCCCTTTTTTTTTTTAACAGTTATTTGTTACTCCATGAACCGGTTTCTGAACCTTTTCAGGTTCATCTTGAGATGGTTTTCTGTATGTTGCATCACCATTACTAGCAGAATGCTAGATTCTGGCTCTGTGACAAAAAGATGGAACATGCTTTAATGTATCACCATGAGGATTATTTATCTGTCAATATGGATGCAAAATTTTGGTTTTATACTTACTGCAACAGTATGGGCGGCTTTTTCCTGTTCGTGTCCATCTGTCTGCTTCCATTTTGATGGCCAGTCAGTACATCACTTCACAAACTTTTCACAATCTGTACACATTTACTCTGTGATAGCGAAACTTTGCCAGCATCCAGCATGTGCTATACAACTGTTGTTTGTTACAAAGATTTTGACATATACACTCCTGGAAATGGAAAAAAGAACACATTGACACCGGTGTGTCAGACCCACTATACTTGCTCCGGACACTGCGAGAGGGCTGTACAAGCAATGATCACACGCACGGCACAGCGGACACACCAGGAACCGCGGTGTTGGCCGTCGAATGGCGCTAGCTGCGCAGCATTTGTGCACCGCCGCCGTCAGTGTCAGCCAGTTTGCCGTGGCATACGGAGCTCCATCGCAGTCTTTAACACTGGTAGCATGCCACGACAGTGTGGACGTGAACCGTATGTGCAGTTGACGGACTTTGAGCGAGGGCGTATAGTGGGCATGCGGGAGGCCGGGTGGACGTACCGCCGAATTGCTCAACACGTGGGGCGTGAGGTCTCCACAGTACATCGATGTTGTCGCCAGTGGTCGGCGGAAGGTGCACGTGCCCGTCGACCTGGGACCGGACCGCAGCGACGCACGGATGCACGCCAAGACCGTAGGATCCTACGCAGTGCCGTAGGGGACCGCACCGCCATTTCCCAGCAAATTAGGGACACTGTTGCTCCTGGGGTATCGGCGAGGACCACTCGCAACTGGCTCCATGAAGCTGGGCTACGGTCCCGCACACCGTTAGGCCGTCTTCCGCTCACGCCCCAACATCGTGCAGCCCGCTTCCAGTGGTGTCGCGACAGGCGTGAATGGAGGGACGAATGGAGACGTGTCATCTTCAGCGATGAGAGTCGCTTCTGCCTTGGTGCCAATGATGGTCGTATGCGTGTTTGGCGCCATGCAGGTGAGCACCACAATCAGGACTGCATACGACCGAGGCACACAGGGCCAACACCCGGCATCATGGTGTGGGGAGCGATCTCCTACACTGGCCGTACACCACTGGTGATCGTCAAGAGGACACTGAATAGTGCACGGTACATCCAAACCGTCATCGAACCCATCGTTCTACCATTCCTAGACCGGCAAGGGAACTTGCTGTTCCAACAGGACAATGCACGTCCGCATGTATCCCGTGCCACCCAACGTGCTCTAGAAGGTGTAAGTCAACTACCCTGGCCAGCAAGATCTCCGGATCTGTCCCCCATTGAGCATGTTTGGGACTGGATGAAGCGTCGTCTCACGCGGTCTGCACGTCCAGCATGAACGCTGGTCCAACTGAGGTGCCAGGTGGAAATGGCATGGCAAGCCGTTCCACAGGACTACATCCAGCATCTCTACGATCGTCTCCATGGGAGAATAGCAGCCTGCATTGCTGCGAAAGGTGGATATACACTGTACTAGTGCCGACATTGTGCATGCTCTGTTGCCTGTGTCTATGTGCCTGTGGTTCTGTCAGTGTGATCATGTGATGCATCTGACCCCAGGAATGTGTCAATAAAGTTTCCCCTTCCTGGGACAATGAATTCACGGTGTTCTTATTTCAATTTCCAGGAGTGTAGATATGACATAGGCCTATTTTACTCAGAGATATGTTTGGTTTTGTTTGTGTGTATTAAAGTCAGCGTATGGGCAAATACTGTAATTAGACTTGCATTAACAAAATAAAATAAATAAATGAATGAATCAGTACAAGAACAAACTTCAAGTAATCTGATGTCGTATTTCTATTTGTATGTTAACATATAATGCATTCAATTTATGAGCAAATACTTTAATGAAGATTGGTATGAACATGAATGCCCAGGAATAAAACAATACAGAGTTATAGTATTTGCAATGAGATCCAGCTGTTTGTATGACCATGAACTTTATATTTAAATTTAAAACAATAACATAACTTCAAATGAATTGCTGACTTATTTCTGTTCTTACATTAACATGATCTGGAATATTAGTAAGGGTAGATTCTATTTATTTTAGCTAAAGATAATATGTATAAAAGTTATACTATTTTAATGAACTGCGGCTGTTTATATGACCGTGACCTTTAAATTTAAAACAGGAACAAAATTTCAAATGAACTGCTGACATATTTCTGTTCCTGCATTAAAATGATCTGGAATACTAGTAAAGGCAGATTCTGTTTATTTCAGCTATAGGTAATATGTATACAAGTGCTGATTTATGTTAACAGTAGAGGGCTTCACCATTTAGAAATATAGTACAGGTTTTATTCTGTGGTAGGATATTTCATTTCATTTCATTTTTCATTTCATTTTATTATCTTCCTGTATATCATTTACATGATGTAGGAATTGTCACAACAAAGTTATCATACTAGTACAAGTACTACAGACATAATAATGGAATATCACTTTCAAGGCATTTTTTAAAAGTACAAATTTAGACATATAAATTAAAATTTTGGCAATAAATTTACACACAATCAAAGTACTCATCTATGTCATAAAAAGTTTTGCTTAAAAGGTAATTTTTAAGCTCAGTCTTAAATTTTACTTAATCTATTATTGCCTTCATGTACACCGGCAGAGCATTGTAGAGTTTTATTCCAAAATAACTTACATGCTTTTGGGTTTGTGTTGTCCTTACCCTTTCTACATACAAATTCTTACAAGTTCTAGTATTATAATTATGGCAGTCCTCATTTGTACGTAGATTTTTCATATGTGCTCTTGTACACAGAATGCTTTTAAAAATATACAGTGATGGTATTGTGAGTATTTGCAGTTCTTTGAAAAGGGGCCTACAATGAGTTCTTGGAGAGTTATGTGTTATGATTCGTATAGCTCTTTTCTGAAATTTGAAGATATCTGTTAAGCTTGATTTAGTTTTACCCCAGAACACTATGCCATAAGACACGGTGGACTGAAAGTAAGCAAAATACACTAGTCTAGTACAGTCTGTGCTGCATACTCTAGATAATATCCTCAATGCAAAACATGTCGAATTGAGCCTGTGGGATAAGTACTTGAGATGGTCTTTCCAGCTTAAGTTTTGATCAATGTGCATGCCCAAAAATTTTGTGGATTGTACACTCTCTATCTTCTTATCCATTAGTTTTAACTGGAGGTCCGTATCTTGAGTTGCTTTACATTGACACCAGTGTAGTTAAGATGTAAAGAGAAGGATAGGGGTGTTGGGGGGAGGGGGAGGGGAGGAGGGAGGGCTTAGGGGATGGGGTTTTGAGGCAGTATAGGGATGGTTGATTGATTACTTGTTTTGAACTAGTAAGTCTTTGAAGTTCTGAAGGAAAAATTTTTCTTAGTTCAGTTTGGTCATTGAGTAAGTTGTCAGCTGCTATATGTGTATTGATAAGGATTTCAGTTTCTTCAAGAAGGTCAAGTATCATGCCTTTCTTGGAGAAATGGAGTATTTGGAGGTTTTGTTATACGTTGTTTGCAAGATGATTGTGTTGGGCAAGATGTTGAGGCAAAGCTGGATGTGTTCGGGTTGTAAAGACAGAGTGCTTCAATGTGTACTTTAAATGTCTGTTGTATAGTGGTTTTGATGCTGTGCATGATTTTATTTTGTATTTTGTAGTAGGTGAAGAAGCTTATTTTTATTTTGTATGTCTTGAAGAGATTGGAAATTTGGTGAGAAATCTTCCCTAGGAAAGGCAGGCTTATAAATGTGTCTTCTTGTTTGTGGGTGATTGTTGAGCAGTTGGTTGATTTAACTTTGTTGTATGGATTACTTAATCTATTATAGAAAGATTGTACTCATGTTGGAGGCAATTGATTTTATAATTTCCATTTCTTTTTGTCTTCCACATGTGTCCATTGGGATTTTAAGTCGGCGATTAACCATTGTTCTGAAGAATGCTTTTTTATGTTGGTCTGGATGGCAAGATGAGTTATTTATAGTAATGGTGGTTGTTGGCTTCCTGTAAATTTGAAATTTATGCTTTTGATTTTTATTTGAGATAGTTGAATTAAGGCAGTTAATGCCTTATGGTGGTTCATGTTCCAGAGTGAATTGAATTATGTGGTGTAATTTATTAAGTTCTTTGGGTAGATTTTCTATTTCTTTTGTTGTTCCATTGAACAGAATGAGAGTGTCATCAACATAGCATTTGTAATAAAGCAGTTTATCTTTCATTTGGGTTTTCGATCTAAAAAAGTTGTTTTTAAGATTGTTAATATATATGTCAGCTAGCAAGCCTGCAAGACTGCTACCCATTGCCAGTCCATCTTCCTGAATGTAAAACTTGTTGAACAGGAAGTAGTTGTGTGCTAATGTAAGCTCCAGGATCTCTACAAGATCATAGATTTCAGCTGTACCCATTGTTCCATGTTTGAGTAAGTTATTTCCTATTATGCTGATTGTTTCCTGACAGGTATGTTTGCATATAAGTTGACTATGTCAAGAGATGCAAATCAAGCTGTAGCTGGGTTGGGGATTTCTATTATGCTACTGATGAGCTCATAACTGTTTCTCATGGAGAAGTTATTTTCAAATACATATGACTTGCTGGCAATGTCATTAAGTTTCCTGGTGATTTTATAGCTAACTATTGATGGAGTTCACAGTGCAATGTATCGGACATTCTGGTTTATGGACCTTAGGTTGTGATGTAAATTTTGGTGCTGATGGGTTTGTCACTGTGCAATTCTTTGCTTCTGTTGGTGTCAAGAAGGGCAGTTTTTAAGTAACTTTCTAATTTTATCTTGGAATTTGGGAGTAGGGTCATATACTATTTATTTTGTGTTATTATTTCTGAAGAATTCATAAGTTTTGTTGATATAATCTGATTCATATATGAAAACAGCTGTCCCACATTTGTCTGCTCTAACAATGAGGGCATTCTCAGTTTAAAGTTATGTCATCAGATCACTTGAAGTTTGTTCTTGAATTAATTAATTAATTGTATTTTAAGCTCTCATGTTATGCCAATCTAATTAAAGTATTTTTCCGTATATTGATTGTAATACATGCAAACAAAAACAAACACATCTCTGAGCAAAGTAGCCCTATGTCAAATCTATATGTCAAGAACTTTGTAACAAACAACAGTTGTATAGAACATGCTGGATGCAGGAAAAGTTTTGCTATTACAGTGTAAATGTATACAGATTGTGAAAAAGAGTGCGAAGTGATGTACCAACTGGCCATCAAGATCGAAGCAGACAGATGGATACTGATAGGAAAAAGCTGCCCGTACTGTCACAGTAAGTACAAAACTAAAATTTTGCATCCATATCAACAGATAAACAATGCTCATGGCGATACATTAAAGCATGTTCCATCTCTTTGTCACAGAGTCAGCACCCAGCATTATGCTAGTGGTAGTGCTGTAACTTCCAAAAACCCATCTGAAGATGAAACTGAAAAGGTTTGAAAACTGGTCATGGAATAATAAATAACTATTAAAAAAAGTGACTGGTTGCAGTTTTATGTAACTATAGCATTCAAAGCTTTGTGCAACTCCAGCTTGATTATGGATTCTCTGTATATGATTCAGATCAGCAGTTGTATCCATTATTAACACTTCTTACCATGAGGGGATCAGGCCAGCAGTCAGAGTTTTATGACTAATCCTCCTAACTTTTGTGCTGCCATCAAGCTGATCTTATTATGCTATGCCAAGCATAAAGCATCATTTCACTTATCCTGTCACCAATCTTCTATACAGTGCTTACCCTTTCATGAATTGACCTTTTGTGAGTCACATTCTATCTGATTAAAAGTATCCAGACACCTTCTGTAATGTGGAATTTACCACTAGATGCTGTGAGGCAGACCCATATATATAAATGAATGAGGCAAGGAGTATTGTATTTTAAGTAGAGAAAAGTAAAGGCAGAGCGAATTGGTCAGGAGAGCTCAGTGACTTTGAATGTGGACTAGTCATAACACGTCACCCGAATAACACATCAAACAGGGACATTTCAACCCTTCTAAAAGTGCCCAAGTCAACAGTCAGTGATGTGCCAGTGAACAACCAAAGCTACATCAAGACCAAGCAGACGTCACCTAATGATGGACAAGGAGAGTGGTTGTAAAACATTACATGAAATTAACAGAAATAATCATTTATGAGTTCTGAAGTACTACCATTAGTTCAGCTAGCACAATGACTGTGCATAAGGAGTTAGAAAAAGTGGGTATGATGATCGAGAAGCTCTTCCTAAGTGACACATTTCTGTTGTTGAGCAAGTGCTAATGACACTTGAAGTGGTGTAAAGAGTGATGACACAAGACAGTGGATGACTGGAAATGAGTAATTTGGAATGACAAGTGACACTGCAATCTGTGACAATCCAATGGAAGGGTTGGCTCTCGGCGAATGCCTGGAGAAAGTTACCTGGTGTTAAGTGTAGTGCCAACAGTGAAGTGTGGAGGAGATGGTGTTATGATATAGGGGTGTTTTTCATGGTTAGGGTATGATCCTTTTATTGTACTTGAAAAAGGAGGAAGGACAATTAGCGTTTAATGTCCCATCGATTACCCAAGTTCTGACCTGAGCCCAATTGAGAAGCTTTGGGATGAGTTAAAACATCGACTTTTCGCCAGACCGCAGTGTCCAACATCACTGCCTTTCTTGGTTTCAGCTCTTGAGAAAGAATAGACTGCTGTTCCTCCACAGAAATTCAGACTCCCCATTCAAAGTGTCCCCAGACCCAAACCATTGTAAAGGTGAAGGATGGACACACCCCATTTAGTGTACATTAATAGGGCTCCAGATACTTTCCATCAGATAGTTATATGAGCAATGAGCCCATCAGTGCTCTGTGTGACCAGTCACCTAGTGGCATCAATTGCAGATGAAATTCGTACTCATAAGTGAAAATGGGACTTAACACCACCTTGGTTGCTGAGGAGCCAAGAATTGTATCACATTTACTAGAGTGCAGGAATAAAAATTTTCCAAAATAAATTTTTAGGTCTTTTTTCATACAGATTTTAAGTGCTGACTGCAGTTATGTCAGTGTATATATACCAAGTGAAGTGCCTCATTGTCTAAGATAGTGGACTGAAATTCAGGAATATGATTGTTCAAACTTCATCCAGCCATCCAGATTCAGGTTTTACATAATTTCCCTAAATTGCTTATCATAAATCTTGGGACGGTTCCTATGAAAATGTAACAAGGATTATTTTTGTCTCCATTCTTTTCTAATCAGAGTATGTGCTCCATTTCTAATGACTGTGTCACTAATGGGATGTTAAAGATTAAACTTCTGTTTCTTTTTTCATATACACTTAAGTTTTAAATAGGGGCTAGCCAGTTGTCTTGAGTGAATCTACCCACAAGAATTAGCAAGCAAATGAATTTATGGCATATGTTGCTGAGCTGTCTTTGATCTTGAGGAGACTGAAACAGGTGGTACAGCAGCACTCCAAGAAATACTTCACGTGTTCCTATTCCCCGACTGCTCTTCAGGCTAGTCAGCACTTTTACCCCATACAACAGGAAATACATAACATTCGAGAGTGCTGTACATGTTTACAAAAACAGAGGAAGGAGGTATCATTCTGCATAGTGCAAAGACACATGGGAATTCAGGGAAATGAAAGAAAACACGGCAAAACATTTTGCACTCATCTTGTGGTGCAGTTCTTCTTGTTGTCTCCGTGCTTGCTAAGAAAATGAAATGAGAAGTTCCGCCTTATGCAAGACACCTTTTTTCTTTTGTTTCACCCATACATGTATCAGCACTTTTGTGCTATCACCAGTGGGTTCTATTTTTATTTTTAACTTACATTATGTTATTGTCCTCTTGTTTTGGTAGCTGTTATGCTACACAATATACAACATGTCATAGTTTTGAAGTTGTGGTATGTTTTCCTGTTTTGTTGGCGAAGTAAATAGGCAAAGAAGTAAGCCTATTTACTTCGCCAAAAAAACAGGAAAACGTACCACAACTTCAAAACTATGACATGTTGCATATTGTGTAGCATAACAGCTACCAAAACAAGAGGACAATAACATAATGTAAGTTAAAAATAAAAATAGAACCCACTGATGATAGCACAAAAGTGCTGAAACATGTATGGGTGAAACAAAAGAAAAAAGGTGTCTTGCGTAAGGCGGAACTTCTCATCCCATTTTGCACTCGTTGTGCAAACCATTACCACACTGTTAGTGCACAAAGTGAGGAACAAAAATTAGAAGTGAGGGATAATATGTTCTGGGCATTGAAATCAACCCTATTGTCATGACAACTTTTTCCAGCCATTGAGATGATATGAAGTGCATCAAGATTGAGTGTTGTCCCTTGAAGCATGCATTCTTTCTCCAGCAGGAAGACAACCATTGAATGGTGCTTATAGAGTATGAATATCATTACACAGTTTGTATAAGAATTCCCTTCTATTCTGGGCTAGACCACTTGAAACATGCCAAAAATATTATACGAGGTAACTCCAGAAGAAATGCACTTTTTTTTTTTTTTTTTTTTTTTTGAAATCCTTCTTTTATTCTACATGTTTGAAAGTTTTACAGTGTGTAGATACATCCTTTAGGAGCAATATTTTCATTTCTCCAGATAATTTCCTTCCCTCTCAACTGCCTTATGGCATCTTGGAACCAGTGCCTGTATACTCGCATGGTAAAACTCTGGATCGACCTGTTGGAGCCACTATTTGGCAGTGTGCACAAGCATGATGCCACTCCATTGATTGCTTCTTCATCTCTGGTGAAAAATGATGGAGCCATGTTTCATCACCTGTCACAATTCTTCCAAGAAATTCATCTGCACCATTCTCGTACTTTTCCAAAAGTTACTTGCATACGGTTTTTCTTGTTTCTTGGTGAGCAACTGTCAACATCCTGGGAACCCATCTGGCACAAACCTTTTTTAACGCCAACACTTTCAGTATTCTGCAAACACTTCCTTCCGCTATCCCAACGTAGTGTGCCAATTCGTTCACTGTGATGTGTGTGTCAGCAGTCACCAATTCGTTAACTCTCTGCACATTGTCTGGAGTGTAGGCAGTATGAGACCTGCTGCTGCAAGGACAATCCTCAATATTGCAGTGCCCACTTTCATCATGTAACCTGCTTGCCCACCGACTAACTTGTACTGCGATCGACAGCAGCATCTCCATACACCTTTTTCAATCACTTGTGGATGTTTCCCACTGTCTCGTCTTCATACCACAGAAATTCTATGACAGCAAATTGCTTCTGATGAACATCAAGTGTAGCAGACATCTTGAAGACATGCTATGTTGGCGCCACTCGCGGGAACAGGTTGAACTAAGTTTGAAAACAAGCGGTAACGATGTATCTCCACACTGTAAAACTTCCACGCATGCAGAATGAAAACTGTATTTTTACAAAAATAGTGTGCATTTCTTTTGGAGTGACCCTCGTAGTATCTCTCTAGTCTGTGACTGAGCAAGGTGGCGCAGTGGTTAGCACACTGGACTTGCATTCGGGAGGATGATGGTTCAAACCCATCTCCGGCCATCATGATTTAGATTTTCTGTGATTTCCCTAAATCGTTTCAGGGAAATGCCAGGATGGTTCCTTTGAAAGGGCACAGCCGATTTCCTTCCCCATCTGAGCATGTGCTCCATCTCTAATGACCTCGTTGCTGATGGGACATTAAGCCCTAATCTCCTCCTCCTCTAATCAGTTGGTAATCTGGCCATTGCTACCTTGGCTTCTGCATCGGTACAAAAGCAGATTTCAGGAGCCACATCAAACTCATGGTCTTATCCCAGTAGGAGATGTAATGGGCTGTCTGCACTGAAATGTTGCGCTGTGGGCAGATAATGGATGCCATACCCCAAGAGGAACAGTGCTTATCTCTGTAGGCATAAGGCAGGTGTGGTTGGAATATTAGCATGTGGGCTGAACAGTGCTAAAAGAGGCTTATGATTTGTTAACAGGATAAATTGCTGTCCATACATGTAGTGGTGAAATTTGTTCGGTGCAAAAATGGTAGCTAAGGCTTCCTTTTCAGCCTGACTGATTTCACTGTGCCTGTTAACATCTTGGAAACAAGTGCATTTGGATGCTCAATTCCATCAACATTGTGAGAAAGAATGGACTTCAAGCCATAGTCACATGCATCTGCTGTGTGGAAGTGTGTACAGAATCAGCTAAGTGAAAAATCAGTGCAATAGACACATTTATTTATGTATAAAAGCAGACTTTAGAATTTTCCTTTGGAGACTGCATGTACAAGATTTGTGCATGCCAGTTTGAAGTTCTAGACAGCAAACGCAAGAGCGTAAGTGAAGGAAAGGGCCCATTGTGAGAGAGGAAGATGGAGAAGAGAGAGAGAGAGAGAGAGAGAGAGAGAGAGAGAGAGAGAGAGAGAGAGAGAGGAAGTGTGGTCATGCGACGGGGGAAAAAACCAAACTTTTGCTTGGTGGAGTAAAGGTGATGTACAGTATTAACATAAAAAAAACAGTTCTATCAGGAGTCATGTGATGAGTAACAAAACTCAGGGTAATGGTGGTGGCTTTAAAAATAGTGCCAAGTAAAGATACATTGCCAGAAAATAAATGCTCCAGCCTCAAGGACTGTATTCAGTGGCTTCAGGCTATGATATGTGCATACTGATGGGTTGTAGCATTAATGATTCATCACACCCATCTGATATCAGACGGTGTTCAGGAGGCCTACCTGTGCAGCCTCTGTATTGACTCTGCAGGCAGTATCTGTGCTGAGTTAGAGGTGAATATAGTTTGCAGCATTCATTGTAAGGTACAATGATGCCCCACTGATGAGCACGTACTCCTGTTGAACAGTTTTGGCCATTTGAACAGGATCATATTGCAGGTTTGCAGGAAGCTGGATGGACGAATCAGAAAATTGCTACACATGCTAGGCACTGCTTTCAGCAGTGATCTGTGGAACACTCCCACACCTGTGGACTAGGTTCTGGACATATGCATAATATGGACACAGATCGAGATTGATGCATTGTCAAGCAGTGGTAGCCAACCAAATATCATACAAGAACAAAATCTGGGCACAGGTTGCACCTGCTGTGTTGTTAGGTATTATTGGGAGTCATTTGCTTGCAGCAGGATTAAGATCGTGGTGCTCCTGCCCCAGCTACCACTGACATCATGACAACACCAAGTGTGACTACTTTGCTGTTGTGGAAGAGTTGACTGTAGAGTGGAAAGGCAGTCTCTTGTATTCAGTGATGAGAGTAAGTTCTGCCTGAGTGTGAATGATGGGTGAAACATTTATGGCATGTACTTGATGAGCTGCCTATTCCAGAATGCACTTGCCCACATTACACACATCCCATTCTGGAATTCATGCAATGGCGGAGCATTAATTACAACTCATGGTCACATTTGTTTTTCTGCAGGGTACAGTAACCATTGCCTGCTACATTACACAGGCTGTTATCCCCATGCTACTGCCATTTCTTTGACAGGAAGGTGATGTTCTTTTTTAGCAGGACAGTGCACATCCACATACGGCTCTGTGACACAGTAGAATGACTGTCCTGACCTGTAAAATCACCAGATCTCTCACCAGTTAGAAACATATGAGACATAGTGAAGAAGGAACTCCACTGTGTTCACTAGATGACACACGGCGAAGTAGGAATTTAACTCCTTTTGTAGAACTGGCAAGAGCCATTGCTGAATTGCAGCAAAAGACACAAGATGCTTGGGACAGTCTGGATTCCATTAGACACCTTTTTGAGTGGTTGCATGTGAGAATACATGTCTCCGTTGCCACAAGAAGGGGTGCACTGTGTATCAGTGTGCTTGTTTGGGCACCCTTTACTGGTACATGTGCTTCATTTGGCCTGAATTTGTCATCATATAATCCTACAGTGATCAATTCAATAAAGTGACCTTGCCCTTGAGGGTGCTGAGGTTTTTTTTTTAAATTTTCTGTCAGTATAGTAAACTGTGGACCGTACATATTGGCAGTTGGCAGTGCTCTGTCACTGGAGTATGATTTCAACCACTTTTGTGCTTGTTAATGAGGAAGTGCTGCTGATTGTGTGGACTGTATGATGTTGTTGATGTCCATAGCAATCAATATCTTGTATTCTTGGTATGGTACAGGTACTTGAGGTATAATCTGGACAGTGAAAGACAAGTCCTGACAGTTAAAATGGGTTTGGTACAGCTACCTAGCATGTCTGGCACTACCAATCACGTAACATTATTTTGTGTACGCTTCTGTGGGAGTCTCTCAATGGAGCTGCAACTCTATAAATGACGTTGATATCACCAGCAGTCTTTTTCGGTGCACACTTGAAAACTGACAACACCATTCTCAGCTGTCATGGCTCTTCTTTTGCTATAACAAATGTAGTGGTTTCTCAACCTATTAGTGTTAATGATACTCTTTTTTCCCTTAAACTCCACTGACAAAATACTGTCCATCTCCTATAAATCACTACTGGGAATTCATTTGGTGATGGTGATTAAAGATGTTTCCTCAGTAACAGTGCTACTTCTTCTAGTCACAAAGTGATACCAACATGGCTATTTGCCTATTTAGGTGTTGTTGAAATCTTGGGCTTCTTAAATATTGACCAATCTAAAACATAGTAAAATACATTTCTCATCCAGCACTCATATGCTGTACAGTTTACTATGTCAAATTGCTGTGGCTAATTTCTGTTATGATACGGGTCTCATAATTCAGAACTGTCTCCTCATTGCTTCTGACATTCCATGGCATCACACCTATCAGTATGTTACCTGGAATGTGGCACATGCATAAAACATTCATCTTCAAAAACTTTTTCCCTTTCTGACTGTCAGTACAGACAACATCTACTTGAGGTTGCTCTACAAATTTCACTTACATGGTCTCCTGTTGTTTACAGAAAATGATTTACACATACATAGCCTGATCATTTTCTTCATTTATTCATACCAGACAAGCCACAACTTCTTACAACTCAACAACAGCTCCCAAACAACTAATCACTATTTTCTACAACAACAACCAACTGCTTTGGCTTGACACAGGCCCAGCATAAGAAAGCAACTATCCATGATGATAAAATTCTTTATTAGTTTTAACATTTTCGTACAGTTATGATGAAAAATTACTTCTTCACACAAAAACTTAAGTGTGCTGTAAGTTTTACAGTATTTAAGATAATATCTGACACTGTCTGTCTTCTTGTACAGTTTATTTTTTATACAAAATTTCATAAAGTATTGATATTGAATAGTTGTTTTTGATGTATGCAAATTGTTACTGACATACTTAATTATTTATATTACTACTGGTTACAGAGGTTTTCAATGCTAAAGTTACATTATTTGGTTTAACTAACTACCTTATAAACCATCTTAAAGATTATGATCCACTGAACTATTTACAATCTCAGTAACTGGTCATGACATTATGCATTGTTTTTCCAGAACTTTCTGTTTGATAATTTTGCTTATTTTGTATAATGGTTGTATTACATGGGTGAATTATCTTCCTGGGTTCGAATTTATGGCTTTAACAGAATGTAATTACATTTAAGTGGGAGTCCAAATCATCATAATTTTGCAAATGGAACTGTATAATTGACATCTTATTTACAGGTCATTCAGTAATTCCAAATATTATTAGATAATGAACAATAAATAAGTAAGAATAAGCACAAAGGTAAATATTTGCTAGCACAATGTATTGAGTAATTCAGTAAAGTTTGAGTTTTTTCTACTCCTGTCTGAAATCTTAGATCATCACATCATGACAAGCTCCTTGTCAGGGCACTGTTTTAGTGTAGCAGTCACACCTGTTTACAAGAACTTCTGTCCAATATCAATTTACATCCATCTGTTGTAATATGTTAGAATATATTCTTAGCACAAATGTGATGTGTTGCACAGCCTCATGCTAACTTACATGTATCCCAAAAACTGAGAGATGTGAAACCCAACTTACGCTTTTCTCACTTGGCATCCTGAAAGCCATGGATCAAGGCACTCAGATAGATGCAGTATTTCTAGACTTCCAAAAAGCATTTTACCCACAAGCAGAGATTCCCAGTGGTGGGATCACCTTTTGGAACCCATTTATACAGTGATGTAGGTTAAGGTCCCAAGTATCACACCATGCAGCCATTCAAACTGGTGGGCTCTCATTCGTGAGTAATTGGCAAAAAAATTTCAGAATTTCGTATGATGCCCTACAGCTTTAACAAAGCCTTTTTCTCAAACTAGTTGTGCAGTGTAATGGTTAAGGTAGAGTCCTCACATAGGAAGAGCTGTAGGTTCCAGCCGTATCAGGTGCTGTGAAATTTTTTATTCTTAAATTTTTGTCAAAATGACTTTGATCTTCATTTTTATTTGATTAATTGCTCTAAATGTAATTGTTTTTATGTATTAACTTTGATTTAATTTCTGTCATTTTATCATCCTACATTTTTGTCCATGTTAATGCATTCTATATTTCTATTCCTCATTTTGCTTGAATTTCATTTTACTTACAATCCCTTCATTCATTTAAATCTTCATCTGCATTATATTGTCCATAATGCAATAAGAATTTATGTTTTAAATGTTTGTGTGATGATTACCATCCAAAAAATGTCCATCTTGTAACAAAAAATACATTTTTGATGCCATACAGTCAATATAAATATAGTATGCCGTCTTTTGCTCTTTAACTACTACATTGGCATTTTAAGATATTTAAATACTATGACAGATAAATAAACAAAAAAATTCGCACGTACAAAGATTCCAAGAGGTAAAAGAAGGATACGAAGAAAATATGAGAGCAGTTGAAAAAGTTAATACAATAGTTAAAATGGTGTGACAGAGGAATAGAAATAAAAGAAATGTATCTAAAAAACAATTAACTAATAAAAATAAACAGCAAGTTGTTTAATTAAAAAGATATAAGAAAAAATTTCAAAGCACCTGCCAAGACTCAAACCCATAACCTTTCAAATTGAGGAGTCTACCTTAACCATAAACCTATGCAACCACTTTGTAAAACAGTCCTTTGTTAATGCTGTAGAACATTACACAAAATTTTGGTGTGATACCTGGGACTTAAACCTACATCAGTGAGTAGATGGTTTCAAAAAGTTGATCCCATCACTGTGGACTTTTCCTTGCCAGCTGGTGTTACACTATCATATTTATTTGACAAAGATTTGATCAAAGAAATGATGAAATATTGGTCAAATATGTTTGACAAAGATATTTGATGTGGCACTAAAAAGGGGTATTACACTGTCATCATATTTTTTGTCAAAGTTCAATATGGCTTACAACAACTTGTTATTATGCACAGCAGTTGCATGTACCACAATTGCACTGTGTGTGCATTTGGAGGAAAAGCAGGGAGGGGGGGGGGGGGGGGGGGGGGAAGAAATCTACCTGGGTGAAACCGTGGGTTTTATGACAATACGATAAAAGCATTCAACAAAATTTGTTACATGAGTTTCTAGTGAAGGACGTCAAGATGCACGTAAATTACTTAAGAATGGACGAGCATACATTTCGGTATTTGCTCAGTGAAGTGTCTTGCCATATCACAAAGCACAATACTCACTTAAGAACTGCTATATCTGCAGAAGACAGGCTCACAGTAACACTCTGATTTCTTGCTACAGGAGAGAGTTACTCTAGCTTACAGTACAGCACTTGAATACCACAGTACACATTAACTAAACTAATACCTGAAATGTGTGAAAGCAATTTATAAAGCACTAAAGGACCAATATCTGAAAGTAAATAAATGTTCCATACACTTTATGTGCATTAAGAACTATTTTTATTGTAGATCAAAGTAATAATTACATTTCCTGTCCCACAACTTTAAAATTAATAGAAATGTATGAAGCTGATGAGGTGCTTTACAATGTGAGACATCCTGAGATCCTGAGTACAAAAAATAATGACCTCTGGATATTTTTTTTCCAGTCTTCTTAATCCTTTTTTGTACTCAGGGTGCCTCACATTTTAAAGCACCTCATCAGCTTCATACCTTTCTATTAATATTGTAGTTGACTGCACACGTGAATTAAACATCGCAGCCATGTTTATAAACACACTACTGGTGACAGAATACTGCATTGATGCTAGCACTCCAAGTGGTAACATTTCACATTGCAGTGAACAGAAGACAGGCAACTTTTATGATCAAATCTACAGTGAGGCTCTAGATTTGATCATATTTATTTGATGACAGACAAGATTTGACAAAGTTCCCTATTACACCATCAAATTTCTTTGACATAATTATTTAACATCAACTTTGACAAAGAAATATGATAGTGTAATACCAGCCTTATGAACAACAGTACGATCATATGGATGTATATAAAAAAAAAAGTGACTGGCTTCAGAATTTCTAAGGACACACGCTCCCATGGAAACCACAAAAACAAATTAGACTATTTACAGTGTGCACAGAGGCATTTAGACAATCATTCTTCCCTCATTCTATTAGCAAATGGAATGGGGAGAAACCATAATATGTTGCAGAATGGGGATGTATCCATTACCATGCTCTTCACAGTGATTTACAGAATATGAACATAGATGTAGATATACTTGTAACAAAGCACTCTATGTCCAGAAGGATCCCTGGGAAACAAAAGCATCAAAAATTTATCAGAAAGTGGAAAATATGTTTTTTTTTCTTTGCAGTCACTTTTGGCAGAATAATAATTGAATGAATTCTGGGATTATAGCACCTAAAACTCCAGGTAATAGAAAAATAAGTTTGAAAAAGTGAAATCAGTATCAAAATTGAGATGAAGAAGGAGATATTTCAGAAGTGGAAAATTCACTACATGTAAGAAATGCTGCCAACATTGATGCAATGTAGCAAGGACAAACACAAAAAGATTCTTTAGATAAACTGATTGAGATATTCAGAACCTTTTCATGTTATACATCACTGAAGATCCAATATAAAGATAAACTAACTACTAAGGAGGCAAGTTGTTTATAGCATGTCTTTTAAAGTAAGGTACAAAAAAATTATAGAAGGTGCCACAGGAGACAAATATAGATCAGGGTGAGTTTCACTATAGAATTCATACTATAAAAATCACCAGATAGGAAGAGTTGCCTTCGACAGTTATTAACATTCTTTGAGTAGATGACATGACAGAAAGAAGAACTGCTGTGAGTAGAAACATGTTTTTTTTTTTTTTTTATTTTATTTTATTTTTTTTTTTTTATTTTTTTTTTTATTTTTTTTATTTTTTTTATTTGGTTTCCATCAGTTACTGTTCATTTTGAAATAGGATGATTTCAATTTAATATTCTTTTTGTTTTCTAGTCAACTCTGAAAGTGCTGAATGTCTCTGGCAATGGTTTACATTCCTTACTGGACTTGGCTCCTCTTCGTAAGTTGACATCTCTTTCAGCAAAGGATAACAGGTTGTTGGACGTAGGTGACATCACAAATGTTGTAAGTGGGTGGTATATTCTTTCTTCACTTGAGCTACAGGGTAACCCTGTTTGCAAATGCCACCACTATCGTGAGAATATAATTGCAGCTGCCAATAGGATTGGTAAGTGTTACATTGACATAACTTTTTCTTGTGTGTGTGTGTGTGTGTGTGTGTGTGTGTGTGTGTGTGTGTGTGTGTGTGTGTGTGTGTGTGTGTTCCAGTATCTGATATGTAAATAATGAAATCCTACATACTGATGAAATTATTTTCCACAATTAATGCTGTCATATGATCAAATAGACATGATTAACTGCAAAGGACTGACACTGTTGTTTCATCAGTACCAAAATAAAAACTTTTCTCTGTTACATGAAAGTTACAGTGTCACTTCGAGAACTGATTTATTTGAATATATTTTTATTAAGATTGTCTTGAGTAAGTGAAACATAATGACAAAGCTGACTGCTTTTGTTTGCTAAAAAATCAGCAAAACTCTAAAAAAATGCAGTAGATAAAAAAAGATTAAATATGAAATTGAAAAGTCCTTAAATATGAAAAAAAACATTACACTGTAACATATCAGAGCCATGATGTGTACATCTCAGTTGTATAATGTGAACGGCTACTTCCAAATCCATACCGTTTATTGAGCAATGGTGTATATATGCTAAAGAGCCAAAGAAACTAATACACCTCCCCAATATCGTGTAGTGCCCCCTTGAGCATGCAGAAGTGCCACAACATGACATGGCATGCACTCGACTAATGTCTGAAGTAGTGTTGGAGGGAATTGATACCATGAATCCTGCAGGACTATCCGTAAAGCTGTAGGAGTACGAGGGGGTGGAGATCTCTTCTGAACATGTTGCAGGGCATCCCATATATGCTCAACAATGTTCATGTCTGGGGAGCTTGATGGCCAGCGGAAGAGTTTAAACTCAGAAGAGTGTTCCTGTAGCCAATCTGTAGCAATTCTGGACGGGTGAGGTGTCGCATTGCCTACTAGAGTTGCGCAAGTCCATCGGAATACACAATGGACATGAATGAATGCAGGAGATCAGACAAGATGCTTACGTATGTGCCACCTGACAGTCATATCTAGATGTATCAGGGTCCCATATCATTCCAACTGCACATGCCACACACAATTACAGAGCCTCCACCAGCTTGAATAGTCCCCTGCTGACATGCAGGATCCATGGATTCATGAGGTTGTCTCCATACCCATACATGTCCATCTGCTTGATGCAATTTGAAATGGACTTGTCTGACCAGGCAACACGTTTCCAGTCATCAACAGGCCAATGTTGGTGCTGACAGGCCCAAGCAACATGTAAAACTTTGTGTCGTGCAGTCATCAAGGGTACACAATTGGGCCTTTGGCTCTGAAAGCCCATATCCATCATGTTTCATTGAATGGTCCACACACTGACACTAATTGATGGCCCAGCATTGAAATCTGTAGGAATTTTGTGGAAGGGTTGCACTTCTGTCACGTTGAACGATTCTCTTCACTCGCCATTGGCCTCGTTCTTGCAGGATCTTTTTCCGGCCACAGCAATGTTGGAGATTTGGTGTTTTACCGGATTCCTGATATCCACAGTATGTTGTTGCAGGACATTTTTCCAGCTGCAGTGATGTTGGAGATTTGGTGTTTTACCGCCTTCCTGATATTCACAGTACACTCATGAAATGGTCGCACGGGAAAATCCTCACTTCATCACTACCTTGGAAATGCTGTGTCCCATCATATGCTGACTATAACACCATGCACAAACCCACTTAAAACTTGATAACCTGCCATTTTAGCAGCAGTAACTGATCTAACAACTGCACCATATCGGATGGGCCCCCTCCACGCCAACACCGACGTGGTGACCAAACCAAAAGTTCTACTGTCACCTCCGTATAACATGTTAGTTTTTAAATCAGGAGTCACAGGATGTGAGCTGTGATGTTGTCCATGCGTCTGGGAAGGATTACTCATTGACATCGTCCATCAGGAGACAGAAAGTGGACAAAGGCGATCGAAGGGTAGCGGTTTGTAAGGCCAGAGGAAAAAAAGTGTCAGGGCAAGCGCCAAGGGAAAAAAACCTTTGCGTCAGTAGGATGGGTAGTAAGGGCAGTAGCAGCATGCTAGCTGTAACAGTGCATGCAAGGTGTGGTTATCTTGGTGCGAGCTATCGTGCATTGCTACCTTTTTCATTGCGGGTGCTCGTTGTAGGGCCTGCTGCAGCAGCTGCGTCCCTATAACAGTTTGAAGTCATCATTAGTGGGCGATTGGCCATAGATCGGCTCACAGTGTACGGGGTGTGTGTGGCTGGTTTGCGTGTTGTGTACAGTATGGCTTCCCTGCTATTGCCTGTTTTTCGGCGGGTCGAGCATCTGGGGTTGCCAGTAGTAGCTGTGTTGTAAGGGCTCACCAGTACTGTTGTGTTAGCATGCTATGGACCATAGATGTTTAATTCCTTGCTAATAGTGTCTTTGGTCTATTATGTTTCCATCTATGGTTGTGGTCGTAGTTCCCCATAGAAAGAATAAATGTGTTACGTGAGTGTGTCGTGTTTCTGTACAGTCGTGTGGAGAGTTTTTGGAATACCTGCAAGAGGGTATCTAGCCAATGTTCCCTGTGTAGATCCACAGTTCGTGTGTAACGTGGTGCATTGCTTATGATTCTGAGTACTTTGTTCTTTATGAGCTGCAGATGGCGCAGGCATGTGGGCGCAGCATATCCCCAGACGGGAGCAGTGTGCGTCATCAGAATTGTAATAAGTGTGGTGTACATGGACCTGGACACCCTCCTATTCAGTGTGCTATGCCTATTAAGCATAGGATAGAGTTGTTTGAGCCTCATGTTTGCTTTGTTGGTCATGTGTTGAATGTGGTCCCCCCAGAGTAGTTTGTGGTCCAGCCAGACACTAAGGTATTTGACCTTCTCACAGAAACATATTGGGCATACACGTAGTGTTGTTTGGTTGCAGTGTTGATGTTTACGCAGTAGTTTCAGTCTTCTAGTGAACAGAACAGCTTCGCACTTGTCGACATTTGCTCTAACATGCCATTTCACCAACCAAGGCACTCCCGCTCTGAATGCAGTCTGTAGTGGTGAGTTAATGTTCGATGGTTTCCAATCTTGCACAAGGATGGCAGTGTCATCCTTGTAGATTGCCACCACCATGTTGCGTGTAGCTGGAAGGTCATTAATGTAGAGGTTAAACAATATGGGCCATTGGATGCTTCCCTGTGGTACTCCAGCATGCATACCATGTCATGTTGATTGTTTGCGCTGCACGTCGATGTTGAAACTCCTGTCGGTGAGATATGAGTGTATGAGACATATGAGCCCGTCGGGGGAACCCTGCATCACTGAGTTTGCGTATGAGGCCGTTGTGCCACAGATGGTTGAAGGCCTTTTCGATGTCCAAGAACACTGCCCCAGTTGCTTTGTTTGTGTTGTATCTGCGTATTATGCATTCAACGAGGTGGAGGAGTTGTTGTGTTGTCGAGTGGTGATTCCTGAAGCCAAACTGCTCCAGCCTCAGGGTGTCATTTGTAATACAGTGTCTAGTGAGTCATTTTAGTATTACCTTCCCAACAATCTTGCTGAGTGTGCTCATCAGACTGATGTGTTGGTAATTTTGTGGGAGGGAGTGGTCTTTCCCCAGCCTCCTGAACATCAGGACCTCGGCTATCTTCCAAAAGGTGGGGAAGTGTTGGTGTTTAAGTATGGCATTCGTGATGTGTGTGAGGTATTCTACTGCTTTATCTGTGAACTCCTGGAGGACACGGTTTCGAATGCCATCGTGACCAGGGGCCTTCCTAGCTGTGATATGCATGATGGCCCATTTGACTCCAGATGTGCTAGCCTGTCGGATGTCGCTGCGTGATGGTTGGGCCAAGATGCGTATAACTATCTGGTCAGTCACAAGTGTGAATGCTGGGTCTGAGGAATTCAGGTTTGGTGTTAATGACGCTGCAAGTGTGAGGGCCATAATTTCTGATTTTTCTTCCACAGAATATGCTGGTCCATCTGGCCCTGGTAGCATGAGTGTGTACAGTTTCTCCCTGGTGAATTGACGGGCCAACTGTCACACACCAGGTTGCATGTGTCCAGCCCTTCGAGTTTCTGGTTCCACTGTTGCATTTTAAATGTTTGGATTTTGTCCAAGATTATTCCCTGTAGCCTGTTCATGTGCTGTTTGAAGTGCTGGCACCTGGTACGCTGCTGTCTCCTGAGGTGGTTCTTCATTGAGATCAGGCCCAGGATCTGCGTGTTCATATAGTTTCTTTCTGTTGGAGTTTCGTGTGTATGAGTTCCAGTCAGGGTGTTTTGCGTTAAGATCTCCAGCGACAATTACTCATGGTGATATGTTGAGTAAAGTGCTGATGTCATGTGTCTTGATGTTCTTAGGGCTATTGTATACTGACACCAGTGTAGTGTAGGCTCCGTTGAACATGACCCTGACAGTGGTTGCCTCTAGTTTTTCAAGTTGAGGAAGCACTATGTTTGTGTGTTCAGTGTCTTTGTGTATGATGATAGCTGTTCCACCGAAACTGGAGCCATCTGATCGGTCGCTATGATAGACGCAATAGCCAGTGAAGTTTAGGTGGTTGTGGGGTTTGAGCTTAGTTTTGCTCAGTAGTGCAATAAGGATAGCCTTATGCTTCATGAGCATGGCAAGTTCCGCCCTTTTGTTGTTGATCCTGTATGCATTCCAGAACAGGATCTTTAACAACTGCACTCCACAGTGCCATATTCTGCCTGTTTACATATCCCTGTACTTTAAAATGCATGCCTATACCAGTTTCTTTGGCACTTCAGTGTATCTCAGTCACATAATATGAACTGCTTCTGTGATTTCTGTTGATTCATAGTGTGTATGCCCAGTAATGTAATACAAACTGCAGATCCCACTTCTGCACCTTCTGCTAACAGAGTTACACTCATTCCTACAAGCATGACATACAAGGAGAAATGGCTGTTTGTATTACATGCCAGTGGCACAGTAACTTGTAACAGGTCACATGGATGCATTATTTTTCATGTTTGTGCACTTTTTAGTGTTATATTTAACAGTAGTTATTATATTTTTGTATATTTTTTTTAGGAGTTATGATAATAACTGTGAAGGAGTCAAAACTGATCAACTGTGTCTTCACATTTAGTATGATCAAGACAAACTTAATAAAAACATGTTTCTCAGTTAATCATATTAATACTGCTCTTTAATTATTTGAAAGAAAAAAAAAAAAACCATAAACTAGCTGTTTCAGTGCATAGTTAACTAATGGTAAATGGCTTGTAGACATATCTGCAGACTCTCTTTGGCCATAATGGCAACAAAACAAAGGATTACACAGAAATGGCCAACATATTAAACTTCTTTTTCCAAAACTGTTTCACAGAAGAAGTTGGCACTGTGGTTACTCCTTGAAATCATTGCACAAATACCAGAATGACAAATGTAAAAACAAGTGACCATTGGGTAGAATGGCAACTAAAATCGCTCCACTGGGCCTGAGACGATATCAATATGATTCTACTTAGACTATGCAGAAGATCTTCCTCCTCTTCTAGCACTAGCATGTTGTACGCTACTGGAAGAGAGAAGTGTTCCTAATGATTGGAAAAAAGTGCGGGTCATTCCCATTTCCAAGACAGGCCAAAGAACAGATGCGCAAAACTGTAGACTGTATCTGATGTCAGTCTGTTGTAGAATTTTGGAACTTATTTTATGCTCACATATTATGACAATTTGAAGACCAAAAATCTCTTCTGTAGAAATAAATGAGTTCCATAAACAACACTTGTGTGAAACCCAGATTGCTCTGTTCATGCTTGAGACCGAGAAAGTAGTAGATACCAGCTCTCAGGTTGATGCTGTGTTCTTTGATGTCTCTTAGGAAGGCTTTTGCTACAGTTATGCATTGCCACAATTTTCACTCTGTGGCAGAGTGAGCACTGATTTCTTAACTGGTTGAAACTGTGTGTCAAATTGACTCGAATGTAGGACCTATGCCTTTCATGGGCAAATGCTCCAGTGACTGAACTAATCAAGTATGAGTCATGACCCACCCTCACAGCTTTACTTCTGTTAGTATCTCATCTCTACCTTCCAAACTTCCCAGAAATTCTCCTCCATACCTTACAGGACTGGCACTTCTGGAATAAAGGATGTTGTGGAGAACTGAATCAACCACTGCATAGGGGATTATTTGCAACATGGAATTGCCATGGAATTTGCACCAATGAAACTTCTTGGTTTATTAAAACTGTATTTTGGAATGTGACTTGAACCTGGGATCTTAAGCTCTTTAGGCAGGTGCACAACTGATTGAGCTATCCAAGCATGGCTCCTGACCAGCCCCTATTTCCTCAAATACCTCTCTGTTACCTTCCAAAGTTTATGGAAGTTCTCCTGCATATTTTGCAGAACTAGCATTCCTGGAAGAAAGGATATTGCAGAGAATTTACTTAGTTACAGCCTAGGGGACTGTTTCCATAATAAATTTTTACTCTGTAGCTGCATTTACACTGAGCTGAAATGTTCTCGCAGATTAAAACTGTGAGCTTGACTGCAGCTTGCTCATAGGACTTGAGTCAGGAAGTATCAAGTGAGAATTGAAGAGGTCAGTGAAAGAAATTTCTAATCCTCAGTTTAGTAAGGATTAGACTGACCACATAATATATTGTATTTTTGAATGCACCACTTTCTGGAAACAACTTGTTTCCTTTGCACCACTAGAGAGAACTGTCTACTATAAAAAGTACTTTGTCTTATTGGTTTTATGCCCCCATCTTTTTCTTTAATCAAACTTGCAGTACTTCAAAATACACACTCTTTGGATAACACTTTCTTTTGTTGACCCCTTCAATTATTATCTGGTCAGTGAGCTGTACATAGCTGTAGTTAATTAAATTTGATAGGTTATAGTGTTTGCAATTTTAAAAACATTAGTGTGAGTAATATCAGATGTAAGGAAAAAGAATGTTGCAGAATACAAAGGGGTAAAAGAAAAATGTAAGTAGAAGATGTAATGTAAGAATCTTCAGAGGCCAATTGTTGTTGTAGAGCTCACAGTTGGGGAATGTACAGTACTATAGAAGAGAGAATAAACTATTTGCTGGTTACAATGAACACATGCAATATGCTAGGGGAACAGGAAAGAAAACTAATAATATTTGTATGGTGTACGCTTTACCATGCTCTGTACAATGGCTTGCAGAGTATATGTGTTGATGTAAATGTAGAATGTTGTTTTTACTTGAGAATGTTATAGTTGTTATACTTTAGAACATTTTAATTTGATTTATATTATTTGGCAGTATTAAAAGATCTCTAGTTATACAGTATGGGAGCTAACTGAAAAGCAATGCCTCATTAAGCATTATGTAGTTAAAAAAGTGAAATGCAGAGATTGTTGCCATCAACAAAGTGCTGTCACTTTAGAAGATACAGTCATGAAATAACTGAATGTACTTCTGTGATAGGCATGTAAAACTGTGTGGTGTAGCTCATCCACTGTGCTGCATGAAGTGAGTGATCTAACCTTGAAACAACACATTCAGTTTGTCTCTTCAAATTCTTCTAAACGACTTTTCAAAGATTTGAATATTTCAGTGTTAACTACATTACTCTCTGTATCCTGTTCCAGAAAATTTAAATGTATAATATCATTTGCATTTCAGAACAATTATGCCATAATTTTCTGTGATGATGGCAGTGTGTTTATTTTTTTCCATCCCCTATGGGTAGTAGTTTGACCATTATTCCATGGATTGACATTTTGTTCTGAGTTCATGTTGTGCTCCCCAAGTTCCTTCTGTAGTGACAATACTCTTTCCTCTTACATTTTTGAGCTTACTTTACAAATTCTGGGGGGGCAGCATAATTGTTTAGTTTGGATAAACTGAAAGAGTTCAGACTAAAACTTCTAAATTTGAGTTCCTTGCCCTTGAGAAGTAGTATTCACCTACTCATCATGTTCCTTACATACCATAAAGAAAGATTACCTTCAGGGATGTGCGATGAGCTAAGGTATACATTAACAGAAGACAAGCACATTATAAACTTAATCTGTACAGTGTATTAACAGTAAACTGTCACTCTACTGTTTAATACTAAATGTGCTTATTCCAACCAAATGAAATTAGAAAGGAATATAGCAACTTTGAATAAAACTTCTGCTGTCTCACTGATATCAAATAGCGATAATGAATTATAATCAGTGTTGTGTTGGCAATGTAAATGAGAACAGAGGCTGAAATCATTCTTAATTGTTTTGCCAATTTGAGACTTTCAAACTAGTTTTCTTCTTCTCAAGCAGCTGTCAGGTGCATACCTTGAAGTGATTGATTGTGGATTGCCACGATTGTTGTTCAGTGTACCACTGGACGAAGTGATCAGGCAGTGGAGAGCAATAAACGAGGAAATGGGAATACCAAAGACCCATGTGGGGGACAAAAAGGACAACAGGGCTCAAGTGGACTGCCTAGCCTTTGCAGATGACATAGCAGTAGTAAGTGAGATGGAAGAAGACGCAAAGACACAACTCGACAACTTAAGTAAGGTAGCCAGAAAGGTGGGACTGAGGATTGCCTATAACAAGAGAAAGACATTAAACACCACTGCAGACTGGGAAACACTGGAAGGCACTGTGCAAATGGTGGACAAATTTAAATACCTGGGAGAATTTATAACAGGAAGGAACAGGACCAAGGGGGGAATAACAGAGAGGATAAAGAAAATGAGGTCAGCCTTCTGCATTACGAGAGAGATATACAATAAAAAGAATATATCCAAAGAGGCAAAGATAAGCCACTACAAGGCAACAGTGAGGAATGCAGTATTATATGCTGCTGAGACAATGACACTAGGAAGAAATGGGGCAGAGCAACTAGAGAAAGAAGAGAGAAAAATACTGAGAAAAATACTAGGTCCTAAAAGAGGTGGAGAGAGGTGAATGCGAAGATCTAGGGAAGAATTGTACCAGAACATGAGAAGAATATCCAGGGAAATCAGACTCAAAAGGGCAAGGTTTGCTGGGCATGTAGTTAGGATGAGTATGGACAGAATGACGAAGAGAGTGTGGGAAACAACAGGGAGGACAAGGGGAAAGACAGGAACCAAGTGGGTTGTTGAACTTTGGAATGACTGGTGGAATTGGGGATCAAGGTCAAAGGAAAGGAAAATTGGAGGAACAAATATATACCGACAAATATGCCGGACATCAATGACAGTGAAGAATACAGGAAAAGATTAGAATGTCGCCAGTGGAGCCGCCAGGAGAAACGGAAACTGAAGATCTCAGAAGAAGAGTGGGAGAGAAGAAGAGAAAGAATGAAGAGGTTCTGGGAGAAGAAGAGGAAAATGCAGTCCATGAAGGGGCTACCCGTGGTCCTACAGAGGCCGTAATGCAAGAAGAAGAAGAAGACTGATTGTGCTACAAGGAAGCTCAAGCCGGTGCAACTCAGATTTGTGGGGCAGCAATTTAAAAGTGAGCCATTATGGCTAGTGGCATGTCTGGGGAAGGGATGCTTTTATGCCCACATCATTACATCTTTCATTGACTGTATCAGGAGAAAAGCTCTATTTCTGAAACAGTTTCCTGGACTATAAATTTCATTAATGAATCACATCAAGAATCTGTGGGCTTATGAGTACCAGTGGCAACATCTGGAGCTGTTTTAGTAGTGGTAAACAAAGATGTGCTGTTCAAAAAGAATCAAAAGATCTATGATAATGTTAGAAGCTGAATGTCTCAGGGAAAATTTAATTGTAAGATCAATAGAATCAACAAAAACGACACACATAGTCATCTGAGGAAGACAGAAATACCAGGCGGTTATAATTAAACTGGTTGTGTTCTGAATGCGGCATTATGGATTGTATATGTCACAGGACATCTGCAGTTGCTTCAGCAGTGGAAAACGAAGAGGGCATGCTGCTCCAAAGTAATCCGCGGAAATAACACAACTTGTGTCTGATGAAGACAGAAATACTGGGTGGTTGTAATTACATTGATGGCATTCCAAGTGCTGCAGTGTGGGTTGTATATATTGCAGGATGTTGAAACATCATAGGTGTGTTCATTAACCAGTACACTTGTGGAGTATGCTGAAAAAATAATGGTTTCACTTTCTGTCACCAGGTGAAAATATGGCATTTTAAGCAGTTAGAATGTGGTGTGGGTGCAGGAAGAGGGGAGGAACAATCAAACACATGATAACAGTAGTTCTGGCACATTAATTAGGATGTGATCACAAGTTAAAATGAGTTCAGTGTGGTCTCCTGATTCAGCAACAAGCTGCATCCATAACACGGCATGTTTGACAGTTGCTCGCAGCCTCTGGTGTAATCAGAGTGATATGTTGTCATATACTATTCTTCAGATCAGGAAGAGTTTGGATACATCACTCATAGACATGATAGCCAGAAGGCATATGGATTTAGATTGGAGAATATGGAAGGCCATATGTCTTTACTGTAGGTTTCTCAAAGTTAACCTTTCACCTGGCAAGCGACATGTGACGTCACCCCATCTTGCTTAAAAATAGTAGTGTACACACAGTTAAATTCTTGCAAAGCTGGAATCAAGTGTAGCACAAGGAGGTCCTTATAACATTCATATGTTACTGTACATCTACCAGGCCCGCAAGGTGTCATCTCCTCAAAGAAAAACAGACTGGGAATAAAGGAGCTTCCACACAGTCAAATAAGCTGAGTACAGTGGATGTTCCTGTACAACATGTGGTGGAGTAGGATCCCGTATGTGGCAGTTCTGTGCATTCACAACACCATGCAGAGTAAAATGTGCCTCATCCATCTAAAGAATATTCCACAGCCATGCATCACCCAATTCCCTGTGTACCAAAAAATGAAGGACAAAATCGTGGTGTTGTAGCCTATCATGGGGCTTCATTTGGTGGACATTCTGAATCTTTTATGGATACCAGTGTGAAATGCACTGGAATTTCTTTTGAACTGTTGACCAGGGCTGAGACAACTCCCGCGACAAAGCTTGTGAACTGGCTGCAGAATTTGAGGCATGTGCTGCACTACTGCACTGTCAGCTATAGCTACAGCAACTTCATCAACAACTACCTCCCTCTGCGGGTTCAGGGGTTAGAATAGGCCTGAGGTATTCCTGAGTCTCCAACCATTTGGCTTACTGAATTATGGTCTCCTTTGCAGGTTTGACCTCCATCTTTCCAAATTTTTCTGAAGTTAGAGCCACTTGGGGATGGATGCCTTACATGGTGCACTAAATATCTCTAATGCATTACGGTCTTCTGCACCTATTATTGACATGGCATTACAACTCCACCCATATTCCAGCTGTCTGGGTGAGGACACCGTATGTGGTGCATAATCTCCATTGATTGTCCGCAGTCCTCCTTTGCTCCCATGAAAGTACAGGATTTCCATGGACCTAACATCCAGCATGGTAGCCAGTCCATTGTGGTGGGGCTGTAATTTACCCTGATGCCTCAGCTGCAAACTCCCCACGTTTTCCAATGAGTAGATGCCAGTCTTCTTGGGACATCAGGAGTCTGGCAATGGCCATTGCGCTAGGAGGCCTTTGCTGTGGCTGGGTGGCGCCTGTGGGGAGAGCTCCTGATCAGAGTGGGTAGCATCAGGGCGGATGACCTGCAATGAAGCGGATCAAGTCATCTTTTTCTGGGGACTGAGTGGCTCAAGCAGTCTCTAAGAAAGGAAAAGTTGAATTTAATCCTGAGAAATATGACCCCAAATTGTTCCCCTCCCTACCTACAACATGGAAGGAATGTAGGACTATGGAAAATAGCCTTATTTGACAATGTATTTAGTCTGCAGCAGAACAGATGAGGACTCCATTCTGACTATGAAGCCAATTTTTTGTTGAACACCTGGAGGATAAGTTTGGGGAAGTGACAGCACTGTCCAAAATGAGTGATGGGTTGGTCTTGATTAAGACAGCATCCTTAGCCCAGTCCCGGGTGTTGCTCACCTGTGACAAGCTGGGTGATATTCCCATTTCTGTCAACCCCCAGAAGAGCCTCAACATGGTCCAGGAGATAATTTTCCATTGTCACCTTCTCTTGCTGTTCAAAAAAGAGCCAATTTAGAATGGCAGGGTGTTCACTTTGTCTGGTGCATCTGCAGGGGACCAAAAGGTAATAGAATTGCCATAGTTGCCTTCATCTTGGCCTTTGAGGGCCAAGATCAAGGTGATTGTCTACTGATGTGATATCAAACCATACGTCCATACCCCTGGTTGGTTGGTTGTTTTGGGGGAAGAAACCAAACTGTGAGGTCATCAGTCTCATCGGTTTAGGGAAGGACAGTGAAGGAAGTCGGCCGTGCCCTTTCAAAGGAACCATTCCGGCATTTGCCTGGAGCGCTTTAGGGAAATCACGGAAAACCTAAATCAGGATGGCCAGATGCGGGATTGAACTGTTGTCCTCCCGAATGCGAGTCCAGTGTGCTGACCACTGCGCCACCTCGCTCGGTATCCCTCCCCCTATGTCGTGCTTTAAGTGCTGGAAATTCAGGCACGTCTTCCAGTTGCAATTCAGCACCACATATAGAGGCTGCGGACATGTGCTGCATCCGAATACTCCATGTGCACCTCCTCCTACCTGTGTCAACTGTGAAGAGCGCCAGTCACCCTGTTCGCTGGACTGCACGGTACTCCAAAGGGAGCAGAAAATTATAGAGTACAAGGCACTGGACTGGGTGACTTAATCGAAGGCAAAATGGAAATATGAAGAGTTGCACCCCATTCACTTGATGTCTTTGTATGCTACATTAACGTCATTATCACTGGTGATGGTAGTCCCCACATTTCTGCCTCATACAGTGGGCCCTCAGGGCCACTCAAATACTTCTGCTACCTTGGTGGTTGAGGGCATCTCTTCTTCTGTTACTCCCAAAGAACCTATTTTGGGAGCAATACCACCCCCAAACGCCATGAAATTGGTCCCCTCACTCCAGCTGGAGAAACAACAGCCTCCTCCAGCTCCTCTTGTGCTGTTGGGGATTCTCCAAGGTCTCCCCCTGTGAAAAAGTGGACACCAGCCAGTGGCTGAAGGAGCCACAAGCTACTGGTCGAAGGGCTTCACTGTCTTCATCCATACTTGAAACTACTTCCCAGAAGCCTTCTGGGCACACCCCTAAAGAGAAGCGAGAGGGTAAATAGCCAAAGAAGGAGACTGTTAAGAAATGTGGTCCTCATGCCACCACTCCATAACAGTCCTACATTTGTAGATGAGGTGGAGATTCTAGCATCCCCTGAGGACCTTCAGACCCAATAGTCCCAGCTATCAGCACCAGCAGTGGTGACAGGTGACCATGAGGTGTGAAATGCCTCCTTGGGCTCGTCATGCCTTCCCAGATGACTGATAGCGTGATCCTCCAGTGGAACTGCTGCTTTTAAGTGTTACACCTGCTTTTTCATTGCCCTTCAGGAAACTTGGTTTCCAGCAATGTGTATTCCCACCCTTCGTGGCTATTTGGGGCACTACAAAAACGGTCATGACTGTAACAGAATGTCAGGTGGAGTCTGTGTCTATGTCCTTACCTATGTCTGCTGGATTCCAGCAATGTGTACTCCTACCCTTTGTGGCTATCGGGGGTACTACAGAAATGGTCATGACTGTAACAGAATGTCAGGTGGAGTCTGTGTCTATTTCCTTACCTATGTCTGTAGTGAACCTTTGCCCCTTCAAACACCTCCAGAAGCTGTGGCCGTCAGGGTGAGAACAACACAGTAAATTACCATCCGTAACATCTACCTTCCTCTGGACGGTGAAGTGCCACACCATGTATTGGCTGCATTAATTTCTGAACTACCCTACCTTTTCTAATTTTGGGTGATTTTAACACCCATAATCCTTTGTGGGGTGGTTCCAAGATTTCTGGCCATGGTAAAGATGTCAAGGATCTACTAACTCAAACTGATCTTTGCCTCATAAATACAAGTGCCCCACCCATATCAGTGTGGCACATGGCACATACTTGGCCATTGATCTCTTGGTCTGCAGTCTTGGTCTTGTTCTGTCTGTCCATTGGAGAGTGCAAGGCGACTTATGTGGTAAGGACCACTTTCCAATCTTCCTGTCCCTCCTCCAGCGTCACTCACCTGGCAGCTTGCTCAGCTGCCCAGATGGGCTCTTACCAAGGCTGAAAGGCTCTTACCAAGGCTTTCACCTGCATGTTGCATGACAGCATCGATGAGGTGATCTACACCACATTACTACCATTGTTTCTGCAGCTGAATAGGCAATCCCTTCTTCCTGAGCCTGGTGTATGGTTCAGCATCACCATCAGCATTGTGGCATCTGGACACTATACACCACCGTGGAGTTTGGCTTGTGCCAGAAGCATTCCAAACCAGCCCAGTGAACAGCCTCCTCATGAAAGCTGGTGTTCATCCATTGTGGATCAGGTGACAACTGCTGGTGAATTATACCACCCACATTCATAGTTCACCTCACTACCCAATTTACCGTGTTCTTTTCCCTAACAAGGTGATACATCTCTGACAACAGTGGCCCAGATCTGCGATTCCAATTGCAGTCCATGTCTGGTCACTTCTTATTGCACCTGACACTTTCTCTCTACCACCTTTCCTGCAGGTCCACTTACATACAGTTCGTGCCTCGGTCACAGCTTTGTCTGGACTACCGCAAGACCCAGAAGGCTCAGCTCCACCTGAGGCCTCCCGCTCACAATTTTTCTCTATTCTCGGCGGTTCCAGAGCTCAGAAATAGTCTACACTGATGGCTCAATGGTCGCTAGTCATGTTGGCTTTGCATATGCTCACGCTGGACATACTGAACAGCACTCTTTGTTGGATGGATGCAGTGTTTTCACTGCACAGCTCTTGCTCTCTTGCGCTCTTGAACATATCCGCTCCTGCACAGGTGAGTCCTTCGTCATCTGTAGTGACTCCTTAAACAGGCTACAAGCTCTCAACCAGTGCTTTCCTTGCCATCCTTTGAATATCCAGGAGTCTCTTTATGCCCTTGGAAACAGTGGACATTCAGTGTCCTTCGTTTGGACCCCAGTGCATGTCAGGATACTGGGCAATGAGCTTGCTGACAGACTGACCAAACAGGCTACCAGTTAACCAACTCTGTAAATTAGCCCACCAGAGACTGATCTCTGATCAGTCTTACGCCATATAGTTTTCTGCAACTGGGGTACTGGACAGTTCACCCTTGGTACACCAAATAAACTAAGTGTTATCAAGGAGACAACGAATGTGTGGCGGTCATCCATGCGAACCACTCACCAGGATTTGGTTGTCCTTTGCCGGCTCCACATTGGCCTTACTTGGCTGAATCATGGTCATCTTGTCTGTCGTGAAGACCAACTTCCGTGTCGCTGTGGTTACCGCATGACTGTTGTCTACGTCTTGTTGGACTGTCCAATTCAGTCACCCTGTGCCAGACTTTTTTCCTTCCCACCACGCTTCCAATGGTGTTGGGAGACAATGCCACAACAGCTGATACTGTTTTACATTTTATTCGTGTGTGTGTGTGGGCGGGGGGGGGGGGGGGCTTATCATACAATGTAAAGGTGGGTGTAGGGGCTTCTCTCCCAGGCCTCCACCCTCCCTCCATTTTAACTCTTCCTCACTCTCTCATTGCTGTTTGTTCGCCTTGGTGTTTGTCTTTTCCCTAACTGTGTTTTTCTAGCCTTGTCTTTTAAGCTGAAGAATTTAGTGTGTTGCAGAGTGGCCGGCCCATGCATTTTTCTTCTTGCGATCAGCCAGCCCTTCTACCAGTTTTTTCCCCTTTGTCTTACCTCTTTCATTTTCTCTTTCAGTGTGTTTCCCAGTTAGTTTTCTGCCTTTTTTACTTCCCAGACTCTTTTGGGGACTGGTTTTACTCCATGACCTGTTTGAATGTGGAAAAAGGGGCTGAACCTTTCTCTCTGAACCAAGCAACCAGCCAACCAACCAAAGAACAACTGCCATGGGACTGGGTTGCCTCCCTCTCCCTGCTGATCCACTTAATGCATATGTTTCTTCAAATTTATTAATTACATTTTTTAGCTCATTTATTGACATGGGGCTCCTTGCAGCTGTTTCTGTCAGTGATTTTGTCGCAATGCTGCGATGCTATTGCTGCTGTCGTGATGAAACAAATTCATCAGCAGTGCATGGTCTTTCTTCTCAATAGCCACCTCGTTTCATACAGAAAACTTCAACCTTCTTAACCCTCTACACCAATAGCATACTGATGTCAAAACATGAAACATTTAACATTTTGACTGCTCACAAAACTATATTTTCATCCGGTGGCAGAAGTGTAACTATCATTTTTTTCATCATACTCCATGACCACACCAATTAATGAACATTCCAATGATGTTTCAGCGTCCTGCTATGTATACAGCCCATACTGCAGCAACGGAACACCATCAGTATAATAATAAACACTCAGTACAAAGACAATTCCAAAAGTGCTGAAAGGACAAACGATAAGCAAGAAGTAAGTGTGGAGCATGAGAAACAGGTTGCTGAACATGCCATCTCTACCTTTAGTACCATTCCAGAGGTAACACGAGCAGCTATGTGAGTCGGCAAACCTTTATTGGTTCGAAGCTGGAATTAGCTGTAGGCTCACGAATGTAGCTCGTGCCAGGCATAACAAAATCAAAATTGAAGCCCACTCTGCCTTAGCTGTGAATAATCTAGTACAAAGCTCAGTTTTTTAGTGAATAATTTGGAGGTGTGTATTCCATGAATTATGAGTACAAGATCAGGAATTATTTGAAATGTCTTGATAAACCTGTCAGAACAAGGCTAAAGTTGTGTCAGTCAGGAGATACCACAAGAAAATAAAAGGTAATGAGGATATCAAAGACAAATCAATGCCAGAATGTGTAGTTGCTTCTAAATGTAGGATGTTACCTGATTGTATATACATTCTCAGAGTTCATTACCCCATACAGCAGTATGTCAATATGTCAACTGGTTATGAAGTGCTGCAAATATTTGCACTATGGCCATGGCAGCAAACATTGCCATAGCCAGCAAAAATGTGCACAGTGTGCAGATTCACATGGTATTGTAGACTATGACAAATTAATCCCACCAATTTCTGAAATTGCTCTGGTTGGTTACTGCACTGAGTATGCTAGGCAAATACATAGTAAATATATTATGGGAGTCGAAGTTGTAACTTAAAAGCAGGGTGTAAGGAGGTATGGAGGCAGCAATGCAACCAGTAAACCTATGGAGCCATGAGGCATACCTGCTGTCACCGCACGCTCAACCTGCTGAAATTAATCTGGAACATAGCGCATCTGTGACATTATCATCACATTCACGTGGAAGTCCCATTGACTCAGATAGCACTTGCCCCTGTATCACTTGCTGTGCTTCAGTAGCAGGTTGTCAGATGCCTCCGTATCACAGGCGGTAACAACTGCAACACTATCCCCATTCCTAAGGAGGTAAAAGAGGGAATGTCTCTGGATCTACACAGTACAGAATGAATAAGAAATTCTTCATACCAAACCAGCACAATGTGACTCCAACCTGCAGCAATCCCATTTGCCTCAAACACATCAGATGTCTGAAACAGGAGAAATTACTGATAAATTTACTAACGACATCCAGGAAATAAAATTATTAGTATTATGACAAGTTAATCCAGCCAGGCAGTTAGAATCACCAGCACAGTACAATTTTATTACAGATTTAATCATGAATTCATTTGCAGCATTCACCAGCACTAATGATAATATTCATTAATGGTATTATACTGTGGAATGCCTATTCATTAAGGTCAAAGGCAGTCTACTTAAAATTATTATAATGTTAAATATATCTGTTTGTGTCAGTTCAAAATTGTAGATACAGCCAGGTGAACGAATGTATCACATTTCCAGGATATAGAATGATAAGAAAAGGTCAGAGTTATGACTACAGTGGCAGTGCAATTCTTATAAAAAAGGTATAGAATTTTTACCTATACAACGAAATCTTCAATGAAGTTTGATGATGCGCGATAGTATGAGAGAGTTTCTTTTCTTTTCCATAAATACGAATAAACAGACCATGAGATTACTAACTGTTGCATAATTTCATTGCACCACTTCAGAACTTATTATATTTACTGTGTCTCTTCACTGGGATATCTCAGGAAGCCGGGACAAACAAGCACTGGGATATCTCAGGAAGCCGGGACAAACAAGAAGAAAGAAGAGGCATCGGCAAACCATTACCCTGTGTTAGCCCTAAGCACACAAATAAGAAAATCAGAAATTTTAGACAAGAAAATATAAAAATGTGCGTCAATAATATCAGCCTCATCTGATGTCCATTTACTGCTAAGTCCTCAGTAAATGAAAATTTCAATAACTTTCTGGAGGCCTTCTTGATAGTGTTCGATGAATGCTTTCCTTTTATAACTATAAAAACCGACACACCCAAGAAGGGTTCATGGATAACAAAGGGTATTCAGATTTCAAGCATGAGGAAAAGAGAACTTCATATGGAGGTGAAAGTCAATTGAGACCCAGAATTCTTAAATTATGTAAGGCAATATAAGAAAATCTTTGATAAAGTTGTCAGACAAGCCAAAAAAATTGGCAAATAATAATTGCATTTCAAATGCTAAAAATAACTCTAAAGCAATATGGACCATTGTAAAGAATGAAATAGGTGACTGTTCGGGACCCTACATGAATCTGTGAAGCATTTAACAGCCACGTCATAAATCCATGTAAAACTGATGAACTTTCACTGCCAAACATGGACCCTGTTTCCAGTTTATGTAACCCCACTAAATTTAAATTCACCTATATATTCTATTCTGAAGTAGCTGATATCATAAAGTCCTTGAAGAATTTGAATTCTGTAGGCTGGGATGAAATTCCTACAAAAATAATAAAAGCAATCACCCATTGTATTGCACATTCTCTGTCCCTATAATGAATCAATTTTTCGAGGAAGGATGTTTTCCCGCTAGACTGAAGTATGCGATCCATTTACAAAAAAGGCACACGATGAAGTGAATAATTATCGACCAAACCCATTGTTATCAATATTTTCCAAAATATGTGAAAGAGCTGCATGTAACCAGATAGTTAACTATAATAATCTGTGTAATATTGTCCAGAACAATCAGCGTAGTTTCCAAAGAGGACACTGCACTAGGCAAGCCATTAATGAACTTGTTATAAAAATTAGTAGTAGTCTAGAGAAAAATATGAATGTAACAGGCATCCTTTGTGACCTAAGTAAAGCCTTTGACACACCTTTTAAACAGGAAACAAAGAACAGTACTAGAAGAAACTGGTAAGAGATACTTCTCAAGTTGGGAAAAGACAGAACAAAAGATCTATGCATGGGCCAATATTGTTCTTGTATTATATAAATGACCTGCTGACTAACATAAATTCAGACACTATTCTTTATGTGGATGACTCTATAGCAATAGTCTGTTGGCAGAAAAGTGAAAATTTAATTAGTCATCTTCAGCAGTCTCTGGCTGAAATTGAGGCCTGGGTGAGAAATAATGGTCTGAAATTAAATCTAACAAAGACACAAATCATTCACTTTACCACAAAACAAGATGTACAGGATATACTAGAAATACCTTATGAGGACAATCACCTTGCCACCACAAACCGTACCAAATTTCTAGGTGTAATGCTGAACAAGAATTTCTCATGGACAGACCATGTAGATGCCATGTGTCACCGTCTAAATAGTCTAATATTTGCAATGAATGTTATAAGCAGTATAATAAAAAACGCCAGTCAAAAAAGTTGTATATCATGCATATTTTGTATCTGTGATTAGATATGGTATAATTTTTTGGAGATCAGAGAAAACAAAGTTACAGAGAGTCTTTAGGCTACAGAAAAAGATCATTAGAGCCATGGCAGGTGCAGAAAAAAGACAATCATGCAGACTTCTGTTCAAGGCCCTTGATCTTATGACTGTTCCTGGCCTCTATATCTATGAGACAATTAAGTTTGCTAGACAAAACCCACAACTTTTTGAGGATAAACTGTTTAAGCATGATTATAAAACAAGAAACAAATATCAGTATAAGTTATCAACTCATAGGCTAAAACTGCTGGAGAAGACACCTTGCTTTATGGGTTTGAGGCTGGGAAATAAAGTCTGTGAAAAATTTAAAAGTTATGAACCAGAAGAATTTGGTCATCATTTTAAAAAATACCTAGCAAATAAATATTAATGCAGTGTAGAAAAATTTATGGCTGACTGTCATAAATAACTGTTCCTGATGTTACATTTTATTCTGTCAAACTAAAAAAGTATTTGAAGTAAAGACTTATTCTTAATTTTACTTTATTTTCAGCATAATTATTTTAAATCATTTTGTGATACTTAAAATTACAAAATACCTGTAATTATCTTGTATATTTACAGTTAGAAGTAGCTTTAAACTAATGAGCCACCTATGTCCCAATCATCTGATTGTATATGACATGTTATGTGACAATAAAGTTTCTATTCTATTCTGGTTTTCAGTACCTAAGTAGAAACAAAGCAACTCATCCTGATTGAATACTGTATCTGGCCCAATTGGAAGGCGAGACAGGGTCGACTTTGATGTGTTGCGCCTGCAGCCAGTAATGGATTTCATAATGATAATGGGAGAGGAAGGGTGCCCACTGTTGCAAATGATGTGCTGCCTTGTCCTGGCACAGAGGCTAAAGAGTTAAAAAGAGCAATCAACAGCTTGTGATCCATGATTAAATGCAACTTAGAACCATACAAGAAGATATGAAATTTCTTGAGGCTGAACACAGTCACTAAAGCCTCCTTTTCAATCTGAAAATACCACTGCTGAGCAATAGTTAAAGTCTTAGATGCATAAGCAGTAGGTTGTTCAGACCCGTCCGCATATTTGTGCACCAACACCACACTGAGACCATGCTGAGAGTCACTGGTAGCCAACACGAGATGCTGACCCAGCTGAAAAGTGGTCAGACGCAGGACAGATTGAAGCTTAGATTTAAGCAAAGCAAACACTCAGTAATAAGCTGGGGACCAGGAAAAAGGCACATTCTGGTGCAAAAGCAAGTGCAGTGGCTGAGTAATAGTGGATGTGCCTGGTAAAAGATAGTACGCAACTTGAACAACCTAGCCCAGGGGAAGACAGAGACGAAAACTCAGAGCAGAGGACCTTAGGCAGACTCTTTCATGGGAATGTGGGCCTAAAAAAGAGTAGCACAACCCAGCCCAGAGGAAAACAGGGATGAAAATTCAGAGCAGATGGACTCCAATTGCTGATACAGAACTTGATCTGACACTAAATTTACTTCATTGGCAATGGAGAAACCAAAAGCATTAAACACGTTTAACGCAAACAGGTCTACAGTATAAGAATGATCCACAACAAGGAAGGCAGGAGGGCAAACAACAGACTTGTGAGATACAGGAGAAGAGAACTGACTTAGGATCGGAATCTGCTATTTATTGTAGCTAACCAACTTCTGTGCATTTACTAAAGCCACTGCAGCTCCTCTGTCCACTTACATTTTTAGCAGTTTATGAAACATACACAAGTCAATGAACAATTTGTTTGGGGAACCAGTCATTGTGGAGATACAGGTTATGTCCATTGGTACTAGTGTGTCTACCATATTTGAAGAGGAGTTACACACTGATGAAATGTGGCCTTTCTTTCAGAACTTATCTGACACTAAATATACTTCATCGGCAATGGAGAAACCAAAATCATTAAACACGTCTAACCCAAACAGGTCCGCAGACCATCCAATGCTTAGGTCACACAGCATGCGTGTGTTCAGTGTAGCAGTATGAGAAAGATATAAGAGGAGTGTGTGGCCACTGCTGTGACATGGCCTGTTGCTGCTGCAGCCATAACTGACGCTGCCCCACGCAATGCTGATTTGAAGATTGTGCTTCTGCAATGGCTTCCCAGTCATCCTGAACACTTGCAGCATGCCTTATAGGGGTTGACTGAGCAACTTCTGATGGCTCTCCCCCATGCAGCAATCTGATCACCTGCAACCCATTACACTTCAAAGCTTCAAAGAACTGTACTACATTGAGCACATCTGTAAACGTCAGATTCCCACACTGAAGTGCTTCTTTGTGGACTTCCCTATCCAGGGCCAGACAATAATGTCATCACACGCCATGTCATCCATGTATTATTTGTGATGGGTACTAGTGACAAATTTATGGCAACGACTCAATCAGCGCAATTGTGCATCACAGGCTTTGTAGGATTGGTGCGAGTATTTCTAACAATGGTAAAATTCTATATGTGTTGCAATGAGATGCATTTTGTCACAGTAATAGATGGATAGAAGATTGCATATTTCATCAAATGATAAATTGGCCAGATCTTGCAACGGCACCAGTTGGCACAACAACTGATACATGTGTGCCAAATGCCAGGAAAGAAAGAAAAGCTTACACAGGTTTGCATTGCCCACACGAAAATCCTGGAAATGTTGGAGTAACCGTGTCTCGTAGGAGTCCCAATCTTCAATCATATGCCCAAAAGGGCAACCATTGCACTGATGGGAAAGTAAACTGCTGTGAACACACAGATGCTACTTGATTGAGAGTGGTGGCAAGAGTCTGCTGCTGTTCCACAAAAGCTTGTTGCTGGGCATTGAGGTGTTGGAGTATTTCTTCCATCGAAATGTTTGTCAGGTGACTGAGCACTAACACTAACACATGGAGAAAATGTAACCCTCACTTGTCGCCAAGTTTGTTAGAGCAAGAACAAACATAATTTATGGAACACAGTACTTTATAGAGCAACACGTAAGATATAGGTTGTGTGCAACACTGAAGACATTGATTGGACAACAGTAATACAGTGTAAAGAATAGGCCAAACACTCATTTGTAATCACTTAAATAATGCTGTTTCTTTGGCAGCTCTCCAGAGTGTGCCAGGGAGCTGCCCAAGGTGGCCCCTATAAGTGGGCTTGTGAACTGTATGGACGTGTGTTCTCTGAAATTGTGCATATCATGAGTGAAGGTACATCGATGACAAAGAAATTATCCACATTGGATGGACACTGGTAGATGTGATGTAAATGCAAACACAAAAAATGATTACAATTGCAGAAAAAATGGATGTGTGTGATTTATTCGAAAGAAAGAACTTTACAAACTGAGCTAGTTAATAATGTGTTGGTCTACCTATGGCCCTTGTCAAAGCAGTTATTTAGCTTGGCATTGATTGATAGTGTTGTTGGCTGTCCTCATGGGGGATATCTTGCTAAATTATACCCAATTGGTGCATCAAATTGTCAAAATCCTGAGCTGGTTGGAGGACTCTGCCCATAGTGCTCCAAACATTCTCAGTTGGGGAGTGGTCTGCCAACCTTGCTGGGAGGTAGGGTTTGGCAAGCATAAAGACAAGCAGTAGAAACTCTTGCTGTGTGCTGGCAGGAATTATGTTCCTTAAATGTAAGCCCAGGATGGCTTGCCATGAAGGGCAACAAAATTGGGCATAGAATATCATCGACATATCACTGTGCTGTAAGAGTGCTGTTGGTGACAAACAAAAGGCTTCTGCATGTCCATGCTGCAGTCATTGCAGGGCTGCACCTATCCATGCCACTGCCCACCATTTCTTTGTTGGGGGGCTGCAGCCATACCAACCCACCTGTCCTCATCAACACCTGTCCATGTCACTGCCTATTGTGCCACAGCTGTTGCAGGCCATTACATCCATGTCAGTGCCTGTCCATACTGCAGTTGTTTCACTTGTCCACACCATTGCTTGTTCACATATTTTTTTTTACTTCTAAGTGAGAAGTCAAATACCAGTCTTCAGATGTAGCTTTAAAAGTGCTTTAATATTCTTTAATAATGATTTATTGGCAAAAAAGTTCACTCACTATTTTACCCTCTTGAAGGTTTAATTTTAAAAAATGCTGAATCATATATTTTTTTAAATTTCTGACTGGGCAATCAAATACTACTTTTTGTAGTTGTAGCTTCAAAGTTGCCTTAATAGTAACATATTTTCAAAAAGCCTTTCATCTCCTATTTCACCCCATTAGGAGTGAAATTACGAGCAATCCATTCTTAAAACATGCATCCAGTATTAGGTCCACACGATCTCCAAAATTTAAGTTTCTATACTTAGTGGGCTGGGCGATGATGAGTCAGTAAGTCAGTCTGACCCTATTTCACCCCTTAGGGGTTGAATTCCTAAAAACAGTGATACACTTATTTTTTCATTTCTAATCAAGAAGTGAAATACCAAGTTATAATAGATTTAGTTTTAAATTTTGTAAATATTACAAAATATTTTTGCAAAAGTCTTCATTCTCTATTTCATGCCCTCAGGGGTTGAGTGCCAAAAAATAGTGAAACACATATTTTTTAATTTCCAATAGAGAATACAAATACAAAATTTCATAGAGTTAGCTTTGAAAATGCTTTCATAATGAAATAATTTCATAAAACCTTTCATCCCCTATTTAATTCCCTTAGGGAGTTGAACTTCCACAAACACTGAAACACACTTTTTTTTAAATTTTGAACCAAGAAGCTGAATACCAATTTTCATAGCTGTAGCTTTAAAAATACTTTAGTAGTTATTTAATAATGATTTATTTTCAAAAGAACATTTGTCCACTATTTGACCCCCTTAGTGGTTACACTTCCAAAAATGCTGAAACACACATTTCTTTATTTCTGATTGATAAACCAAATACTAATTTTCATGGGTCTAGCTCCAAGAAAGTGACATATTTTCAAAAAATCTATCATCCCCTATTTCTCCCTCTTAGGGGCTGAATTTCGAAAAATCCCATCTTAAACAATGCCTACAGCATATGATCAAGTTTCTATCCTTAGAGGTTTGGGCTGGAGATTATGAGTCAGTGAGTGACTCAATCAGTTGGGACATTGCCTTCAATATACTGTGCATTTCAGATTTTAATTTACACATACTTAATTCCACGTTCTTTAACTTCCACATTCCTTACTCTGAAAAGAAGCCATCAAAATGAGAGCATGGCAGAGCAAGCTACATTCTGTTGCTGGTTGCTTTTGAACACCAGGGCAGCATCCATGACTGGGTAGATCATTTTACAAGATGAAACACACATCCCAAAGTTCTGAAACCATCTTACAAGGTAGCCTGTCCTGTGTGGAATGATGAATGATAATTAACAGTTAGATAATCAGTAGTTAGAAGATGCAGGCACATGGCTCTCCACTGGTTCAAATACTGACTGTCTCCATAGGATCTCACTGACTTTTGGCTCCAGAGGACAAAAACATGTAGAACAAACAGAAAACAACAAGGGTTAATGAGAAATTTTTCTGGATTTGCTAAATTGTTCCACTAGCTCCAACAAACTGTCAAATACCAACAAAATAATTTCTGTCAGATGCACACAGACAGTGATATCTACAAACAATGCCCAAAAGATTGCCCAGACTATGACAGAATATTTTATTTCAGTTTCTTCCATAAAAGCACAGGTTCAGCTTTCTGCTGACGTTAGCATAGAGGAATACAGTTTTTTTTATCATTGTCTGATATTTGTAAATTGTCTCCTGTAATTGACTTAATGTACTGCAGCATGCTGCATCATTTAAGGAATGAACTGAAAGAAACCCTTAAAGTTTTATAACTTCTGACTGATTGAAGACACTACTGATTTGCAATGTTTATTGCTTGTAGATCACTTTGCTATCTTCTGTCTTCCCTCCGGCCTTATAATGACTAATTCTCACCTGCGTCTGATAATAGTGTTTTGAGCAATGGGCAGAGAGCACTGGCCTTAGATTCTACTTAGAGAAGTCAGTGTGTGTGCCTTTTAATTGTTTAAACATTTTTAAATCCAACTAGTGTGGTTGCTCAGTGGGTAAATGCCAGACCACAAATCCAAAGATTCAGTGTTTTATTCCTAGTTGATTTCTTCTGACACTTATCAGTTATTTTACCTCCGGCAGCGATCTGTTAATGTCAGAAATGCCAAGTTGTACCATGGTTCAACAGAGTTCACTTAAATGGCAACGTAAATTGTATAGAGACCAGATGAAGGCAAGGACATAGCACCTACATTAGGATTATTCATAATGAAGCATTCTGGTGTTCAGTTGAACCTTTGGGTCGAGGATTACATTATGTATTTTTTAATGAGGGACACAGTTCTAAGTTTCTAGAAAGCTGTGATGCTACTAGGCCTCAATTATGATGGAAAACTGACATAGTTGCCACTTCAGAATGCTATACACATTCAAACTCAGAGAACAGTAAATAGCCAGAAGACCCATAGTCACCATCTTGGTGAGGGAATAGAATACATCTGCACAAATTTTATGAATTTCTCAAGCTATTACAACTGAATTATGGATTGGCAAGTCCAACAGACCAAAGATAGTTGATACCTTACAGCATGAGGCGATTAGGCTGCTCAGAGACGCTTATTGTACCAGCCCCATACTCAAGTCTCTGCACTTGAGATTGTTGAGCTGCCTCTATTCATTTTGCAATAACTCATGATGTGTGAGGTATACAGGTTCTTCTCAGACCCACAATCAATTGTATTCCATCTGGTTAAGCACCTATCCATGGAAATGGCATTCTTCAATAACCTTTCTACGAAAAAGCCATTCCAATGATTGTACAAAGTACAGTGATGACACTCAGTGGCAACCTAAAGCCATTTCATACTCTTTAAGTTGAAGCCAACAGCCCCTAAAATAGTTAATTATGAGGTTCAGAATTGTTTTCAAACAAAAATAACACAATTTTTGTGCCTGGGGAGCGGGGTGGGGGGTGGTGGTGGGTAGGTGCGGGGGGGGGGGGGGGGGGGAGGAGGGGAGTTGGGGGATGAATAAGAGACTGATGACCTTAGATGTGTAGTATCTTTAAAGCCATACCCATAATCCTCATCATTCATATGCTCTTGTTTCTTGTGTGGACTCCCAAGCTATCCACAGCATATATCCAACAGAGAAACTATTCTAGTTTTTCACAGACATGCTTCCTTATTTACAGAAATGGATATTCTGTTGGATACAAAGATGTGTAGGAATCTGGAGAAATGATTTAGCAGGTACTGGATCCCAGAAGGTGTTTACGATACCTACAGTAACACAGTGTGCTCATTGTGTGGACACAGTTATAAGCATCACTGGGAGAATGAGTGGCTGGAAGTGAGAGATAAAAATTTCAGTTAATTAAATCTGGCAATAAGCCATAACACTGGATCCTTCCAGTCACAGAGGTGACATGAAGTGATCTTAACTTGTCTCCATATTGGGCACTGACTTCTGACATACAGTTTGCTCATCCTACATGAGAACTCACCTGCAGACATGGGCGTACCCAGCGAGGGGCAGAGGGGGGAGGGGGGGGGGCAGCTGCCGCCCCCCCCCCAGAAGATATTCACAGTTTTGCCTTGCCTGCAGATGCTGTCTGTTGTGTATGTAATGGTCTAGAGTGAATAGCTGGTGGTCAGGAAGGCCTACAGTTCACTACCATAGGCAGGGTTCGTGCTGTGGTGGGAAGTACCAGGTGAATGCTCGACATTGTCCTTGACAGTGTGCGATTTGCAGGGGGGGATGGGGGGGATTTCCCCCCCCCCCCCTCTCTGCATCAGACCATCCCCTCCTGTGGTTTTAGTTTATGCATCCCAATCAGGGATGTTTATTTCCCAAGCACTGGAGTAAAACTTTAAATATAATTTAAATTTATGGAGCCGAACACTGAAAGTTTTTAATAAGTCTTACTATTAATACTATTAATATGTTTCAGTTTTCTATCATCAGAATACGTACAGCTTTTCACAAATGTGCCTCTACATTTTGAATTCCCCTCATATACCTGTATGTAGATGATTTTGTAAATAAGCTTTACCTACAGGGTGTTTCAAAAATGACCGGTATATTTGAAACGGCAATAAAAACTAAACGAGCAGCGATAGAAATACACCGTTTGTTGCAATATGCTTGGGACAACAGTACATTTTCAGGCGGACAAACTTTCGAAATTACAGTAGTTACAATTTTCAACAACAGATGGCGCTGCAAGTGATGTGAAAGATATAGAAGACAACGCAGTCTGTGGGTGCGCCATTCTGTACGTCGTCTTTCTGCTGTAAGCGTGTGCTGTTCACAACGTGCAAGTGTGCTGTAGACAACATGGTTTATTCCTTAGAACAGAGGATTTTTCTGGTGTTGGAATTCCACTGCCTAGAACACAGTGTTGTTGCAACAAGACGAAGTTTTCAACGGAGGTTTAATGTAACCAAAGGACCAAAAAGCGATACAATAAAGGATCTGTTTGAAAAATTTCAACGGACTGGGAACCTGACGGATGAACGTGCTGGAAAGGTAGGGCGACCGCGTACGGCAACCACAGAGAGCAACGCGCAGCTAGTGCAGCAGGTGATCCAACAGCGGCCTCGGGCTTCCGTTCGCCGTGTTGCAGCTGCGGTCCAAATTACGCCAACGTCCACGTATCGTCTCATGCGCCAGAGTTTACACCTCTATCCATACAAAATTCAAACTCGGCAACCCCTCAGCGCCGCTACCATTGCTGCACGAGAGACATTCGCTAACGATATAGTGCACAGGATTGATGACGGCGATATGCATGTGGGCAGCATTTGGTTTACTGACGAAGCTTATTTTTACCTGGACGGCTTCGTCAATAAACAGAACTGGCGCATATGGGGAACCAAAAAGCCCCATGTTGCAGTCCCATCGTCCCTGCATCCTCAAAAAGTACTGGTCTGGGCTGCCATTTCTTCCAAAGGAATCATTGGCCCATTTTTCAGATCCAAAACGATTACTGCATCACGCTATCTGGACATTCTTCGTGAATTTGTGGCGGTACAAACTGCCTTAGACGACACTGCGAACACCTCGTGGTTTATGCAAGATGGTGCCCGGCCACATCGCACGGCCGACGTCTTTGATTTCCTGAATGAACATTTCGATGATCGTGTGATTGCTTTGGGCTATCCGAAACATACAGGAGGCGGCATGGATTGGCCTCCCTATTCGCCAGACATGAACGCCTGTGACTTCTTTCTGTGGGGACACTTGAAAGACCAGGTGTACCGCCAGGATCCAGAAACAATTGAACAGCTGAAGCAGTACATCTCATCTGCATGTGAAGCCATTCCGCCAGACACGTTGTCAAAGGTTTCGGGTAATTTCATTCAGAGACTACGCCATATTATTGCTACGCATGGTGGATATGTGGAAAATATCGTACTATAGAGTTTCCCAGACCGCAGCGCCATCTGTTGTTGAAAATTGTAACTACTGTAATTTCGAAAGTTTGTCTGCCTGAAATTGTACTGTTGTCCCAAGCATATTGCAACAAACGGTGTATTTCTACCGCTGCTCGTTTAGTTTTTATTGCCGTTTCAAATATACCGGTCATTTTTGAAACACCCTGTATAATGTACTTTTAAAGATATAACAAGGTATGGCTTTTCTGATAGTGCATATGCGTGAATAGTGAGTTTTGGCATTAACATCTATTTATAAATAGCTGTTTAACCACGTGTAACGCCACAGTCCAAGCTAGTAACATATATAATTCTACTAACCATCTAAGACATCCCCCCCACTGGTAAAAGCACAAATCGCACCCTGGTCCTTGACGCACTTGTCTGCGGCAGAAACTCTTCTGTCACCTCTTGTAGAGGTCAGGATGATGTTTCCTGCTTGGGGTTCATTGTGGAAGAACTTACACCCAGGTAGACAACAAGAAATATTGGTTATTAATAACAACATAAATTTACTGTTGTCCATTCTGGAGCATTAATTAACAAGAACACAAATAGTTTGAACTGTAAGGTGAGATGACAGTCTCTGAACACAGTCACAGTAGAAGGTCAAGACTCCATAGTCTGGGATGGCTGAGCATCAAGATGCCAAGACTCAGCATAGCGAGTACGAAGACTGCTCGTGGCTCCAAGTAGCTCCAGTAGTTTGACTGTAACTCAGAGATTAAGCATGAGCTCTGATGGGTGATCCACTGAGTGTGGCCAGTGGCACTTGTAGTGCTCAAATGCCGGTGTGTGAGCAATGGATATGTCATTTATGCATTGTCTGAGTGCCACTCTTTGGTGTGGGGAGAGGTGCAAGGTTCATTCGACAGTTTTGTACACCATGATCCGTGAATCATTAGTGGCACTGAGTTGGAGCACTGCCTAGTGCTGAATGTGGAAGTAATTTTCTTCGGTATTGTGCTGATGTCTGAAACTGTTTCCACCAGTAAGTAGTTGGGCGTGTTGTGATCACAGATTTACAGAACTTACAGTGTGTCCCCCTGGAGATGGGGGGTGGTGAGATGCATATTTGACACACGTGTGATGGCTGTTGGTGACTTATTGATTCAGTGCTAGCCAGTGAACCTGTGCACCCATGTGTGGACTTTGAGAACTCAGAAAGCTGACTGCAGTTCCTCGTGGCATCATTAAACTGACAAAGATAGCAGCAGTGCAATGACCTTGATGTGGTGGCGTGCTGGACACCTCATTTCCAGCTGGCAGTGTAGTGGTGTGAATGTTTGGCTGGGCTGGCTTCTGAGCAGGCACAGTGACATTGTCCTCATGTGTGTTATCATAGCTGGTTGTAAGTCGGTAATCGCGGTGTTCGACTGTTGCTGTGCATTGTATGGCATGGAGTTCCCATGACATTTATTTATTGATATATCTCAATATCCAGAATGCCTGTGGTATTGGAAACACATTCCACAGTTGCAAACCAGAGGGCAGATTGTTCTTAATGAAATGGCAATTGTTTAGGGTGAGAGTGCAGTCAGTGCATGTCGTGGTGGCCATGAGGTAATAGAATTAGCTGCAGTCGAGTGGAATGGCATCAGAGATGAGGTGGCCTGCAGTACTTGCAGTGTGGTTGTAACTCACAAGGGAACCTCCCCATTGCACCCCCCTCAGATTTAGTTATAAGTTGGCACAGTGGATAGGCCTTGAGAAACTGAAAACAGATCAATTGAGAAAACAGGAAGAAGTTGTGTGGAACTGTGAAAAAATAAGCAAAATATACAAACTGAGTAGTTCATGGGAAGATATGCAACTTCAAGGACACTAAGAACGCAGGAGCGCCATGGTCTCGTGGTAACGTGAGCGGCTGCGGAACAAAAGGTCCTTGGTTCAAATCTTCCATCGAGTGAAAAGTTTAATTTTTTATTTTCGGTTTATGTGACAAACTCTTATGTTTTCATCACTTTTTTTGGAGTGATCATCACATCCATAAGAAAACCTAAATCGGGCAAGGTAGAAGAATCTTTTTACCCCTTCGCCAAGTGTACAAGTTAGGTGGGTCGACAACATATTCCTGTCATGTGACGCACATGCCGTCACCAGTGTCGTATAGAATATATCAGATGTGTTTTCCTATGGAGGAATCGGTTGACCTATGACCTTGCGATCAAATGTTTTCGGTTCCAATTGGAGAGGCACGTCCTTTCGTCTACTAATCGCACGGTTTTGCCATGCGGTCACAAAACACAGACACTAAACTTATTACAGTGAACAAAGACGTCAATGAACGAACGGACAGACAATAACTATGCAAAAATAAAGAAAATAAAATTTTCACTTGAGGGAAGCTTTGAACCAAGGACCTCTCGTTTAGCAGCTGCTCACGCTACCTCGGGACTACGACGCTCCTGATCTCACTTTGTCCATGATGTTGCCTATGCGACCCGTGGACTACTCAGTTTGTATATTTTGCTTATTTTTTCACAGTTCCACACAACTTCTTCCTGTTTTCTCAATTGATCTGTGTTCAGTTTATGAAGGCCTATCCACTGTGCCAACTTATAACTAAATCTGAGGGGGGTGCGATGGGGAGGTTCCCTTGTCAGTGAGGTTGTGACTCTGCTAATCATATCTTGGGTGACGAGTTGTGGAGACACATGTGAAGCAATCATATGCAAGGTGATCATACGTGCAGCCATTGTTTGCAACACAGTTGCTGCTCATATTGTGAAACGTGTCACAGTTTGAAAGTAGTTCTCTTTGTCATACTGGTTCACACAGTGATGTATATGGAGGTAGCCATTGTTTGCAACACAGTTGCTGCTCATATTGTGAAATGTGTCACAGTTTGAAAGTAGTTCTCTTTGTCATACTGGTTCACACAGTGATGTATATGGAGGTAGTTAATGCCCAAAGCCTAACAGAAGATTGCTTGGTTGTTGCATTGTTGAGGGTGCTTTGGACTGAGCTCATTATGTAACACAGGACTCGTAACCACTATGCACTCATATTTTACCACCGATCGGTGATTGTCACACTGACTGCACTGCTGAAAAACTTCACTTACATCCATCCATATTGTGGAGTCACAAAGGGATTGTTAAGCAGTATGTCCAACAAAAGAGGCACATTAACTGAAATGAAACGAACACTTACTAATTGTGTTAAGCAGTGCACAGTTGACATGAGGCCACCATTAAGGAAAATTTCCAATAATGAAGACAAGATGATTCTGAGTAAAAAAATACTTTCTTCCAATCAAATAATACAAAAGTCTGACTGCACAGTCACGTTTCACAGTACACTGAAGTCTTTGTGTATTGCTCAGATATTTCTGTTTGGCAGCCATACTCTGTCTGCGCAGCAATGCTTATGTCTCTGAGAAGCATTTTTGATGTCAATATTCCCACAAATGGCTGGGTAAGTCAGTTCAAAGATTGGAGGAAAATCAGCATCAACTTTGATAGGACTGTACCTGGTGAAGTACTTTGTGTTCAAAGCAATCTGCAGATTGATGACTGCTTTACTGTTCACTTTTTTTTGGAAAGCAAACTTTAACCTGTCTTCAAGTTGATGTCACCAACGAACTCTTCTCTTTTGGTTGTACCATTTCTGTTTTTATGACATTTTTACTAATCTGTTATTTTTATTGTTATGTTTGATTAATTTTACACATGTTAAACTCGAACCATAACTATTTGATGAGTGAAACAGGAATTTAAATAATAATTTTTGTGTGCTTCAGCTCTGCTGGATGGTAAATTTGTTCCTGAAACGACACGGGTCTTTGTAAAACATCTTATGAAAAACACTGCATATTACCAGAGACTGGAACGTGAAGGTGCAGTACAAAAATCCGGAGATGTGGAAGCCTTGACTGCAGCTGCCAATATAGCTCGTAAGTGTAAAGTTTACTTAAAGTTATAAGTCAAGTTTGCTTACTTTGATATGAGATAATTGTACAGTATTGTGAAAATCCTGGGCTGATAGTTCGAGCACAGTGCCATAAGAATATGATTTTCTTACTTTTTCCCATGTTATAATGATATTTTATCTATTATAGTGATCTAGTTAGTGCTATGATTTGGATTTAGTATAGAAATTAAATAATTGTATTGAGAGAGAGAGAGAGAGAGAGAGAGAGAGAGAGAGAGAGAGAGAGAAAGGAGAAGTGGTATGACAGAAAGAATGGCTGTGGGAGAGTGTAAAGGAATCAGAATTCACAAGGCTGGAATTAATCATAAGGTATTAAAAACAGACTTGCAGGATGGCAGACAGAAAATATTAGTTGGTTATGTTCATCTGTTAGGAGGCCAGTATCAGAAAGCAACAGTCATCATTACGGCAGATTCAAAGTGTAAGAATTATATTAATGTACTTTGTTATATTAATAACATGGATTCATTTTGGATTCATTTGTTTACATGCCACTTTCTTGAAGCTTATCACAAAGGAGAGCCTTCAGGGGTATGGAATAAATGATGTTATATGTTAACAGACTGAAGCAGCCACTGAAGGCAATTTCTGGCAGCAAAAGTCTGCCTTACTCATTCCCCTCGACAGCCACTTTGTTGTGTGGACATTACAGTTTTGTTGTAATTGAAGTGTTTGTGTTGGATACCGTTCTCAGTGCTGTTTTAGGATCTTTACAAGAAATCCCTCTTGTCATCCATCAGTGTACAAACTGACATTTGCAGTCAAAGGAATTGCCTAGCATCTGGCATTATCACTGTATAATTTTTGAAAACATTATTGGACAAAGCAGCAATCTGATTAGATTATTTAAAATAGCAATCAGTCTTGATCACAGATTTTTGTTAGAAGTTAAAGTTCATATATATATAGAGGGAAACATTCCACGTGGAAAAAATATATATAAAAACAAAGATGCTGTAACTTACCAAACGAAAGCGCTGGTATGTTGATAGAGACAATAAAAAACACACACACAAATTTCAGGCTTTCGCAACCCAAGGTTGCTTCATCAGGAAATAGGGAAGGAGAGGGAAAGATGAAAGGATGTCGGTTTTAAGGGAGAGGGTAGGGAGTCATTCCAATCCCGGGAGTGGAAAGACTTATTTTAGTGGGAAAAAGGACAAGTATACACTCACACACACACACATATCCATCCGCAAATATACAGACACAGGCAGACATATGTAAAGGCAAAGAGGTTGGGCAGAGATGTCAGTCGAGGCGGAAGTACAGAGGCAAAGATGTTGTTGACATATGTCTGCCTGTGTCTGTATATGTGCGGATGGATATGTGTGTGTGTGTGTGTGCAAGTGTATACCTGTCCTTTCCCCCCCCCCCCCCCCCCCCCCTCACCCTAAGGTAAGTCTTTCTGCTCCCGGGATTGGAATGACTCCTTACCCTCTCCCTCAAAACCCACATCCTTTTGTATTTCTCTCTCCTTCCCTCTTTCCTGATGAAGCAACCTTGGGTTGTGAAAGCTTGAAATATGTGTGTGTGTTTGTGGGTTTTTTATTGTCTCTATCAACATAGGATAACATACTAATATTTTACACTTTATTTGTATGATAAAATGTGGATACGTGATAATAATAAAACAGAAAGGTATTTATATCTTTAGGCAGTGAGCAGAGACAATAGAGTACTGACAAGTTGAACGGGGACAATGAGCAGAGTACTGGCGTGTTGGAAGACACCTGTGGCAACTGCTAAATAACATCAAAGTGCTACATGTTATAAAGGAGAAGCTCCACCCCTTGCCTACTGTGTGACCTCATTAGGAGGCTTTAGGGCTTAACATACAATGATGACATACATGAACACTCAAAATATCATTCTAGATACAAATAACATACAATATGAAACATTACATAAATGTAAGTTGGCCATAGTAGTAATTACTTTATATTTGCAACAGATACTTACAAATATGCATCAACAACCAATAGAATTAGTTGTAAGAACTGTAACTGCCATCTACAAGCATTGCATAAAATTCAAACTGAGGTGTGGAAGCAAAGATAAATCTGGAGATGCCAGCCATTGTTGTGGAGATAGCACCATGGAACCTGTTGATGAATTGTGTCAGTGGCGAGGAATCTGACATGCCAGAGGTGTAACAGCAGATGGATGCCGTAGGTCACCACAGAGATGGGGATCGATGAATGGCAATCTGTATCATACCTTTGGAAGTATAAAACCTAAAACTTGTTGATAAAATTATTTAAGTAGTGAAGAAATGTCTCAATACATGTCAAACTGGTCACACTTTATAGCTTATGGAGATAGTACACTGACAGTCAAAGAAAGGACAGACCATATGTACTGTTACAGGCATGTAAGAATTTCATGATAGGTGCAATGACATTATACCATCTTTACAAGCTGAAATCTGTCATACAAAAAATTGAGCTAAAAAGAAATATATATTTTATAATAAGAGGGAGAGGACATAAAAATAAAGATAATTTAAAAACAATTTTTGTAATAAAAAGGAAAGCACAAGAGCAGACATGTATTACAGAAAATCAACAAAAATGTTTAAGAAATATCAAATCAAATTGCTTGTTTATTAGGGTAGATGGCTGGCTTTTTTCCTGCATTAATAGTTGTAGTTTTCTGTCTATTCCAAAGCATTTAATAAGTGCACTTTGGGGCCATTATGTAGAATTCTTAAATTCTCATGAATAAGCCCTCCTGAATGTTTATTGTGTATTAAATACTGACCAACCAATGATGTAGTGCAGGCTACACCAGTTGTATGCTCATTGAAGCAAGTAAGAAAATTATTACATGTTTGTCCTATATACTGACTATTACACCTTCTCCAAAACAAGAAACATATAAGTGGTAGTTGTGATAATAAATATTTGGACTCAGCAGTTTACAAGATTTTTTTGTAGTGATAGCGATAGTCAGTATATAGGACAAACAGGTTGCAATTTCCTTACTCACTTACTGATAACATACTGACAACCTGTCATAGATTTTGGACACATAGTCTATATGAAAACTACTTTTACTTGTAATATAGTGATTGAAAATATGGCAGTGCATCCAAAAATTCAGTCTTGTCATCAACCACAAATGCCATTAGGGAAAAATTGTATTGATATATAAGTTTGAGAATCCCATGATAAGTAAAGCTGTCCATCGTTTAGGAGAACCTTTGAGGATGTGGAGGGAGTAAAGGAAAACATTGACAAAATTCAAGCAGCTGTTAGAAACCAAAGCTAAACAAGTTATTAACAATGACTCATCACTACACTACACTCCTACACATTATATATACTTAGAAAACACACACACACACACACACACACACATTCACACAAGCATAACTCACACACACAGGGCCATTCTCTCTGGGTGCTGGAGCCTGGCTATGACTACACCTGACATTAATAGTAAACTGCTGGGGTGAGTGATGGGGGCAATATTCTGAAGGTGTTGGTCCATCAAAGCAGGGATCCTCTATGGGGCCCAGTAACTGGGCACAGTGGGGTGTCCTGGGTGGTTGGGTTTATGGACTTCAGAAAGCATGGAGTGGTTGGGTTTATGGACTTCAGAAAGCATGGAGAAGATAGGAGAGTAGGGGTGAGGGGGTGGGGGTGGGGGTGGGGGTGGGGGGGGGGGGGGAGACAGAGAGAGAGGTTCTAGGATGGACCACCAAAGGCTTGAGGAAGGTTTGGAGATTCTGCTCAATTTCTGGAATGGGGTCACTGTGACAGGGTTTGTATGTGGACATTTCTGAGAACTGGCAGAGTCCCTCTGCCAGGTAATCCCTGCTGTCCCTAACCACAGTGTGGAGCCTTTGTTGGTAGGTAGAATTATAAGGTTGGGATCAGATTTTAGGTGGCAGATTGTGGTTCTTTCTGCAAATGTGAAGTGGGTGTCCATGTTGAGGTATTTAGGAAATGATGGTGAGGCAAAGTTCAAGGTCAGGAACTTCTGGAAAGTTAATCGGATGGTTTTGAGGCAGTGGGGATTTTAGGTGGCAGATTGTGGTTCTTTCTGCAAATGTGAAGTTGGTGTCCATATTGAGGTATTTAGGGAATGATGGTGAGGCAAAGTTCAAGGTTAGAAACTTCTGGAAAGTTAATCAGATGATTTTGAGGCAGTGGGGATGGATCAGGTTGGATGGAGGAGTGAAATGAATCTGGCAGCGTTCAATATTGGTTTTGTATCAGGTCTAATTGGTAGGGTTGGTGGTGAAAAAGTGTTTCCTCTGTAGAGGTCGGGAGAATGGGAGGAGGTCTTAAATAAGTCCAACATGACTGAATTTTGAGTGGGGCAATTGGTAAGGCATTTGGAAGGGACTGCTACTTCTGTGGATCTAGACTTTTGGGGGCATATTTTCATGACTGTGTTTTGGGTCTGTTTAGGTTGTGGATTTTGCATAGTGGTTGGAGGACATTTCTGAGGGTGTGTTAAATGTAGAAGGTCTGCGAGCAGGATTTGGCTGCTATGATGGGATGTGAGGGATGTTCGATGGAAGCACTTGTAGAGACGGTAGATAGTGGTAGTCCAAGGTGAGAGTAGGAGGTGAACAGATTACATTCCATTCCACCCAGAACCCTGCTCATTACTGTCAATGCCACCTCCATTTACACTGACAACTCCGTGGCCTTGGCACTCCTGAACACTATCTGACTGACTCCAAACTGACAAACTCCTTCCTGGTCACTACGACCAACTGTATTGTCACCCACAATTACTTGTCCTTTGAAGGTATCACCTACAAACAAATCCATGGTACAGAAATGGGCTCCCACATGGCACCATCTGATCATCCAGAATCCCAAACCCCTCAACTGACTCAGATTTGCTGATGACATCTTTTTGGCCTGGACCAAGGGTGAGGACGCCCTATCCACATTCCTTCAGAACCTGAACACCTTCTACCTCATTTGCTTCACCTGGTTCTCCTCCACCTAACAAGCCACATTTATCAATGTTGACCTCCACCTCATGGCTAAAACAGTGCCTCTGTCGAGAACATGTTACCAACCACCAACAATACCTCCACTTTGACAGGTGCTGCCCTTTCCATGCCAAGAAGTCTGTTCCATAAAGCCTAGCCACCCGTGGTCATTGCATCAGTAGTCACAAGCAGTCCCTCTTCAGATTTGCCAAAAGTCTCACTGAGCCCTTCTTGGACCAAAATTATCATCCCAACCTTGTCCAAAAACAGATTTCACATACCTTGTCTCTCCAGTCACCTCCCACTTACCCATTGTCCTACTACAAAGAGCACTTCTCTCATGACTCAGTACCACCTAGGACGGGTGCAACTGAATCACATTCTCTGCCAGTATTTTGACTACCTCTTGTCATGTCCTGAAATGAGCAAAATCTTGCTTGCTATCCTCCCCACCCCTCCCACAGTGACCAAGTGAGGTGGCGCAGTGGTTAGCACACTGGACTCACATTCAGGAGGATGACGGTTCAATCCTGCTTCGGCCATCCTGATTTAGGTTTTCTGTAATTTCCCTAAATCGCTCCAGGCAAATGGTGGGATGGTTCCTTTGAAAGGGCACAGCCGACTGACTTCCTTCCCCATCCTTCCCTAATCCGATGAGACCGATGACCTCGCTGTTTGGTCTCTTCCCCCAAACAACCCAACCCAACCCTCCCACAGCGATATTCTGCCACCCACCGAACCTGTACAATATCCTTGTCTATCCCTACTCCAGCCCTACTCCCAACCCCTGCTTCATGGCTCACATCCCTGCAATAGACTAGCTGCAAAACTACCCCATACAACCTGACACCTACTCCAGTCCTATCACAGACATTTTTGTACCATATGACAAAGGGCTATATGTGAAAGTAGCCATGTAATCTAAAAAATAAGCTGCAACCACTGAGCCACTTTCTATGTGGGCATGCCAACTAACAAGCTGTTTGTATGAATGGCCACCACCAGACTATGATCAAGAAAGACTGGATCACCCACTTGCTGAACGTGCTGCCCAACATGATGTGTTCTCCTCCCTCCCCCCCCCTCCCCATCCATTTGCAACCCTCACCCCCCCCCCCGGTCAGGCCCCCCCCCCAAAGCACACCATCTTGACATTGCGCTAGTACCTCTACCTGTCCCCACCATGTCCCTGCATGCTCCCATGGGCAGAGCAGCATCTTCACCCATCTCCATCCTGATACCCCTACACCCCATGCCTACTCCTTACCCCCACCACTCACCCCAGCAGATTGCTACTCACATCAGATGCTGTTGCAATCAGTCTCCAGTGCCTGTAGATGTTGGCCATATGAGTTTGTGAGTTGTGCTTGTGTGGATGTGTGGGTGTTTTCTATTTCGAAATGAGCAATCTTTTCCAGTGTGCCTGCCTACAACTCAGCACCTTCTTTATATGGCAAATAGCAAGATATCATTTCCATACTGTTATTATTCCATCCACTGTTTCATTATATGTATGTCCACAGACTAAATTTAAATTGAACCCATTCAAATTGGCAGAAACGCTGTTACTTTGAAGAAACAGTACTACTTTTTTCAGTTAATGGAACTGCTAGCTTATTTTTGCCCTTTGTATTTACATTTTATAAGGGCTTTAGGCCAATAGCCATGTTTCCACTTTTTACAGTGTGTGTAAATATGTGAATGTGTGACTGAATATCAATGAAAAATAGGAAAAAGTGAGTGGTTTTTGACTAATCCTCTTTCAACTGTTTTTTTAATTTTATGTATTTTAAACACATTTGCCTCAAGCTGTTTTCACCACTGAACACCCAGAAACTCCCCCCATTACACAGATACATAGTTAGACTTGTATATAACTGGTTGAGTAAATCAGTTTACGGGTTAGAGGAAGACAATAATATACTATTAAAAACAGGACTGTGTCTAATAAAGTTCTTCCACTGTCCTTTGGGATCAGAATAGTTTTATTTTTGTTATTTTATATATTTTTAGTCGGAGTTCAAGTTTTTTGATTCTGCCACAATACACACAGTTTAATCGATATCTTCCTGTAACAATACTCTTAGAGGAGTCAGAAACAGTCCATTTAACATTCACAATAGTGAAAACAGCTTATGGCAAATGTGATTAAGATCTTTAAAATTAAAAAAAATGATAAAAATAGACTTACTTATAAACATACTTACTTTCTCCCATTTTCACTAATATTCACTCACACAATCATATCATTACAAATACTGTAAAATGTGGAAATATTAACATCAGTTGTCTGGAAAAGCCATTTTCTTGGACGGATGGATGTTTAATCATGCATTATAGTTTATCTAAGAGAGAGCATCAGCATTTATCACACATTTAAAACTTTCATTGAAATTTGAGTTCACCCATAGGAAATTAATCTTGTGTGTGAGATTTTTTCATTAATGCCTCAAATCAGTCAAAAATAAGTTTGTATATTGCAACCATTTTCTTGTAAATATTCAGCAAGGCTTTGACAACAACATCAGCAAGTACTTTGAAGTGACTACTACCATTGTCAGTTTCTGACTGACATCATCTAAAAGTTGCATTGGAGCTTGATGATAACACACTGTACAATGTATGTGTGTGCGTCTTACTTTCTTGTACTATCACTGACAAGAAATGTAAGTATTACATGAACTTGTGAGGCCATTGGACAGTAACAGCAGGTATTGTTACGCCTTTGGAGCCAAAGTGTGTTCAGTATTGGAAGTGAAAAACAAAAATTGTCATCATGTTGCCCCCCCCCTCCCCCACCCCCTGGCCTCCATCCAGTAACACATGGTACCATGGTTCTGGCTGTGCATTAGAGTTATGAGTCCCAACTGCATAGCAATTCTCACTAAAAATAATGAGTTTCTGCGCTCCATACAGAATATTCTAAAAGTAGAGAACATTTAATTGAAATGCTTCCATAGCTTTAGTATAATTGTTAGTTTGTATTTTGAGGCATAGTTTGCTTGGTGCATTAAAGGACTGTCTAGACCTGGGGCCACATGTGGTCCACTAAGGGTTTTTGTGCGGCCTGCCACAAGAGTAAGAAAAATCATCTTGAACTGAGGTTTTTGTGCCATGCATGACTGATTTTTTGTAGGATGGGCATGTCATCAGGCATGTGCAGTGTAGATACTATTTGCACAAACCAAGTTGACATTTGATGCAGTGGCTGATGGGAGCAACTGAGAAGACATTTACCATTTACAAAGCCATTTATGGTGTCTCCCCATCAGCCACCGCATCAAATTTTGACTTGGTTTGCGTGTGTAGAACAATACACACTGTTTTTCTGGTTGATCTGGTATATACTTTGTATGTGCAACAGTAAATATATAAATTTACAACTTTACTGAAATTATGAACCCTCTATAAAATCATGAAATCATGAAATCGGTGCTGAATTTCATCTGTTTAATGAAGAACATACACACACTTATTTCTGTGTTAATACTGGGAACAAAGGAGTGTGTCTGTTGTGTCATGCAATGGTGTATACAAGAAGTACATTATGAAAAGACATTACGAAACAAACACAGCAAATTTGGCAGAAAACTTTCCAAGACAGAACACAAAATATTAAAATGTAGACTTTATGAAAAGGCAGAAAAAGCAACAGTCATTTAAAAAGTAGCCTATAATCTTGCTAAACACAAGAAGCCTTTTTTAAGAAGGCCTAATTAATAAGCAGTGTAAGATACTGCACAAACTTAAATGTCCTGATCTTAGAAGCAAAATTGAGAGCATGTTATTGCCAGAAAGGACTGTAGCGAGGTGCTTTGACTCAGTTAGTGACAAAACAGCTAAAGATTGTGCACAAAAACTTTTGTAGGTTTGCTTTGGCAATAGACAAGGGAGCAGATAATGAAGATACTGCACAATTACTCATCTTTATCCACAAAGTTAATGAAAATTTCGTCATCACAGAGGAGTTACTTGTTCTAGGATCAGTGAAAGATAGACCCAGTGATTGGGAATTGCTTTAGTGTGCTGTGAATGGTGTGGAAGAAAATGGCCTTCTTGGAACAAAATGGCAAGCATTACAACAGAGGAGGCCATAGCATTCTGTGGAAAAATTATATGCATTTACAGCTGTAGATTATATCAAATTAGTACAATAAATGCCCGTCCCCAGTAGTTGAGTGGTCAGCATGACAGATTGTCAATCCTAAGGGCCCAGGTTCGATTCCTGGCTGGGTTGGAGATTTTCTCTGCTCAGGGACTGGGTGTTGTGTTGTCCTAATCATCATCATTTCATCCCCATCGACGTGCAAGTCGCCAAAATGGCGTCAAATCGAAAGACTTGCACCTCGTGAACGGTCTACCCGATGGGAGGCCCTAGTCACATGACATTTATTTAGTACAATAAATAAATAGGGACAACTCCCACTATTTCATTTAATAATTGATATTGGTATTTAACTGATATTTAATAATTAATAATATTATATGTATATGTAAGATTTATTGACTTTTGTGGTACAATTTACACCTTTTCCAAATTACAGCATTGTTAGTTAATGAATATAATCATTTTAAAATGTGGGGCTCTCTGTTAAGCTCCCCTCTCACAAAACAGCCCCCGAGCCAAAATAATTGGCCTCCCCTGGTCTAGGCAATAGTGCCTACATCAGCAAGTGACCATCAGGTTGTATTTTGAAAGATATTTACATCCTTTACCTAAAGTGGCAAGTTAGTAAATGAATATAACAGTTTTTGAGACAGAAATGAAAATGAACTGACAGATTGTTGCGTTGACAATGGATTTATAACATTAAAAAACCAGTATGCAAATAAATCAGTAATTTTGGGAGCTGCTTTGTGAGAAAAAAGTCACATATACAAATAAAAAATAATTTATCTCTGTGTGAGTCATCTGAAACTTGTAATTTTTTACCTAAACAGTTCCACTAAATACTGATTTATTTTTCAGATTTGACCAAGGCTGTGTCCCCATATGTTATGAAATCAGTCTCTCGTTCTATTTTGCGTGATGTTATGCCTGGTGGTGACAGCCTGTCAGGTCACTCTGGGTTGGACACATTCTTTCCACCATGGCCAAGTGGTAAGTCAGTTGGCTCAGTAGTGTTCTTCAGTTAGTGCATAAGTATTAATAATTTGTAGGTATGAATCTATACTGTGTGAAGTGTCAGTCTTTTATATCATTTCTTTATTATTTTTTTATCTGTTACTAAAAAATCTGAAACTCAGATGGGTTTGCCTGTTACACAACACACACACAATAGACCTCAACTTTGTTATGAAAAACAGTCAGACTAAAAAAGACAAATGCATAATCACTTCTGTCAGAAGCTGCAGATAGCAACACTGCTTTCACACAACAGAAAAGATTAAATTATTATATTCTTTTCCATTCATATCAAAAGTTTTATATTTAACTCACACTTTACAACACTTAAATAACTGAACTTGAAAATCCAATGAGTCATGCATTAATAATGCCAAGACTCACAAGGAGAGATCCCAAGGGATGGGACCAAATTTTGGAAACCTTCTATACAGTGACATGATTTGCCCACTCTAGAGACATCCACTCTTCTTCAAATGAACTGCCTCCTGTGATATTCCTTACCACAGTGTCCACATCCTTAACAAACTTCAAATGTGTCACATAATTCCTCAGAATTTCAGTACCCCGGTTCCTTCCACACTGATTCTTCTCCATGATTCTCTTAAATTTCAGTCTACTTGTCGGCATTACTAAATTATGGTCTGAATCTATGTGTTGCTAGGCATGCCTTGTAATCCAATATCTGATTTTGGAATCTCTTTCTGATCATGATGCAACTCAACTGGAACATTCCAGTGTCTCTGCATCTTTTCCAAGTACTCCTCCTCTTATGATTCTTGAACAGAGTATTCACTATTACCATCTGAAATTTATTGCAGAGCTCCTCTCTCATTCCTACTGTGATATTCTCCTGTAAACCTTACTTCTTCCCCTACAACTGCATTCCAGTCCTCCATGATTATTAGATAATCATCTCCTCTTACATATTGAATTACCTGTCCAGTATCCTTGTATACTTTCTCTACCTCTTCATCTTCTGCTTGTGTCATCGTCATGTATACCTGAACTATTGTTGTCACCGTTGGTTTGCTTTCGAATCTGATGAGAGCAACCCTGTCACTGAACTATTTACAGTAGCTGACACCCTGCCCTACTTTTCTCGTCATATTGAATCTGCTCCCTTTGTACCATTCTCTGCTGCTGTTGGTATTCCCCTAATTCATCTGACCAGAAATCCTTATCTTCTTCCCATTTCACTTCACTGACACTGCTGTACCTTGATTGAGTCTTTAAATTTCCTTTTTCAGGTTTTATAGCTTTCCTAAATGTTCAAACTTTTGCCGCCCATGCTCCTACCTGTAGGAAGTTATCCTTTTGTTGATTATTCCTTCTTTTTCTCGTGTTTACCTCCCACTTGGCAGTCCCCTCTTCAAGATCAGAATGGGGAACTAACCTGGAATATTTTGCTGATAGACAGATCATCATGACACTTTCTCAGTTACATGTTATGTAGACACACCTTATGTGCCTTTGCTGCAGTGATTTCCATTGCCTTCTACATTCTCATGTCATTGGTAGTTGCTGATTCTACCATATTTCTGGGTTAGTTTCCCACACCATGGCCAAGAGGGTGCACTGAACCTCTGTCCCCTTCTCTGCCCTTTTTTTACAAGGCTATTGGCAGAACAAAAGTGACTTCTTATGCCAGAAGTCTTTAGCTGCCATTTCTGATGATTTTTATTCAAAATTTAAGCAGTGACTGGGTTAAGACCTGTGACCCATGACACTAGTCAAAGTTGCTAGCCCTAGACCACAGACTGGAAGAAATGCTTCAACTGATCAACGAAAGAAGAAAGTACAAAAATGTTCAGGAAAAGACAGGAATATGGTGGAAAACATAGAAAAGGATAAACACTTAACTTGCAGCTCTGTACACATACTCATATCATAGCTGAGAGCTGGAGCAGGGTTTATCTCAACCCTGATTAATACAACCTTCTATTTTCGGTCATGGGAGTAAGACTCCATCCAAGCAAACAGGGAGGGTCATACCATTAGTATCATAACTTTTCTAGGTATATAACAGCAGTAGTGTATTGTCACAACTTTCAATGTGCAACTACCAAAAATAGTGTAGGGATATCCATTAGTTGTACTCTGTTAGGTATTCAGTCCATGTCAGATGGAGAGTTGTAATATGAGCGGTTAGTTTGGTAATTAAATCAATGACCAGCAAATCATATTTATGATAAATGTTACAATATCAGTTGAACTAAAGAGTGCATAAAAGTTTTAAAATTATTTATATAGCTACTTACTGGCCTATTAATGTTTGTAACTGACTGTTTACTTCTATCCAAGAATAGAAGTTGTTAAGGTGAATCAATTTAAACCCGCATTTGAAAACAATTCTGTACATCTTAGCCACCCGTGGTAATCGCATCTGCAGTGACAAGCAGTCCCTCTCAAAATATACCGAGGGTCTCACTGAAGCCTTCACTGACCGTAATTATCCTTACATCCTTGTACAAAAACAAATCTCCCGTGCCTTATCTTTCCAGTCTCCCACCACCTCCCAAAGTCCCACAGTCCAGCCACAGAGGAGCATTCCCCTCGTAGCTCAGTACCATCTGGGACTGAGGCAACTGAATTACATTCTCTGCCAGGGTTTTGATAACCTCTCGTCATGCCTTGAAATGAGAAATGTCCTGCCCACTATCCTTCCCACCTCTCCTACCGTGGTATTCCGCCATCCACCGAACCTACACAATATACTCGTCCATCCTCACACAGCCCCTGCTCCCAATCCCTTACCTCATGGCTCATACCCCTGTGATAGACATAGATGCAAGACCTGTCCCATACATCCTCCTACCACCACCTGCTCCAGTCCGGTCAGTAACATCACCTATCCCATCAAAGGCAGGGCTACCTGTGAAACCATCATGTGATTTACAAGCTAAGCTACAACCACTGTGCTGCATTCTATGATGTCTGTCCACATGAATGACCACCGACAAAGTGTGGCCAAACCACAAGTGGACCTTCGTTAGTCACTGTCCTCACCCATCCAGCCCCCTCCCTGTTCCTATTCCAGCACTACGCAGCCCTCATTTCACTACCACACCCAGTCTTTTAATTTCTTTTCATTTCTCTCCTTTCTGTTACTTACCCCCTCTGCACCTTCTCTCTTGCCCTCTGTCTAAACTGCAACATTTCACTGTCTGGCACTCCTACCATACTATCCCTCCCCCTCCCCTCCCTGCCCCAGCTTCCTCCTTACTCCCACCCAGTTACCACTCCCATCATGCACTCGTGCTGCTGCTCGCAGTGTAGTTTCAGTTCTCTGAGACAGCAGACGTGTGTGCAAGTTGCGTTTGCGTGAGTGTGTGTGTGCGTGTGTGTATTTATGTCTACTGCTGCCAAAGGCCTTAATCGCCAAAAGCTACAATTGTGTGAATCTTTTTGTTGTGCCTATCGCAACTCAGCATCTCTGCTATATGGTGAGTAGCAACTGTCCTTCTCTGGTATTGTTACAATTCTGTATTCTGTCAGACATTTTATTTCCATAGGCAGAGTGTGAAAGAGTTTAAACTTATGTATTTAACTACTTTTATGGCAAAGTTAGATTAGAGGGGAGTGCAGATCATTTTCCTTCTAGTCTGTTTTTGAATATATCCAACTGTAATAGATTGTTGACAGCAAATTTCATCACTGAATAAATACACCATCGGGCTGTGGTTAATATCCCCAACTGTTTGAGCAGATGCCTATAGACAATTCTACGTTAAATATTCCATTCATTTCTAAGTATTAATTGGAGTACATTTATCCTCTATATCTTATAATAATGCACCAATGAATGCCATTTCAGAATGAAGGTGCTTTTAAATCAGTTAATTGCGTGGAGTCCCAATTGTAATGTATAGCAGCTTTCCACGCACACACATGAAGCCAAAACACCCACTGACAGCACAAAAAAGAGAAAACCATGAAATCTTGTTCCAGAATGTTCATTATGTATATGAGTGATGTTTCCACGGCTGCCGCTGCCTCTCACATCCCAATTTCCATCATTCATGGTCATTCCAGTCTCCTTCATTAAGACCTCTCGCTGCCATTGCTTCATTGACATCATCTTTTCAGCATCTCACAGGTCTACCGCACTTTCTTCTTTGATGTGGAGTCAATTGCCATACACCTTTTGGCCATCTTGTATCTGGCATTTGCTGTAAGTGACCATACCAGAGTAGGCGCTTCCTTTTCGTGTAGTCTGGGATTGTGCTATCGACATTCATAACCTCTCTGAGCCTGTCAGTTCTAATATGATCAAGCCTGGAATATCCACAACTCTGTCTCCAGAAATCCATCTCGACAGCCAGCAGGTGATCTTTCTGCCTCTGAGTTAGTTCCCACAACTCTGCACCATACGCTGTGATACTTCCAACAACTGTGTGGTAGAAATAAAATAGAGTAAGTTCTGAATTGCTATATATTGTGAATGAACTGGAAAGATCCATAGTTTTTAAGTAAATAATTATAAAGTTATGACTGTATACTGCAGAAAGATAAACATGGATGGTGATATAAGCATTTGTGGTGATGTACGCATTTGTGTTAGAAGTCACATTCAGTGTGGAGAACATTAATTGCATTGATGAACTTGCAGTGGACATGGCTTTTGAATTGGCAACAGTAAAAACAAAATGAGGCAGAAACAGCTTAATAACGCTTGGTCTATGTAGATCACTAAACAGTGATGTAGATAAATTCTTGTATCATTTAGAAGAGCTACTGGACAAACTCTCGACAAACAAAAACAGGTTATAATAGTGGGAGATGTGAACATAGACTCTTTAAGGTATAACGTAAATTATCTTAGGCATTCTGACTTGTTATAGTGCTATAACTATATCCATATAAATTTGTCACCAACCACAATAACACCTGATTCATAGACTTACTTTGACAATGTCATTATTAATTTAAATAGGGAATAATTGGTGATGAAAACTATTGAAAACTCTCTTTCAGACCCTAGAGCTGTTGGTAAAAACAGTAAGAAAATCAGACTATACATAAAATCTTAAAAGTCCTTCAAAATTTCACAAATTAAAAGAAAATATGAAAGACATATAAGTGCTGTTCAGGGAGACCAATTTACAATATTTCCCAAAAGAATACAAAAGAGATAGAAAAACATTCAGGCAGTCCTTGAAGACACTGAAAGCACATTATTATGCTAACCAGAGAGCAAATCCAGTAATGTTAATAAACAATGTGGAATATACTAAACAATGAATGTAAAAAGAGAGAGTATCCAGGGTTTCAGAAATATAGCACTAGGAGAAAACAGCATGTTGGTGAGTGAGCCAAAGACTCTAAGTAAGGCCTTCATAGAACATTTATTCTGTAAATACAACACAGCAGTAGCAGCTTTTTTCCTTGAACTGCTAAACAGACTGTATCAAGGTAACAAAGTCATTGGAACTTTTGTAGATTTATGTAAGGCCTTTAATTCTGTGAATCATTCAGTGCATTTATCCAAATTAGAAAGTTAAGTGTATACTCATGAAGGAATGGCTAGTGTGCAAAACTATGTTGTAAGAATAAAGGGAAGACCCTAACAGTAATATTAACATGCAAGACTCTCAGCCATGTAGTCCCACAAGGAAGTGTTCTTGGTCCATTTTTATTACATGTGTATGCCAGTGGCATAACATGGCCACAAACTTGAAGTTAGTGAATTATGCTGACAATACATCATTTATTAGCCAGGACTGCACTGAACAACTAGCACTGCAAAAAAATAGAGAGATCTTTAGTTGGATCACATATAACTTATCAACACTACACAGCCGTCATTCCAACATCACACCCAGTCTTTTTATTTCTCTCCTTCTCCACTACTCCCCCCCCTCCCCCTCCTCCCCACCTCTCCCCTGCCCACTGTCTAACCTGCAGTACTTCACTGTCCGCCACCCCCACCATACTATCCGTCCCCCTCCTTGCCCCAGCCTCCTCCTTACCCCCACCTCCACCCAGCTGCCATGCATATCTTGCACGGTGTGGTTTCAGTTGCCTGAGACTGCAATCATGTGTGTGAGTTGTGTGTGTGCGTGTGTGTGTGTGTGTGTGTGTGTGTGTGTGTGTGTGTGTGTGTGTGCGTGTATTGTTGACGAAGGCCTTAATAACCAAAAGCTTTAATTGTTGGAGTCTTTTTGTTGTGCCATCTGCAACTCAGCATCTCCGCTATATGGTGAGTAGCGACTTTCCTTTTCATAATATTGTTATCATGAATAAACTTTCATTAAAAAAGGCTAAGACAAATGTGATGAAGTTATTGTTAGATTATAACCAGTCTCAAGAGGACATAAATATGGAATCACTGTCTAGTGCTGAAACATCTGATACATACAAATTTGTAGGTATTATGATGGAATAACATATACGTGGTAAGAGCATATCAGCTATATCTGTAAAAAGATTATCTCTTATACATACTGATTCAAACATCTTGCAGATGCATTTGTGACAACTTCTTCTGTCCTCTGTTGAGCATTTTTTAATATACATGTGAAAGCTTTCTGAAACATTTTATTTAATTATTCACTACATTCATAACCACAAGTATACACCCCAGAACACATAGTAACCACAGAGTAATTATAACACAATGGAGTAAACAAAAAATCTGTCGATATCAATTTACATATCTTAAAATATCCCCTTAAACTGACATCGACACACAGTATGATGCCTAAATGTACAGTAGCTCCTTCAGGTAATTCACAAAGCCACAGCTTCTTACACATGTTTCATGTCTGGCATTGCTAAGTGGTTTTGTGAAAGCATCAGCTAACATTTCTTCAGAAGGCAGATGTTCAACATTAATAACACCTGACTCAACATGCCTTCTTATAAAATGATATTTTATATTTATATGCTTTGATTTAGAGTTTGTCATTAGATACTTTATTATCACAATACACTGTAAATAGCTTTATGATACTGCTTGGATCTACTTCAAACATAATTTATCTTAACCACAGTAAATCTTGAACAGTTGGTGCCAAGGGCATACACTCAGCTTCACAAATAGAAAGTGCAACAGTTTTCTGTTTTCTACTAGACCTTGAAATTAAAGAGTTTTGCAATTTTATGCATGAACCAGTTACAGAATGTCGGTCATTGATTTTATTTCCCCACTCTGCATCACTGAAGGCCATTATTTCACTGTTACCATCTCTAGACAGTTCTTGTGTGTAATCCGCCACGCGGGTAGCCACGCGGTCTGGGGCGTCTTGTCGCAGTTCGCGTCGCTTCCCCCATTAGAGGTTCGAGTCCTCCCTTGGGCATAGGTGTGTGTGTGTGTGTGTGTGTGTGTGTGTGTGTGTGTGTGTGTGTGTGTGTGTGTGTGTGTGTGTGTGTCGTCCTTATCATATGTTAGTTTAAGTTTGATTAAGTAGTGTGTAAGCTTAGGGACCGATGACCTCAGCAATTTGGTCCCAAAAGACCTTACCACAAATTTCCAAATTTTTTTGCGTATAATCTGTGGTTCTCTTTAAATATCTAATCAATCTTTTTACTGACAACCAATGTATCTTTTTAAAACAATGATTATAGCTCCTCAGGAGACTTTCAGCGATACGCATATCAGGTCTGGAGATTTGGGATAAATATAGAAGACTTCCTAACGCTTCTTGATGTAGTACCTTGATATCACCTGAGTCAACTGCTTCAAAGTCCAAACCACATTCAAGTGGTGTTGACAACAGCTTGGCTTCACTCATTCCAAATTTCTCCAGAACTTTTTTTGCATAGGATTTCTGGGAGATCCACATTTTTCCTTTATCACAATCCTGTGTAATTTACATGCCTAGGCAATGGCTTATCTGTCCTAAATCTTCTATCTCAAAAAATCTCTTCAAAGAACTTTTGAATTGATCCAAAACACTTCTTCTGTCATTTGAGAGTAATAGCATATCATCAACATAGAAAGCCATTATGATTAGTTTGGTGCCATCTCTGTGAAAATAGAGACATGGATCAGTGTTTGATCTGTTCAATTTCAGTTTTCTTAACATGTCATCAATTTTTTGACTCCAGTTCCTACCAGCCTGTTTGAGTCCATAAACAGCTTTCTTCAGCTTCCATTCTTTTCCAGGAGTTGCAAAATTTTCTGGTGGAATGACTTAAATTTCTTTATTTAAGTATCCATAGAGATAAGCAGCAGTGACGTCAACATGGTCAATCTCCAGTTCCTCTCGAGCTGCCACAGAAAAGAGATATCTAATTGATGCATGCTTGACCATTGGTGCAAAGGTTTCCTGATAATCAACATCTTGAACTTCAGCACATCCTTTTTACCACTAATTGTGCCTTAAATGTTTCTGGTGTACTGCTAATCTTAGGCTTTATTTTTAATACACACTTGTCTTGAGTGGTTTGTGTCCTCTGGGTAGCTCTGATTCTTCAAATGTGTTGTTATGAACTAGGGATGAGAATTCTTTCTTCATTGCTTTTTTCCATTCCTCATTATTTGCCCCTTCCAAAGCTTCTTTGACATCAATATCTTCACTTGGAAGTCCTTCTTTCAAATAGTAAGTAACATGATCAGGCTACCTCTTGGGTTTAGCTTCTCTGTTTGACCTTCGAGGTATGTTTTTATTCTTGTGACCCTTATCTTGAGCTTCAGTTTATATTGAATCATTGTCAAAGCCATAAAAGTGTTCATTGTCACTGTCTTCTGATTTAACTACTTCTTCAGTTTGTGAAGTATTGATGTCCTGAAGAACTGCTTCATGTTTCAATCCTAATGCATTTGTGGTCTTTGAACTTGAAAAATTCCCATATTCCAGGAATTTGACATCCTTGCTGACAATCATCTGGCCAGTCTCCGTGTTGATGAATCAACAGCCTTTGGTTGCCTGACAGTAGACTACAAATGACAACTTCTGTGACTTCTTATCCCACTCCTTGCAATGGGGTTTTCGAGCGTGAACCATTGCACTGCAGCCAAAAATTCTCATATGTGACAAACAAGACTTTCTCCTACGCCGAAGTTCATATGGAGTCTTATCTCCGAGTGTGGTGTTGGTGAACGATTTGACAGGTACACAGCTGTAGACACAGCTTCAGCCCAATACTCCTTTGGTAGGTTAGCATTGAGCTTTTTCAACCAATATTTTATTAGCTCTCTCAGCAACTCCATTTTGCCGTGGACTGTAACATACTGTAAGCTGGTGGATGATACACTCAGAAGCCAGAAATCCTTTTAGTTCATTGTTGACACACTCCTTTCCATTGTCAACCCATAACTACTTTATATTTCTGCTGACTGCTTTTCCACCATAGCTTGACATTATGAAGCTTGTTTCCATCATTAGTAATGTGAGTCAAAGCACATATCCTTTTGGAGAGACTGTTTATCATCGACAGCAAGAAAAGCTTTCTTTTGTTGTGTCTGATCCTAAATACATATCCGTCATTTTTTGATGAGCTTCCTGCTGTTTTGTCCTTGCTAGAACAATATTTACCAATATGATTTGATTTACTGCACTTGTGGCATTTAATAATATGTTTTGTTGGCCTCTTCTTATTTGTATATAGAGCAGATTCTTCATTTACACTTGCATCTTCAGCAGTTTCAGTTTGATAGAAACTCCCATGATATGTGTGCCACTGTTTTCAAGTGCCTTGATCATAGGCTGATAATGATCAGGTAATCCAGCCAGGACCAAAGTTCCTATCCACACTTCACTCATGACAAACTTCATTTCATTTAATATAATAGAGGGAAACTTCCACATGGGAAAAATATATCTAAAAACAAAGATGATGTGACTTACTGAACGAAAGTGCTGGCAGGTCGATAGACACATTAACAAACACAAACATATACACAAAATTCAAGCTTTCGCAACAAACGGTTGCTCCTTCCCTCTTTCCTGATGAAGCAACCATTTGTTGCGAAAGCCTGAATTTTGTGTGTATGTTTGTGTTTGTTTGTGTGTCTATCGACCTGCCAGCACTTTAGTTCGGTAAGTCACATCATCTTTGTTTTTAGATATATTCATTTCATGTAACTTACACATGGTTGTTATTGTACGATTACTGTAGTCATCTACCGACTTGTGTTATCTAATTTGGTAGTGATTAATGATCTAAGCAAGTCCACTCTACATGTGAATCCTGAGTCTTCAAATGCCTTTTCCAAGGCCATCCAGGCTTCTACTGCCATCTTTATGCCTCTTATATGGAAATAATTCATCTTGTCAGTGAAAAGTATAATCCAGGAATGTGCCTTTTTGTCTCTCTTCTTTCAAGAATTGTCCCATTTTGTTGGATCCAAAGGAGCGTTTTCAGCAACATCCCACAGTCCACCATGGACCAAATCTTCCTTATGGCAAATTTCCTCATTGAGTAATTTTCACGCCTGATCAACTTTTCATCCACTGGAAGCCATACTGATGCCGTACTACTAATTTTTAGCTTTGAGTCTGTATGCAAGAATGATCAATCAGCAAAATATGAATGGTCAGCATACACATAACTTCCAAACCTGCTCTGGATTTCTGTGCACAGATTCAATTTTTACATTTATAAAACCTTGCTTTCACACCTGTGCCTGGGCCCATAACCATTTGTTGGGCATTTTTTAATATACATGTGAAAGATTTCCAAAACAATGTTTTATTTAATTAATCAGTATGTGCATAACAACTACTACACACCCCAGAACACATAATAACCACCAAGTAATTATAACACAGTGGAGTAAACAAAAAACTGTCGATTTCAATTTACATATCTTAACATCTTTAAACAACTATACTATAGGTTAATCCACAGACATCAGCAAATTTGGAGTGGGGCATCCACAGTCTACATGGACAGGGTGTTCAGGCTTCAGAAGAGAGCAGTTACAATAATTTCTAATATAATCAAATTTCATTCCTTTAGAAACTATTTCATCAAATATAATTTACTGACTGTGTATTCTTTACGTGTCCTTAAGACAATTATATTTGTAAATGAGAATGAAGGAATAAGCAGAATGAAAGTGATATCTGGCATTCCCCAAGGTCCTCTGTTGTTTCTAATCTATATAAACGATTTGGGAGTCAGTGTAAACAGCCCTCTTAGATTGTTTGCAGATAGTGCTGTGATATACAGTGTAGTAAAATCATCAAAAATTACAAAATAAGTCAGACAAAATATCTGTAAGGTATAAACAGTGGCAATTGACACTGAACAATAAAAAGTGTGAGGTCCTCCACATGAGTACTAAAAACAGCTACATGATGAACAAGACAAATTTAAAGGTTGTCAGTTCAGCCAAATACCCACATACTACAACTATGAACAACTTTAATTGGAACCAGTAGACTGAAATTGCGGGGAAGACAAATTGCCAAGTAATCAGTTAAAATGAATAGGCATAGGCAGATGGTGTATACTGGCAACATCCAATATCTTGTTGCAGAGCAAGCCCTACAACATGACAGTCATGATCTTGGTGCCTGTTTCATCACATGTGCCATCTGGATTCTTCCTCCAGACACCAGTTTCTTAGAGCTCCACAGGTGGGAACTGATGCTACAGCATGTCCTTGGTTCTCGCCACTGACCTGGCCTTAATTTACATTAATTTCTTTAGTCTTGCCATTTCTTCACAGTAACTATTTCTTTCTTCACTTCCGTTTAGTTTCCTACACTTTTCATTTTTTTTGCCACCCCCACCCCACCTCTATCACATACAATGCACTTAACTTTTCTCTCTTATTAACTCATACGTGATATTTTGGAAGTGATCTCTGTGTTGCATATTTCCCTATCTTCCACCTTTAAGCTCTCAGATTTTCAAATCTCAACTGATGCAGTCTCCAGCAGTCAGTCTTTTTTTCTCATCCTGTCCAGTAATTCTCCCCTGTCCTGGGGTTGTGGACAACTTTCCCAAACTCTACCACATTTCCTAAAGCTCACCAGTCCTTTTCCTTCACCCATTCACCTGTCTTTCTTCCCATTCAGTGCTTCTGCCAGAAGAAGGAGCCACTGACTCAGAAAACTGGCAAATCTTAATACATTTTACGTGTGCATTCTCTTGCCATTGCTTGGCGAGTAGATTTTTTATCTACAAATTACGTTATAAACCCAAAGACATTGTTTTGTTGGGAGAAGACTTAGAAGATGCAACAGATCTACTAAACAGACTGCCTACACTATGCTTGTATGTCCTTTTCTTGAGTATCACTGCCTGGTATGGAATCCTTACCAGATAGGATTGATGGAGGGTATTGAAAATGTTCAGAGAAGGGCAGCTCATACTGTATTATCATGAAATTTTAATCATCAACTTTCTCCTCCAAATGTGTAAATATTTTACTGACTCCCATGTATATATGGAGGAAGGGCCATTGTAATAAAATGAGAGAAATCAGGACTTGCACAGAAAAATTTAGGTCTTCATTTTTTGCCACATACTGTTTAAGAGTGGAATGGCCACAGAATAGTCTGACAGTGATTTCGTGAAACTCTGTCAAGCAGTTGGATGTTTACTGCAGAATAATGATGTAGTTGTAGATGTAGGTTATGGGATACTGAGGTACCGATCACAGCTCACTTGCTGCTGAAATACAGTTCTGTAACAGGTTTTCAAGTAATGTAAAATAACTCCATGGAAATCTTTTTAAGGACAATTTGAAACAGCTGTCATTTAAAAACGTTTACACTCACTAAAAATATTTGTGAGTTCAATTACTTACAGAAATAATTTTGTGTATTGCAGTATGTTACTAGTGGTAAATGTCTTTCTGTGCTATTCATTGCATATATTCATTGTATTTATGGGATCATATCATTGTTATAAATGTTCAAAAAACGTTGTACAAGACTGTAAATTTATTATGGTCAACTAAATATTATTATTACTATTATTACTGTTATTATCATACACTTGTAGGCTGCTAGAGGACCATGCACCGAACATGCTTGATGTGAGATTTTCTGTCTATTACCCCAGCATCGTAACAGTCTTTTCTGACTTTGGTGATCCATTTCATGTTCATAAAGCTTTTTGTGTACTCCAAGATCTGTTTAATTTGTCAGGTGACTGGTATTCACTTGATGAGCCCCTAAAATTTCAGGCAATGTTTCTTCATGTCGTGTGCTATATTAGACACCTGTGGAGTCTCTTATCTACCCAACAATCTGCAGCTTTCTTTTATTTTACTGGGCCCTAGGATTTTCCTAATGATGCTTCTCTCTAGTTTCTTGATATTTTCTTGTGCACCTTTCCAATCTATGACCAGTGTTTCCTATGCATATAAGTTTTTTTACAGTGTTGTAATGACTCACTTTTACATCACATGGTAGACATGATTTATTTTAGATGATTCCAGTCATCCAGAATGCTCTAGTCATCTTTTGATATCTCAGTTCATGAGCTTATTTCTCTGTTCCATTTTCTGTTATCGTCTCCACAAGATACTTGAGTTTGTAAACTCTCTTTGTCTCACCAAACTCTGTCGTGATCTTTTTTGGTGCATCTTTTTGGATTGACATGTATTATCTTTCTGGAAGGAGATATGTAATCCAACCTTTTCAGCCTTCCTTTCCAGGACCTCGATTTGCTTTACTGTGGCTTCTGTACTATCTGTATTACCAAATCATCAGTGAATGCCAGACAGATTTCTAATCCTTTGGTTTTTCCTGCCCAACATGATTCTAAGAAACTATTCTAGTTTTAGTATCAAACTTTAGAACCTCAGGCTGTGCACTGAGAAGAAAATCTACTGGCCAACCTTGGACTGTATGAATGCCAGAAAATGTAGCATATGTAAGCGTGTCCTCCGTGAAATGTTTGGCACTTAAACATGCAGCTGCCCTTGGATTGTCTGATAGGATTGTAATAAAAATCCTTCACAGCGATCTTCACATGCACCCAAACAAAATGGTGGTTGCCAATGAGTTAAGAGAGATTTTGAAACTTGCAGAGCTGTATGTGAGAAAATTCTTCAGAACATTTCCCTTGGCACTGTTTTGATTTCTTCAGTGAGGCCCACTTCCACTTGGGAGGAACTGTAAAGAAACAAAATTTCCACTACTGGGTAGCAGAAACCCCTAGGAACTTTACCAACAACCATTTCACAGCTGTCATGTGACAGTTTGTTGGGGACCATGAAGAGGGAGAAGTCTTATTCTAAAAAGACAGAGCCACAGCTCACATTTCTCAGTGTTCTCTAGATATTTTGAGAGGAATTCTTCACAATGTCAGGGAAAGGCTTTGTCAATGTGTCAACATTGCGAGACGTCATTCACCAGACATAGGTTTTAAAACCAACTAATGTAAAATAGCACAGTACTGTTGTTCACAGATAAAAATATTATCTCTGTATCTTTTGTTTCTTTGTAATTACCTTTTGAAATACTGGAGGTCTTTTTGCCAGACCTTTTAAAAGTCTCTCATGTTACAGTTTCAGAAATCCTCTTCTATTCCTTTTAATTGCTTTCTCGCCTCTTTGTACATTATCAGACTGACTTCTGTTTTGTCACTGTTTTGTTTGTTGTATGCTATTTTCCTGTTGCCAGTTGCTTTAACACATGTGTCATTCCACTACAAATGTCTCTTCTCTTGGATTAGATGAATTTTCTTTTTTGCCTGACTGATGATCTTATTTTTGTCAGATCATGTCTGTCTTTACTCCCATTTCTCTTTGTTCTCTTTGTTCCTTGATTATATAAATTTTGTCATATTTAACTTTTTTATCACTGTGATCTTCTTATTCATTTCATTTGGTGTCAGGCTAATTTTGATTCTGTTGAGATAATGATTGTAGTCTGTGTTAGCTCCTCTTCTAACTTGTATGGTCTTGAATTCTTTATAGTTCTTGTGTGCCGGCCACAGTGGCTGAGCAGTTCTAGGCGCTTCAGTCCAGCAACACGCGACTGCTACGATCGCAGGTTCAAATCCTGCCACGGGCATGGATGTGTGTGATGCCCTTAGGTTAGTTAGGTTAAAGTAGTTCTAAGTTTTATGGGACTGATGACATCAGATGTTAAGTCCCATAGTGCTCAGAGCCATTTGAACCATTTGAGTTCTTGTGTGTAAAGCTACATGGTTGATTTGCTATTCTTGTAAGGATTTGACTGGCAGTCTTCATATCTTGGTTTTCTTCATGCCTTTCTTGACGTGAGTTGACCATATTATCCTCATATTGTGTTGGTAACATAGCATTATCAGTGTCTGGTCATTCTTGTTAGCGAGTCTGTGACCTTGATGTTGTTCTGTCAGTCCTCCGAATCTCTTTTTCTCTGCCTAATTGTGTGTTTAAATCACCTAATAAAATTTTAACATCTCCATTAGGGATTTTTTTTTGTGGTTTTCTCTAGTTCATCCCAGTTATTATTGACTCCTCCTTTTCTCTCTTGTTAATCTTGGTTTACTAGTACATGTGTGTCAATTATCATATAAGACTTAGCCTATTTGAGCATCATTGTCACGTCTTATTTATTGGTTTCATTTCTGTTACTGATTGGAGGATCTTCTTGTTGACTGTAAAAGCCATTCCCGAGAATAGAGCTCCTTTTCCCATTTTCCTGTCTGTTTTGCTGTTGAACAGTCTGTACTTACCACAGATTAATAGTTTTGTCATATGTTATGCTGTTCTCTTTGCCAATTTCAGGATCTTTTATTTGTCTACCATCTTTCCTAATTCCTAATATTATTTCTAATAATAATAATAATAATAATAATAATAATAATAATAATAATTATTATTATTATTATTATTATTATTAAGTACTATGATAATATTTCAATTTTGTTTCAGGAAACGTTCGAAGGGGAAATACATTATCAAGATCTTCCTTGTATCAAACAAAACTCCAATCTGATGACAAATCAGGTGGGAAGGAGCTCCCAGAAGACATTAATTTTTCAAAGCTATAAAAATGTGTCTCATTAATTTAGTGGTGTTCGTTCTCTAAATCAGCAGCAATAAATTTCTAATCAGGTTTATTTTATTTCCCCAACAAAAATATTTTCATATTGTCAATGGATTCCTTGTATTAAATTATCTTTCTGCAAATAATATGGCAAACCACAAATGTAATGGTGCATTTTTATTTGAAACGTTAATGCCACTTAACGCTCCAAGCAACTAAATAACTTGTACATTTAAGATAACACCATTACAGTGAGAAAAATACATTATTGAAATGTCTCCCAATTAGAGGCTGAAAGAAGCAGTCTGTATTTGCTTTGAAGAAGCTATTAATAGCCAAGATTGCATTCGGTTTCAGCAGTTGACTGTCAACCTATGGTCTTCAAAAAATTTGTTGTTACACATCCTGTTCCACAGTGACTGTATCACACATGCCATGTCAACATTATAGTGCATGGTATGTAGCATATTCCACACACATTTATTAAAAAGCGGATTTGTCAGAAATAAAAACATTACAGTTAAAAAGTTGAAGTGCACAGTTGAACTGTGAACAGTTGAACTCATCAGGAAACGTAAACGTGAGTACAAATATGAACTGTTACGCATTTCAGCATCTAGCTAGTATCAGTGGAATGTTGTGTGTGTGGACAACCCTAATTACTACACAAAGTTCTTTGCAACTGTATCATTTTTATCAAACAGTGGAAAATCCAGGATGGAATGTAACAATACCAGAAAAGGAAAGTTGCTACTCACCGTCGCGATAGGCACAACAAAAAGATTCACACAACTATAGCTTTCTGCCATTAAGGCCTTTGTCAGCAGTAGACACACATATACACATGCACACACACACTCAAGCAAATGCAACTTGCACACACGTCTGCAGTCTCAGAGAATTGAAACCACACTGCAAGCAGCAGCACCAGTGCATGATCTGAGTGGCGACTGGGTAGGGCTGAGGAGGAGGCTGGGATGGGGAGGGGGAGGGATAGTATGGTGGGAGTGGCAGACAGTGAATTGTTGCAGTTTAGACGGAGGGCGGGTGAGAAGGTGCAGAGGGGATAAGTAGCAGAAAGGAGAGAAATAAAAAGAAATTAAAAGACTGGATGTGGTGGTGAAATGAGGGCTGCGTAGTGCTGGCATGGGAAGAGAGAGGGGGTTGGATGGATGAGGACAGTGACTAACGAAGGCTGAGGCCAGGAGGGTTACAGGAATGTAGGATGTATTGCAGGGAAAGTTTCCACGTATGCAATTCAGAAAAACTGGTGTTGGTGGGAAGGATCCATATGGCACAGGCTGTGAAGCAGTCATTAAGATGAGGGATATCATGTTTGGCAGCTTGTTCAGCAACAGGGTGGTCCGCTTGTTTATTGGCCACAGTTTGTCGGTGGCCGTTCATGCGGACAGACAGCTTGTTTGTTGTCATGCCTATATAGAATGCAGCACAGTGGTTGCTGCTTAGCTTGTAAATCACATGACTGTTTTCACAGGTAGCCCTGCCTTTGATGGGATAGGTGATGTTAGTGACCAGACTGGAGTAGGTGGTGGTAGGAGGATGTATGGGACAGGTCTTGCATCTTGGTCTATTACAGAGGTATGAGCCATGAGGTAAGGGATTGGGAGCAGGGGTTGTGTAAGGATGGACGAGTATATTGTGTAGGTTCAGTGGATGGTGGAACACCATGGTAGGAGGGGTGCGAAGGATAGTGGGCAGGATATTTCTCATTTCAAGGCACAACAAGAGGTAATCGAAACCCTGGTGGAGAATATAATTCCATTGCTCCAGTCCCTGATGGTACTGAGCTACGAGGAGAATGCTCCTCTGTGGCCGGACTGTGGGACTTTGAGAGGTGATGGGAGACTGGAAAGATAAGGCACAAGAGATTTGTTTTTGTACAAGGATGGAAGGATGATTATGCTCAGTGAAGGCTTCAGTGTGACCGGGGGTCTCCACCAACACCAGCTTTTTCTGAATTGCGAAGGTGGGAACTTTCCCTGCAATACATCCTACATTTCCGTAACCCTCCTGGCCTCAACCTTCGTTAGTCACTGTCCTCACCCATCCAGCCCCCTCCCTGTTCCCATTCCAGCACTACGCAGCCCTCATTTCACCACCACATCCAGTCTTTTAATTTCTTTTTATTTCTCTCCTTTTCGCTACTTACCCCCTCCGCACCTTCTCTCTTGCCTTCCTGCATGAGCGTGTGTGTGCATGTGTGTGTGTGTGTGTGTGTGTGTCTACTGCTGACAAAGGCCTTAATGGCCAAAAGCTATAACTGTGTGAATCTTTTTGTTGTGCCTATCATGACTCAGAATCTCCGCTATATGGTGAGTAGCAACTTCCCTTCTCTGGTATTGTTGTATTGTTTTTATTTGTGACAAACCTGTTTTTCTAAGGACATATGCGATAGTATAGATCATGCTGACATATCTTACCAGGACATGAATATGACAGCACAAAATGTAAATAAAACCATAACCAGTTCTCATCCTAGTCACCTGCAGATTTTCAGCCTAAATATTCAGTGCCTTAGAAATAAATCACTAGAATTTGAGGCAGCAATGAATGGTGCAAACACTGACTGTACGTGCATCATGGAGCATTGGTGCAGAAGTTTTGAAGTAAGTAGCATTTATATTCATCCATATAAGTTGGCAAGTCAGTATTGTAGAAAAAATGCCAAAAACGGAGATGTATGTATCTTTGCTAAATCAGGTATCAGGTACAAAATAAGGTGTGAAGCTGAATCATTGAGTGTAGAGAAACATTATAAAGCAGCAGCTATACAGTTGTATGAAATACAGGGAAAAGTCATAGTCTTAGCAATATACATACCACCTACTGGGGATACTGGGAAAGACATAAATAAACTGAAGGAGCAAAGTAAAAATTTCCTCTTATTATCCAGTATGTGGTTTGAAGCCAATGCATTAGCTATTAACTGTGAAAAGACTGCAGATATTTCTTTCAGCTTATCCAGTCTTAATGTTGAATCCACTTCTACCAAACTTCTTGGAATATACACTATGTGATCAAAAGTACCTGGACACCCCAAAAAACATATGTTTTTTGTATTAGATGCATTGTGCTGCCACCTACTGCCAGGTACTCCATATAAGCGACCTCAGTAGTCATTAGACATCATGAGAGAGCAGAATGGGGCACTCTGTGGAACTCACTCACTTCGAACGTGGTCAGGTGACTGGGTGTCACTTGTGTCATACGTGTGTATGTGAGATTTCCACACCATTAAACAGCACTAGGTCCACTCTTTCCAATGTGATAGTAAAGTGGAAACATGAAGGGACAAGTACAGCACAAATGCGTACAGGCTGACCTTGTCTGTTGACTGATAGGGACTGCTGACAGTTGAAGAGGGTCCTAACATGTAATAGGCAAACATCTATCCAGACCATCACACAGGAATTCCAAACTGCATCAGGATCTATTGCAAGTACTATGACAGTTAGGTGAATGGTGAAAAAACTTGGATTTCATGGTCAAGTGGCTGCTCATAAGCCACACATTGTGCCGCTAAATACCAAACGACGCCTCACTCGGTGTAAGGAGCTTAAACATTGGACGATTGATTGTGCAGTGGAAAAAGATTGTGCAGAGTGTCAAATCATGGTACACAGTGTGGCAATCCGATTGCAGAGTGTAGGTATAGCAAATGCCCGGTGAACATCATCTGCCAGTGTGTGTAGTGCCAACAGTAAAATTTAGAGGCAGTGGTGTTATGGTGTGGTCGTGTTTTTCAAGGATGGGGTTTGCACTCCTTGTTGTTTTGCATGGCACTATCACAGCACAGGCCTACATCAACTATCACAACACAGGCCTACATTGATGTTGTAAGCACCTTCTTGCTTCCCACTGTTGAAGAGCAATTCAGTGATGGCGATTGTATCTTTCAACGTGATTGATCACCTGTTCATAATGCACAGCCTGTGGTGGAGGGGTTACATGACAATAACATCCCTGTAATGGACTGGCCTGCACATAGTCCTGACTTGGATCCTATAGAACACCTCTGGGATGTTTTGGAATGCCAACTTCGTGCCAGGCCTCACCGACCTACGTCGATACCTCTCCTCAGTGCAACACTCCATGAAGAATGGGCTGCCATTCCTCAAGAAACCTTCCAGCACCTGATTGAATGTATGCCTGCAAGAGTGGAAGCTGTAATCTAAGCTAAGGGTGGACCAACATCATACTGAATTCCAGCATTACCGATGGAGGGTGATACAAACATGTAAGTCATTTTCAGCCAGGGTCCTGATGCTTTTGATCACATAGTGTACCTTGATAGAAAATTAACTTGGAAGCAGCACATCTTGAAACCTTTCACAAGTTATCTATCTACTGAAACAATTACACACCTCTGTTTCTAAAAAACTGCTGATTAACTCCCGTTATGCCTCCTGTCATTGCCATCTAGGCAATGACATTCTTCTTCGGGGTAATTCTTAAGGGACCAGGAAAATTTGTTTGGCAGAAGAAAGCTATCAGGAGCTTCTCTTGAATTACCAAAAATATCACATGTAGGCTTTACTTCAGGGAATTGCAGATAATTACAGTCCCATCTTTTTTATATTCAGCTGCCTTTTGTACATGAAAGAAAACCTTAATGGTTACAACATTAGGCAGTTGATTCATAATCATAACACTTGTCAGGGATTAGAGACTGACATATCTACAAAGGCAGTTACAAATATTTAGGAATAAACCTCCTCAACACACTACCTGTACAGGCACATGATACCTCTCTTAATATCTCTAAAAATAAGATCCAAAAATGGCTGAAAGACAAAGCTTTTTACACTCTGAAGGGATTTGAAAACTCATTAAAAGTAGACATGATTTAGTAAGTAACTCATGATGCAGTTTTGTTTGTACCTTCTTCCTATGCTTTTTTGCCCTCTCTGGTATCTTGTGTTTTGTATATAATGAATATGCAAATGCACTGAACTTTTGCTAATTCAGCCCTCAGTGACCCTGCCTCTCAGTAATCCAGCCCCCATCTAGCTCCTAGTCACTCAAGCAGAAATGACATGCACAACAATGAATTATTGTGTGTAATGATGTTGCGGCTCGCGTTGGTCCCTTTGGTAGGTTGGCATTGTGTAATAGGGGTAGTGGTGTCTTGTTTTCTTCTTGTGTTTACTGGTGCTACTATGTTTGCTATCGTTGTCTGTCTGCGAGTGGCAGCAGCAATGGTTATCGATATTTAGTACCCTTTGGAAGGTCGTCAAGTGTTTTCCGGGTCGGAGTGTGTCTGGCAGTTCGGCTGGGGCAGAGCAGCAGTGAGGTCCGGCAGTGCGAGGACATCCCAGGACCGCTGGCGGCACGCAGGAACTGCCTTATCGAGGGGCTGTAGTTGCGAGGACCACAACCCCATTGTCCACTGGACCCAGGATGTTTCAGTTGAGTGAACATTAACCCAGTAGTGAAAGCTCCACTGTTTTGAGATCATGCCGTTTGTTCACACATTGCTGCTCACAGGGTCGCTGAGATGAAGAGCAACAAGTGGAGTGTTTGGAGTTGGCGAAATTAATTAGCCATCCTCCACTTCTTATTATTAATCATTGAATTATTGATGAAGTTCAACCAGCGGTATTTATCTGTCTGGTGGCCGCTAACGCCCCAGTTACCTGCCCTGGAGGTTAGCGTATTTTTGCGGCAGTGTACCTTTCCTTGCCTTGCCACTGCTGTCAGTCCTTTTGGACTACCTCCGCCGGTTCTGCCTTGCCTGGGTTATTCCATCGTTGTGTTGGTTACCAGACATTAGGTAGATTTTGCAAGAGTGTTGGTCTGTTTTTAAACTGTCACTAGTTTGAGTTGCCATGCAGTTAAGCTAATACAACTCTTGGCTGCCTGTCTCATCGGTTACGAAGTTGAGTGTCTTTCCCAGGCTGATCCTTCGAGCACTGTCTTGTCTCTTGAGTTTGATCAGATTGTGATGATTGTTCTTTTTTTTGTTATATATTCAGTTATTACTATTGGGGCCTTCAACCGACAAGTAATTTGAATTTCTTGTCAATAAGGCCTTCAGCTGTGAATGCAACTCGTCTTAAGAATGTTTAAGTAGATATTGTGTCTTAATAGTGATATTTTGATGATTGTTTTTTCTTAAAAAAATATTTTACCGTCTCTTGGAGAAGTTTAACTGTTTTTAAGAATTTGCTGTCCAGGCCTTCAGCCATTAAATTTTTTTTGAGTTATTACTATTGGGGCCTTCAGCCAACAAGTAATTTGAATTTTTGGTCAATAAGGCCTTCAGCAGTGCATGCGACTTGCCTTAAGAATTTTTAATTAGATATTGTCTCTTAATAGTGAAATTTTGATGATTGTTGTTTCTTAAAAATATATTAGTATCTCTTGGAGAAGTTTAACTGTTCTTAAGAATTGCTATCCAGGCATTCAGCCATCAAATCTGTCAAATTGTTTTTGAGTTATTACTATTGGGGCCTTCAGCTGACAAATAATTTGAATTTCTGGTCAATAAGGCCTTCAGCCATGAGTGCAACTTGGTTAAGGACTTTTTATTAGACTTTGTGTCTTAATAGTCAAATTTGATAATTGTTCTCCTTATTGTCAACCTCATTTGCAATTGGTTCCAAATAAAGTGTACGTGATTTTTTTTTTTAAAAAAAGAAAGAAAAAAAGGAAACTGAGCAACCAACAGTTACTGAGTAACGCCCAGTCCATACCGAATCCTGCCTTTCCCGAAGTCCCGCGTCTCACATAACATTTGTCAGGGATTAGAGATTGACATACCTACAACTCGACTTGAAAAACAAAAGGCAGTTACGAATATGTAGGAATAAACCTTCTCAACACACTACCTGTACAGGCACATGCTGCCTCTCTTAATGTCTCTAAAAATAAGACCCAAAAGTGGCTGGAAGACAAAGCTTTTTACACTCTTAAGGGATTTGAAAACTCATCAAAAGTTGACTTGATTTGGTAAGTAATTCATAATACAGTTTTGTTTGTACCTTCTTCCTACGCTTTTATGCCCTCTCTGGTATCTTGTGTTATGTATATAATGAATCTGCAAATGCACTGAACTTTTGCTGAGGAAGGCTCAGTGACCCTGCCTCTCAGTAATCCAAACGCCATCTAGCCCCTAGTAACTCAAGCAGAAATGACATGCACAACAATGAATTATTGTGTGCAATAATGTTAGTTAATTACCATGTTAAACAATGCTATACATGTTTGAAATTGTGGCTTTATTTGCAGTTCAGTATCACTGCTTCTAATAGAAAATATTTAGGTCTCAAGCAAAACTTTAGAATTTAGATCAGTTGAACCTAGGTTCTTTACAGAAAGTAATTGCTGCTATGTATAATGTTAGACAAGAAACTATTTATAACATTAAAAAATTAAGATGATGTTCAACAGTATGCAACCCAAATGGAGAGTGAGCTGATAAAATGGAAGGTTATGTAAAAGAATGAGGATGAAGAACTGGACTTAGCTGTTTGAAGGTGTTCATACAACAATGCTGTGAAAGAATTCCAGTCAGTGGCCCAATACTAAAGGAAAAAGCAGCTGCATTTAACAAAGAGCTCCATAGAAGTAACTTGGCTGCAGCCAGTGATGGTTGCCTACTAAACTGAAACAAATGTCATGGCATGTGGCAGCTGGTAGTCAACCAGAAAAGTCACACAGCTATCAGAAAAGATACAGAAGGGTTTGTAAAGAAGATACAGAAGATAACAGAGAAAGAATATTTAACTGCTGATGCCTTGTATGATGCTGATGAAATGGCCCTCTTCTACAAGACACTTCCTTCAAAAAAACTAGCTGCCAAAAATGAGACGGAAGCTGGTTGGTAAACCAACATTAATGGCATATTGTAACACAAATGGAATCATAAATTACCACTCATTATGATTGGGAGACCCCAACATCCACATTGTCTTCATCAGAATGCAAAATTGAGCTCGGAAGAAAGTGTGTATTCTTGGTGGTTCCACAAATCATTTGTACCAGCTGCGGAGGATAGCTGAAGAAGAAAAAGTTTCTGCTGAAAGCAATCCTTATAATTGACAGTGCTCCCAATGATCATTCTAATGTGACTCCAATGTCCAATGGTATACAAACACTCTTTCTTCCGCCCTGTGTGCAGTGTTGATTCAGCCCCTGGACTTTTGGAATCAATGAAATTTCATAATCAACATGCACCTCTTGCAGAGTGTAAATAACTTTACCAAGGCTAGTCAAAGGTGAGGACAGCAGTCAGCTTACATAATGTTGTTTTATAGACATCAGAAACATGGGATAAAGTGGAGAACCCTACTATAATGAAACTGGAGAAAAGTGTAGCCACCCACAGACGCAGAGCTGGGACCAGCACTGACTGACAGTGATGAGCCTTTTAGTTTGGAACCATCAACTGCTGACACTTTGTACATTGACATGTTCTGCAAGTTTGTAGGAGGAGGAGGAATTGATGATGATGATGATGATGATGATGATGATGATGCCGTTAAGTGACTGAATGTGGAAAACTGTGTGAGAGACCAAACATTAACAGCTGAAGAAATAATAAAAAGCAAGCAGGGAAAGTAATGATGAAAGTGATAGAAAAGGACATAGAGAGCATGAAGATTTCTCACACTGCTGTTGCTGAAGCTGCAGACATTTTCCTGGAGACATTATGCAACAACCACATACATGAGGTATTGACGTAATGCTTTTAAAGCTACTGTGCGATAAAGCATACCATCATCATGTATCATCATTGTGACAACTAAAAATGCCTGACATGTTTCCCAGTGAATGATACTACTGTACACGCATGCACTCAAGAACAAAGTTTTCTAGGCAAATGAATGTAGCTTTGGATTTAATAACGCATGTGTTTAAACTAAATTTGAGACAGTCTCAATATTCTGGCACTTCTGCTAATCTGGCACACATATATGCAAAGAACAGAAATATTAGCAAGAGTTTAGTGTGACTAAATAATGTTGAGCTCATATTTTACTGTTAGCCATAATGGGAAATTTTTGTGTATGCCCTCTAGTCTTGTATTATGTGAAACTTACTAAGTAACTTAACAATGTTTAGTTCCATATTTAACTGTTAACCATTTGAAGAAATCTTGTATCACTTATGTTGTTTGTGTGTGTGTGTGTGTGTGTGTGTGTGTGTGTGTGTGTGTGTGCCAAAATTTCATGAGACATTTTTGTCTGCTGCTTGGGATAGCTGATACCGATCTGCATTATGGTAGAACATGAGTTATCAACACTTTTAAGGCTGGTTACTTCAAACTGTCACTTATAGTTGGAATCTGAATCAATATTTGTGTGTTTTCTCCTCTTCCTCTATCAGTATGGAAAATACTTGAGAGTCAGTTTCTGTATTTGCTCTTCTCCAAATATAAATTTCCAAAGCTTCAGATAAAAATCATACTTCTACTCATCATGGTTAACATATAAGTGTGGGGGTGAAGTTAAAGAAGAAAAAGAACACATATCTATATTCACACTTTTATTTGCTCTCAGTTGCAGAAATATAACAGTAACTTTTGTATACAGTTATGCACCTCATTACAGCTTAACAGAACAATAATCATATTGATATATATGAAATAACAGGAATAATGCAATAAAGCTAAGAAAAAAATCATAATTTTTTTCCCTTGCTTACATTACTTTAACACTTGAATCACCTACAGGAGATGATGATCACATAAAATGATAAATCATTTAATATTAGTCGCATTTCAACAGTTAAAAAAATCTTTACATGAAACAGCTTTATAGACATTGGTCTGCAATGTATGTTTGTTTTAACTATCATTCACTCAACATTGAGTCTTTGCATGAAACAGTTTTATAGACGTTGGTCTGAAATGTATGTTTGTTTTAATCTTTCACTCAGTACCTTGATTTTTGCACTTTTAGAGGCCACTAAGGAGAAAAAATTATGTACCAATTCATCACTTTATTTGTTATGGGAATTATCAAACAGTCATACCTCACTGTTCTATTAAATTAAGGATGTTACCAATGTAATGTACATAATTCTCACTAAAAACAACTGAGATCTGATCTATGCATTGTGAAAACATCCAGTTTCTTAATATCACTGTTATATGTGGTACTGTTAGTCTGTCAAGTTTTAATGGTGCTGAAGTCATGTTTATGTTCTGCTTCATTTATATATCAATGCACTTAAGCTTTTCACATTTACATGCATTCATAGAACCAACAGCAGTTAGTTTTGATTGTAGATGTTCTTAAAATTGATGTTCTGTATAGAAGAAGCAGTCAAGCTGAACAATACGAAGTACATTTAATTGATAATGACTCTAATGAATAACTGGTATTTGAAAATCATATTAGTGAATTCAGATCAGTCCATGATCTAAATTGCAATCACACATGATATTTTGACACTGAAACAAGTGATGCTGCCTTGAAAAAGTGATGTAAAAGTACCAGAAAGCACAGGAAACTGTCCTGTCTGTTTGCTTTATATTAAATTATTCTCAACAAATCTGCACATACTTATTAACACTTATTAGTAATCTTTTTTCAGTTTTCCTTACAATGAATTGGTGATGTTATTTAATGCTGGTTTTGTAATAAGTTAGAATATAAACACTCTTAAGACGGAGTTATGGATTTACTTTGCATTTTAACACATTATGAAATGGATTTTTAACTCGTTTACATAATTGGGAAACAATAAATTGCACTATCGGTACAATGTCATGACAGTGACCAGTATCATTTTGAATTCATGTAACTCTGAAAAGGTTCCTGCCATAGCACTGTTAATCTCCGAGTTATTCTGTAATGCCATTTGTGTTAGTTTGCCATTTCATTCGACTCTATTAAGTCTGTGTTGGATTTATAGAGTGCACAAACATAGTTTTGACTGGTAGTACATTAATAATATTGAATAACTACACACATCAACAGCAAAAGATAGAGAAAATGGTCTAATCTCCAATAGTGAGAGTGCTTTCCAGTCCATTAATCTTAATTTTAACATTTTTGTTATTACAGAATCTATACCTCATAGTCACAGCATAAAAATTCTATCATAGAGTTACCTTAGAAATAGGTAATTACAACACCTACAATGAAAGTCACAGCATACACTGAAACTACACCTGGAGCTCATTTAGACAGCTCAGGAAATTTAATTAATTTCTCATAGCCACAGTTTATTTACATATTGTATTCTTTGGTATATTTTTTTAAATATTCTGAACAAATAATAAAGTGTGTTGTATAGAGTCCTATATCACATCACACTTGTCAACCATTCAATATGTCATCTTCTAAACTACAATCACTTATTTACCAGAACTAGTCTGTTAAAATTCTCTAAAATGAAATTTCTTTTACTTAAAATTTGAGTAAAATAGCTTTAGCCGCAGCCTACATATAAAAAAAGTTACAGCATACATAAAAATAATGTAAAATTTGTTGTTCGTATTACTGTCCAGTCCAGCTCTTAATTTTCAGTCAAAAATTATAATTTATTATTAAAATTACAATTGTTGCAAATTTGTGATATTGTCATTTTATGAGTACAATAAAGTGTAATAAAAATTACAATAAAACTGCCAGAGTATTTCACAATGCAAATTATTTCAGAAAAAGTACATTCTAAACATTTCCATTCCTATTTTTTAAAGCTGCTCTTTCAGTTTTTTATACTTCCAGTGATGTAAGTGAATCCTCAACAAACAAAGGAACCAGTGCTATAAACTTCATTAAATAATTTTTTAAGATTCATTATTTTTCAAGGTGTAACAGAACTTCATTAACTTGGCTGGTCTCTCTCACATCACATTGTATTTGCAGTCACAAGTATCTAACTTTTGACCCAAGAGAGCTTTCACTTGACATTTCATATTCTTCTAAATGACAAGTAACGATATATTCTAAAGCACCATCACTGCTTTTACTGTGAAAGAGATTCCAGTCATTTCATGTAAGTTAGAGGACAGAAACAAAATAATGCTTCGCTAAATATTGTCAGGGGTCCATCCCACTGTGCAGGATCCAATGCAGTATTGTCACTTGTGGCATAAGCCAGGTTTGCTCAAAGCCATCCAAGCTTCACCTGAAACAATTGATAAAATATAATTAAAATATTTGTGCATTCAGTTGAAATTAAAATTTCTTTCAAATTAAGTATTGCTTTGATCAATGTCAAAAATAGTTTGCAACAGGTCAGATAGCTACATATGTTCCCCCAAACACTTGTCTCCCATCTTGCCCAAACAGTGTACTATCTTTTGTGTGTGTGGGAGGGGGAGATAGATTGATAGACAGATAGGTAGATAGAGAGGGAGAGGGAGAGAGAGAGAGAGAGAGAGAGAGAGAGAGAGAGAGAGAGAGAGAGAGAGCACCCTGTAGATGTGGTCATGAAAGTAGACAGCTCTATGTTGCGACTTATGCCCCATTCCTGTCTGCCCCTGGCCTTGCAGTGTTGCTGTGTCACTGTTTGCTACTTCCATGTGACAAGTTTTTTTTGTTCCATGACATTTAGAAAACAAACTAAATATGTAATGTCCTAAAGTTTTTAACAGATTTGCTCCTGACAATGCTGGATGGAACATTACTTTGCCCAAACATAAAAACTGATGGCAGAAGGACCTGCATTGTGTTAGTGATATTGTATCTTCGTCAGAGGTTGTAGGTGTTATTATTGTCTTCCATTTGCCATGAAAGAGAGATAGAAACAGGAAAGTAGATTTACATAAATGGATGATTTAATAAAGAATTGGTCTGCAGGACTACTTTTATTAATACAATAGAAGGTAGTATTCTACATCCACTAAAGTCCATGCAATACAAAATTGAGCATGAGGGTTCAGAAATGTTTTTTTTCCTCTTCAGATTATATTGGTTTAAGTCCAGAAAATGTGACAGTGAATGCAAATTTCTTATGGAATGAAGAAATATTGCCATCTAGAGTGCTACATTTTTGCAGACTGTTCATTTATTGCATATGGAGGCCAGTAGACCTGGATGTATTGGAACAAAACTTGGGTTTCACAAAATCATACAGGCAGCACTTGAGAATTAATTTCAGTCACTTCTTTTAATCATTTCTATTATTGTCATTTGTCTTTGTGCATAGTACATATACGAGGGTGGTTCAGAAAGTAACCTCCAATTGGTCACAGTGCGGGTTGTGGGGGGAGTAGCGACGCCATCTGTGCGTTCACGCACTCAACAGGTCAGTCGGCATCAAGCTGTGGTAGAGTGAACGTCGTACCTGCACTAGTTTAGTTTTTGTGGCAGTTTGAAATGTGTGCTGCAATAGAAAACCCCGCCAAATGTGAAGTGCGTGCTGTCATAAGGTTTTTTACAGCCAAAGGATATTCTGCAGCAGCTATTCATCGTGAGCTTTGTGCCGTGTACGGACCAAGAGTTATGAGTGAAGGAGTTGTCCGTGAATGGGTACATTTATTTAAAAGTGGACGAGAAAACGTTCATGATGAAGAGAGGAGTGGTAGACCATCATTGGTGACTGACGAACTCGTTCAGACAGTTGATGCAAAAGTTCATGAAAATCGACGTTTCTCAATGTCGGAGTTGTCTACTGGTTTTCCACAGATTTCTAAGACTCTCTTGTACGAGATAGTGACAGCAAGATTGGGTTACTGTAAGTTCTGTGCACGATGGGTGCCCAAAGTTCTTACCGACCACCACAAAACTCAAAGAATAGCCTCTGCATTAGACTTTCTGTCACGTTATGAGGACGAAGGAGAACCATTGTTAAACAGAATCGTGACCGGTGACGAAACCTGGATTAAGTACGTGAACTCTGAGACAAAAGAACAATCAAAGATGTGGGCATATTCAAATTCGCCTACCAAACCAAGAAAAGCCTCGCAAGATTTTTCTGCCAGAAAACTGATGGCAACGGTGTTTTGGGATGCCAAAGGGGTGTTGTTGGTTGAATTCATGGAACGTGGTACGACCATTAATCAAGACGTGTACTGTGAAACAATAAAAAAGTTACGACGGGCTATACAGAACAAATGCTGTGGTATGCTGACTTCCGGTATCGTTTTTTTGCACGATAACGCCCGTCCTCACTCTGCTCGCAGAACAACGGCCCTTCTTGAGTCCTTCAAGTGGGACGTTATCAACCATCCACCTTACAGCCCAGACCTGGCGCCAAGTGATTATCACCTCTTCATGCATTTGAAGAAATGGCTCGGGTCACAGCGGTTTGATGACGACGAAGAGCTCAAAGATGCAGTCACAGGCTGGCTCCACGCACAAGCGGGTGATTTTTATGCAGAAGGAATTTCAAAGCTTGTGAAGAGATACGATAAGTGCCTCAATCGCTATGGAGACTATGTAGAAAAATAGTGCAAAGATGTAGTTGTAAGATGTATATATTAAAATATTTTTATTTAACTTGGTGTGTTTTTTTAAATCAACCGGAGGTTACTTTCTGAACGGCCCTCGTATTTAATTTCATTGATAACAGACAGGAATATTTTACAGTACTTATGGTAATAATGCTAGCAATCTTAAGTCTTTTAAGCTTCTGCCAATTTAGTACAAGGGGCCAAGTGTTTGAGACAAAATTTATGCTCTACATCTAGTTTTCTCTACACTTCCTTCCATTAGTTACCACCATTAATAGTTCATGCTTTTGTATGGCTCTTTTCATTTATTCCACTTTCCTCTGCATCAAATTAGTTTTTTGCTTTACAAGACATTGTTTCTTCTCGAGATTTCTCCATTTCTGCCAACAGTGTGTAATGTGATATTCCAGTTTCAGTTCTTCTCTGTCCTATCATATCTCCCTTGCCTCAGGATCCTTTGTGACCTTTCTACTGTGAACAATCTCATTTCCTAAACCACTGTTATCAATTATGCTAGATGAGAGAAGCTCAACTTTGACTGTTAGTGCATGACTGCTTTTGTCAGGAGCTTGCCTGCTGCTTCCTGACAAGCAAAAGCTTTATGTTATGTTTATTTCTTGTAGTTTAATTGCCAATACCTCTTTCCTCAGAGGCACTTCACACATATTTTACCACATCTAAATTTATTTCCACTTGTTTTCATATCTTTGCTTTATAAAGAATTTGCATACACAGTTTCTGCCTAACTGCAGTTCAGTTTCTTGTCATTTAGTGATTATTCAGAAATCAAGACATTTAATAGGACAAAAATTGGCACCATCCCTTGATTGCACAGTAGCTCCATAACTGCTTCTATTATTGTGTACAAATAAAATTTTCTTTCTTCTATAAGGCATACAGCATCATGAGAACAAACTTATTTGGAAAATCGTCGGCCAGCCCTAATTCCACTAGAAATGCATTTGTATAGGTTCTCCTTGTTCGTCATGGATGTGCACTAATAACATAGTTTCTCATTTGCTGGTGCTATTAAATTTCCCTACACTGCATATGTCAGTGACAGATAATTATCTAAGGAGCCCTGCACCAAACTTTCATATTGTGTCCGGAATCTGTTGCTGTGCAATTTCTAGTTGCTTGTCAATCTATCTCACCCCCACTAGATGTTCTATATTTCCTCATATAGTGTTTCTCTCCTCTCAATACCAGTGTTCTTTTCCTTATCACCTTCATAAATTATGTAATGAAAGAATATCAACAATGTTATGAAAAGGATAGATTGCTACTTATCACCATAAAGACGATACGTTGAACTGGAGACAGGCACAGCAAAAATACTGTTACACATAAGCTTTCAGCACAAGCCTTCTTCAGAAAAGGAAACACACACGCACGACCACATGAGCAGGCACACCTCACACGCACATAACCACTATCTCCAGCGGCTACAGCCAGGATGCAGTTAAACATGTAATCTTTTCAGTGAGTAGCAATTAGTCCTTTTCATATTATTGTTGATATTCCAATGTGGACTTTCCATTGTTTTAATGAAAGAAGTAGTTCACATGGAAATCAAATTATGTTTTTCTTCCCCCTGTTGTATATGACCACTATTCTAATAGTACAAAATACCTTTATAAGTCAGGGTACATTAATATTGGATGCCTTAAGGAAGTGTGCTTGGCTCAATACTCTTCCTGATCTATATCAGCGATTTTCCTCAAAGTGTAAAATGTGATGCAACGTACTTTTTTTCTGCCAACAGTCACATTCTAATCGGTGATGAGTCACCAAGTGCACTAAACAAAAAAGCTAAAGAAGCACTCATGAAGGTCAATAGAAAGCAAAAAATCAACCCTACATGTAAAAAAATCATAACTGTATTAGTTTCCACATAAGCAGAAAACACAATGGTAATCCTCTTAAAGTAGTAGATGAGTTAATAGGATGTGCATCGTGAACAGAATTTCTGGGATGCATGGCAGCTCACTTTTAAAGTGAACTGAGTGTATTACTGGCCTTGGGAAGTGAATAGCTTCAGCTCAGTATGTACTAAAAATAATAAATTCAGTTGTAGCAGCTTATACACTAGAGTAATGTATTTTGCATGTGTTCATTCCATAATTAGTTGTGATGTAACCTTCTGTGGAACAAATGAGCAGAATGTACAAACCATCTTTAAGCTGCAAATAAGGGCTGTACAAATTGTCACAAAAAGGAGCAAGAGAACTCACTACACCGAGTTTCTTAAATCGATGAGTTTCTTGACTGTTCCACATGAATACATGTTGCAAATAGTGATCTACATAAAAAAAAAGACATTGACCAGTACCAAATGAACAGGTATCCCACTACTAGTGTAGGTCAGTGTGAGTGCGCTGAGTGTAGCTTCGCCACGCTACTGTACTTATATCAGTTGCAAACTGTATCAGCAAGCAGCCACTAAAGGCCACCTATAGGAAGTGTGCACATGGCACAGTGTTTGCCATGCCGTCTACCTGTGACTTGCACCTATATATTCACACAGAGCAGTACTGACTCACTCTCATTATGTTCTTTTAGTTATACTGCTTACATCAGTTGTTTTGTGTATTGCTTATGTTGCACCTTCTGTATGATTCTTTTGTCTTGTTACATATGGAGCCATGAGAGGGTTCATTCTGTTATTGTTCAGAGTTTATGAATAAAGCTATATTTGTGTTACTTGACTCAGTTTCATATATTACTTGACTCAGTTTCATGTATTACTTGGTTACTACACGTGGAACCAGATCCAACCAGCAGTTACATCTCAGTAGGAAAGACAAAACAGAAAGCCAGAATGGTGAACTGTATGGATCGGTAAAGTACTGCGTTCTGGACTCGTTGGGCCAATCAAGTGCTACTGACCGCCGTATCATCCTTCGCCAATGGCATTATTAGGTGCAGTACTAGTCAAGTAGGGCAGTTGGCTTCACAAGGTCAAATGCTCTCTTTACCAGTCCTCCCACCAAAGGAAAATCCCTGGCAGTAGAAGGAATCGTACCTCGGTCTCCCACATGGCAGTCTGCTGTGCTGTTCACTCAACTATGGAGGTGGACAGTCTTCCATACAATGGAATTAAATTACACAAAAAACTTCCACAAGTCATCAAAGCTGAAGGTGAAATAGATGCTTTCAGAAATAACAAAAAATTATCTGCTAGCAAAGTGTTTTTATAACGTCAAGGATCACCAGAAATGAGATGTAAGTAATGTTGAGAACTGTGCTAATTATTAGAGTCATTTTACAATACATCCAAAAGAATAATGAAATATGATGTAAAAACATGTAATATAGTAAAGCAAATAATGTATTAATCTATTTATTACATATAGTTATATAATCTAATGTGTTAACAACATCCATAAAATTCACAATGCTCTAGGGACGGATAAACTAATAAATAAATAAATAAATTGATTGGTTTGACTGCTTCAGATTTTCATCATCCTGGTTTATTGATATTCCTCAAACTGACTCTAACTGGCAGACTTTATCATTACACTAAATTGAACGCATGTTGTGAGTAACATATTTGGAGGATGCAGCTCAAAAGTGGTGGCAAGTAATAAAATGTACACAACTAATCAAGATTTTTTTAATGAAATGTAATAAACAGGTAAAGTTATTTCTGTGCCTTACACAAGACAGTCAGCTGGATGTCCGCACTGCGAGCTGAGCTTTACGACAGTTGCACAGCCATTTGATAATTCTCGCATTTCGTTCAACGATGGAAGGCTGCTCAGCCTGACGTGGTGTGTTTCCACTAGTGCTTCCACTTCCCCATGGACCCCATGCAACAGCAGAGTCTACAGAGCTGACACTTTCAAAGTAGACTGGTGATGACGAACCAGACATAGGTGTTGACATTGATCTGTTGACAAGACAGAACAATACATGTAACATAATTTGTATTTGCTTTACCTGTTAGACTTAAAGGAAACTTCAGATGGTGAAATCTGAAAAAAATGTGGTGGTGAAATGTGTCTTTATAAGCAATATCAGTAACATTATTGAGAAAAAAGATACTAGTATTGTACATAATGCATTGAGTATTCAGACATAAGTCACATTTCACTGCAGCAGTTCTTTTCTGCCATATAACTTTTATACAAAAGTTTTCTTTTTCCTTCAGTTTGCCCTTCCTCTACCAAAAACTATAAGAAATTTATGCATAAAGATCAATTAGTTGGTCATCTTGATTTTTATTACAAAGAAAGATAGAAAACTAATTTTCAGCATTATCTTTGTTTATACTAGTGCAAATGCTTTTCAGAGTGAGACTTCAGAAAGTTTTTAATAATGTCTCTTTTTGGTTAATAGTAATTCTATCACTGTCATGAAGACTGGTTTGAAAACCAGTGTATCACTAGGCACTGGAAGTAGCATGCCTTGAGTTCATCTGATCTGTTGAATGTCATACTTCACCAGTGATAATTGCTGACAATATTTCACACTGTTCAGGTTAGACAGCCCTAGCACATTTAGGCGTGTTGTGGTGCTGTGAAGTGGGTGACATGTAAAATCATAGAAAATGAGCTAAAATACTGTTGAATGTATAGTTTTCAAGGTTGCTGGACTGATTGGTTATGGTGTTGGTGACATTTAACTCGAAAGGGTGGGCAAGTAAGAAGGGGTGACATAAACTATAACCAAAATGTAACCATAATTGCTTAGAGGTGACATATAAATTATAACCAAAATGTAACCATAATTGCTTAGAGCAATTTCGACCAAACTTGGTACAAGTGTGACTTATTACATAGAAGAAGGAGAGCATTTATATGCATATAGATAATTTGGAGATAAGTAAGTATTCAGGTAAGACTGGGTAATCAATTAGTTCAAAATAAAACAGGCAGGAGTGCTGCAATTTCAGTTAAAGCCAGCATACTTTGACTCTGCTGACTGTTAAAGTTGTAGACCAAATGTTGAACATTTGGTTTAATTGGATTATGATTTTTATTTGTCTTAATGTAACTACATGCAAACACAGCGTGAAGTGTTTGCACCTATTTACCTGTAATCTCTTGTGTCAAGTCCCAGTTGCTCAAAAAATTTCTCAAGCTGTTCAATGGTTTTTGGCTCAGGCCTTGGAACAAGTGGAGGTGGCCCACGGGAGTATCGATGACTGATGTCAGACTTCGATCGGAGAATTGGCCTGTGATGACGTTCTGCTCGCCATTCATCATCATCAAACCTGATACCAGTAATGTATTCATTAGCATGTTAATGATGACAGTTGATTAACATATTGCAAACTCATTAGCTAGTTCTCAGCAAGAGTACGGAACATTTAGTGTGTAATTCAAAACATGTGAAAGCTTTGGCAGAGTGAGTGTGGAAATTGAAATTTTTATTGAATTAAATTTATTAGTAAGTAAATAAATAAACAATTTACATGTAACATCTTGTTAAAAAATGAGGAAAAACCTCCTGCCAAATACTTCCCACCTCTCTCAAAGATGTGTTTTACTGCTCATACAACCCAGTAAATACCCTAATGCCACCCATCCTCAGCCCCTTGCTTCCTGCATGAACAGCCACCACCAAACCATGGAAAGGTGTGTAACACCATGTGGTTATTCAGTGGCTGCTTTGCAACTCTTACTGTCTAAGGTCCCCTTCCCTCCAGTCTTTCAGAATTGGATAGGTGGGAAATGTTCCTTCAGTCAGTTCTTCAGTTGCCCTGTCTTGGGTGAAATAGATGATTTTGATCCCTTGAATAATTTTATGTCGCACTTAAACTTCATAGGCTCACAATCTGACAGATAATATTTTGCTTTTGAATGTGTTAAAGGCTTCTCATATATCAGCCCTTTTTGCATACCTAGACTTCATCCAGCTTTTATTTATTCAATAAGTTTCCGATTTTGTTTGAATGTGTGAGGAAGCTTTCTGTTTGCTTTTATAGTAACTTTCTAGCATTGTTATTGGTTTATATCTTCTGTCATCATATGTTCATAGATTGTTGTTTGTCCCAGAGAGTTTAAGTTGTTTTCCCCATGAGTGGCATGTCTAACTTTCTAACTTATGGGAGAATCAAAATTACACATTTTCACTTGATTTGTCTCTTTCGATAAAAAGTAAAGGGTTGTTTAATGTATGATTGTAACATACATACAGTATTTTTTTCTTTTTGTGTGTGTGTGTTATTTGATGTAAGCTTTGAAGAGAGTTATTCATGAGTAGAGTATCCAGGCATTAGACTGAAGAGTAACTCTATTTGTTCTTATTATTGTGTACTGTTACATATCAAACAAATAGAAATACACAACAGAAATTCATCTAGGGCCAAATTTGGCACAAACACATAATTCAGAACATTGCAATAAACTTAACTGAACTTCAGTTGAGGTCTCAACATAAACTGATAGATGAGCTACTCAGTGTACAAAACATTTTTTGAAAGCATCCATAGGTATCATAGCTTCTATCAGAATTAAAATGGACAGTCTGATGTGCAATAGTAAGTAGTGCACACAAAGAGACTTTTAAGACAGATTGTAATAATGTACCTGTGATGACTTGTGGGAGAAAGTGGTTCCTCCGGACCGCTATCACTCCAGCTACTAGCACTTGGAGGTCCCTCTACAGGTCTCCGTGTTACTACTCTGTGATAAAAATACAAGACAGAAAAATGAGAAAAGGCAACTTTTGTTTCCAAACAAACATAAATGTCTAGTCCGAGCTCATAACACTACTGTTAGTTTAATTCTTATATTTAAAATCATGAAAACCACATGTGATACAGAGCTGCAACTTATCAAAGATCTTTAAAAAATACTGACTGACTGGTATCCAAACACTAGCCACCTACATTAGAATACAAATATCTCAATCACAGCTGCAAACATACTTATGACTTACTCATTTGTTTTAATAAATATAACACTAACCTTATTACAATGTTGTACAACACCTTAAATGTAACTGCATAGTTTATATACAGTATATACATGAATTTGACATGAAACAGATGGAAATAAAACCCATGTTCATTTACCTATTTGTTGGGATACTTCATTTCAGATTATAAATTTAAGCATGCAGGATCATTAAAATAGCAGTTACTTATTATAATTGAGAATACAGCCTATGTAAGCCCAAGCAGAATATGGTATTTGTATGATAGATAGTGCATTGAGGCCCTTGCTTTTCACACTGTATATTATTGACTTGGCAGTATCAGTAGTAACCTCATATGTTTTTTTGCAAATGATGCTGTTATCTACTCTAAAGTATACCTGAAAAAATGCTGCACAAATCTTCAGTCATATCTTGATGAGATTTCAAAGACGACAAAGACTTTAAATGGCTAGGAGTGTAATCTTGTGCTCTTCTTAAAATAAAAAAAAAATCAGTATTCTATGACTACAATCTCAGAGAATCACAACTGAAGTCAGCCAACTCATACAAATACCCAAATGTAGTTATTTGTGGGGATATAAAATGGAATGTCATTGCACTAAAAGGGGGTCCTCGTACATCACCTGTCATTCAACAACATCTTTGCCTCTGTACTTCTGCCTTGACTGACATCTCTGCCCAATCTCTTTGCCTTTACATATGTCTGCCTGTGTCTGTATATGTGCGGATGTGTGTGTGTGTGTGTGTGTGTGTGTGTGTGTGTGTGTGTGTGTGTGTGTGTGTGTGTGAGTGTATACCTGTCCTTTTTTTCCCCCTAAGGTACGTCTTTCCACTCCCGGGAGTGGAATGACACCTTACAATCTCCCTTAAAACCCACATCCTTTCGTCTTTCCCTCTCCTTCCCTCTTTCCTGATGAAGCAACCTTGGGTTGTGAAAGCTTGAAATTTATGTGTGTGTTTGTGTGTTTTTTATTGTGTCTGGGAAACATTCCACGTGGGAAAAATATATCTAAAAACAAAGATGATGAGACTTACCAAACAAAAGCGCTGGCAGGTCGATAGACACACAAACAGACACAAACATACACACAAAATTCACGCTTTCGCAACAGACGGTTGCTTCATCAGGAAAGAAGCAATGTCTGCTTGTGTCTGTGTATGTGCGGATGGATATGTGTGTGTGTGTGTGTGCGAGTGTATACCTGTCCTTTTTTCCCCCTAATGTAAGTCTTTTCGCTCTCGGGATTGGAATGACTCCTTACCCTCTCCCTTAAAACCCACATCCTCTCATCTTTCCCTCTCCTTCCCTCTTTCCTGATGAAGCAACCGCCTGTTGCGAAAGCTTGAATTTTGTGTGTATGTTTGTGTTTGTTTGTGTGTCTATCGACCTGCCAGCGCTTTTGTTTGGTAAGTCTCATCATCTTTGTTTTTATATATATATATATATATATATATATATATATATATGCCTGACGAGTCAACCGTTGGTTGCGAAAGCTAGAATTTTGTGTGTGTCTTTGTGTTTGTTTGTGTGTCTATCGACCTGCCAGCACTTTCGTTCGGTAAGTCACATCATCTTTAAATATGTCTGCTTGTGTCTGCATATGTGTGGATGGATATGTGTGTGTGTGTGCGCGAGTGTATACCCGTCCTTTTTTCCCCCTAAGGTAAGTCTTTCCGCTCCCGGGATTGGAATGACTCCTTACCCTCTCCCTTAAAACCCAAATCCTTTCGTCTTTCCCTCTCCTTCCCTCTTTCCTGGCGAGGCAACCGTTGGTTGCGAAAGCTAGAATTTTGTGAGTGTGTTTGTGTTTGTTTGTGTGTCTATCGACCTGCCAGCGCTTTCGTTCGGTAAGTGACATCATCTTTGTTTTTAGATATATTTTTCCCACGTGGAATTTTTCCCTCTATTATATTGATATCAGTAATTTGAACTCAACAATTATGTTTGTTATTGTCATTGTTGCATTTCGAAATCTTTTCTGTCGTCTTATTTTCTCTTTCTGTTTTTGCCAGTAGTTTCACTTTGTATTCACCTTCTCCTTTTTACCGTAATCTGCTATACAATTTTATCCCGCATATATATACTCAATAATACATAACCCACTTCCAAACCACAACCAAAAAATTTTTTTTGCCGCTTTCAACACTACCGCCACTATAAAATCCACCATTTCTAGTTCACAAACAGTTCCTTTCACCTTTAAAACAACCATTTCGGCTAGTTCTAATAACTTCCGCTTTATTTCCATTTCCGTTTTCCCACATCACTGATAATTTTTATCCGCTTCCCACAGGTTTTAACGTCGTTATTTCTTCGTCAGACAATTGTTAGCCTCATTTTCATAATCTGCCACCACAAAACCACTCCTTTTAATATATTACACGCAGTTTTTTCGAAATTTTCCCGAATTTCTCCGTCCTTTAATGTGTTTTGGCGGTAACACAACCACCTAACCTTTGTGCACATCGTTGTCTACCAACCCAAGTCCAACATAGCCCAGCTGTAACCAACACCTTCTCGCCTTTATGGTCTTTAAATATGTCTGCTTGTGTCTGTATATGTGTGGATGGATATGTGTGTGTGTGTGCGAGTGTATACCCGTCCTTTTTTCCCCCTAAGGTAAGTCTTTCCGCTCCCGGGATTGGAATGACTCCTTACCCTCTCCCTTAAAACCCACATCCTTTCGTCTTTCCCTCTCCTTCCCTCTTTCCTGACGAGGCAACCGTTGGTTGCGAAAGCTAGAATTTTGTGTGTGTGTTTGTGTTTGTCTGTGTGTCTATCGACCTGCCAGCACTTTCGTTCGGTAAGTCACAACATCTTTGTTTTTAGATATATTTTTCCCATGTGGAATTTTTTCCTCTCTCTCTCTCTCTCTCTCTCTCTCTCTCTCTCTCTCTCTCTCTATATATATATATATATATATATATATATATATATATAGAGAGAGAGAGAGAGAGAGAGAGAGGGGGGGGGGGAAACATTCCACGTGGGAAAAATATATCTAAAAACAAAGATGATGTGACTTACCGAATGAAAGCGCTGGCAGGTCGATAGACACACAAACAAACACACACACAAAATTCAAGCTTTCACAACAAACTGTTGCCTCATCAGGAAAGAGGGAAGGAGAGGGAAAGACGAAAGGATGTGGGTTTTAAGGGAGAGGGTAAGGAGTCATTCCAATCCCGGGAGCGGAAAGACTTACCTTAGGGGGAAAAAAGGACGGGTATACACTCGCACGCACACACACACATATCCATCCACACATATACAGACACAAGCAGACATCCTTTTTATCCCCTAAGGTAAGTCTTTCCACTCCCGGGATTGGAATGACTCCTTACCCTCTCCCTTAAAACCCACATCCTTTCGTCTTTCCCTCTCCTTCCCTCTTTCCTGATGAGGCAACAGTTTGTTGCGAAAGCTTGAATTTTGTGTGTGTGTTTGTGTTTGTTTGTGTGTCTATCGACATATATATATAAAAACAAAGATGAGGTGACTTACCGAACAAAAGTGCTGGCAGGTCGATAGACACACAAACAAACACAAACATACACACAAAATTCAAGCTTTCGCAACAAACTGTTGCCTCATCAGGAAAGAGGGAAGGAGAGGGGAAGACGAAAGGAAGTGGGTTTTAAAGGAGAGGGTAAGGAGTCATTCCAATCCCGGGAGCGGAAAGACTTACCTTAGGGGGAAAAAAGGACAGGTATACACTCGCACACACGCACATATCCATCCACACATACAGACACAAGCAGACATATTTAAAGACAAAGAGTTTGGGCAGAGATGTCAGTCGAGGCAGAAGTGTAGAGGCAAAGAAGTTGTTGAAAGACAGGTGAGGTATGAGTGGCGGCAACTTGAAATTAGCGGAGATTGAGGCCTGGCGGATGACGAGAAGAGAGGATATACTGAAGGGCAAGTTCCCATCTCCGGAGTTCGGATAGGTTGGTGTTGGTGGGAAGTATCCAGATAACCCGGACGGTGTAACACTGTGCCAAGATGTGCTGGCCGTGCACCAAGGCATGTTTAGCCACAGGGTGATCCTCATTACCAACAAACACTGTCTGCCTGTGTCCATTCATGCGAATGGACAGTTTGTTGCTGGTCATTCCCACATAGAATGCGTCACAGTGTAGGCAGGTCAGTTGGTAAATCACGTGGGTGCTTTCACATGTGGCTCTGCCTTTGATCGTGTACACCTTCCGGGTTACAGGACCTATATATATACACACACACACACACACACACACACACACATATATATATATATATATATATATATATATATATATATATATATATATATATATATATATATATATATATATATATATATATATATATATATATATATATATGTGCTGGCAGGTCGACAGACACACAAACAAACACAAACATACACACAAAATTCTAGCTTTCGCAACCAACGGTTGCCTCGTCAGGAAAGAGGGAAGGAGAGGGAAAGATGAAAGGATTTGGGTTTTAAGGGAGAGGGTAAGGAGTCATTCCAGTCCCGGGAGCGGAAAGACTTACCTTAGGGGGAAAAAAGGACGGGTATACACTCGCACACACACACATATCCATCCACACATATACAGACACAAGCAGAAATATGTCTGCTTGTGTCTGTATATGTGTGGATGGATATGTGTGTGTGTGCGAGTGTATACCCGTCCTTTTTTCCCCCTAAGGTAAGTCTTTCCGCTCCCGGGACTGGAATGACTCCTTACCCTCTCCCTTAAAACCCAAATCCTTTCATCTTTCCCTCTCCTTCCCTCTTTCCTGACGAGGCAACCGTTGGTTGCGAAAGCTAGAATTTTGTGTGTATGTTTGTGTTTGTTTGTGTGTCTGTCGACCTGCCAGCACTTTCATTTGGTAAGTCACATCATCTTTGTTTTTAGATATATATTTCCTACGTGGAATGTTTCCCTCTATTATAACCATATATATATATATATATATATATATATATATATATATATATATATATATATATATATATATATATATATATATATTATTGCTCTCCGTTGTTTTAAGAGTCATTTACATTTACCAAATATGTATTTTGCAAAGGACAGTACCATTTACGAAAATTAAGATAAAATGAAAATACTTTATTTCTTACACTTACGTATAGAGGTCTAATATATATTTTTTGCAGAGAAATTCATGACGATGAGTTGATATGACATGTATGACTTGAGATGAAATCACCCACCTGTCCATTATGTTTTACTTCAGACAAGCAATATTACTTTTTATTCAGACTTTGTGTGAGTGCTCAGCTTGTAGTTTAACATGCAATCATGGCGAGGGGTCAGCTTTGGAATTAAGAAAGGGACTATCTAATGGAATCATGAACACACTCTCACATACAATCAGTCAAGAAACCTTTAGGATCAGTAGAAATGGTAGTCATGAAAATGCTTGGAAAAGAACACCAATCAGTGATGTGTTGATTAAAGGTCCACATAATGATATTTTACTAAGATTGTCACATCTGAAAATGACTAATGTAGATTACTGGTCCATAATAAGGATGGACTTCATTCTCAAGCTGATCTACAAGAGGCAGCAGGTTCTTCAGCTTTCTGTGGCCCTAAGCAATCTGCATCTTTTATAGTCCTCTATTTAGAATACTAAATTGATATGTTGACCCAGTTAATGAGTTGTTTTTGACTGAGATCTTGTCAAACCTTCATGAGCAGCTGTGTTTTCACATTTCTGAAAAGTTACAATTATTGTTTCAATAAAATTATGTGTATGGACAGTGATGTAAGTTCTTGCCATGCTATGCGACTTTGAAATACTGACCTTTCCTTGCAGTTTGGCGTTGGTGGGTGCCTTACATCATCATCAGCAGATTCTTCCTCATATGCTAAAAATAATAGATGAGGATTAGCACACCACATAACCACTAATGAAATTGAATAATATTTCATTTCTATACAGACGAAAATATGATTGTGCAAACATTAACTTCTTTAGCTAGGAATCCATAGCTTTTTAATAATTTTGCAGTTTACTTCTTTTTTTACAGATGTTTCTACTAATCAGAAAAAAGAACATTATATAACATATTGAAAGTATATTTGGGATTCCAGTAAGTAAGTATGATTGATTTAGTACAAATGTATTCTCATTCTCTCTCACACACACACACACTCTCTCTGAACTTGTCATGTACATATTCCAGTCTTTGTTTTTCAGTGCAGCTCTTCCCTTTCCATTCTTAATGATACATGTTTTATATGGCAACACAACACACACACATAATGAACCCCCATTGGCACCATCCTTCATGAAATGTATGAAACTCTACTTACACCAAGCAAGCTCCAGATGGAATGGTACCAGTTATAGTTTTTCTTCTTCCTAGGTACACAGATGCACTTCCTTATGGCACTCAGTTTCTCTAAATATATGAGCATGGTCCTTGTACAAGATTTTTTCATTTACTCTGAGAAGATTAAATCTCAGAATTTCAAAATTAATCTTTCATATGATGTGTGATACTCTTTCCGTATTTTCACTTATAGAATTTCTGAGTTTTCTGTATAGAATTTTGCTGATAGCACAAACTCACTTCAAATCATGCTGAACTACTTCTGCAGCTTCAATCTGTTATGTACTCTGCAGAGAACATTTTCCTTTGGTTCATCAGTCATCTGACAGGTTTGTTGTGACATCTCATCATTCATTCACTGTATTTCATAGATCCTATCAAGCAGGAGAACCTTCAGAGATGTGGAATACGTCAAGATATACATTTAACATAAGACAAGAACATCATAGAAACTTTATCTGTACACAGTATTAACAGTAATCTATCATTATACTGCTTAATGTTATTCCCACTTATTAACTCTAAATTTAATTGAGTAAATTGTTAAGAAAGCTGCTACTTTGAGAAAAGCTGCTACCTCCTCAGAAACTCCCCATTTGTTTGTTGTATTTGTTCCAGTCTCTGTATGATTATCTGATAGCTTAACACATGTCCTATCATCCTATCCCTACTTTTGGTTAGTGTTTTATTATATTCCTTTTGTTATCAGTTCTACAGATGAGCTTCGGTTCTATTACCATTCTGTGTAATTTTAAACAACCTTCTTTAACACACATCTCAAATGTTTTTATTGTTGTTTTTTATTATTTTCCCACACTCCGTGATTTACTTTCATACTACACTATGCTCCAGATACATAATCTCAGAAATTTCTTTCTCTAACTGAGGCCTACATGTGATACTGGTAGATCTTTTTTTTGAGAAGGAATGCTTGATAACAAAACATTGGCTCCAGGGATTTTTATGCTCCAATTCTAATACATATAAACCGTAAAATTGTTGTCAGTAACAAGAGTGAATTTAGTATGAACTCAGAAATTCACAACGACAATAGTAGAAACAGATGCAATTTCCCTATAGACTATGCATCCCACAACAGAGTTCAGAATACAGTTTTATACTGTGGTGTGAAAGTCTAACAGGTCAGCGGTGGACATTAGGAGGGAAACTGAAACTCACCAAACATACAATATATCTGAATATTTGGATCCAGAAAAGTAAATTCTTCCTAACACTAATATTTGTATCAGACAGATATTGATTTTGTTAGTTAAAATGCTTTGTTTGAAGTAGTAGATAATAACGGCAACTAAGTGGATAGAAAGATGAACTTTTTTTTTGTCAAATTAGTTGTTCTTCTAACATAGCAAGATATCAGTTTCAAGTGAGTGACACTAGTCATAAACTGCTGTTACTTTTTTTTTTTTTTTACTGAAGTAGCCAGCAATGGTTCCTTCTGCCTGTTAATGTATAACTTGACTCGTTCCACATTCTTGAAGGCCTTCCTTCATTATAGGATTTACAGAGCATGATATGTCAATGACTGAATGAATGAATGCATCTCTTTGTATGTTTTAGTGTGCCTTTTGTTTCCTTCTCTCTTTGTTTATCGTGTAATTTTTGCTCCCAAAATTTCATTATGTTTACTGTATAGTCACCAGATTTTATGTCAGGTTTGCTGCTAATCTCATTTCTGCTGCTCCTCAATACTTTCAGCTCTCTTTGATTTACATTCCATCCAAATTCTGTGCTCAATGAGTAATCAAAGCCATTCAGCAGGTCCTGCAGTTCTTCTTCACTTTCACAAAAGATTGCAATATTTGATAATCCTACTGGTATCCTTTCACCCCATGTTTTAATCCAATTTCTAATTGTTTCTTTAATTTTGTTCATTGTTTTATCTTCTTATCTGAAAATAGAAGAATACAGGAGAAAGACTGCATAGCTGCTTTACACTGTTTTTAATCTATTGGTCTTCCTTCTTATTGTTCCCTCTTGTCCCCATTTGCCTAAGGATTTCAAACTTATGGCACCACTTTAGAATGTTGCCTACTTTCCCTGAGTTGTTGAATTGCTTGTAAGTATCTTGATTTTGACTAAGCCTTATTACATTTATCAATCATTATGTCAGAACTGCCTTTCTAGTGCCTTTATCTTTTCTGAAGCAAAACTAATTAACATTTGGCAGATGCTAAATTTTTGGGTTATTTTGTTAATTACTTCTATGGAACCTTACACGTCCTTATTCTATCCTCACCTTTTGTAGGTGAAGAGTATTAATCCTAGAGATGCCTTTGAAGTTTGAAGGTCACTTTTTTGTGATGTGCTTTAATACATATTATTTCTTACACCACTAAAATCAAATTTATTGCAGATCTGGAGTGTCTTTCATATGAAAATCTACAAAACAGAAAATTTATTCGACCAAAACCTAGTACCATGAAGGTTATTGATTTGTAATTATTCAACACATTTGTTGGCACTAAAAGTGTTAAGAAATAACAGTGCAGTAAAATCTGATACAACTCACAGTTATTTTTTTTAATGCTGTTCCTGGAAGGTGAACTGTGTCTTGAGCTGTTCCTTTGACCTTGATTTCGACCACCAGATGAAGTAGTACTCATAGCAGAACCCATAGACTGAGTTCTTGTGCAGCATCTGTATGACATTGTGTTTATTATATTAATATGATTAGTAATTATTGTGCCCACAAATACAGAAAATTACTTTTATGACTGATACCACTACAACTGCTGTCAAACTTGTTTCACACTGTAACAATGGCTGAAACAGTACCCATATGAAATGGCAGAGGAGAATAGCAGGTAAGAGACCTAGTTGTTGGTATATGAAAAAAGATCTGAGTAGCTGAAAAAGTTCTCTGTAAGAGGATTAGGATGGCTGCAAACAAAGAATACTGATGTCTAAAATGTTAAATGCTCATTCTTAATACATCGGGAGTTGGAAACTGTCTTTGATGATTATGTTATTTGTAAGTGACAATGTCAAAGCTGTTGTCCCAGTTACTGGAATAAAGGCAAAAGTGCTGTTACTGTAATTACAGGATGAGCACTGATTTAAGCCAAGATGGAGTGAGTATTTTTGTCATAACATCCTGCAGGCAATACTTCTTGACTCAATGGGTCAAGAAGTTAATGTCTTACATTACTTTAAATCCATTCAAACTGTCATACTGAACATGTTCTCTTCAAAAATTACACCACATATATTTCAAATCACCTCAACTTTTTTTAAAAAAATGTATGTAGCAGTCCGTGGTGTAAGGCATTGCAATAATTAGTGCAAAAATAAAATATTATTGTAAGTATTTTAAGGTCTCTGAAAGTAATTAAATATGTTATGTAAAGTAATGTAATTATGCAAAATTAATATTTGTAATCTTAAAATTAAAGGAAAATCTCCTATGCATCTTCTTTTAAAATAACTTCATTCTGATGAGTTAATGAAGTATGAAATTTATTAAAGGGTGTATGTTCAATCTAATTTGTGAAATTATAATAATGAGAAATTTGTGTTTTAATCATAAAAGGAGGTAATAAACTTCCATATGATGCTGTTTGTGATATGTGGGATGCCCAAGATACTGTTGCTTTTTTTAAAATTTTATTGTACACATCTAGTTCTGTAGAACCAAATTGAGAGGCAAATCTTCATGGTCATGGAACATCTCTGTGCATGAAATTACAACAAAAAATAGTAAAAGATAAAATAAAATGTTTATAAATCTTAAAAAGATGACAATCCATGAGTTTATATAAATACCATCAACAATATAACACAGGATTCAGCTTAATTTTTCAAGGAACTCCTCAACAGAATAGAAAGAATGATCCAAGAGGAAACTATCCAGTTTACATTTGAAAGTGCATGGATTACTGCTAAGATTTTTAGATTCCTGTGGTAGCTTATTGAATATGGATGCAGCAGAACAGCAGTGTGGTCTCAGCTCTCTGAGACTGTAGATGTGTGTGCAAATTGTGTTTGTGTGTGTGTGTGTGTGTGTGTGTGTGTGTGTGTGTGTGTGTGTATGTGTGTGTGTGTGTGTGTGTGTGCATGTGTGTCTACTGCTGACAAAGGCCTTAAGGGCCGAAAGCTTTAGTTGTGTGAATCTTTTTATTGTGCACATCGCGACTCAGCATATCCGCTATATGGTGAGTAGCAACTTTCCTTCTCCGGTATTGTTACATTCCATCCTGGATTTTCCATTGTTTGATTACATCTTCAGAGTATGGTTTATTAGCTGAATTTCATAATTTGTTTCCACATGAGTGGGAAATGATTGAGATTATGCCAGAAAGCAAGATTTTGTGTGGGACTGGAAATGTAACAGGCTATTAATTAACTTCCCAAGTGTACTCAAATAATTAATTACTACTTTAGCTCGCTACTAACTGGAGTTTCTCACTTACAGATACTTAGAAATTAATGGAATTTTGAACTACTTACTACCCACAATTCCTCACAACTCAACCATGTTCACGGCGCAGTGAATCAGCTACAGTAAACAGTCCTATGCCGTGGCAACTTAATCATGAAAAAAGTGAATAACATAGTGAGAGGATGTTTGAGACATTTCAATGTCTTTTTAATGTCAAATTATTATCAGCTGTTCAGTGAGTGCAAAAATGCAATTTATTAGGTGTAGATGTATCAACACTTCAGTCTGTTCATGCTGTACATTGTGTTAGTTATGGGATACCCCAGAAGTAACAAAATAATCAGTACAAATATTGTTTTATGGAGACAATTACTACTAACAGAATACAGTCAAATTGAATTTAATTGTTTCATTTGGTTATCTTTTTCGCTAAATGGAAATCATGATGGTAATGAAAGAAATTTAATTAACAGTACATCTGAACACATAACAGTTTGTTACCATTTGTTTCTGGGGAAAATAAATGAGAGGAACAAATAATCTACTATTGCACAAATAATAATGATGCTCAATGAAATAAAAAGACAGTGTGCTGTATTTTGAAACTGATGGCTTTTAGTTAATTCATAATGAATATTAATACTACCAGAAAATGTGTAATTATACATTAATTTAAGAGCAACCAAAGTGATAGCCACTTATCCTGATCTCCCATTCTTGAAGTAAATATTTTTGTCAGTTTTTCTAAACTGGTGTAACCATTCTCATTTTTTACGTAATTTTATTTCTTATGTGCACAGGTCTTGGAATTAATTTGCAATGAACATACACTTTCAAGGATGAAGCTCTGTAACATGGTTCATCAGTAAAAAAACTACAACCCACTATGAAGATTTAACAATTACAGTATACCAGTAAACCCCAGATACTTCGAATAATCAAACTCTCTTGTATAAAACAGCTTCAAATGTCACATAACTTTACAAATAAGATACTGCGTTATATATTTGAAATAAGTACATAAGCAAGGAAAAAATCTGGAAAAGGTTTGAAATTATGCATAAAGTTGTTTGGAACTCAAAAAGTGTCTTCATTATGAAACACTGGATGGATATAGTCTGGGTCACTTGCACTCCACTTTAAGCAAAAGCTAGTTCTTCATACACCTCAAAGTTTATGAAGATGTATCTCCTGAAATATGTGATATACAATGATATAATTTTGCAGGTACTTTTAGAAGAATATGTGGATACTGTATGCAAACTGCATTACAAAAAGAGTTTGTAATAAAGAAGTAATAAATTAAAATGTCATGTCTGATGCTCAAGTTTTACTTCATGAACAGTGCTAAATGTAGTAGCCAAGAAACTTTTTCCTTTCATCATTTGGGAGTGGGAGGTGTGGTTGTCAGTGACAAAAAATTTCATAAAGGTTTGAAATTATGTTCATAGTTTGCTGCAAATTGCTAAGTGTTCTCATTCTCAAATACTGGATAATAAATAAAATAAAAAAATAAAGTCTGGGTATTTGCACACAGTCAGTTTCACTGCCTTAGAACAGACATATAGTATCTAACCATAATATCTGTCATACTGTGTTAAAATTTTGACATAAGATTATATCTCTTAATGATTAGATTATAACAGCATTTAAAAATTTTAAATTCTTAAATTCAGTTAAAAACAAAGCAAAATACTGAAAATAACATTTTTGTTGCCCTGGAAGCCATTAGATAGGCAACCTGAAACTGATACATGGTTCTGGGATAGCTGCTTAGTAATACAGATAATGGCCCTTTCATTAGTATTAATATTATTGGAGCTCTGTTGTTTTCCATTGTTTGAATTTTGCTTCTGTTTCAAAAAGATTGCTTTTGCACATTTGTGTTTGTTTGGTGCCTCTGCAATGCTGTTTGAGTTTATGAGGAATACTAAGTGGACTGAGGTGTGAATGGGAATTTGGACTGAGCAGGGAGGTGTGCTAGGGTAGTCCATGCAGTTGTGCACAACCCCTGTGCCAGGGTGATGTAGTGGTTACCACACCTGCGTAATCCGCAGGAGACCTGGGTTTGGTGTAAATTTTTATTCATCATTTCAGTCTGCATATGTGTATTTGAGTTTTTTAATTATTGATTGTTTCATTGCTTTCTTTGTTTCTTAACTCTATATATTTCTACTTTATAGTGATTTACAAATTATAGGTGTAGATATAAAACATTTGTCTGCATTATGTATTTTGGAATAGTTTTTGCTTTCTTTCTCTGATGTCACTGGGACATGGATTTCTCTGATGTCATTGGGTCATGAACTTCCTCTTGTTGTTGGCCTAAGAGCTAAATTTCTTTACATTTTCACATATGTTTGCCCGTATAGATATTACACACTTGCAGCAGTACCATACTGCAGCCATATGAAAAATTATTTTACACCATATTGGAAGACTTTACAAATAAACTATCCTTATTAACAAAACACCAGCATGGTTTTAGAAAGCAAAATACAACTACCACAGCTATTTATGAGTATCTCATTAAAACCTTAAAAGCACTGGATAATAAGGAAATCACTACTGGTCTCTTTTTAGATTTATCCGAAGCCTTTGATGTAATTGACCATACCATACTCCTTAAGAAGTTAGCAAATAAAGGTATAAGAGGAATTGCAAACAAATGGTTAGAATCTTACCTGTCAAACAGATTTCAAAAAGTTGAAATTAATTTTGAAAAAAAAGAATACAACCACCCATCAATCTACTGTCCACTCCTCTGACACAATGCCTATTAGATATCGTGTGCCACAAGGCTCAATCCTGGCACCCATACTATTTCTGCTATATATTGATGATATAAGCATGAAGCTTGCTACAGGACATACCACACTATTTGCCGATGACACGAGTATACTAATAACAGGTACTGATACAGAGGACCACAACCAAAAAATTAAACTGCTTATGTCGTCACTCAGCAAATGGTTCAACGAGAACAAACTGATTATAAATATACAGAAAACAATGTACATCAACTTCAGACTCTCATCCCAAAAACAAGAAATGCCTGATGTGATTCTGAATAACCAAGAGCTTATGTGTGTGGACTCTGTCAAGTTTCTTGGCATATGGTTTGAAGAAAATCTTAAGTGGGAGACTCACACAAATTATATCTCAAAAAAGCTATCAACTGTGTGTTACATTTTAAGGATACTCAAAAAAATCAGTCACAAAATCTGTTCTCATACATGTATATTATGCTTACTTCCATTCTACATTACAGTACAGAATCATATTTTGGGGGAACTCACCTGGAGGTAGATATATTTTCAAAATGCAAAAAAAGGCAATACGCATAATATGTAATCTAAGACATAACGAATCATGCAGACAACATTTCAAAACAAATGGCATTATGACACTGCCCTCTGCTTAGGTTTATAATATCATCTCACTTGTCAAGTCATAGCTGTTAAACAATGAGTGCACACTAAAATTCATTGGGGATATTCATAACTATGCAACAAGGCAGCAGTCTGACCTACATATGATTCAGTCCAGAACTACCCACTACCAAAAAAGTGTTTTAAATGTTGGGATACAAATGTATAATAATTTACCAAATGAAATCAAAGCAACAAAGAACCCGAGGGCCTTCACACATAAGTTAAAAAAATATCTCTTGGACCGTTGCTTTTATGCAGTTGATCATTTTTTTGAAAGGGGTTAAAATTGTAAACAATTTTATGATAAATGTTCAATTAGGTCTGAAATTTATATACTGTGCATGTCTATGAAATATACTGGATTATTGTATACTGTGCATGTCTATGAAATACACTGGAATACTTTACTATTACATTTGTATTGGCTGTTTGTATTTTACCATACAACATTTGTATTTACCGTTTTGTTAAAGACAGCTAACGTCCTCATTACAAAATAATGTAAAATCAATTTATTAAAAATTACTTGCAAATATGTTCTCTTGACCTGTCCAATATCGTATGTACAACCTTACAGTTCTGTGATTTGTATTAACTGTTTTGTTTAAGATAGATAATTTCCTTGCTACAAAATAATGTAAAAATCAATTTGTAAAAATTACTTGTAAATAGCTCTCTTGACCTGTCCAATATCATATGTACAGCTGTACAATACTATGATTGCCTGGATCAATAAAAATACAATACAATACAAACAGCATGGATTGGTACCTACCACATAGAGGAGGCATTGGGCAGCAGCAAGGTACATTGAGAGAGGATAGTTAGGTGTTATCAACTATTATACAGAATCCTTCTTCAGATGTAGACAAACATACACACACAACTTACACACAAATGGCCACTGTCGTGTTTTCTTCTACATCTGAAAGAGGGCTCTTTTGTGATAGCTTACAGTGCCTAACAGTCTTCTTTCAGTGTATCTGTCCACTACTCACCTCTGTGTGATGAGTAGCAATCTATTCTATTTCATGTTGCTGTTATTCCGTCTTAGATTTTCCAATGTTTGTCATTACATTTTGTGACAGATTAGAATTGCAAGCATTACTATATAAAATGCATCACCTTGTTGAGTGTCTGCTGCTAGACCCAGAGCTGGTGGCATGTGGCTGAGGATGTACTGGAGTCTGTGAATGTTGTGTGCCACCAGTAGTATTTGCAGCCTGATGCAGATCTGGGAGGGACTTATGATGTCTGCTGCAGCCAGATGTTCTGCAAGACAGAGAGTGCTCATCCCCGGCAACCTGTAGTCAGTAAATACAAAAAATTAATACCCAAGATGCAAAGAAATAAAGAGATTTGATACAGTATGTATTAATTTGTATGTGGATATACATATTAAAACATCAAAGATTTTAAATAATTTGTTGGGTTTGGGAGGACTGAGATTCAAATCACTGTCAGTCTCACCAGAATAATATTTTCCGTTGTTTACTGAATTGAAGTATAGTCACTTTGAAAAATACATGACTATTTTCTTTCCTCTTCTTTGTCTTATCCAAGTTTACACTGTGCCTCTAATGACCTTTTTGGTAATGGAATATTATACCCTAAATCTTCCTTCTTGCTGAAGAAAATGCACCAAACTCATTCATTCATGCACCATCTTCCATAAATTGTATATTAACTGCCAGAAGCAACCACTGCAGGCTCTTCTGTAAAGCAGCCAAATATGATTAGTGTTAATCCATTCACTTTGCTCACTTTGATAACTACAGGAATTTGTGTGTGTGTGTGTGTGTGTGTGTGTGTGTGTATGTGTGTGTGTGTGTGTGTCTGGATGCGTATACATAGAGGGTGTTTCAGAACTGATGGTCAGTAAGTCACACGTGGAAAGTACAGGCCAAAAGTAGATAAAAAGCCCCAATAAACATGGGTCCACAGATCAACCATTATCAAGATACAACACATTTTCTGTTGCATTTCATCAGTGTCTAGGAACATATGGGATCTCTAAATGTTAAAGTAGGTGTTCAAAATGTTGTGCATGCATTTGAATGCAACACTGAACTCGTCTCTGAAATGAGTTGTGTGAATCCTCTCAGGCAGTCCTGGAGAATTCTGTAAATGCTGGAAGGCTGCTTCAATCCGCAAGCATAAGTCCTCAAGAGAGTTGACCATGGTAGTTTAAACCAGATACCTTGGCAACAGCTGTTTTATGAGTCCTTGTATATTGGAGCTTTATAGCTACTTTTGGCCTGTTCTTTCCGTGTGTGAAATATTGACCATCACTTCTAAAACACCCTATATCAATTATGCATTGTTATAGAGTCTCCAGTCTAATATGCACAGTACCATGCAGCCACATTTACAGTATGCATTGAAAATGGTTTCCATTTGCCTCAACACATGCATGTACACACCGTTGCATGTTCTGTCTCACACATTTACATTGGCCGTGCTTCATCTGAACATTGTCAAAGACAGCATGAATATGCTGCTCCAGTGTGTCCACATCTGTAACGGGCTCTGCATGCACAGTGCTTTTGACATGGCCCCATAATCAGAAATTGCTCGAGTTGAGATGTGGTGAACAAGCAGGCCATGCAACTCAACCCCCTTGCCTGATCCATCGACCAGGGAAGACACGATTGAGATGCGTCCGGCCATTACCAGTGAAGGGGGCTGGAGCACAATCATGTAACAGCCACATAACCCTATGAATCAGCAATGGCACTTCTTCAAGCAGGGGAGGCAAAGTACTTGCAAGAAACGCCAATAGTTGCGACCTGTTAGGCAATGTTGAAGGAAGACTGGTCCTAAAATACAGTCACCAATTATGGCGGCCCACAAATTCTGGCTGCACCGATGCTGATGATTCACTGTCACCATACCATAGGGGTTCTGCATGCTATCCTACAGACTGACTGTTAGGAAAGTTGAAGATATCACTCCATGTAAAGAAGGCCCAATCTGTGAATAAGATGGATGACACAAATCCCAGAATTGTGGTTACCTGGTGAAGAGACCAGTGACAAAACTGCTCCCAATGTGGAAAGTCTGTCACTAGTAAGCCCTGCACACACTGAGTGATAAGGGTAGTAACAATTGTCATGGAGAATGTTCCATACGGTCGTCTGGCTTACCCTGTACTGGCGGGCCAACTGCCTGGTACTGACACTGAGGTCACCTTCCACAGTGTTTATCACATTTTCCTCAAAGTCTGATGTCCGAACATTGGAGTACATCCTTCCTGAAATGACCCTGTCTCAGACAAATGGCAAAACACTGTTGCAAATGTTGATTGCTGTGGTTGTTGTTGGTGGGGGTTGGTCTGCTGTTACAACCTTGCTGCCTGCTGCACAATTCCATTTGCCTTTCCACAAGTAAACACCATGTCAGGAAGTTCTTGATTTGAATATGGAAACATTGTGTACAATTTTGCATCACATCCACTACAAGGTGAGTCAACAAGAGATGGGAATTGGACACAACATTACCAATTACTATGAGGAGAGGGCATTAGGGTATAACGTATGAGGAACAGTACTACCCTCTAGAAGGAAGCTGTGCACACTGTAACTATGGCTGCATGGTACAGTGCCTGTTAGACCACTGTCTAGTATGATTAAATAAATGGCCTCCAGCATGGAAACCATGTGTTTCTGGACATAAGTTCATTAGATCTTTTTTATTCCATATCCTCTCATTGATCAATCCCATGAGTTTGTACAAAAGAGAGAGAGGGAAAGAGAGAGAGAGAGAAAGAGAGAAACTTAGCATAGGACACTTATCAGCTGTTTATATGCTGGTAAGGTTAAAACCTGTTTATTAAAAACATTAATGTGTTGATTGTAATTTATATCCCTGCGTCAAAACACACTAATAACGTATAGAAGTAATGGCTAATAAGGTAGTTTGTTACTTAAGTTGCGAATATTTGAAGATTTCTTATTTCCTGCCTGGTGTCTGCTGGCAATTCTGTTACTGACTTTTACTTCAGAATAAAAAGCTCATTCTGAATACTGGTCAGATATGCATATTCTATACAGAAATTCCTTTTATTTTTAGTATTGTGATTGCAAATTTCACAACACATCCTAAATTCACTCTTATTGGTAACCACAAATACCACTTGGTTGTAAAAGTGTTGGCACATAAGTATAAAAATCCAAAGTCCTGAAGAGGCTTCTGTAGGAGTTTAATTTTCAACTTTATTTAATATTCTTACAGCACACTTCTGTAAAATAACTACCTTTTTTTACTTACCTGCATTTCCTGAGAACGATAATCTTGAATGAAACTTTGCAAATAATGCTAGCAATCCCTTTTGTACGTCAACACAGTGAGCAGTTTAGAAATGCAAACCAGACAGAAAGGAGTTTTTTTGATAACTTATCCATTTGCTGTCATGAAGTCAGTTTATTATATATCATGATCCCTAATAACTTCACAAAATGAGCTTAATCTAGTGTGTACTCATTGATCTCTACTTATGGTTACTGTTCTTTGTTTTATATTTGTTTTGAACTGCATAGCATAAGTCTTTGAAAGATTAAAGGTAAAGCCGTTTGCTGCAAATCGGTTCTCAGCCTGTTCCCATTTTCTCCTGCCTATGGCTAGTATGGATACATTTGGTCCCTTTATCAGTGTATGTGTCCAATGTCGCAGTTCCTTAAGAGTTCTGCAAAGTTTCAGATAAATCATTTATGTAGGTCAAAAATATGAAACAGCCAAGCACTAACTTCATCGGATATCACTTTTAATCTTTCAATACGAGAGAAGGAAAGTTCCTTCTCACCATATAGCGGAGATGCTGAGCAGCGATAGGCACAATAAAAAGATTCACACAATCGTAGCTTTTGGCCATTAAGGCCTTTGTCAGCAGTAGACACACACACACACACACACACACACACACACACACACAAGTGCAACTTGCACACAGAGAGAGAGAGAGAGAATTGAACCTCATCTTCCACAACCTCTTTTGGTAAGGACATCATGACATAGGAAATCATCAAGTGGTGCCAGTGAATTGAGGAAACACAACAGAAAAAAGATGGGTTATGACTGCTGAATGTGGTCCCTAAGACAATTGTGGAAGACCACCATGACTTCCCCTCTTTCATACGCCAGACAGTAAGAGGAGAGATGCAGCAGTATGTATGGCAGTCATAAATGCTGGACTGAGTACTCAAGAGAGTACATGCTTTAATGTCAATCTGATACATCAAGAGGTAATAGAGAATGCTGAAGAACAAGTGTATCAGTTGTAAGCACCAATCTTCACCACCAGCTGAATGCACCAGAAAGAATGGGTTTGGAGTTATGCCACAGCTGTCAAATGACAGCCAGTACCTGACCAATACAGGTACAAATACCTCCTGTGCCAACCAGAATGACCTGCAGGAGAACAGGCATCTGGAGGACACAGGACAACATGCTTGTGTGTTTCCACTGCAGATGCCTTGGACATGTACGCTACTTCAGAGAAAGTAGGCGAGTTTGATGACTACTGTGCCACATCAACATTGACCATCACAATAGTTCTATTCATGCCAGTCAGCTGCAGCTGACTATAGTCAACCTGCGGCACGAAGCTCATCGTCATACCCTAGATGAGATCACTCCCCAACACACTATAGCCATTCCCCTACACTGTACAGGGGTAACAGCAGCTCGCCTAGCCTCCAAATTCAGGAATACTAAGCGAGGTGACCATTAATGGATGTGAGACCAGTACAGGTGGAAATATTCTTCAGACAACAGCCAACAAAATCTCGTGTCATCACTGACAGCCAACAAATCCACCCAATATTTGACTCTAGGGCTTCTTTTTCTGTAATATCGAATGCTTATCATTATCAGTTACAGAAGGCTGTGCTCTATGATACAAAAGCAACTATGCTGAATATTGCAAATGTGAAAAATGTCCAGTGAATAAGAACAAGTATTCCAAGAATAACTATCAATAATAGAGCACAGCCCTCTGAATGTATCATTTTAACAGAATGTAGCTATGATATTATTATTTAATGGGACTTCATCACAAACAATCATAGGCTGTGGAACATAAGAGCTTCAAATTGACAGAGCTATTCCAACAAGCACGCATAATAAGGATTTCTCTGGGTGGTTATTTATTGTTGAAGACATTATTATCCTGCTGTCATCAGTGAGATGAGTTCCAGCAGTCAATTCGATACTGAGGCTTACAATAGAAATCAAAATGTCAATAACAATCATAAGCATTGTATGTGGTCAAGGAGATCACTAATCATCATGAGCAACCACAACTCATTCCTAAAAGTATGTGTTTAGAAACAGCCAAACTGAAGAATCATGCTCCACTACCACTACAGACTTCGCAAGGGAGGCAGCTGCTGTGGAGCTGCCAATAGGATCTGACATGGCCTAGGTACAAGGTCAGTGATTAATAGCCATTTTGGATGCTTTCAAATCAAGAGTGGATAAAAGACGGACCAAACAGCCCATGATAAAACACCGTGTCAAGATTGGGTACTATCCACTAATTAGCCAGCACCCATACAAGGTGTTGCCAGCTGAATGCGGATAATCCCAGAGAAAGTGGAGCAGATGCTACAAGATGATATTGAATCTTCAGAGAATCCTTGTTCTCTCCGGTGGTCGATGTGAAGAAGAAGGATGACACATGTTCAGTTGTCAGCTATTGATAATTGAACAAAGTCATGAAGAAAGATATCTATCTGTTGCCATGCATTGGTGACACCTTAGACTGTTTGAAAGGAGCAAAGTATTTCTCAGTTGTGGACATACAGACAGGCTACTGACATATGGAGGTTGGCAAGGTGACCAGAAGAAGACACCATTCATAACTCCTGATGGCCTTTATGAGTTTGCCCTTTGAATATATGACAGATAATCTGCTTCCACACCTTTAATGAATGACATCTCATTACTGTCTGAATATTCAGTGTTTATACAAATAAGAGAATTCTGGATTATTCAATGTCTGTATAAAAAGCTGCAGATGTTTTAGTTTGTTGATGACCCTGTCTTCATGTTTGACTGTGGTTTCTACGTGACAATATATTTTGGGCTTGGTTCCTTCTTTGAAGAAAGTTTAATTCACAAAATGAGTTCTTTAAAACTGATTTGAATAGTTAAATTATTTACCTGTTATGTACACTTAGCTGCATTGTGGTGGACATATTTTATACTGGAATTATATTTGGTTTCAAAATCTTCCACATCATCCTCTGCAGTGGAATCTCCTGTCTGGGCCATGTAAAAGTTTCACGAATCAAGTTCATTATGTGCTGTAGGTCCTTATGCTTCAGAGTTGTATGAATTTTTCCATTATTCACAGATGTGTTTGAATGCCGGATATTACTTCTGTTTTAGTTGACAACTTTCTGTCTGTTATTACTAACTGTGACCTTTCTGACAGAAAATCACGAGGTGGTATTCAAGAGGCACGCAGTTTGGTTAGAAGATGCTTGTGAGAAATGGTGTCGAAAGCCTTCTGGAAATCTGAAAATATGGACTCAATTTGACATCCCCTGTTGATAGCACTCGTTACTTCATGAGTATAAAGGGCTAGTTGTGTTTTGCAAGAATGATATTTTCAGAATCTGTGCTGACTATTTTGAAAATGCCTGCCAAGCAATGGTTTCGTTATCTGAGGGAAAGGTAAAGGCAGGACAGATACTGAACATATTTTTAAATTAATTTTTATTTTATAATTTTTATCAATATAACCTTTAAATTAGTTTTAATTTTTATCAATATAACACTTAAATTGCAATAAATTTAAGCATGATTAATGGTCTGAAAATTGTACATTGTTACAGAAATTATTGCATTACAAAAGACTTTATGACAAAGGAACATTCTTATACAATGGCTTGTAAATGTCACGAAAATATTGAATGCCGCACAAGATGTCACAAAAGTGGGTAACAGATGGCCACATGCAAAAGACACTGAAAATGACATTCACTTTGTTATTTGATTTTCAAGTTTATTTTAAAACTGTCCACACAAACAACACATGTTCTCATAAAGAGTTATGATTCATGAGGTCATCTAGAACATCTTAAACACTGAATCCAATCAGAGATAGATGATACTGCTTGATAAAGTTCAAGGCACTCTACACATTCATTTTCTTCAAAATTTAATCAATTGGGGGAACTATTGTGTAGGGAAATATCATCATCATCATCATCATCTTTAACTGTGTCTTCAAACAGAAGCTTCTTTGACAGTTTTTTTCCTCTAGTTTTGGGGTTTTGATTTCTTTCAGCTGCTACATCTTTTTGTGCACAGACTTTTCCTTTTTTTCTTTCCTTCAGTGATTTTCTTTCTTTTCATTGCTATAAACTCACTGCATGTTACAGTCATTGATGACTGTTTTCTTTTGGATTTACTTCTCTGAAGTAGTGTAGGAACAGGTGAAATCTGTTCCAGCAGTTTTGACTGAGTTTCTCCATGAGGAGCCACTGAGTTGTCATTTACACTGCAACTGACGTGTGCAGTTGGTTGAACAGTAGTCAAATTTGTGCAATGTTTGCAAGTAGAAGGGTGTCCTGTAAACAAATTCATTTCAGGCAGTGTGCAATTTGCAGGGGGGGGATGGGGGGGATTTTCCCCCTCTGCATCAGACCATCCCCTCCTCTGGTATTAGTTTATGCATCCCAACCTGGGATGTTTATTTCCAGGCACTGGAGTAAAACTTTACATATAATTTAAATTTGTGGAGCCAAACACTGAAAGTTTTTAATACAGTCTTACTATTAATACTATTAATATGTTTGCTTATTAATTTTGAAAAAGTATTATGTAGTAGGTAAGCATTTCAAAACATTTAGAACAAAATGACAAGACGTCGCCCCAGCGTAAACGAGGCTTTAGAGCCAGGTCTGTATTGTATGGTGGATGTGATGTGTTGCGTACGAAACTGAAACCTGTGATCAGATCCAAACATCATGGAAAACTGTGAAGAGGTGTCATCCTACAGCAAGATAACGCTCGCCCACATTCTGCCAAATGGACAGACGACGCAATAAAGGAGTTGAGATTCGAGGTGCTGGAACATCCACCATACAGTTCAGACCTAGCTCCAAGCGATTTTCACATGTTTGGACCCTTAACGGAAGCACTACAGGGAAGAAGATTTGAAAGTGATGAAGACATTATTGCTGCAGTGCGGTGCGGTGCAACCGATAAATGTATTTCCTGATGAAATAAAAAAATTCATAAAATGTCGGGAAAACTGCATTGAAGTCCAGGGAGGTTACGTAGAAAAATAACGCATGTTTCAGTTTTCTATCATCAGAATAAGTACAGCTTTTCACAAATGTGCCTTTACGTTTTGAATTCCCCTTGTATACCTGTATGTAGATGATTTTGTAAATAAGCTTTACCTATAACGTACTTTTAAAGATATAACAAGGGATGGCTATTCTGATAGTGCTTACGCGTGAATAGTGAGTTTCGGCTTTAACATCTATTTATAAATAACTGTTTAATCATGGGTAACGCCACGGTCCAAGCTAGTAACATGTATAATTATACTAACCCCCTAAGACATCCCCCCCCACTGGTAAAAGCACAAATCGAGCACTGGTTTCAGGTATTGATGTTGATGGCTGATCTGGAGTGAAGTCTTTAGAGACATCTTCTATAGTTGGGAGTTCAGACTCAGTATTGTTAATGTCTGACACAGAGGCATGGTTAGGAATTTCTGCTCTATCAAGTGAGATAATTGCAATAGCTCTAAATACAGATACACCAATCTGGACAATTGCAGCATGAGTCCATGCCTTGAGTAACTCTCCAAACTTCTGCCTTGTAATTCTTCTGTCTTTGCTTGCATTAGCTACAATCCATGAATGACAAGGCTCTTTAAAGTAACATTTTAGCGACTTGAAAAATGATGGCCTAGTGGCTGGAAAAAGTGTGTCATATGACTAGGCAAACAAACTATTGATACTTCGTTTTCAGCAGCTTCATCCAAAAGAGTGACAGAAGTCATATGTAAGGCATCACCATCTACCAGATGGAGAGCAGGGCCAGGTGCCTTTCTAGAAAGGAAATTGTTTTTGAACCAATCCATGAAAATATCAGAGTTGACATTAGCGGAATGTTTTTTCATAACAACTGATCCTGGAGGCTTGTTATGTTCAATGTCTTGTTATTTTATTTAGTCTTCGCAAATACAGTACGGTGGTAAGTAATCTCCCTCAGCGTTACAGCAGCCAATAGCAGTTATTGTCTGTCTCTCCTTTTTCAACGGAAGTAATAACATAACATCTCTGCTTCTTGTGGCTGACACAGCCTTCCCATGCTCGTTGTTTAACTGGAGACCAGTTTCGTCTAAGTTGTAGATACTATCTGGTTTATCCGAAAGCCAATTTTCTGTCAACGTTTTTCGTCAGCGGATCAAAGTAAGAGTTCACTTCGTCTCTGTCCATTCCAATTCCTTTGGCAATATAAAACCTTTGCCCTTTTCTGATGCTTAAGTCTGTATTACACTCTAAAAATGAGAGAAGCCAATCTTTCCCTGCATGTTTCTTTCTTGACTGAAGTTATATTTCAGTTCCATTTGATCAGCTAAACTGAAAGCTATTTGTCTGAAGCATGACAGTTTGGGAGCAAAGCCACATGCTTGCAGTTTCTTTACATGGTGAACTAATTTCCTTCCTGCAGCTTCACCCAAGTATGATGTGGTCAGCATACCACTCTCCCAGCCGTTATGTCAGATAATGAGACTGGAGCCCACTACTTCTCAATCAAGTAGCTCCTCAGTTTGCCTCGCAAGGGCTGAGTGCACCCCGCTTGCCAACAGCGCTCGACAGACCGGATGGTCACCCAATCTACATCTACATCCATACTCCGTAAGCCACCTGACGGTGTGTGGCGGAGGGTACTTTGTGTACCTCTATCGGTTCTCCCTTCTATTCCAGTCTCGTACTGTTCGTGGGAAGAAAGATTGTCAGTATGCCTCTGTGTGGGCTCTAATCTCTCTGATTTTATCCTCATGGTCTCTTCGCGAGATATATGTAGGAGGGAGTAATATACTGCTTGATTCCTCGGTGAAGGTATGTTCTCGAAACTACAACAAAAGCCCATACCGAGCTACTGAGCGTCTCTCCTGCAGAGTCTTCCACTGGAGTTTATTTATCATCTCCGTAACGCTTTCGCGATTACTAAATGATCCTGTAATGTAGCGTGCTGCTCTCTGTTGGATATTCTCTGTCTCCTCTATCAACCCCACCTGGCATGGGTCCCACACTGGTGAGCAATATTCAAGCAGTGGGCAAACAAGTGTACTGTAACTTACTTCCTTTGTTTTCGGATTGCATTTCCTTAGGATTCTTCCAATGAATCTCAGTCTGGCATCTACTTTACCGACAATCAACTTTATATGATCATTCCATTTTAAATAGTTCCTAAAGCCTAGCCCCAGATAATTTATGGAATTAACTGCTTCCAGTTGCTGACATGCTATATTGTAGCTAAATGATAAACGATATTTCTTTCTATGTATTCGCAGCACATTACACTTGTCTACATTGAGATTCAATTGCCATTCCCTGCACCATGCGTCAATTCGTTGCAGATCCTCCTGCATTTCAGTACAATTTTCCATTGTTACAACCTCTCGATATACTACAGCATCATCCGCAAAAAGCCTCAGTGAACTTCCGATGTTATCCACAAGGTCATTTATGTATATTGTGAATAGCAAATAGCAACGGTCCTACGACACTCCCCTGCGGCACACCTGAAATCACTATTACTTCGAAAGACTTCAAGTGCTAGCCCAGCCTGATAGTGCTTAACGTTGATGATCTGGTGGGAACCGGTCTTACCACTGCGGCCAGGCAAGTGGCTAAAAATATAGAGGGTGTTTCAAAATGAATATACGGGTTTTATCGCTTTGTAGCATTTATTATATTCAACTTACAACTATAAATTGTACATCAAATAAAAGAGCAACTCAAACAGTTCTGTTTGTATATCTTTGCGCAAAGGGAAGAGTATGGGATAACCAAGAGTAACTGAAGAATGCGCTGAACGAGTGAGAGAGTTTCACGCGGAGACCCAAGAAACTCGTTCGGAAGGCTAGTCGTGAATTAGCAATTCCAGTGAGTCTGTGTAGAAACTTTTCACGAGATGCTTAAGCTACATCCTTATCGTGTTCAGTTATTGCAAGTTCTAAAGCCTACAGACTATAGTTTACATGCCAGCTTTGCAAACGAAATGTTGCTGCATGATGATGAAGGTCTTCTGGATCGTGTCGTCTTCAGTGATGAATCAACACTTTGCCTAAGTGGAGTTGGGGAAACATGTGCGCAACGGGGGGAGGGGGGGGGGGGTGTCACCCAGTTTACTGCTTCCAGTTTTTAGGTGAATCTGGTAAGACACTGATCACATACGTAAAGAGAGCGATCGTTATGAGGTAACGCCCCTAGAAATCGAAGCACGGTGATTTCAATATATACTAGGACTGCAGGCATGTATCTGCAAACTAACAAAAAAAATTAATTACATAACTTATTTTTTCGAGGTATTAATTAAAACTTGAGTGCTCCATGCAAAGCCTTCTAGATACAAGGCCTACACACAGCGGCCATATTGGCACGTGACGTCACAAACTGTTGGCCATCTTATCTGTAATCGGCAGTCCTGTTGGCGTGTATGTTGTGTTTCAAGTGTGTGCCACGTGAAAGTGATATATATATATTTCATACAATATTCGCATACAGTTCTTCGAAGTACGGGAAACAAGTGTTGCGTTCCCCTTTTGCCAGGGAAATTATAAATCCCAAAAAGGCATGGAATTGCACGTGTTTCGATTTCCCAAATGTGTGAAGTTGAGAAATTGCTGGATTGCAGCTATTTCTAGACAGGAATTTGTGTCTACGCATCATTCAAGGGTAAGTAAAGGACAAAAAATTTATAGCGTGTTATTTGTTTCAATTGCACCACATTTGCCAATTGTTTTTAAAAGCAGTTATGTATCATGTACCAGTATAATTTGTTTCTTAATTCTGGACCATTGCTGCGAGGTTAATATGAAGCAACTATTGTCACACAGAATAGTTATACCAATTAGTGTGTCTCGAAAATGTTTAGTATTCCTTATCATTCCTACCAGATTATTGAGTTTCCAGTACTTTTGTTTGGAAGAGCTACAGAATGATTTTGTTCAGTTTTACATATTCATCTATTCGGAAATAATTTCAATATGAGTAAACTACCTCAGAAAATTGCTTTAATGAATTCAGTGTTCGACAGATTAAGCAGTATAGAAACCAGGGTTTTGATGTAAGTGCATTGTGATTAAATTAACAGCACTCTGTGACACGAATTTAGGTCAAGGATATAGGAGAAACAATCTTTTCGTGTTTAAGGTTCTAAACTTCTGGAGAAACAGGGAAATAAAATATTTTTTCGGGTTTTTTGATTTATTAAACATTGTCAGGAGGTGCTCCATTTCGTCGAATGATTTGAGTTTCGTGTGAGGTCAGCAAATATTGAACTGGAGAGGAAAATTTACGAAAAAAAACAGGGAAACAAATTCTTAAATTCTGTAGGAGCTGCAGCTGCTTTATTTAAAACCGAAAACGTCTGCTCGTTACTGCATACTGCCGATTTTTTACTGCAAGAAAACGTAGCTCATAAGGTGAAAGATAGAATTTAAAATTACAGTTTGTATTCAAGCCTAGAAACGCGTATTTCATGCAGATTGTCAAAATAATTGTACATCTTGAAATAACATAGGACAGATTTTTTCAGTTACTTTACGAAATGATATAAATTTCCATACTTTAATTACAAGGACACGTAGAAGAGGAAGGCACGAGAATCCCTATGCGGTCTCAGCTCTAAAACTCGTAAAGTTCGTACAGCTGCAGAGTGCTTAACAGGAGCGTTCCGGTACAGACCTGGCCATCAGTATGTGACGTCACAAGCGTGCGCGCAGGCCTGTAGTCTAGGTGGTGTTGCTCCATGTGGGATGAACTCCATTCCTTCTGTGTCGAGCGTTGATTCTTTTCAGTAGAATGCAGTCCAGTTACAAGATTTTCTCTTAAAAGGTCTAAATACGTGCAAACGGCTTACCGTTTTGACTTCGGAATCGTCCCACGGAGGCGAGAGCGGTGGCGGCGGCGTGGGTGCAGTCGGAGGCGAAGTAGAGGGTGGCACGAAGACGTTCTCCTTGGAGTCCGCATTGAGGAGGCGGCGCAGCTTGGTCTGTAGTTGGTCGCCCCCGGTGGCGTGTGGCCCACTGCGGCGCTGTGCGGGGGCGGCGGCACGGGGGCTGCGAGGTGGCACGGGAGGCGGGGCTGGCCGGGGGCCCTGGCCCGGGCTCGCGAGTACCTGCGTGGTCGCCGCCTGCTGTTGCTGGTGGTGGTGGTGCTGCTGCTGCTGGTGCTGGTGGTGGTGGTGGTGCTGGTGGATATCTGCAACATACAGATGCACTCGTGGGGGAGAGGCGTTCATTTTACAATAATATATCTGTATCTACATCAGAAAGGTGGGAATTTCAGGAGATGTGACATGGATAAACTGAAAGAACCAGAGGTTGTACAGAGTTTCAGGGAGAGCATAAGGGAACAATTGACAGGAATGGGGGAAAGAAATACAGTAGAAGAAGAATGGGTAGCTCTGAGAGACGACATAGTGAAGTTAGCAGAGGATCAAGTAGGTAAAAAGACAAGGGCTAGTAGAAATCCTTGGGTAACAGAAGAGATACTGAATTTAATTCATGAAAGGAGAAAATACAAAAATGCAGTAAGTGAAGCAGGCAAAAAGGAATACAAACGTCTCAAAAATGAGATCGACAGGAAGTGCAAAATGGCTAAGCAGGGATAGCTAGAGGACAAATGTAAGGATGTAGAGACTTACCTCACTAGGGGTAAGATAGATACTGCCTACAGGAAAATTAAAGAGACCTTTGGAGAAAAGAGAACCACTAGCATGAATATCAAGAGCTCAGATGGAAACCCAGTTCTAAGCAAAGAAGGGAAAGCAGAAAGGTGGAAGGAGTATATAGAGGGTCTACACAAGGGCGATGTACTTGAGGACAATATTATGGAAATGGAAGAGGATGTAGAAGAAGATGAAATGGGCGATACGATACTGCGTGAAGATTTTGACAGATCACTGAAAGACGTGAGTCGATACAAGGCCTCGGGAGTACACAACATTCCATTAGAACTACTGACAGCCTTTTGAGAGCCAGTCCTGACAAAACTCTACCATCTGGTGAGCAAGATGTATGAGACAGGCGAAATACCCTCAGACTTCAAGAAGAATATAATAATTCCAATCCCAAAGAAAGCAGGTGTTGACAGATGTGAAAATTACCGAACTATGAGTTTAATAAGTCACAGCTGCAAAATACTAATGCGAATTCTTTACAGACGAATGGAAAAACTAGTAGAAGCCGACCTCGGGGAAGATCAGTTTGGATTCCGTAGAAATGTTGGAACACGTGAGGCAATACTGACCTTACGCCTTATCTTAGAAGAAAGATTAAGGAAAGGCAAACCTACGTTTCCAGCATTTGTAGACTTAGAGAAAGCTTTTGACAATGTTGACTGGAATACTCTCTTTCAAATTCTAAAGGTGGCATGGGTAAAATACAGGGAGCGAAAGGCTATTTACAATTTGTACAGAAACCAGATGGCAGTTATAAGAGTCGAGGGGCACGAAAGGGAAGCAGTGGTTTGGAAGGGAGTGAGACAGGGTTGTAGCCTCCCCCCGATGTTATTCAATCTGTATATTGAGCAAGCAAAAACAAAAGAAAAATTTGGAGTAGGTATTAAAATCCATGGAGAAGATATAAAAACTTTGAGTTTCGCCGATGACATTGTAATTCTGTCAGAGACAGCAAAGGATTTGGAAGAGCAGTTGAACGGAATGGACAGTGTCTTGAAAGGAGGATATAAGATGAACATCAACTAAAGCAAAACGAGGATAATGGAATGTAGTCGAATTAAGTCAGATGACGATGAGGGAATTAGATTAGGAAATGAGGCACTTAAAGTAGTAAAGGAGTTTTGCTATTTGGGGAGCAAAATAACTGATGATGATCGAAGTAGAGAGGATATAAAATGTAAACTGGCAATGGCAAGGAAAGCGTTTCTGAAGAAGAGGAATTTGTTAACATAGAGTATAGATTTAAGTGTCCGGAAGTTGTTTCTGAAAGTATTTGTATGGAGTGTAGCCATGTATGGAAGTGAAACATGGACGATAAATAGTTTGGACAGGAAGAGAATAGAAGCTTTCGAAATGTGGTGCTACAGAAGAATGCTGAAGATTAGATGGGTAGATCACGTAACTAATGAGGAGGTATTGAATAGAATAGGGGAGAAGAGGAGCTTGTGGCACAACTTGACAAGAAAAAGGGATCGGTTGGTAGGACACGTTCTCAGGCATCAAGGGATCACCAATTTAGCATTGGAGGGCAGCGTGGAGGGTAAAAATCGTAGAGGGAGATGACTACACTAAGGAGATTCAGAAGGATGTAGGTTGCAGTAAGTACTGGGAGATGAAGAAGCTTGCACAGGATAGAGCAGCATGCAGAGCTGCATCAAACCAGTCTCAGGACTGAAGACCACAACAACAACAACAAGTACTTACACCTGGGAGCCCTGAGGAGCCGCGGATCGACGCCCGGAGAGGCGGTGACTTGCAGGTGGCCAGAGTGCTTGAGCTGCTGCTGGCGGTCCAACACCGTCTCGGACTTCACGTAGAACGCCTTGCTTTCCTGAAGCAGTTCCACCGCGCTCTTCCTCTTGGCTGCAACAGAAACGGCGAGGTCGCACGGTCACAAGAGCGGCAAAATATAACAGGATAATTGTTGTAATCTGTGGGAGTTTTCAGGGTACTGGGTACAACTGCTATACTGTTTGTTAACTCTAAGTTGGCCGTTTGTCAGAAGAGCCATTGTTAGTGTAGGCGTCCTATCTTCTGTTCCTCTCTAACGATGTGGTGCCTGTTTTAATATACTCTAAGACAGTAAAAAAACGGACGAACCACGACGTAATTATCCGAATCGGACGGAAGTAGGTAGATGTAATGCATGTGTACACACAAACAAATGCTTACAGATTCAGAAAAATTGGATGATTATTTCAAGAGAAAGAGCTTCACAAATTGAGCAAGCCAGTAACGTGTTGGCACACCCCTGACCGTTATCCAAGCAATTATTAAGCTTGGCATTGATGGAAAGAGTTGTTGGATGTGCTCGTAAGGGATATAGTGGCAAATTCTTTAATGGCACTTAAGATCGTCAAAATCCCGAGCTGGTCGGAGGCCCTGCCCATATTTCTCCAAACGTGCTCAGATGGGGAGAGATCCAGTGACCTTGGTGGTCGAGATAGGGTCTCACAAGCACGAAGACAAGCGGTAGAAACTCTCGCAGTGTACTGTGGGCATCATCTTGTTGAAATGTAAGCCCAGGATGGCTTGCCATGAAGGGCAACAAAACGGGGGCGTAGAATATCGTCGGAATCCCACTGTGAATAGAATTGGGGAGAAGATAAGTTTGTGACACAACTTGACACGAAGAAGGGATCGATTGGTAGGACATGTTCTGAGGCATCAAGGGATCACCAATTTAGCATTGGAGGGCAGCGTGGAGGGTAAAAATCGTAGAGGGAGACCAAGAGATGAATACACTAAGGAGATTCAGAAGGATGTAGGCTGCAGTAGGTACTGGGAGAAGAAGAAGCTTGCACAGGATAGAGCTGCATCAAACCAGTCTCACGACTGAACACCACAACAATAACAACTACTGTGCTCTAAAGGTGCTGCGGATGGCAACCAAAGAGGTGCTGCTATGAAAATAAATGACACCTCAGACTACCATTTCTGGTTGTCGTGCTGTGTGGCGGGCGACAGTCGGTTTGGTACCCCACCGCTGTCCGGAGCTCTCCAGACACGTCTTCCCGGTCATCGGGGCTTAATTCGAAGCCGGCCTCATCACTGAAGACAGTTCTACTGTAGTCAATGAGATTCCAGCCCGAAGACGTCTCTAGAGACGCCCGAGACACCGGTGTGATACCAAAATCTTTGTCTGATTTCTGCCTTTAATACAGGAAATAAAAGGAATAAAAAGCGAAAATCGGTTATTACAGAAACCGGTTATTTGGAGCGGTTTTAACAAGTTAAACCGGAGTAGAAAAAAAACGATATAACCGAAAACCGTTTGTTTGAGCGACAACCGCCATCCCTAGGTGTGTATGCTGTATTCCAAGCCACGCAACGTGTAACACGGTTCCGCTTTTCCAAAAAGTAACTTTAATTTTGTAATACATTTTTGGGTTTTGTACTTGTTGTACTGGTCATTGCCCGAAGTTATTTGTTGTTGTTGTGATCTTCAGTCCAAAGACTAGTTTGAGGCAGCTCTCCAAGCTAATCCATCCCGTGTAAACGCCGGCCGCTGTGGACGAGCGGTTCTAGGCGCTTCAGTCCGGAACCGCGCGGCTGCTACGGTCGCAGGTTTGAATCCTGCCTCAGGCATGGATGTGTGTGATGTCCTTAGGTTAGTCAGGTTTAAATAGTTCTAAGTCTAGGGGACTGATGACCTCAGATGTTAAGTCCCATAGTGCTTAGAGCCATTTGAAGCATTTGAGCCTGTGAAAAAATCTTCATTTCTGCTAACTACTGCAAACTATATCCATTTAAATCTGCATATTGTAGTCAGACATTAGGCTCCCTCTACAATTTTGTACTCCACACTTCCCTCACTTGCCATTTTAACGATTCCTTCTTGCCCCGCAATGCGTGCCGTATCCAGCAAGATGGTGCAACATGCCAAGCGTCTAACGTAAGCTTGGGACGAGTTCATAATATCTTCACCGAAGAATGAAGTATCAGCAAAATTTATGGCCACCACGTTCGCCGGCTCTAATAACATGTGATTTTTTTTTTTGTGCGGGCACTTGAAGAGTATGGTCTACGACGCAAATCCTCACAGAATACAGGAACTGAAAGGCAACATCAGCCGTGAAACTGTCGCCATCGATATCCGAACTGTACGCCGGGTGTACCTGAATATGCTTAGACGTGCACTCCTTTGTGCTGATGTTGCAGCAGGGGATCACTTTCAACATCTTCCATAAATGTATTTTTCATAGTATTATTCGTTGCAAATAAATGGTAAGTACATGTTACTTCTACGTTTCTGTAATTACTGCATTTCCTTCATATTTACATCGGCTAATTTTATGTGCGCCACCATCTGTGTAAAGAGGAAACATCTCGAAATTATCTTGACCGATTTATTTCAAATTTTTACACGATATTTTAATAAACATTTGGACGGACATACTTGATACTTTTTTTTAAACAACGCCATTCAGCTTTTCTGTTCAACGCTGTGATGTGAAAATGTACACTTTCTTTTTCTTTCTCGCTGTCAGTTTTATTGACAATAGCAGGGCATTGAAACTATTAGACAAATGTTTCTTCTGTATATATTCTTCCTCCTTATACATAATTTTAAACGAAAGTTGTATACACAACTATAATATGCTGTTTCGCAGTCGGTTTGTACAGAAAACACGACAGTTGTATGTGTGGCTTAACGTCTCTAACTACTAGAACTTACATAGTTCTACCATTTCGCAGTTTACAACTACATAAAATACTGTCATTGCAGCTACTATCCTCACAGATCCAGCAGCACGAGAAATCTCTCACATCCCTTATACCAATGATTCCAACCGATATACCCATTTATATTTATTTTAAGAGATTTCAATTCCCAATCAAGTTTTCGTTGGTATAACAATAAAGGAGGCTCAAGATCAGCAAGGAGGGGGGCAACTGACGTAGAGAAAAGGAGAAGATGGACAAAAATAGGGAGGAGAAAGAGATTAGGATGTATTTCCAGCTCCCATGCATATTCGGCAATTGCGGAGCGTTTCCGGATTTGCTTGTTCTCTTATAATTGTAGTCAGGTATCTGAACAAGTTATTGGTAAACTTTTGCCCCCTGCATTTTATCCTTGCTACCTTTAATAACGAAGAGAATATTTCAGCCAACCTTGTCAAAATATTTCTCTAAATATAAAAGTGCTCTAAATGTAGCTTTGCCTTCCTTCCACTTATGTTCTAAGATATGTCTTAAGGTCAGTGTAAAAAGTCAGTATAGTCTCCTACATTTCTATGGAATCCGAACTGATCTTCACTGAGGTTGGTTCCTACGAATTTTTCCATTCTGTGATATACAATTAAAAAATAAAAGATTTTGATGACTAGATTTTTCCAGATTAATTCACATCTCAGGTTAGCTGATTTTGCAGCAAAAAGTTCAAAGAAGATGGTTCATTGCCCTGACTGCAACTTACAGAATAAGTGGGCAAATGCATGTGTCTGATACTTCAGGTAGTACGAAAAGAAACTAAAACAAAAATTCCGTGAGCTGCGTGTCGCATGTTTCTGGTGGAGTTAACGCAGACAGAGGGAATCCGAGAAGCCCGATAGAGAAACGGTGGAGTTTTCACAGCGCCATCGTTCTCCGTGGAAATCATTTGACGTCTCTGCAAAGCCCTTCACTGGCGGATGTCGGAGTAGAGGGGTGGGGACTGCATTCGCTGAGTCTGTTCCGCTAAAAGCTTTCTGAAAGGTTGACAGAAGCCATGTGCCTCGGGTATATACACCTGCGCTTTCTCCCTGGCGTCAAGCGCGTGTGCTGCTGCATCTCGTCAAATATCGTGAAGAATGCTATGAATTTCAGACCATACACATTTTCTTTTTTCCATCTAAAATTCTTATAGTCACCTGAAAATGAGAAGTACTGGTGAATTCTTAGCACACGTGGGTAATAAAGTGAAATTTAGGATTTTAAAGTTTTAATGTAGCTTCTAGGCAATGTAGGTACATATTTTCTTTGAAAAACATCTCATCAATCATGTAAATATTAAACTACTATTAAGAGACAATCAGCAGCTCTGCAGTACAACTGTCGAGGAAGCAACATTTTACTTGAAAATGTTCATTCGCTCGTCAGTCGAACTTTCCTGTGTGACAAAATACTGGCACGTTTGATTCGCTAATAACTAGGAGACTAATAATGCGTAAACAATGGCTGAGCCTATAACGGATGTATCATGTCTGAACGTGTTTGTCGCGCAGTATTTGCTTCTTCCTGTGACGTCATCGTACCACCGTAGGCGTATGCGCGTGTTACGAATTAGCTTTGTGTAGAGCGGATGTTTCCAAGCCGCGGGGCGCGTGCGGCCCAAAGAAAGTATCATTGTGGCTCAGGAAGTGAGCATTTATCACACAACTGGGCAAAAAAAATTCTATTTATGTAAACGATGATAAACTGAATATTTTTAATCTGCATCTCCCACCACACGATGCTGTTCTCTCGTCACGATTTTTTCAGAAGTTGTTAGTAGTGTTAAGTATATAATGTGCGGCCAGAAACTTGTCTTCTTCCAGTGTATTGTATTGTATTGTTTGGAACTGGGGACCTAGAAACGACGGAGAGGCTTCGTCCCCGCCGTAGCCCGCAGTGGTACACAACCCCACAACAGGCTGCACAGTCCACTCATCCCACCGCCGTCTCATACCGAACCCAGGATTATTGTGCTGTTCGGCCCCCAGTGGACCACGACCACAAGTTGCTGCACGAGCACGTGCGTTCTTAGTGTCAGAGGATGTCAGATTTTTGCCCTGGCCAGCCACATCACCAGACTTGTTGCCAATCGAATTGTGTGGAATATGGTGAAATGACAGGTGCAATGCTATGACCCAATGCCAACCACCACAGATGAACTTTGGAACCAAGTGAACGCAGCATGGATGGCTATACCAAAGGACGCCATTCGCGCTTTATACGCGTCGATGCCATCACGAATGGAACAAGTTTTCATGGCCCATGGCGGACCCTGTGCACACTAGGCAAAAGGACACATGCTGCACCGAGGTGACTGAAATGTTAATTATTTCTGCAGAACATACTAATGCACCTGTCCTGTGAATATGAACGTCCTATCTTTAGTTGTTCAAGGTGTTCTTTTTTTTCTGAACACGAGTGTAGTCTGTATGTTGCTGACGTCCTTGGTCTCCCCACAGTCACAGTCTGGTGATGATATGACGTGCATTCTACGGAGGTGTTATTGGTGGCAGCCGTGGTTGAATTTCAATCTGACAATGATCCTTACGAGATGCGATCTTACACGCCTTGCTCCATTCAGTTTTGGCCATGTCTCTGACTACAGCAATTAGGCCAATCGCTGGAATATTTCGCTCTTATAATCCATTCTTCATTGCATAGTTGGCAATTCGTGAGCTTTATCATTCCCCACAATCCTGGCGAGCCCATTGATGCATACAAATGCAAGTCTTGAACAGAAGTTATAAGATAAACAATAACATGAAATGCAGTCGAATTAAATCAGGCGATGCTAATAAAATTAGATTGAGAAATGATATACTGAAAGTAATAGATCAGTTTTGCTATTTGGTCACCAAAATAAGTTACTATGGCCGAAGTAGAGAGATATACAATGCATTGAGGCAGTATCGAAAAAAGCGTGTCTAAAAAAGAGAAATTTGCTAACACCGAATTTTAATTTGTGTTAGGAAGTCTTCTCTGAAGGTATTTGTACAGAGTGTAGTCTTGTACAGAATCGAAACGTGCACGATAAGCAGTCCAGAGAAGACGGGAATAAAAGCTTTTGGAATGTCGTGGTACAGAACAATGTTGAAAATTACATGGGTAGACCAATTAACTAATGAGAAGTACTGAATTTAACTGACAGAAAAAAAGATGTTTTACTAAAAGAAGGAATTGGTTAAAAGGACACAACAAGGAATTATCAATTTGGTACTGGAAGGAAGTGTGTGCGCGTTTCGGCGGGGAGTAAACTTTTTCTTTCTAATTTATTGGTTTTCGGTACACGCCCATACAGCGTTCTCAACATTTGGATGTGTATTATGACGAGACGAATGTAAAGACAACACAGCACCCAGTCCCCGAGCGGAGAAATCGAAGCCATGCCCCTTCGGTGAGCAGCCAGTAAGATTAAGGTTTGAGTGTGTTAAGCGGGTTCAAATGCATATCCGTTGCTGTAGTTTTTCAGACATAAAGAGACTTGCACAGAATAAACTAGCATGGAGAGCTGTATCAAACCAGAGTGGAGACCTCAACAGGAACAAAGCGAAAAAAAAGAAACACTATTCTCATCGCGCTCCGGAATGCAGAATCTCCGGTTCAGTAAGTTCGCAGACGATCGTTGTTAGAAATGCAGGAGTGTTTGGTAATAACGCGACTGGAACAGGAAAGGGAGGTAATGACAGTGGCACGTAAAGTGCCCTCCGCCACACACCGTTGGGTGGCTTGCGGAGTATAAATGTAGATGTAGAAATACGATCGTCGTAAACATTGCTAATTGTGGACTGAAAGAGGAGACACTGAAATTCAAGTAATGTCGAGGGGCTGACCAGCCAATAGATGCCTTGGACGTAGCTGACATTTTAGGATTGTTGGAGACACTAAAAGGAGACGGCACGAGCGTGGTGTCCGGGATTTGTCCGAAATTTTGTGTGGTGAAAGAGGACCCCTAACACCTCACGTGGTTAAAATATTAGGACGCACTACCTGGAAAATCCCGGGAAAAAGCGATCCAAAGTTCCTTAGGTGCCTTATGAGTATAAAATGTTAGTCCCTTGCCGAGTCGCCGTGTGGCCTAGATGTTTAGGGCTCGGACTCTTACGCCAGAGGTCTCGGTTTCTATTCCTCCTCTGGTACTTTGTTTTCTTTTGTTTCATTTTCTTTTGTTAACGCCGGCACGGTAGCTCAGCGTGTTCGGTCAGAGGGTTTAGCTCCCATCTTTAATAAAAAAACTGAGTGAAGGTATCAGCGAACAGCCTGAACGGATGTCATCGGACGTCCGCCACGAACAAATTCAACGAACACTATAGAACAAAATGAGATAAAAAAATAGATGTTTAGGGCTCCGACTCTCACGCCAGAGGTCTCGGGTTCTATTCCTCCTCTGGCATTTTTTTCTTTTGTTTCATTTTTTTTGTTATTCCACCAATTATTCAGAAAGTTTCCCAAACGTACATTATCTTTAACAAATTAGTTACATTATGGAATAAAAATTATTTTCTTTTTGTCCAACAACACAATTCATGGCGGTGGGTTTTCCATTTTTCATTGTAAAGTATATAAAGAGAATCATTGGGTTTTTAATCAGAATAACAAATTCGATTGGGAAACATCCAATTTTTATACATACGTATAATAATTATAAACAAGAACCGCAGTGGTAATTATCGTAAAAACAAAGAAAGCAATAATTTTTGCGACATCTTGCGCAACATATAAAAGCGGATTTTTTACACTCACAGGGCGTTTTCAATAAATCTGTACAAAAATATGCCCCATTAACATTTTCGAAAATGTTTTGAGTTTCTGATAATTTTGAGGCAAACCAGGCGTATTGAATCATGTCTCGGAATATTGGTGACGATAACTGATGGTGAATTATAAAATGAATTTTTATACAGTCTTCCCGGGAATTAATTTCACGATTCTCCTGCAACAATGCGCTGCAATTTTGCAAGCAACAGAAGGAAAAAAAAGTGCCGGAGGAGGAATCGAACCCGAGACCTCTGGCGTAAGGGTCCGACCGCTAACCATATAGGCCAAACGGCGGCTCGGCAATAGACTAACATTTTATACTCATAACGCACCTAAGAAACTTTGGATCGATTTTTCTCGGGATTTTCCGAGTAGTGCGTCCTAATATTTTAACCACGTGAGGTGTTAGGGGTCCTCTTTCACCACACAAAATTTCGGACAAATCCCGGACACCACGGTCGTGCCGTCTCCTTGCAAGATACATCAGCAGGGACCTTGTAAAAACGATCAAAAGCCTGACTTAGCCTTTTAAAACCCTACATGAGACGCGGAACAGAGTTTGCATAGCTCCAAGTACTGAGAGCCGGCGTGGCTGTGGTCGGGACGAGTGGCCGTGCGTGCTTGCGTGGCAGGGCGGGAAGGGTGAGACCTGACACGAAGGACTTTGCCCGGTGTCATGTTTCGGCAACGCCAAATCGGAGGGGCGCTACGTCGATCCCCAGCGATCGAATTTCAGCCACCTCCGCCACCGACCTGCTGCCACCGTGGAACGAAACAAAAGCTTTCAGCTCAGGGTTACACTTGAAGGATAAGGGGAAAGAAAGAGCTAAGTCAATTTTCTTCATAATAAAGTCAAGCAAAAAATATTTTTAAACATCAAAAGTTTATGTGGTACGGAATGTAAAACTTCAGCGTGATAATGATGATGTTTGGTTTGCGGGGTGCTCAACTGCGCGGTTATCAGCGCCCGTACAAATTCCCAACCTTTGCTCAGTCCAATCTCGCCACTTTCATGAATGATGATGAAATGATGAGGACAACAGAAACACCCAGTCATCTCGAGGCAGGTGAAAATCCCTGACCCCGCCGGGAATCGAACCAGGACCCCGTGGTCGGGAAGCGAGAACGCCACAGCAAGACCACGAGCTGCGGACTTTAGCGAGATAATGTACAGGAATGTTAACATACAGAGTGTATCATACTTAATACCGAAAACTAAACACGGGTGAAAGTATACGATAGAAGAACCAAAAAAAAACATGTCGGTAAACATTGCCTGCGAATGTGTGGTTACGAGCCACCACTGATGAAATGTTGTCCCAGTTACTACAAATGTACACTCTAAGACAGGGAAAACGACGCGCCACGGAGGAATTATCCGAAAGGGACGCAAATCGGTAGTTGTTGTGTACACGCACAGACAAACAAACGATCACAATTTCTGAAAAATTGGACGATTGGTTCAAGAGAAAAACCTTCACAAACTGAGCAAGTCCACCTCTGGCTATCATGCAGCAGGTATTCGGCTTGGGGCTGATGGACAGAACTGTTGGATGGCCTCCTGAGGGATATCGTGCCAAATTCTGTCCAATTGGCGCGTTAAATAGTCAAAATCCCGAGCTGGTTCGAGAGCCCTGCCCATAATGCTCCAAATGTTCTCAACTGGGGAGAATCCGGCGATCTTGCTGATCGACGTAGGGTTTGGCAAGCACGGAGACAAGCAATAGAAACCGTCGCCGTATTCGGGCGGGCATTATCTTGCTGAAATGTAAGCCCAGGATGGCTTGCAATGAAGGGCAAAAAAACGGGGCGTAGAATATCGTCGACGTACCATTGTGCTGTAATGGTACCGCGGATGACAACCAACGGGGAGCTGGTATGAAAAGAAATGACACCTCAGACCATGACTCCTGGTTGTTGAGCCGTAAGGCAGACGACATTCAGCTTGGTATTTCACCACTGTAAGGGGCGTCTCCAGACACGTCTTAATCATTTTTACCGAAGTTTCGACATCCTATATTTCGTGTGAAAAAATAACGGACCCACTTCATGTTAAGAGATATTAATTAATATTTAGGATGATATTTACTATAAAAGCTAATTTGCAAATGTGGGGAGTGGGGAGGGGTGGCGACAGGAAGGGCATCTGGTCACCCCTTAAACTGACCATGCCAAATCCGTTAATAACCACGACGACCCTGAGTCGATACAGGACAAGGGCACAAGAAAAGGACATAGAACCTACTCCTCATTGTGCAACGAATTGCGCTGTGACTCGCTAATTGAACACCCTACTTTTTTTGCTAGTAAATTCTACTGTACTTTTGTTGTTAATTAACCTGTTTTGGGTGACGCGTCTGAAGTAAAAGAAATATGAAAGATTTATATTACGTGATGACGTTGTTACGTCTGCCACAGACGGCCCTTGCCAGGCAGACTACACTGAAGACACCCCTGTGTACCATATAACATACACAAGCACTTGCAGGCGCAACCAAGAGGAAAACAATTCTTCAAAACAAACAGAACTTGCTAGAGACCAATGCGAACCTTTTTCTGCAGAGGTCACCTCACAGATACAGGGAAAGTTGGAGTACTCCGCCGACCTCCACCAGCTTTATAAAGCCAGCGCAGCAGCAGTACAGCCAGTTCCTCGCCGAGCTAGGACCAGCTCCGACGGACCTCACCGATTCTCTTGATGAATGGTCGTCTACAAGTGATTTGTTTTTGTGTGTATATAGTGATTGTTCGAGAAGTGTAGTTCAGTTTCAATAAACGACATTATACTGAGTGTTCTACAATACTGAGCATTCTTCAGTTTTTCCTCTTGGTTGCGCCTGCAAGTGCTTGTGTATGTTATATGGTACACAGGGGTGTCTTGAGTGTAGTCTGCTTGGCAGGGGCCGTCTGTGGCAGACGTAACAGACGTTTTCCAGGTGTTTCTAGAACAATAGAAACATGAAGATTAAAGTGTAACACCTCGCTGATGTCGAAGTCATTATAGACTGAACTGCATCTTAGCTGCAGCAGGATGACAGGAAGCATCGGTAACTGCCTTTTTTAAAAACAGCCCAGCATTATCATGCATACAGTTAGGGAAATCACAGAAGGCCTAATTCTTGAAGGCCGGTAGCGCATTTGGATCTTACAAGGAGATACACTATGTGATCAAAAGTATCCGGACACACCCAAAAACGTATGTTTTTCGTATTTGGTGCATTATGTTGGCACCTACTGCCAGTTGGTCCACATCAGCGACCTCAGTAGTCATTAGACATAGTGAGGGAGCAGGATGGGGCGCTCCGCGGAACTCACTTCGAACGTGGTCAGGTGATTGGGTGTCACTTGTGTCATACGTCTGTATGCGAGATTTCCACACTCCTAAACATCCATAGCTCCACTGTTTTCGATGTGATAGTGAATTGGAAAAGTGTAGGGACACGTAAAGCACAAAAGCGTACAGGCCGACCTCGTCTGTTGATAGGCAGAGACCACCGACGGTTGAAGAGGGGTCATAATGTGTAATAGGCAGACATCTACCCAGGCCATCACACAAGAATTCCAAACTGCATCAGGATCCACTGCAGGTACTATGACATTTAGGCGGTAGGTGAGAAAACTTGGATTTCATGGTCGAGAGGCTGCCCAAAAGCCACACATCACGCTGGTAAATGCCAAACGACGCCTCGCTTGGTGTAAGGAGCGTAAACAGTGGATGGCATGGTGTAGGTATGGCGAATGCCCGGTGAACGTGATCTGCCAGCGTGTGTAGTGCCAACAGCAAAATTCGGAGGCGGTGATGTTATGGTGTGGTCGTATTTTCGTGGAGGGGACCTGCAGCCCTTGTTGTTTTGCGTGTCACTATCACAGCACACGCCTACATTGATGTTTTAAGCACCTTCTTGCTTCCCACTGTTGAAGAGCAATTCGGCGATGGCGATTGTATCTTTCGACACGATCGAGCAGCTGTTCATTATGCACGGCCTGTGGCGGAGTGGGTACACAACAGTAACATCCCTGGAATGGACTAGTCTGCACAGAGTCCCGACATGAATCCTATAGAACACCTTTTGGATGTTTTGGAACGCCGACTTCGTGCCAGGCCTCACCGACTGACACAGATATCTCTCCTCAGTGCAGCACTTTGTGAAGAATGGGCTGCCATTCCCCAAGGAACTTTCCGGCACGTGATTGAACGTATGCCTGCGAGAGTGGAAGCTGTCATCAAGGCTAAGGGTGGGCCAACACCATATTAAATTCCAGCATTACCGATGGAGGGCGCCAAGAGCTTGTAAGTAATTTTCAGCCAAGTGTCCGGATACATTTGGTCACTTAGTTTGAGTCCGGTGTCTATACCATTTCGTCAACTCACTCGGTTATTGTGTGCTATCGCTACACTGTCTTATTCTTGAGCAAAAATTCACTTTATGTCTCCAGCTTTCGAAAAAAATATACAGGACGAACCCGAATGGCAACGACCAAATTTCTGATGTCGTTCAGGGATAGTTTCTGAACATTTTGGTGCATAGAAACCCTGGTCTGCAGAGGGCCGTTACAGAGTAACTGCATTTCGATTGATTTCTTATCCCCACCTGTCTTTGTATCTGCAATGGAATGAACACGGTCGACGGTATGCGACGTACGTCTCTTGTTTGGAAACAAACTTGTTCCACTCGCTCACGGCACTTGCTACGGTAAGAGGAGTGAGTGGCGTAGAGGCAGACTCACCGTCGTGCACCTCAGCCGCTTCGCCGCCTGACAGTTGCCGTCCGATGGGGTTCCAGCTGCGAAGATTTTAGCAGTAGACTTGGATTACGAGTTTGGCAGCAGTATAGATTGATCTCTAGTTGTGCAAGACCGATGACCTTAGCTGTTTGGTCCCTTTAGAATTCACTCATTCTAGTTGGGCAGCAATATGGATTAATCTAGCGAAACGTAAAAAAGATACAGACAGAAAGTGCTCCTACAACCGCTACGAGCGACGTCCAGCAATCATCTGCCACTGACGCTGAATTCAGGAAACGACCAAAGAAGAAACGAGCGAAAGCAAGACACGTCATCATACAACCATTGCTAAGACAAGTAATGCCCACAGCGCTATTGAAGACAACGAAACAGGACGTTCCAATGACTACAGACTTGCTGAAGCGAAACAATTCCCACCCACTCAACGCAAAACAGGCTGGAGGGGGCTCACTGAAGATGGACCTCACAAGTACGACTGACAAAGTAAATGTTATGGAAATGTGGAAATAGTCGGAATCACTGGAATGTTGTGTTACATATTTTCAATGGCTCGCCCAAAGGTTATCAGAGCAGTTATCATAGACTAACCACCCGAGACGACCAACGACGAACTTAAAGAGAAACTGGAAGAAATGGCATTTGTTCGTTGATCGCATCTAGTTGCCAGAGCCACAAGAAATACTCTACGGAGGGTAGTTGTCCTCCCAGACAACGAAGAGCACCTCAAAATTTTCGAGGTCAAATGATTCAGCGCTTTCATAGTGAGGATCGAAAATCTCTACTATTACTGCAGCCTCAGCCTGACACAGTGCTACCAGAGTCAAGGACTGTTCCATTTCGCAAGACATTGCACACCACCTCTGCCATGCGTAAGGTGTGGCAAGGGGCGAGCCAACAGAACAAGCGATCTCGCCAAGGAAACACCTGCACTGCTCACAACAGCACCCAGTGAATTACAGATGCTGTCAATATATGAAACATGGAAACACGAGGATGTTTTCCGTGACGTTTCTGGCTTCACTTAGTAACTGAGATAGTAAATATTAGCTCAAATATGACGGAAGAGGTGCGGTGATGTACAGACACAGCTCTCATTTATTAACACTTCTTTAAAATATATATTCAGACTTGACTGGCAGTTTTCATAGTGATCCTCAGTAGTAAGAAGCCATACACTTTCTTCAAATCATCTTCATCACCTGTATCCTGTGACAACTTTAGTATCATGTAATGCAGACGCACTTAGTGCACCTTCGACTTGCCAAAAATGCGCACCGAGCGAAGTGTTCTGGCCTGGCTGTAGTAGTCGAGTGAGTGCACCTATTTGGAGCGGCTGCACGATATGGCGTAGGCGGTAAGCCGCACATTCTACATGTTAGTTGTGCGCCGCATATGTAATTACTTTTATATAGCGTGTCTCGGTAACCAATGCAGGCTGGTGTGTGTAAATAGAAAGTTTATTTTGTTATGTTATTTATGTACAGTATTTTATGAACAAGGATTGTCGTTGTTACTTACTGGAACTATGCAACGCATTACACTATAGTCGAACTTCTATTACATCACTTGTTACCAATTTGTAGCGTTCCCTGTTACACCATTTTGTTTATTAAAAGAGTCACTAGTTTCACTATTTGTTTTTTCAATTAGCAGCGTTGAAAGTCTTGGTCCACTCGCTAGTAAGTTTCTGCCACACATCAAGAGATACGAAACAATGATCTAGGAGGTGCTTCTGAGCAGAGAGATCTGTAGAAGACACCAGGTGGCTGGACAGTTAGAATCTTCATGTTCTGCCTTCATGCGGCAGAGTACAACTAGGGACCCTCCCATGCTCTGCTCACATATTATATATGAGGACAAGCAATGTTATCCAAAGTAATACTGAGGAGGAGATATGCAGGACTCTATCTAGTTGCACTGAACATGGACCCTTGTTTTCTATCGATTGCAAATGTTAGTCAGTGACAAACAGTCATTGTGCTCCCTATCGTATTGCTCTGTAGCATTGGTCCTCCGCCGATGGAAGGAGAGAAACAGTTCCAAAACAAGTTTAGTTCACCGCGCACCAGTGGCAACCAGCGGACGACATGCTGAAGAAACAGCTCATGGAATGATGCGCTGCAAGTGTGAAGTCTGACATATTAGCCTCAGATGTAGTCAGAAGCTACAGGGCAGCAGAAAAAAGACGACAAAAGCAGAAACTACATCCGCTCACGCAATGCCGAGAACCGTAGAGCAGCCAGACACACCTAGAATGAAGAAGAAGACACGTCCGGAATTGTCTGATATCTGAGACTTTATGAAGCAAGTACCATTTATACTGGTAGAAGCCTCGTATATTGGACAGTATATCGTGGCAGTCAGCCGCAACCGTAAACAAACGAGAACTTAAACTGAGACTGTCCGAGGGGAGAGGAGCGTCTGGGAGAATAGTCCCTACCTCCCTCTCGAAGGGCTGCCATCCTACGTCCGCATTCTGTGCTTCCATGAAAGCAGATTTTTTTTTTCTTTATTGGAATTCGATTCGCCCCCCCCCCCCTTCCCCAGAGGTGGGGGCGGGCTGGTAGCAGCACAATACGCCGCACTGCAGCCTACAGAAAAGTTAAAAAACAGAGTTAGCAGATATGAGAACAATAAAAGCAAGCGATAAAAAGGGGACTGTTAAAAACTGAAACATGGAGAAAAAGATGCGAAGAAAATATAAAAACAAACGGTCGGTGATGTTGATTAAAACACATAGTAAATAGACAGGAACAATTAAAAAACATGACGACAGTCTGGTTTCTGCTCACACGAGATAAAAAACCACAACTAGCGACTATATGGTGGCTGTTTGCAACACTGATAGGGGCACACAACACTGAACACTCACTTAAAACAGCACTATAGAGGCGACACGGCGGCAGATGGTGGGAGGGAGGACTCGGACCGAAGAGGGGGAAAAGGGGAGAGGATAAGCGGAAAAGAAAAAAGGGGGGAGCCAATGGAGGGAGGGGACATAGAAAAAGGAGGAGTTGGGCGGACGTGAGGAGTGGGAAAGGCAGAGTAGGGGAGAGAAAAAGGACACGGGGGGAGAGAAGGGAGTCAGAGAGAGGGTAGGCAGGGAAAAAACAGGATGGAAGGTGGGGGAGAGGGAGCCTGGGAAAAGGACAGAGGCAGGGAGGGAGAGGTGAGGATCAGAGTGGATAGGAGGGATAAATGGAGGAAGAGAGGGCATCATCTGGGAGTTGATGGAAGCCACCTTCAGAAAGGAGAGAAGGGTATAGAAGTGGAGGTACGGGGGTCACAACGGTGAAGTCGTGACAGAGGGCAGGGGTTGGAGAGGAGAGGAGCAACCAGGGGGTGAGGGGGACCAAGTCGGCAGGAGGTGTAGAGAACGCAGATATGTTGGAGGAAAAGGAGCAGATAGGGGAAAGGAATCAGGTTGTTGAGGATCTGCATTGGGGATGGGAGGTGTATACGGAAGGTGAGGCAGAGTGGCGACGAGGATCTGGAGGGACTTATAGAAGTTGGGGTGGGGGGCGGATATCCAGGTGGGACTGGCATAACAGAGGATGGGACGGATTAAGGATTTGTAGGTGTGGAGGATGGTAGAGGGTTCAAACCCCCATGTCCTGTCAGAGGAAAGCAGAACTGACATTACAGTCAAAGGGATCGCTCATTGTGGTGAGAGTCGCATCAGAATCCCTTTATGCACCAGGAGTACCCTCTTCACTCATTTCAAATTAAGAAAAAAAAAAGCAATCTACAACACAAAGCAAACTGGAGTACACAAAGCATTTGATAATGGCCGTGGCGCAATTGATTGCCGAGGTTGGCAGTGGTACTTTAGGCTCGACATCTACCGGTATCTTACACAACCATAGTTCAAAACACTCCCCACCTAAAACTTCCACGATATAGTGTCCGTATAATAACCATAAGCTCTTGGCATCCTGACAGTTGACACAAGACGTGAGTATTGATATATGCCTTGTAAAGAAAACACACTAAGTCTGCAGCGATAGTCACCGACATGACCGACTGACTGCCGGGTTCGGGATCGCCTTCCGCCGCTATGCAGTGTGAAAACCGGCACTACGAACGGTAGACTTCCCAAGGTTTCGTGACGTTCAAAACTGCCTACCGCTCACCACAATTAAAACTTGACCCTAACGACGCAAGGGACGCTGGGAGTTGTTGACAGCAGGCAACTTCATCGCGAAACATGTTGCATGGAAGTCCCACACGAGCACCTCCGAGCAGCAGAACAAGCAAACGGCCAAGTTCGCGGACCTGAGGAGGCAACCATCTACCCCCACAGTAGGGAAACACTGGACTTCCTGGACATCACCATAACCAGTACTTTGTCGAGGCGGGTGTTGTGCACGCCTTGACATCACACCACCGACCTGTTGTCTTCAAAATAGGCCCTGAGCCAATGCACCTTATACACGAAGACCAACTGTGAATCATTCTCACAGCATCTTACGCATCATCTGCAACAACAGCAACTAGATGACAATGTTGACGCGAACAGTGCAGACTTGAACGTAAGCGACGCCACTGAGGATGCATTGCAGCTTCCGACGCCACAGCAGAGAAGAACAGGTCACCTAGCCCTGTCACTACCGTCTGAAATTTTGAATTTCATCAGGGAAAGAAAGAGTCTCAACAAAGACTGGCGACTCGCCCTTGATCAGAACATTACACGGCGAATCAGTCTGTTACGGCGACAGATGAAGGCACTACAAGAACACCAAAACAGACAACGGCTGGACAAGGTGGCCATTCTGCGACCAGTCACTGTCATTGTATGCTGTGATACGTCAACGAGTATGTGATTGAACCTTACATATTTCACGATAAACGTTCTTTCAAAATGTCCTCCCAACAGTTCCCAGAAGATCTACGCTGAGACGGGGTGCTTAAACACTAACCACTCAATACTATGAACCAAATTGATGAACAGTTTGGACAACAATGGATTGGTCACGGTGGTCCTCTTCCAAGGCCAGCTATGGGGCCTAGTTTGCGAGAATCCGATCAACAGTCACACGGACTTGGTTGCTAGGATTGTCGCAGTCGCAGAAGTAGTACGCCAAACTCTTGGGATTCCTGAGCTTATATGACGATCTATGGTGAGTCTCTGTACACTTTGTCGTGATGATGCTGACCGACATTTCGAGCAACACTTGTAAGGGAACAGTTCTGCATTTATGCGTGCTGTACTGTACACTGACAGAATGGACTGAACACAGTGTGATGAAAATGTATATGTTTCGTCTGAGAGTCATTGCATTACTCTGTGTTTTGTGATGCACATCTTTATGGTTGCATGATATAGAGTTTTTTTCACTGTTGTGAACGTTTCTTGACAAAAACAAAGGTAATTGAGGTAATAAACCGAATAAATCACGATTACTTTAATACTCTGTAACGAGGCAAGGAAGACCATAGGTCAATTATACCAAAATACTAAGGAAATATTCATGAAAAAGAAAAAGAAAACGAAATTATGTCAGTGGAGTTCGGGTACGCAGTGTGTAACACATTTGTGGCCAATTATTCTCGGCATCATCAGGAAAGAGGGAGATCATACAGCAAACTACTCGAATATGAAAACTTTTCTTTAGTTTGTAACGACGGAAAAGGTTCCCCTCGGTAACGTCGCCCGTTTGTTTCTGTTTCCGCAGCCAGAGAGATTATTCCGCTGTCGCGTAGCAGAAACAAGCGGGCCATTGTTCCATCTGCAGAGATCTTTAGCCTCGGAGTACCGGGACCTTTTCTTCCGCGCCGTCTGCTTTTGCTCTTGCGAACGAAAGCGCTGCCGGCTCGGCGCCATGTTTCACGGAAGACAACTGACAACCGACAGCCGTGTGGCACCGAGCTCAACACACATCTCCGTGAAATTCGCAGCAGTCGATCCGTGGTAACACGAGAGCGGATTTTGCGACGTATTTGTGGACACCGGATTTTTCTTTTTACTTTTAGTGCCGTCAGCGGGACAAAACTGGCAAAAGAAGGAAACAAAGCCAACGCAGTGGAGCACTAAAAAAAGGAGTCGCATGAGATTTCTGTAAATGTAAATCTAAGGTACTGTAAAGAAAATTTGGTTGGATTTGTTAACGTGTTTTCGCGGCTGTCGAACTCGAGTTTTGTAGCTTTACTAAGAGGGCACGCTTCATTACAAAATAATTCTGACCTCGTGCACGTATCACTTACGGAGACTAGAAATCTACTCTGTAGGAATCAGCATGGGTTTCGAAAAAGACGGTCCTGTGAAACCCAGCTCGCGCTATTTGTCCACGAGGCTCAGAGGGCCATAGACACGGGTTCACAGGTAGATGCCGTGTTTCTTGACTTCCGAAAGGCGTTCGATACAGTTCCCCACAGTCGTTTAATGAACGAAGGAAGAGCATATGGACTATCATACCAATTGTGTGATTGGATTGAAGAGTTCCTAGATAACAGAACGCAGCATGTCATTCTCAATGGAGAGAAGTCTTCCGAAGTAAGAGTGATTTCAGGTGTGCCGCAGGGGTGTGTCATAGGACCGTTGCTATTCACAATATACATAAATGACCTTGTGGATGACATCGGAAGTTCACTGAGGCTTTTGCAGATGATGCTGTGGTGTATCGAGAGGCTGTAACAATGGAAAACTGTGCAGGGAATGGCAATTGAATCTCAATGTAGACAAGTGTAATGTGCTGCTAACACATAGAAAGATATATCCCTTATCATTTAGCTACAAAATAGCAGGTCAGCAACTGGAAGCAGTTAATTCCATAAATTATCTGGAAGTACGCATTAGGAGTGATTTAAAATGGAATGATCATATAAAGTTGATCGTCGGTAAAGCAGATGCCAGACTGAGATTCATTGGAAGAATCCTAAGGAAATGCAATCCGAAAACAAAGGAAGTAGGTTACAGTACGCTTGTTCGCCCACTGCTTGAATACCGCTCACCAGTGTGGGATCCGTACCAGATAGGGTTGATAGAAGAGATAGAGAAGATCCAACGGAGAGCAGCGCGCTTCGTTACAGGATCATTTAGTAATCATGAAAGCGTTACGGAGATGATAGATAATCTCCAGTGGAAGACTCTGCAGGAGAGACGCTCAGTAGCTCGGTACGGGCTTTTGTTAAAGTTTCGAGAACATACCTTCACCGAAGAGTCAAGCAGTATATTGCTCCCTCCTACGTATATCTCGCGAAGAGACCATGAGGATAAAATCAGAGAGATTAGAGCCCACACAGAGGCATACCGACAATCTTTCTTCCCACGAACAATACGAGACTGGAATAGAAGGGAGAACCGATAGAGGTACTCAGGGTACCCTCCGCCATACACCGTCAGGTGGTTTGCGGAGTGTGGATGCAGATGTAGATGTAGATATGGAGCGAGGTGGCATAAGTCATGGGATGGATTTGCACGTATACAGATGGCGCTAGTACAGCGTACACATGGCATAAAAATGCATTGCATTAGCGGAACTGTCATTTGAACCCTAGTGATTCATGTGAAAAGGTTTCCGACATGATTATGGCCGCATGACGGGAATTAACAGAATCTGAACGCGGAATGGTAGCTGGAGCTAGACGCATGGAACATTCCTTTTCGTATATCGTTAGGGAATTCAATATTCTGAGATCCGCTGTGTCAAGAGTGTGCCGAGAATAACAAATTTCAGGCATTACCGCTCACCACATAGCAACCGAGAGTAACGACGATTGCTTAGAATTGTCAGTGGTAAGAGACGAACAACATTGCTTGAATTACATCTACATCTCCATCCATACTCCGCAAGCCACCTGACGGTGTGTGGCGGAGGGTACCTTGAGCACCTCTATCGGTTCTCCCTTCTATTCCAGTCTCGTATTGTTCGTGGAAAGAAGGATCGTCGGCATGCCTCTGTGTGGGCTCTAATCTCTCTGATTTTATCCTCGTGGTCTCTTCGCCAGATATACATAGGAGGGAGCAATATACTGCTCGACTCCTCGGTGAAGGTATGTTCTCGAAACTTTAACAAAAGCCCGTACCGAGCTACTGAGCGTCTCTCCTGCAGAGTCTTCCACTGGAGATTATCTATCATCTCCGTAACGCTTTCGCGATTACTAAATGATCCTGTAACGAAGCGGGCTGATCTCCGTTGGATCTTCTCTATCTCTTCTATCAACCCTAACCGCAGAAATCAACGGGGGACGTGCGACGAAAGTATCCGTCAGGACAGTGCGGCGAAATTTGGCGTCAATGGCAGCATGCGACCGACGCGAGTGCCATTGCTAACAGCACAACATTGCCTACAGTGTCTTTCCTGGGCTCGTGACCATACCGGTTGAAACCTAGACGGTTGGAAAAACGTGGCCTGGTCAGATGAGTCTCGATTTCTGTTGGTAAGAGCTAAAGCTAAGGTTCGAGTGCTGCGCAAACCGCACGAAGCCATGGACCCGAGTTGTCAACAAGACAGTGTGCAAGCTGGTGGTGGTGGCTCCATAATGCTGTGGGCTGTGTTTACATGGAACGGACTGGGTCCTCTGGTCCAACTGGAATGGACTGGAACTGGAGACAATTTGCAGCCATTCATGTACTGCATATTCCCAAACAATCTCGAAATTTTTATGAATGACAATAAGACAACACTGGGCCACCATTCTTCGCGATTGGTTTGAAGAACATTCTTGGACAACTCGAGAGTATGATTCGGCCACCCAGATCGCCCGACATGAATCCCATCGAACACTAATGGAGTATAATCGAGAGATCAGTTCGTGCACAAATTCCTGTACCGGCAACACTTCCGCAATTATGGATCCATATTTCTCCAGGGGGCTTCCAGCGACTTGTTGAGTTCGTGCTCCGTCGTGTTTTTGCACTCCGGGCAAAAGGGAGTGCGACACAATATTAGGAGGTATCTCATGACTTTTGTCACCTCTAATTTGCAAGTGTTAGAGTACCTCATTTATGGAATGGAAAATACCTGTCTGATATAATAACAGTACAAATAAGTCTCACTTCGTTTTATTATGGATCTGACGAATAACACTCTGCCTGACAGTGTCTAAGTGCATCAGCTCTTGTACTGACAGTTAAGTTCGTTTCACATTCATAGTGAAGTAAACATTGCTACGTTGTGTTTCCACATTCGTAAAATATTTAATAATTGATCACGGTAGCGTTTTTCAATCTGTTTAAACAGCAATATATTCCGATAGAAAATTTACCAATCAACAGCCACAGTGCTGTTTCTTTTACATTGTTTCATAAATAATCCTGCGGGCTTTTCCGCGAATAAATCGAATCACAAATCACTTTTATTCGGCTAAGAGACGTAACACATTCGGTTCTTCATTAAACTCTTCAGAAAATGTTTTATACTATTTATGTGCGAAACGACTCCGCACGACCATTCGGTACATAATCCAAACGACGACTCTTCGCCCACTCACTCTTATATAAGAAAAGACAGCACAATTTCCCCTCCAGAGAAAAGGCGCGCTCAGCGTGGAAAATTCCAAAAGCCACCGATAACTGTGTGTGAATTGCTAAGGGACCAAACTGCTAAGGTCATCGGTCCCTAATCTTACACACTACTTAAACTAACTTTAACTAACTTACGCTAAGGACAACAGAACATCCGTGTCCGAGGGAGGACTCGAACCTTTGAGGGGGTAGCCGCACAAACCGTTGCAAGACACCTAGACCGCGCGGCTACCCCGCGCGGCCACCGGTAACTAAGAAGTACAATATCATTATGTCATAGCATCAAAGATAGCAGTACTCTTTAAAGCACTGAAGAGTTTTTGTGACCCAGTTCACTTGTGAATCGTCCTACTGCGCTACGCATGTTATCATTGTTGTTGCAGCGACTAGCTATTTCGAGTTGATTATATTGGTACTTCGCCGTCTGCTGTTAGTCTAGATTCAATGAAGCCATTTAAAAAAAGGGGACTTACCTGCGAAAGGAAGAGCTCCCGGGTTCGTGTTCCGGTCTGGCACACAGTTTTAATCGGCCAGGAAGTTTCATATCAGACCAAATTCCAGTGACAGAGAAAAATTAATTATGGAATAACAAAATATTAGTTTATTATTATGTTCGGAGGGAATTGTCTAAATGCAGCAGCTAACTTAAGGTTAATGGTGCCGCTAACGGCTGTTCTGTCGAGTTGTTGCTTCCATTTTATTCAAAATATTTCGACGACCTACGAAACAACATCTCAGCAGAAGACCTGGAAGCACACCATTAATTAATCATGCCGAAAAATTCTGAGGGATGTTACTAATTGAGGGTAATGTTTGGAGGACTGGAATGGCAATTGAGCGATCCGCCCCTGAGGGGAAGAGAAAGCCGCTCCATTTGCTAGTAATTTCTTTTTATGTTCACGACGGGTTTCTGTCTGTAATCAGGCAATTTCAAGTGTATATGAAACTACTATTGTTACTGCAGAATATTTTACATAAATGGAGATAAAAAAACAAAGCTTATACATGTAAAGTAAAAGTACAGGAAAAATATGTAACTTACATTGAGCGGTAGAGAAGCAATGTCGAATGACAAAAAAATAAAAGTCTGATGTATTTAAAAGTTCCTTGTGGTTTATCATTTACACGCTAGAGAACATTACTTAACACCCGACTAGGAAATTTCGTCCAATGCAAGTATTTTACACTTTTATTAAATATAAAAAAGGCTATAGTTCTTCTTGAAACTAAAGGCGTGTCAATACTTTTAATGTATCGAATTGTACAGTTTTGACAATCACACCACGCTCACTTTTCTCGTAATGTCATTGGGTACATAACTTTTTTTTAAATCCACCTGACTTACATTTCTTATAATTTCACTTTGCCTCCCTACAGCAAAATGTACAGTATATATTGGTCCCGTACTTTTACTTTATGTATCTGAGGCTTTTTATCTTCCATTAAGTAAAATATTTATGTATCCATCATACTAAGCATTAACAGTGGCAGTGCCAGATTCAATCGAAAATTGCTTGATGTAAAGGCCGAAACCTGTTGTGACTTAATGAAGTTCTTACTTTCAGTTGGAGCGGATTTTCATTAATTCACTAACAAAAGGTTACTTCGATTTATGTATGTTTCACTTCCAGTAATTTGGGGATTCGTACAAGTGTGTGTTTCTCTGTCTCTTGATTGGTGTACGAGACGCTTGCCTTTACCAGCTCATCTCTTTCCCCCATCTCCTTGTCCGCACTGAATACCTTCGTATACGGGGTTAACGGGTACAAGTGCAGATATTTTTTATTGGTGACTGAGGACGGTGTAATGAACAACATTACATCAGTATTTACATCATCTGCAGACTAACAATTATAACTATTACAAGTAGAATGTTTTTAGGTTAGTTACAAGCTCCAAGTACATGTGGCAAGAGCAAGCCTTTAATGCTTATTTTTCCTCTGGGTAGCAAGTCAGGCGTTGAAGTGTGGACGCGCGGACGCAAAGTGATTAGTCTATACTGACAGGTGTAGTCCACTTACTGGTGAAATTACGACCGTGCAGAGAAAAATCACGTAGTAAATTAAGTGACTTGTTTGCGGGAAGACTGTTAGGTGCAGAGAAAACGCAACCAACGCACTGATATGTGTACATGCTAAGGTACCACATACTATTATAACATCAGCACCTACATTATTACAGCCAGTATACTACAGTTTCCGCAAACTCGACTCGAAACGCCCCACTGTTGTCCCCTGCTCGAAAATATCGGTGGCTGTTGCGCATATATCAATATATCATACCAACTCTACACTTACCCACTTCTCTTATCCTCTCCTAGCGCAATATAATAGACGACCACTACCTAACAACCAAGTACGCCCTCACAACCGGCCGGAGTCGCCGAGCTGTTCTAGGCGCTTCAGTCTGGAACTGCGCGACCGCTACGGTCGCACGTTCGAATCCTGCCTCGGGCATGGATGTGTGTGATGTCCTTAGGTTAGTTAGGTTTAAGTAGTTCTAAGTTCTAGGAGACTGATGACCTCAGATGTTACGTCCCATAGTGCTCAGAGCCATTTTTGAACCGCCCTCACATCTATCTCTCCTTTAAGATCTAACCCTCTCCTGCCTATCCCTTTCCAATTTCAGATCTCTCCTTCCTTCCCACCCATCCCTTTTCTTTCCTCCTCTTAAATTTAGCCTGGTCCCCATCCCATGATTTTCTACCAGCCATCTTCCCACATTATCCTACACCCACCTGTAACCAGTACCTTCATGAACACTTTAACTACTCCAAACGACCAGTGTACCTTCCCCCTCGACACTGTTTCTCCAAAATGCAGCCATCCCATCAAGTGGTAGCGAAGTGTAGGACTAATACAGTACAATGTTTGCTTTAATTCTCATTTTAAATGTCATCAATGAAAAGCGTCCTTTGATGTGTTTCAAAACACTCTTACATGGTTCATTCTTTTCAAATTTTGTATCTGAAACCGAGTAATATTTGAAATCCTTTCGGCTGAAGAGTGTTGTTTCGCTTCCACTCTACCCTCGCCCTTCTGGGACGAGGTAATGAAATACCAATAAAGAAAGAAAACTCGCTTTCCAGAAAACAACAGACTTCTTTCCTGAAGTAATCTATTTTATTATAAATTCTGACTGATATTTACGTTACATTGTCGCAGTAGTTAGGCTCTTTAAAAACACATTCTGGTTTCTGTATAAGCTGTAGATAACCTTCCACTCACTGTATTTTATCCCTGTTACCTACAGAATTTGAAAGAATGTATTCCTATCAACACTGTCAAAAACCCACGGGTTTTCTGTAACGTCAAACGCCTTCGAATACCACACACAAAATTTTCATATTCTCTCACATGTTGTGCGCAAACTGTGAATCCTATAGAAGTTATGAACAGAACATTTTTGTAGGAAATTTAATGGAATTAAATTTTGTACTGGGAAAGGTTTTCGCTACAGGCTGCAGTTTTCGAATTATTCAAGAGAAACATACTGCAACGTCCTCTTAGAAAAATTTATACATTACTGTGCTGGAAAACCTCATACGTTATTTGATTTTCAAACAGCTGAGCAAAACTGAACGTACTCAGACATTTCTCTCTTTACTTATTCTGATCAACACTATACCGACACACAATATTTTTTTAAGCGCAACGTAATCTGACTTTCAATAACCCCTACAAAAGAATGGCCCTCACTAACAATAACCTATACCTTACATGAATCATCTCACAAAAATCTTCGTTACCCGAACTACTGCAATAAAGCGAGCGCCAATACTGCCAGCTAAATAAAAGATTCGAACTACTGAAACCACTATCTACTGATACGCATAATCAGCAAATGAAAGATTTTGGTAGAGAACAAACAATGTATTTACCTTAATAGTGTTCAAAAGTCAAAAAATATATATCAATTCATGACATCCAGTCTTACAAATTTCCTTTTTCTGACGGACACACGTCCAGATCGTCCGCTCTCAAAACTCTGCCGTCTCTCTCGCCACATCCACCACTGCTGGCGGCTCACCTCCAACTGCGCAACGCTACGCGCTGTTCACATCCAACTGCCCAACACTACAATAGCGAATATTCCAGCAATTCCAACCAGCCACAGACTGCATACAGCACAGTCAGTGATTTTCATACAGAGCGCTACGTGACGTTACCAACATAAAAACCTAAATAGCGTACTTACAATACAAATGTGACCATCAAATGCGTTTTTCTTGAGTAACTTTAAACACATGTCAGTAAAAAATTAAACAAGATTAAATTTCTTACATAAAAGTCCCATTCATTTTACTTATAGTACTAATACTGGAAGGTATCAGATAGATTATATAATGGTAAGACAGAGATTTAGGAACCAGGTTTTTAATTGTAAGACATTTCCAGGGGCAGATGTGGACTCTGACCACGATCTATTGGTTATGAACTACAGGTTAAAACTGAAGAAACTGCGAAAAGGTGGGAATTTAAGGAGATGGGACCTGGATAAACTGACTAAACCAGAGGTTGTACAGAGTTTCAGGGAGAGCATAAGGGAACAATTGACAGGAATGGGGGAAAGAAGTACAGTAGAAGAAGAATGGGTAGCTCTGAAGGATGTAGTAGTGAAGGCAGCAGAGGATCTAATGGGTAAAAAGACGAGGACTAGTAGAAATCCTTGGGTAACAGAAGATATATTGAATTTAATTGATGAATAGCACTGAAAGACCTGAGTCGAAACAAGGCCTCGGGAGTAGACAACATTCCATTAGAACTACTGACGGCCTTGGGAGAGCCAGTCCTGACGCAACACTACCATTTGGTGAGCAAGATGTATGAGACAGGCGAAATACCCTCAGACTTCAAGAAGAATATAATAATGCCAATCCCAAAGAAAGCAGGTGTTGACAGAAGTGAAAATTACCGAACTATCAGTTTAATAAGTCACAGATGCAAAATACTAACACGAATTCTTTACAGACGAATGGAAAAACTGGTAGAAGCCGACCTCGGGGAAGATCAGTTTGGATTCTGTAGAAATACTGGAACACGTGAGGCAATACTGGCCTTACGACTTACCTTAGAAGAAAGATTAAGGAAAAGCAAACCTACGTCTATAGCATTTGTACACTTAGAGAAAGCTTTTGACAATGTCGACTGGAATAATCTCTTTCAAATTCTAAAGGTGGCAGGGGTAAAATACAGGGAGCGAAAGGCTATTTACAATTTGTACAGAAACCAGATGGCATTTATAAGAGTCGAGGTGCACGAAAGGGAAGCAGTGGTTGGGAAGGGAGTGAGACAGGGTTGTAGCCTCTCCCCAATGTTATTCAATCTGTATATTGAGCAAGCAGTAAAGGAAACAAAAGAAAAGTTCGGAGTACGGATTAAAATCCATGGAGAAGAAATAAAAACTTTGAGGTTTGCCGATGGCATTGTAATTCTGTCAGAGACAGCAAAGGACTTGGAAGAGCAGTTGAACGGAATGGACAGTGCCTTGAAAGGAGGGTATAAGATGAACATCAACAAAAGCAAAACGAGGATAATGGAATGTAGTCGAATTAAGTCTTAAGTCAGATGATGCTGAGGGAATTAGATTAGGAAATGAGACACTTAAAGTAGTAAAGGAGTTTTGCTATTCGGGGAGCAAAATAACTGATGATGGTCGAAGTAGAGAAGATATAAAATGTAGACTGGCAATGGCAAGGAAATCGTTTCTGAAGAAGAGAAATTTGTTAACATCGTGTATAGATTTAAGTGTCAGGAAGACGTTTCTGAGAGTATTTGTATGGAGTGTAGCCATGTATGGAAGTGAAACATGGACGATAAATAGTTTGGACAAGAAGAGAATAGAAGCTTTCGAAATGTGGTGCTACAGAAGAATGCTGAAAATTAGATGGGTAGATCACATAACTAATGAGGAGATAGTGAAGAGAATTGGGGAGAAGAGGAGTTTGTGGCACAACTTGACAAGAAAAAGGGACCGGTTGGTAGGACATGTTCTGAGGCATCAAGGGATCACAAATTTAGCATTGGAGGGCAGCGTGGAGGGTAAAAATCGTAGAGGGAGACCAAGAGATGGATACACTAAGCAGATTCAGAAGGATGTAGGTTGCAGGAAGTACTGGGAGATGAAGAAGCTTGCACAGGATAGAGTAGCATGGAGAGCTGCATCAAACCAGTCTCACGACTGAAGACCACAACAACAACAATAACAATACTAATAGTTAGGGTGTAACGAGCGAGTAAATATGAAAATCTCACGCGTGGTTTTTGAAGGCATTGCGGGTTGCATAAAACCAATCTGTAGGGGCAGGTGAATCACCCCGTACACGCTATAAATCAAATTTGGTTAAATATGCAAAAATTATCCAACGCGCGAGACAAAACCCGTACATACCAGTTCATTCGACCGCGGTATCCTCGGTCACGTGACGCGTGGCTAACGAGTGGGCTTTTTGCGGCGCGGCGCGTCAGCTGCACTGGCTCGCAGCCGAGCAGGCTGCATCAGCTAATTGGCTCGCGAGGCGGCCGCGGCGTGCTCCCCTCATTTAGTTTGCAAATGCAATAAACGAACGCGGCTGCAGTTTTCTAGGTTGGCAGCGGCGCGGCCAGGTCCTCAGGCCGGCCCACCCACTGCGCCCGATTTAATGCGCGCCAGCAATTAGCCAAATTTCCTTCCGCGCTGTAAACATAGCTAATTGTCTTCGTCAAGTGAAATCTGCGGCGGCCACGACTCCGTGTGCAGTACTGAAGCTTTTCGTCATGTGTTCGCTACACTTTACACTACTGGCCATTAAAATTGCTACATCACGAAGATGACGTGCTACAGACGCGAATTTTAACCGAGAGGAAGAAGATACTGTGATATGCAAATGATTAGCTTTTCAGAGCATTCACACAAGGTTGTGGCGCCGGTGGCGACACCTACAACGTGCTGACATGAGGAACGTTTACAGCCGATTTCTCATACACAAACAGCAGTTGACCGGCGTTGGCTGGTGAAACGTTGTTGTGATGTCTCGTGTAAGGAGGATAAATGCGTACCATCACGTTTCCGACTTTGATAAAGGTCGGATTGTAGCCTATCGCGATTGCGGTTTATCGTATCGCGACCTTGCTGCTCGCGTTGGTCGAGATCCAATGACGGTTAGCAGAATATGGAATCGGTGGGTTCAGGAGGGTAATACGGAACGCCGTGCTGGATCCCAACGGCCTCGTATCACTAGCAGTCGAGATGACAGGCATCTTATCCGCATGGCTGTAACGGATCGTGCAGCCACGTCTCGATCCCTGAGTCAACAGATGGGGACGTTTGCAAGACAACAACCATCTGCACGAACAGTTCGACGTTTGCAGCAGCATGGACTATCAGCTCGGAGACCATGGCTGCGGTTACCCTTGACGCTGCATCACAGACAGGAGCGCTTGCGGTGGTGTACTCAACGACGAACCTGGATGCACGAATGGCAAAACGTCATTTTTTCGGATGAATCCAGGTTCTGTTTACAGCACCATGATAGTAACATCCGTGTTTGGCGACATCGCGATGAACGCACATTGGAAGCGTGTACTCGTCCTCGCCATACTGGCGTATCACCCGGCGTGATGGTATGGGGTGCCATTGGTTACACGTCTCGGTCATCTTTTGTTCGCATTGACTTCACGTTGAACAGTGGACGTTACATTTCAGATATGTTACGACCTGTAGCTCTACCCTTCATTCGATCCCTGCGAAACCCTACATTTCAGCTGGATAATGCACTACCGCATGTTGCAGGTCCTGTGCGGGCCTTTCTGGATACAGAAAATGTTCGACTGCTGCCCTGGCCAGCACATTCTGCAGATATCTCACCAATTAAAAACGACTGGTCAATAGTGGCCGAGCAACTGGCTCGTCACAATACGCCAGTCACTACTCTTGATGAACTGTGGTATCGTGTTGAAGCTGCATGGGCAGCTGTACCTGTACACGCCATCCAACCTCTGTTTGACTCGATGCCCAGGCGTATGAAGGCCGTTATTACGGCCAGAGGTGGTTGTTCTGGGTACTGATTTCCCAGGATCTTTTTTTGGTCATCACTCTACTGACTGGTTTGATGCGGCCCGCCACGAATTCCTTTCCTGTGCTAACCTCTTCATCTCAGAGTAGCACTTGCAACCTACGTCCTCAATTATTTGCTTGACGTATTCCAATCTCTGTCTTCCTCTACGGTTTTTGCCCTCTACAGCTCCCTCTAGTACCACGGAAGTCATTCCCTCATGTCTTAGTAGATGTCCTATCATCCTGTCCCCTCTCCTTATCAGTGTTTTCCACATATTCCTTTCCTCTCCGATTCTGCGTACAACCTCCTCATTCCTTACCTTATCAGTCCACCTAATTTTCAACATTCGTCTATAGCACCACATCTCAAATGCTTCGATTCTCTTCTGTTCCGGTTTTCCCACAGTCCATGTTTCACTACCATACAATGATGTACTCCAGACGTACATCCTCAGAAATTTCTTCCTCAAATTAAGGCCGGTATTTGATATTAGTAGACTTCTCTTGGCCAGAAATGTCTTTTTTGCCATAGCGAGTCTGCTTTTGATGTCCTCCTTGCTCCGCCCGTCATTGGTCCCAGGATCTATGCACCCAAACTGCGTGAAAATGTAATCACATGTCAGTTCTAGTATAGTATATTTGTCCAATGGATACCCGTTTATCATCTGCATTTATTCTTGGTGTAGCAATTTTAATGGCCAGTAGTGTATTTCCAGCTCGTCGCTTATGGTTCCGCTTTGAAGTCTTTAGCGCGGAAAACAGAAAACAGCTGACCAGCCGAATTTGCTCGCTGGTGCACTTTTTTTTCTGCGCGGTTTAAAGTCATCTTCCTGACTAGTTTAAAACTGGCCGCAGAATTGCGCGGACTGCCTTCACTCACTGTTCCCACCCTGCAGGGAACCAAAAGCAAGTCTATACAGGTTGTCCCGGAAACGTTGCGATAAACTTCGAGGGGATGTAGAGGGTGTCTTCAGCAACAAATCGAGGGCAGGAACCCGTGTGCAGAAACGTCATCCAACGACTCTGCAGAGCGCCGGAGTTACAGGCTCAGCGTCTGCCACTAGCCCACCCCTTCGGCAGCGAACGTGACATTGTACGCTGACGGACCATAGGCTGAACATCTCGGAGTGTTGCTTGTTATTCAGTGATTGCGACTGATTGCAACGATAGCCATTGGAGAAAATGGCAGCTGCTGCGTAGGAGGGCCTTCTCTCTTATGAATGCGATGCCCTGTTGCCTCAGTGGATGGCACAGTCTGTGTCGGCTGGCCACCAAGAGCTCTTGCACGATGATTTGATTCACGGATCCAGTTATATGGCTCCTTCCGTGTATAGCGATTTTTCGACTATGACGAGTGGGGCCTGAAGATGGCATCAATGTAATGCCGAAACTGGTAGCACATAGAAGTTCATAAAATAAAATAAATTTCTACAATACATACGGCTGTTGGTAAATTATTGCATCAAGAAGTTCATGCCAGCCGTCGTCCCACGATCCACAATGGATCAACGAAGAGAACATATGTGGGAGCAGCCAGGACGTTGACTCCGTCCTACTCTCAGTATCCACGATATCAGGGAACAGTTGCGGGACAGAATCCCTCGGGAGAGGATACAACGGTTTTACAACATCCGGCCCTACCGAATCAGTGGAAGCCTCCATGCTAGATGGGGGTAAAATGTTATACTGATGAGAGGGCTCATACGGCCAGGTTCTTTGTAAATTTGACTCGATTGTGTGATTACTGAAATAACATCACATACTCTCTCAAGCTGTGACGTTTCATTTCCTTTGGCCCTCCCCTTTGCATGTTTCGCTTTTTCTGCAAGACGGCGTAGATGATGATGAAATAATAATAATAGGAATAGATAATACAAATATTAAAGAAGAACTAAAAGAAAAATATAGACAAAGACTAACAAAAATACTACAGAATCGACAGCAACAAACAAGACAAAAGCTATAAATACTTATGCTATACCAATATTGACCTAGAAACTTCCTGGCAGATTAAAACTGTGTGTCGGACCGAGACTCGAACTCGGGACCTTTGCCTTTCGCGGGCAAGTGCTCTGTTCGCAGGAGAGCTTCTACAAAGTTTGGAAGGTAGGAGGCGAGGTACTGGCAGAAGTAAAGCTCTGAGGACGGGGCGTGAGTCGTGCTTGGGTAGCTCAGTTGGTAGAGCACTTGCCCGCGAAAGGCAAAGGCCCCGAGTTCGAGTCTCGGTCCGGCGCACAGTTTTAATCTGCCAGGAAGTTTCATATCAGCGCACACTCCGCTGCAGAGTGATAATCTCATTCTGGGAATATTGACCTACTCATTTGGAGTAGTGAAATGGGGTAACTACATACCTAGAAGCACTCAATACACTTACACGATCACAATGCCAAATGGTTCAAATGGCTCTGAGCACTATGTGACTCAACTTCTGAGGTCATTAGTCCCCTAGAACATAGAACTAGTTAAACCTAACTAACCTAAGGACATCACACTCATCCATGCCTGAGGCAGGATTCGAACCTGCGACCGTAGCGGTCTCGCGGTTCCAGACTGCAGCGCCTAGAACCGCACGGCCACTTCGGCCGGCATCACAATGCCACAAATATAAAATACATCACATACATTCAGCAACAGAAAGATTCACATTAAGCAGAAAGGAAGTGGATTTATCGATATAAAAAACCGACATTATGGACAGGTAGACAATTTAAGAAAATTCTTTATAGAACGAGCGGAAACTAGCAAAACACACAAAGCAATCACTCATATAAATACATCGGCTACACCATTGCAATTTCATAACCACTTCTACAACCTTTTAGATCACATAACATCAACAGATACGAAGAAAGTAAATTGGAAAAAGAAAACACTACATGGCAAGCACCCGTATCATCTAACACAGCCACACATCGATCAAGACGCATCCAACACACGGCTAAGAATAGGCAATATATACAGTGAGACAGAAGGATTCATGATTGCAATACAGGATCAAACAATAAACACCAGATATTACAGCAAGCATTTTATTAAATAATCCAATACCACACCAGATAAATGCAGACTTTGCAAACAACAAATAGAAACAGTAGATCACATCACAAGCGGATGTACAATATTAGCAAATACAGAATACACCAGAGGACATGACAATGTAGTAAAAATAATACATCAACAACTTGCCATACAACATAAACTAATAAAACAACACGTTCCCACATACAAGTATGCACCACAAAATGTACTGGAGAATGATGATACAAATTATACTGGAACAGAACCATTACAACAGATAAAACAGCACCACATACCAAACCTGACATCATACTCGCCAATAAAAAGAAGAATTTAACACAACTAATTGATATATCCATACCCAATACAACAAATATACAGAAGAAAACAGGAGAAAAAAATGGAAAAATACATACAACTGGCTGAGGAAATCAAGGACATGTGGCATCAGCATAAAGTTGACATTATACCAATTATACTATCAACTAATGGAGTATACCACGCAATATCCACCAGTACATCAACGCAATACAGCTACATCCAAACGTATATATACAACTACAGAAATCTGTAATTTTTGATACATGTTCAATTATCCGAAAGTTCCTAAATGCAATGTAATTATACCGTACAGTTAAAAGGAAGTCACGCTTGATCAAGGTCCGCGTCACTTTCCATTTTTAACCAGACCTAAGGTCTGAGTAAGGAAAGAAGATAATAATAATAATAATAATAATAAATTCTTTGTAACTGACACTCGGTTCACATACTTTTACTAGTATCGTTGAATGTGCAATAGTATGTAGTGATAGAGATGCAAGTTTGTCGTCTTACGTTGATTACTAAGTTTGCCGTGTTTCTTCTTTCCATTTCGTTACGTGCGCGTCGGCTGACGTCCGGCCAGGCTATACTGGAGGTCCCGCCTAGTGGGACGAGAAAGGCGCGCCGTGTTTATGGGTGTGCGGCAGAGTCCGCCGTGCCGCAGCCGTGCAACACGCCGCGGCGCCGCCGCTACGGCAGGCAGCGTCTGCGACCTCAATCTACTCGCGCGCCACTACCCAAACGGCACATTCGCCAGCGCCAGAGTCCATCTTCCAATATTTTACGACGCCGTGTCTCGCCTCCGCTCTGGGTAATGGCCTCGACGTGAGTTACTTTTGAAAAAATAACGCCGGTGTGCGCCAGACCCGCACAAAATATGACCGAAAGAATCCGCGAGGGAAGAAAAGAGCTCTGTAAACAGGTATAGTGTTAAATTAATCAGACAGAGTTTCGTTGACTGAATACTTGTAGGTCAGCCCTGGAGGGAATTTCCTCGAATAGGGAATTGAGTTGTTTTCAATTTTTCGCGCTTATGAATTGAGCCCTGCTCTGCAGTGTAAAGGTAGACACCGTATACACGTTTCTCTGTACCATCTCAGGAGTGATTGTAGACGCTCAGTTCTATAGAGTGAAGACACTTACCAGGATTGGAACTTAAATAGTCGCAACCATTTATTTAAGCTCGTACAAAATAGGTACGTGTTTCGAAGTTTTACTGACCTTCAGAGTAGTTACCAGCATTGTGTTAACCCGTTGACAGCGATATGGCGGCTGGTCCCGGCGGGGCTGCGAGTCCTCAAATGGTTCAAATGGCTCTGAGCACTATGGGACTCAACTGCTGTGGTCATCAGTCCCCTAGAACTTAGAACTACTTAAACCGAACTAACCTAAGGACATCACACACACCCATGCCCGAGGCAGGATTTGAACCTGTGACCGTAGCAGCAGCGCGGCTCCGGACTGGAGCGCCTAGAACCGCACGGCCACCGCGGCCGGCTGCGAGTCCTCCCTCGGGCATGGGTGTGTGTGTGTTTGTCCTTAGGATAATTTAGGTTAAGTAGTGTGTACGCTTAGAGACTGATGACCTTAGCAGTTAAGTCCCATAAGATTTCACACACATCTGAACATCATCTGAACAGCGATATGGAAGTCGTAGGATACTCTTAGCAGTGCCAGTTGTGTTGACAGTTCGAGCGGCGCGGTCTATTGCCCGACGAATTTGTAGCAGTTCTGAAGCGAATGCCGTGAAGTGTTTCCTTCAGTTTAGAAATCGAGTTGAACGCACGAGGGCTCAAATCAGGGGAGTGCAGTAGGTGGTATAGCACTTAGCAGCCTCATCAGTCAAACAAATCAGTAACAGCTTGCACTGTACGTGCTTGAGCATTGTCCTGCAAAATGACGGTCAGGTCCTGCAGAAAATGGCATCATTTCTGTCTCTATGCTGTACATTTTTGGAACACAACCTACGACCAGCTTAGAGACGGAAGTGATGACATTTTCTGCAGGACCTGACCGTCATTTTGCAGGACAATGCCGGCCGCTGTGGCTGAGCGGTCCTAGGCGTTTCAGTCCTACGGTCGCAGGTTCGAATCCTGCCCCGGTCATGGATGTGTGTGATGTCCTTAGGTTAGCTAGGTTTAAGTAGTTCTAAGTCTAGGGGATTGATGATCTCAGATGTTAAGTCCCATAGTGCTTGGAGCCTTTTGATTTTTTTTGCAGGACAATGCTCAACCACGTACAGTGCAAGCTGTTACTGATTTGTTTGACTGATGGGGCTGCTAAGTGCTATACCACCTATAGCACTCCCCTGACGTAAGACCTCGTGAGTTTAAGTCGATTTCTAAACTGAAGGAAACACTTCACGGTATTCGCTTCAGAACTGCCGCAAATTCGTCGGGCAATAGACCGCGCCGCTCGAACTGTCAACACAACTGGTACTGCTAAGAGTGTCCTACGACTTCCACATCGCTGGCAATGGGTTATACACAATGCTGGTGAGTACTTTGAATGTCAGAAAAACTTTGAAACTAGTATCTATTTTGTACGAACTGTAAATAAATAGTTGCCACTATTGCTACTATTGCGTCACTCGTATGGCTTTGGCGTCAGTAACACGTAGATGCAATGGAAACGTCCGTCAAAACAATTGAAAGAAACTCTATAGCCACTGTGGATTAAATGAGAACAAAAAAATGAAGGGTAAATGGAGTGTACGATCCCATCGACGACGAGTCACTCTAGACCATTCAAAAAATAGTATCGATGAAAACGGGGCAGGAAATCTGTTGTAGTGCGTTTGAAGAAACCGTCATGTCATAAGCTGGGATACGTAAATTAGGGTGGCTCGATGAGAATCTGAAACCCACTCCTTGAGGCAATCGTAGCATAGACAAGATGGTATCGTGAACTGACTCCGCGAGTTCAGTTTCACGCTCTACAGTACTGTATGAAGTGAAACACTTCTTTCGTCCGTGCCTTTCACACTCACGGCGATGCCCGGAATCCACGAAGCCCAGAGCGCGAGGCGAGACAAATTACGCGGCTTACTGCTCCGTGGATTTAATTGGAAACGTTTATTGCCAGACCCGGATTAATTATCTGCTTCACTACTCTATCACATCAGTCTAAATAAGGGACCCAGTCTCGCTTTGATCCGCGATACAATATGCGACACAACACGTTCCAGTAATGATCTCAAGACACTCGTGTTCAACTGAAGAGGTAAGAGAAGCGATAAGACAGCACAATTCACGTTTCTACTTCAGTGCATCGTAAACTCTTCTGAAGAGGATGTTATTATGGCTTAAAATTATTTAAAGCTCAGCAAGCTGAAAAAGACAAGGAAATACTGGGTGCACCCGTACAGTGCTATAAATATCGAACGTATTGGCAGATAGGAAATTCAAGAGTATATTGTTTATTTACAAAAAAATCAGTTTGTGGTTTTCCATATCAAAGGCAGTAAAATAGTTTAAGGAAATGGGTATGATTGGAAAACCACTTAAGAGAACAATAGGTTAAGTGCCGACAAAGGCCCAAACATTATGTCAAGACACCCAGAGTACAGTGCCGAACATTAGGTAGCCGGCCGAAGTGGCCGTGCGGTTAAAGGCGCTGCAGTCTGGAACCGCAAGACCGCTACGGTCGCAGGTTCGAATCCTGCCTCGGGCATGGATGTTTGTGATGTCCTTAGGTTAGTTAGGTTTAACTAGTTCTAAGTTCTAGGGGACTAATGACCTCAGCAGTTGAGTCCCATAGTGCTCAGAGCCATTTTTTTTTGAACATTAGGTTATGCAACATGTTTGCCCCATGTAACTGCTTCTTGCAAGACCTACATGTTTACAAACAGCAGAGAATGATGAGCAAGAGAAATCCAACCCCCACAAACTGAATTTTTTGTAAATAAACAATATACCCTTGAATTTCCTGTTATGATAATCCTTCCTCTTCATCAATTTGCATATATTCCATACACTGCTTGAATCCCCTAAAACAATATTCGATACACTACAATCGATTTCTCTCCAAATTACCGGTCAACTGAGTCTTTTTCCCACCAATTTTTGGGAGGGAGAGTGGGAAGGGAGGGGGTTTATCAGAGGGGGAGAAGTTAATTAATTGATCAGTTTAATTAAGTTAATCAAATTCATAAAGAGTGAGAGGGGGCTATTTCAATAACTCAGACCTGAAAGTGTAGCTGTAACAGCGAGGGGGGGAGGGAGGTTGGGGAAGGGGGAGGGGGTGGGGGTGGTGGGGGGGGGGGACAATAGGTTAAGTGACTGTCAATCAAAAGGAAGGATTCTTTTAGCAGAACAATAGGTTAAGTACCTGTAAATCAAAGGAGAACAATAGGTTAAGCACCTGTCAATCAAAGGAAAACAATAGGTTTACCCTGAGTTCATACCTGCCCCTGATGTAGGCGACTTGCACTAACAAAATGTGCCACAATGAAGTTTGTCCCACTACTAACTGCTCTGTATGAAATTAAAGTTCTTGACTCGCTCATAAAATATTTTTCTCCGCTTAGACACACGTATTACGAAGGATTTCGTGCTGAAAATTATTTTGTCAGTTTACTGGGTAGGCAGCATGCAGACCATCCTGCTAGTTCGGTGAAATCTCGTGACCCGAGGCTGGCGAATATTAAAGGACACTTTGCATCGCTAGGAAGCGCCAGCGAACATTTGGTTTCGAACAAAGCTTGTTCTTTATGTCGTGATTTATCATCCCTACATATATGATGCAAATATTTTGAAACACCCTGGGTATAGCTTGGACCGAAGGTGACCAGATTCTCTCTCCTCTTGAAAACTAGCTGGGAAGTAACGACCGTGAATCTTGGTAATGGGTCTCGCTAAGTGCTTCACAATAAACACCGTGGTTTAATTGAGAGGCACTGAAATTGAGAGCCGAAAGCTGGGTGGTTGATAGCCCGACGCCTCCTCGGCTGCTACGACGCAGCCACAGCGGCCAGCGGCGTGTGACGAGTGGCGCTTCCACGCTCTGGCGAGCACACTCGCACTCACAAAGAGCGGACCGCCTCTGGACGCACAGTGGCTCCGACAAAGACCGCTCGAAATGGCAAATCAGGCACTGCTTTCACCAAGAGCGGTGGTAACACGCCCTTTCTTTTATTCTGAACAGCAAGAGTACATCGTGGCTATGTTTTTGAGGTAGACTACGAAGCTCAAATAAAAACAAAAAGCTGTTCTGAACGACAGAGATCAAAACATATAACAACACAGTCAAGTAGCGTCGTCAGACAAGCGCGCATAATAACAGGCCTATGTAGCTGACGTCAATCTGTTGTGGAGTTATGGAGCATGTTTTGTGGCCACACTTCCACATCTAGATGTACTTACAAGGTGACAATTATTGAACTATATGAAATAAAATCGTCATAACTTCTGAACGGTTTGCGTTAGGACGTTCAAACTGCACGGTTGGCCGCGGGGCATGATGGGAATTAGTATGCCCTGTACGGTTTTGTTTAGCGGCGAAGCTCACTTTCACTTGGATGGGTTCGTCAACAAGCAAAATTGGTGCGTTTGGGGGACTGAGACACCGCGTTTCCCGATTCAGAAGTCTCTTCACCCTCAATGGGTGAGTGTGTGGTGTGCCATGTCCAGTCACGGAATAATCGGTGCGATATTCCTAGTTGGCGCGGTGACTACCGAACGGTACGTGAAGGTTTTGGAAGATGATTTAGTTCCCATTGCCCAAAGTGACCCTGATTTCGACAAGATGTGGTTTATGCAAGAAGGAGCTCGACCTCATCAAAGCAGGAGAGTATTGTCCTACAGGAGCGCTTTGGGGTCTGTATTCTGACTCTGGGGTACCCAGAGGCCACTGTCATGGGCCTCGATTGGCAGCCGTATTCCCCGGATCTGAAAACATGCGACCCATTTTGTGGAGCTATATTAAAGACAAGGTATTCAGCAATAACTCCAAAACCATTGTGGAGCTGAAAACAGCCATTCAGAAGGTCATCGACAGATTCGATGTTCCGACACTTCAGCGGGTCATGCAGAAGTTCGCTATTCGTCTGCGCCACATCATAGCCAATGATGGCAGGCATTTCGAACAAGTCATAACCTAAATCCGAGTATCTGTAGTGACGTTTACATGTTGGTTAAAGTCTGTGCATGCAGTAGTTTGTAACTAATTTACGTTTTTTTTCATATAGTTCAGTAACTGCCACCCCATACATACTCCGCCAGCCGCCATACAGTGCTTGGCGGAGGATACACCGTACCACTTCTAGTTAGTTTCTTTCCTGCTCCACTGACAAACAGAGCGAGAGAAAAGTTACTGTCTTTATGCCTTCGTACGAGCCCTAATTTCTCGTATCTTGTCTTCGTAGTCTTATGCGAAATGCGTTCAACCACAACTACGGTTCGACAGTTTCCGTACATTATATAAATGACGTAGCAAATGGTAGGATTACCGGTAGCACTGGCAGGGAAAGAAACATAAAAGAACGTCTGTGAGAGAAACTAGGAGCCGATGACTTTGGTTTTATTTTTGGTTGTGTGTTTGTTTTCACATAATCAGAACCGAACATAATTCAGGGTCAGTCCATTGTGAATTTTATGTCCTTACAACGTATCAGTTGCATTTTATAAGAAACAAAAATTAGTTGATCGCGTAACTTTTGCGCTTTTCTGTAAACAAAGCAATTACTTTTGACGCAAGTACAGTTTACATGCGCTAACATAAAAAAATCTATATAACTATTGTTCTTTTGTACTCAATACAGCGTTCTTCATCATGATCAATGAAACAGATTCCTGTTGTTATTGCTAAGTGTGAAAGCTGTTTATGAATAACAGACATAACTTTCATACAAGCTCGACGGAGTATTGAAGCGATGCTTGGTATGTTTTTGTTTTGCGTTTTTTTCTTTTAATTTTACGTTTTTTCAGGAAATTGAGTTTTCCAGCATGTATGATAAATTTACGTTGCTTTTTTATTTTTATTACAACATCCCTCTGTTTCACGTTAAAATTTAATATTTTTCGCGTAAAACCGGAATCAAACACTGACAATTTCAATTTTGCTATGAATACTATTTATTCGTAAGTGACAGCAGGAGAACAACTACGTAGAATGGAGATGTTTTGTAGGTTGTGCGGCCCTTTATATTTCCGACCTCGAGAGGAATCTAGTAACACACTGTTAATACACGCAAGCAAAGCAATCGAAATGAGGTAACGCCCGATACTCACGCAACAAACCTAAGATACGGGTAATACGCTTACGGTGTTAACTGACCAAGGCTACTAGGAATACTACCGTAGCTACGCTTACTTATATAACAGCCTACGGTAGTTTTGTATTGTAGTACGTTGCTGGCAGTAGAACCGTTCTGCAGTCAGCTTCAAATGCCAGTTGTCTAAATTTTCTCTACAGTGTTACTCGAAAAGAAGGTTGTCTTCCATCCAGGGATTGCCGTTTGAGTTACCGAAGCATCTCCGTAATACTTGCGTGTTTTTAGAACCTACTGGTAACAAATCTAGTAGTCCGCCTGTGAATTGCTTCGATGTCTTCAATCTGACCTGGTGCGAATCCTAAACATTCGAGCGGTACTCAAGACTGGGAGCACTAGTGTTATATATGCAGTCTCCTTTACAGATGAACCACACTCCCTAAAATTCTCGCAATGCACCGAAGTCGGCCATTCGACTTTCCTATTACTGTCATTAGATGCTCGTTTCATTTCATATAGCTTTGCAGCTTTATGCCTGGATAGTTATCGACATGACTGTCAAGCAGCGTACTACTTGTGTTATATTCGAATTTTAAGGATTTGTTTCTCATACTCATCTCCATTAACGTAAATTACAGGTAGCTGCCATCCATAACACTAACTGGAAATTCTGACTACATCATCTTGTATCCTCCTACAGTCACTCAACGGGGACACCTGCCGGTACACCACGGCATCACCAGCAAACGACCGCAGAGTGCTGCTCACTCTGTACGCCAGATCATTTATGTATATAGAAAATAACAGTGGTCCTATCACACTTGTCGCCGATGAATACCCGCCGTCGAGGACATCGTACTGGGTTCTGTTACTTAAGAAGTCTTCGAGCCACTCACATTTCTGGGAACCTATTCCGTACGCTCGAACCTTCGTTAACATTCTTCAGTGGGGCACCGTGTCAAATGCTCTGGGGATGTGTGGGCATCCGCAGAAATTTAGCCCGAGAAAGGGGGGCAACAACACTTTTTTATGTAAAAGTGTTTCGAGACCTGTCACACCACAAGAACTAAATATTTTATGTGGCAAGGAAACTTGTTATATACCAAAGATTTGAATTATATGAGAAGCGTAAAAGAATTCTGTAACGAATTCAGTGAGGGGGACAAGTGCTTCCTCTCGCCCCTTGCGGACGCCTATTACGTTATTGGAGGGCGAAAATCTCCTATGTAAAAATCAATATGGATTCCGCAAAAAGGAATCTTGCGAAAATCAGCTAGCTCTTTTCATCCTTGACATCCAGAGTGCAGTACACAAAGACGCCTAGGTTGATGCCGTGTTCCTTCGCTCTCGGATGGCATACGATACGGTTCGGCACAGCCGTTTGGTAAAAAAAAATTCGTGCTTACCGACCGTAGAAGGAGATTTAGGTTTGGATTTACGACTTCCTTGCAGACAGAACTCAATATCTCGTTCTCAATGGAACAAAATCGACATATGTGAAGGTAATTTCTGGAGTACCTCAAGAAAATGTGATATGGCCTCTATTTACAGCATGCAAGATGATTCTAAATAAATTGATCAAAAATAAAGTATTACTGTCAGTACAGTAATCACTTTCTTTCAGAAATACACATATAGTATGAAAGGTGAAGCCTCACAGTTCCTACAGATGTTCACATACACTATGTGATCAAAAGTATCCGGACACCCCCGAAAACACACGTTTTTCATATTAAGTGATTGTACTGCCACCTACTGCCAGGTACTCAATATCAGCGACCTCAGTAGTCATTAGACATACTGAGAAAGCAGAATGGGGCGCTCCGCGGAACTCACGGTCTTGGGTGTCACTTGTGTCATACGTGTGTACGCGAGATTTCCACACTCCTAAACATCCCTAGGTCAACTGTTTCCGATGTGATAGTGGAAACGTGACGGGACACGTACAGCACAAAAGCGTACAGGCCGATCTCGTCTGCTGACTGACAGGGACCGCCGACAGTTGAAGAGGGTCGTAGTGTATAATAGGCAGACATATATCCAGATCATCACACAGGAATTTCAAACTGCATCAGGATCTAATGCAAGTACTATGACAGTTAGGCGGGAGGTGAGAAAACTTGGATTTCATGGTCGAGCGGCTGTTCATAAGCCACACATCACGCCGGTAAATGCCAAACGACCGCTTGGTGTAAGGAGCATAACCATTGGACGATTGAACAGTGAAAAACGTTGTGTGGAGTGACAAATCACGGTACACAATGTGGCGATCCGATGCCCCAGTATGAGTATGGCGAACGCACAGTCAGCGTCATCTACCAGCGTGTATAGTGCCAGCAATAAAATTCGGAGACGGTGGTGTTATGGTGTGGTCGTGTTTTTTATGGAGGGGGCTTGTACTCCTTGTTGTTTTGCGTGACACATCACAGCACAGGCCTACATTGATGTTTTAAGCACCTTCTTGCTTCCCACTGTTGAAGAGAAATTCGGGGATGGCGATTTCATCTTTCAACACGATCGAGCACCTGTTCACAATGTACGTCCTGTGGCGGAGTGGTTTCACGACAATAACATCCCTGGAATGAACTGGCCTGCACAGAGTCCTGACCTGAATCCTACAGAACACCTTTGGGATGTTTTAGAAAGCCGACATCGATACCTCTCCTTAGTGGAACACTTCGTGAAGAATGGGCTGCATTCCCCAAGAAGCCATCCAGAACCTGATTGAACGTATGCCTGCGAGAGTTGAAGCTGTCATCTGGGCTAAGGGTGGGCCAACACCATATTGAATTCCAGCATTACCGATGGAGGGCGCCACGAACTTGTAAGTCATTTTCAGCCAGGTATCCGGATACATTTGATCACATAGTGTATGTTCGATGTTGGCTTCATTTCTGACACGGAAGATGTCTATCGGGTGTTGCATTTCCTGCCAGACCCCGTTCCATCGTAGCCCGATGAACGACTTAACCGCGCCAACTATCCGGTGCCTTACTGCTGTAACTCCTGCGGAAATGGAGGTAAGTAAACCACGTCCTTCACCCCCCCCCCCCCCCGAAAGAAAAAAATCCACTGACGTAAGATCAAGCGACCTGGGTGCCACAACATGAATGACACACTTCGATCCAGCACGCGCAATCCAGCTCTGTAGAAGATTTTCGTTGAGGCGACTACGTAAGAGGTTATGTCAACGTGTCGCGGCTCTATCCTGTTTCAAAATGAAGTATAGTACTTCTTATGTCAACTGAGGCACTGACCAGAGACGAAGGATGTCGAGATAGGTTATGCCTGTAACGGTAGATTCTGCGAATAAGAAGGGAGCAAAGAGTCTGCAGCTGGTTGTGGGGCAGAAAACTTTAATTTTCTGAGAATCATGTTTATGTTCCAGAGAGGAATGCGAGTTTTCTGTACCATACATTCTCAAAATTATGCTTATTCACTTTGCTTCTTACGCAATATTTGGTGTTTTCCGGGGACACAAGTCCGTCTGCGAAACCATCCACCTTCATTCGTGCTTACAGATCAATGCATACTTTTTATTAAAAATGAAACTCCTCCATCTGTACTTAAGATTTTATATTTAATTGGCTACTAGTTTCGGCGTAGCGTCAACGCCATCTTCAGGCCCGTACACTTTGACGAAATCAGTTGTGTGTGGCTGAATACTAGAAGTCCGCGGTGAGTCCAATACGTTTTGGACTCACTGCGGACTTCTAGTTTTCAGCCACACACAACTGATTTCGTCAAAGTGTACGGGCCTGAAGATGGCGTTGACGCAACGCCGAAACTATTAGCCAAATAAATATAAAATCTTAAGTAGAGCTGGAGGAGTTTCGTTTTTAATAAAAATTATATCAGCTGTGTGCCATCATCATCCACCTTAAATATGGATGTACGAAGACAATGCATAATTGTCTCCGCCTGCATCATTTGTGCGGTATTCTGCAATACCTGAAGAGCAACCGCCGCCACACTGTTGACTGCAACACATTCGTTTCTCTAGTGGCATGACGTGTGGATTTTCTGGGGCTTCTTTTGTAGAACACGCGAATCTCGAAGGATGGTCATCCTGTGGTTTTATTATTGCATATACATCCTGACTCCTCGAATCGTCCGCAGCTCGTGGTCGTGCGGTAGCGTTCTCGCTTCACACGCCCGGGTTCCCGGGTTCGATTCCCGGCGGGGTCAGGGATTTTCTCTGCCTCGTGATGACTGGGTGTTGTGTGATATCCTTAGGTTAGTTAGGTTTAAGTAGTTCTAAGTTCTAGGGGACTGATGACCATTGATGTTAAGTCCCATAGTGCTCAGAGCCATTTGAACCATTTTGAACTCCTCGAATCACTTTGCCCATCTAGTGTGATGCGATGGAGTGGTGCCATTTTACCAAACTAGTTGCTAAAACATCTCTGAAGAACTATTACTGGTGATGTTTTTGCATATTTTATGCCACATCACGCCTTGTCGATCGGGTATGCAAGGATTTTGTATTCCAAAGCCAGCGATGAATAACAACAGCTACTTTCCATTGTTTTATAGGGGTCCAGTCCAAGACCCGTACGGTTGTCAGGAGTGCAGGGTGCAATGAGGAGAGAGAATCTGTTCACGCTCGAGAGCGTCAAGAAAACATTAATCAGAAATACATGATTGTCTTCCCCAGGTGCTGGTAGCTCAGTCGGGACAGCGGTATGTAGAGTGTGGTCCCACAGAGCAGCAGTGAGCGTGCGTCAGCCGGCAGCAGTGCGGTGTCGACGGAAGGTTCCCAGGGCAGCCGTTACGTCACGGGCAGTCGCATCTGGCGTGGTCCTCGATGGACGAAGGCGGACATTAGCCCCTGAAGGTTCATCGAAGCACTATCACTGACATCATGTGTCCAGGAGACTCGCCCTCCACCCGCGCTGTGTAGAGTTTGACCGATGCCTCCAGTTAGCAGAATGAGGCCGGCAGCATTAGTGTCGGCTGCAGGAATGGGGAGAGCATCAACATTGGCTGCCCCTCACAATGGCGGCTAGTGTACAGCTCCTTGGCCCTATCGGTCAAACCTCCAGTAGGAAAGTAGAATGATGGCAGTCTCCACATTCCATCAGCCATAACTCGGAAGTTGGAGCTGCAGCTCGCAGTGGAAGCGTCTCTCCAGCGAGACTTGAGACTCCATAGATTATATTGTGGTAAAAAAGCTGAGTAGCATCGTGGTGTAGTGGTTATGATACTAATCTGTTGCATGGAGGGTCCTGAGTTCAAAACTCACCTGGGCTGTACAATTTTATTTTCTATATTCGATTCCAATACATTCTAAAAGTATCCACAAATGAAAAGAATCATTGGACTGGAACGTTCTGTAGCTGTATATATACTGTATATGTTTCAGCCGGAGGCAGTTTGCTCCGCGCTCTTGTATGTGCAAGTGTTGCATAAACTTTCATTAAGTGAAGTTAGTGTTCATCATTCGTCTAATTACACCTTCTTCTACGTGACAATATGATTAGGCGCGCAGAGGGTCGACTGATGTAGCCTAGCAGGGGACAACTCCAAATGAGAGTGAGATAAAGAAAGTTGCAGTATTTACGCAGGCGCTTTCCGTGCACTGTGCTTTGGCGGAGGTAACTTTGACATCATTTATACTAGATATCTCGTATGGTCAACCCTCCTAGTGGCTTCAGACTTTCGCAACTTCGTCTTTCAGAGCCTCTTTTCTGCTGCATCAGTGGCTGAATAGTTACTGTTGCGTTGTAACTGGGATTTACTGTGACACTCTACTCTGTCACTAGTACGACGATATCCATCCGTTGCCATGATGTCACTGTGCTTAGTTTGCGGGCTGGGGCGCTCGGCGAGTCCCCCTTGTAGCAACTGCTTCAGTGTTCACCTCAGCATTTCCTCCTAGCTGGCAGTTTGAAGTCACTGACTCAGGTGGCTTGACTCCTGGCGTCGCCAGTGAAGAACTTTAACAATTTTTTAGTGTTAGCCTGCGATACTATCCCAGGATGCAACAGTTTTATTGCTGCCAACTTGAAGTGTGAGAGTTAACCTTTCAGTCTATATGTGTATTTCTGAAATAAAGTCATTACTGTACTCACAGAGTCACAGGAATACTTTCTTTTTGTCTCATTCATTTTGAGTTACCCTGTACATACGAGAGTTGGAACTTAAATAGTGGCAACTATTTATTCACAACCGATGCAAAAGAGTTACATGTTAGCACCTGTTACTATCCTTCAAAATAGTCACCAGAGATGTGAAAGGCGTAGTATACCGTTAGCAGAGCCTGTTCTGTTGATGGTGCGAATGGAGCGGTCTTAAGTTATGGTGAGTCTCGCGTACGACTGTAATGGTGTTATGCTAACGTATTACGTTCCTCCACGGTAGACCGTCAATGCAAAATATTACAGTTCTTTTTTTGAGCATCACCTTCGACCAGCTTTGCGAAAGAAGCGGTGACACTTTCTGCGCAACCCACCCATCATTTTGCACGACAATGCGCGGGTGCATACAGCGCAAGCTGTGGCTGCTCTGTTCTGTCGATGGGACTAGGGAGTACTGTACCATCCACCATACTCCCCGGACTTAAGTCCTTGTGACTTCGTGGCATTCGCTTCAGACAGGCAGTAGACCGCTCCATTCGCACCATCAACAGAACACGCTCTGCTAACGGTATACTACGCCTTCCACATCGCTGACAACGGGTTCTACACAACGCTGGTGGCCGTCCGCAGTGGCCATGCGGTTCTGACGCTACAGTCCGAAACCGCGGGACTGCTACGGTCGCAGGTTCGAATCCTGCCTCGGGCATGGGTGTGTGTGATGTCCTTAGGTTAGTTCGGTATAAGTAGTTCTAAGTTCTAGGGGACTTATGACCTAAGATGTTGAGTCCCATAGTGCTCAGAGCCATTTTTGAACAACGCAGGTGACTACTTTGAAGGTCAGTAACAGGGGCAAACATGTAACTCTTTTGCATCGGTTGTGAATTAATAGTTGCCGCTATTTAAGTTCCAACCCTCATAAATAATGTAGTCGATAACGTTGGAGGGTTCGCGAGGCGTTCACGGACGATGTTGTTGTCTATAGAAAGGCTGTGATGCTAGAGGACACTAGCGAACTGCTGGTAGACCTGCAGAGGACCGACGATAGATTCAGTGTTTGGTAGTTGATATTTCACGAAAATAAATGTAACGTATTCAGCATAAATGGGCGAACAGGTCCACTATTGTTCGATTACACCATGAGCCACAGATCACTAGAAACAGTAAAGCTTTCCAGTTCAGCACAACGAAGTGATGGAAGGCCTCTCCTGTAAGCCCCCCCCCCCCCCCCCCCCCCACCCTCTCATGTCCTGAGATGGCGCGTCAGGTGACAGCGGCGCGACTAACGACCGCCCGCAGGGAGGATTGCGTTACGCATCATGGCGGCCCAACACCGCCTCGGCGGTAATTAATTCGCTCAGTGCTGTGGAAAGGCGAGCTGTCCGCTCTGGTGGAGGAGGACGTCGTTAGGGAGATCCTGCAAGTTCGTCATCGCGTGTCTCGGTTTCTTTCAATTTGAAAATCGAGGTCGCAGTTTTTATACCGTTAAGCAGTAGAGACGGTCAGAGACCGAGCGCTAGCCCAGTTGGAGTGGGGCGAGGGAAAGAATCGGATACGTGGGTCACTTTTTAATTTATTACGAACTTGCGCTAGATGGCACGACTCAGATGTCTCACAACCACGGAAACAAAAACCTGTCATTTTTAATTTAAAAAAACAGCAGTTCAGAACCTGTAAGAGCTTAAAGAAACAATTTTTGTGAATAAATGGAAATAATATTAATAATTATTATTTAAAAAAATAAATAAATGAATAAAAAATAGCAACAAAAATAAAATAAATAATTTTTATTTTATTAAAAAAAATAAATCTCTCTCCCTTTCTAATACACACACACACACACACACACACACACAGACACACACACACACACACACACACACACAATTTACAAAACAGTTGAATTTAGAAAACTGAGAATGTTGGTAACACTTAGAAAAACAAATGAAACTCTGTATTAAAAAGATGGCAGTTACAGTGATGTGTAACGTAAACAGTGAACTGAAAGTGAACTGTAAGATGTCCACCTGGATGCCAGATGAAAAAAAGCAGTTTGCTTAGATGCAATGAATTAGAAGTTACCTGTAAGTACCTTTCTATTTCATAAAAAAACGGTTAGGAACTGTTTTTAAATATATAACCTAGATGTGAAACCATAACCTATGCGTAAAAAAGGACAAATCATGTAATATTTCAGGATACCCACTGAAGATGCCTTGTAAAAAAGGCGAAACGCTTCTGGGTGGGTAAATAAAAATAAAAATTTCCATGTGCAGCATGCAAAAAAGGCGCTTTCTTTGAAACAACTGCAATTTAAATGGAAATTTCACGTGAAGGTTTTCACTGAAGTATTTTTTTGCTATTTTCGTAAGAGCATGACTCAATAACAACTCTTTGAAGGGCTTCGTTGGACGTTTGGTAATCAGTCACCATCAGAAAAGGTTGGTCACAGGGTTGAACGAATACATTCCTTGTTTGATGAACAGTGATGGGACTTTTATTGCCTCGCTAAATCTGGGACTTTTTCGAACAGTAATTGAATCGAAGCAGTCAACATCCCCGTTATTTGGAAGCTCTTTAGGATCTTATAATTAAAGAACGGCTACAGCTGTTAATGACATATCTGAAGATATTTGTGGACTGCCGCACCAGGCGAATTGAAGCCATTTTCAAGGTTAGCGGCAGTGTTACACGGTATTAGAGTGGTGTCTCCTGTGGGTCAGAGAGCAGTGGGAAAGAGGAAATAAGCCAGGACGGTGTGGCTGTATAATATGGAGAGTGAGGATAGGAGAGAGATCTTCATTACAATGAGAAGAGAGAAAGAGAGCAAGATTTCTACGAACAGAAAAATGGTTCAAATGGCTCTGAGCACTATGGGACTTAACATCTGTGGTCATCAGTCCCCTAGAACGTAGAACTGCTTAAACCTAACTAACCTAAGGACACCACACACATCCATGCCCGAGGCAGGATTCGAACCTGCGACCGTAGCGGTCACGCGGTTCCAAACTGAAGCGCCTAGAACCGCACGGCCACACCGGCCGGCCTCTACGAACAGAGAAAAGGAAATATCTAACTGGAGTCTTGGAATCTATAGAAGTGGAAAGCAGGAATAAAGACTCAAAGAAGCTGTTTCAGTATACAGAGAACGGTAAAAGAGGTTATAAAAGAGAAAAGCTATTCATAAAAGATAAAAAAACAAGACATGCAAACACATCTGGAAGATACTCTAACGAGCTGTAAAGAGTATTTTTCAGAAATGTCAAATTGCACTGACCCTCACATAATCTTTAACGAAGCAATGATCGAAAGTAACAGCAATAATACAGACGAATACAGCATTACCGAACAGGAAGTGGTGGACACCATTCAAAAGCTGAAAAACAACAAGGCTGCAAGCGAGAACCAGATATCAGCAGAGATGTTAAAAGAGGATGAAATCAAACTACAAACACAAATTTATAACCTTATCACAATGATCTCCAAAACTGGAACACTACCTGAAGACTGGAAAACTGCAATAGTTTGCCCCATACACAGGAAAGGAAACAAAATGGAATGTGGAAATTACAGAAGAATCAGTTTTCTGAACATAAAGTACAAAGTTCTGTCAATGATCATTCTCGAAAAAATCAAGCCTTACACAACAAACATTATTCAGGAGTATCAGGCTGGATTTCGACTAAACTGTTACAAATATGACAATCTGTTTACTCTACGGCAAATCTTTGAGAATTACTGGGAATTTAACAAAAACATTCACTGTCAGTTCATTGATTTCCAGCGAGACTAACATAGCATTCACGGAAGTAGCCTCTAAAACACACTAAGAGAATTTAGGATACCCAGTAAATCATTAGGATGATACAACTGTGCTTGGATTGCTTACAGGTAGCAGCGAAGTTCAGACGATTGAAATCCACCAACTTCTCAATGAAAACATGCTTACGACAAGGAGATACTCTTTCATGTGTTCTCTTAAAGCTTGTACTGGAGAAATTGGTTCGAAAGAGTAATTTACAGCTATACAATGGTCTCCGATTCTACGTAAAACTCCTGGCATACACAGATGATGTAGTCTCACTCAGTGAAACAGAAGAAGAGCAGGAGGACATGTGCAGATCTCTCAGGCACAGTGTCAGCAAACTGGGACTTTTGATAAAGCAAGAGAAAACAGAATATATGGAAATAGGTAGAGTCATAAAGCCAAATCCACTCTTTGAAGCTGACAACGATTCCAGATTCAGGAGAGTTCATCAGTTTAAATACCTCTGATTGCGCTTCAGCAGTAAAAAAATGATAACATTGGATATAAATGAGAGAGCAGCCCCAGGATCAAGATGTTTGTACGGTGTAAGCAGCCCAACAAAAGTAAAGCATTATCAAGCATCACGAAGATGAATATATGTAACACCATCATTGGCCAAGTAGTACTGTATGGTTCGGAACGATGGACGGCTACCACGAAATAAAGAGAAAAAGTGAATATTTTCGAAAGAAAAGGGACGAGATAAATGTGGGGACCTGTGTTGGTGAATGACGCCCGAAGAGTTCGAAAGAACACTGAAATTTGTCAGTTAATGAATCAACCCACTATCGTCCAGAAATTGAAAAGTAGGTGACTTCAGTGGGATGGGCATGTGGCTAGAATGGAAACCAACAGAATTCCAACAAAGGCATTTGAGGGCACTCTCCAAGCAATGAGACCATTGGTTCGACCTCGCACACGGTGGAAAGGTGACACAGAGAAGGACGTCGCAGCTTTAGGAATCCCCGCGGGGTGGAAAGAGACAGCGAGAGATAGAAGAGGATGGAAGCAGATCACTGAAGCAACGCAGGGTCCACAGGGGCTGTGAGCGATGTGGGTGGGTGGTTGTTAGCTTTGTCACTTATTCTTTTCTTAGCACTGCCTCACAATAAAATTAAGGAGAAAGCTGACAAGAGATAGAAATGGAGAACTGCACCAAACTAAGATTGGGGTTTGTAATGTATCAGGCAAAGTAGACACTCAGCCCTCCACCCAGGTACAGTAGCCACCTGAGAGTGAAGCCAGTATAGGGACCCGTGTTCTCTATTTAGTAAGTGACGCAGTTCCATTCTCGTTCAGCTTGGAGACAGTTTATTCATTTATTTATTTACAACAAGGTTACTACAGAAGAATCGAGTCCATGGCTGGCGGGCAAGGGATGAGCGTCGAATTGACAGTCCATGGTGCACGACGATTAATTGTGTTGCGGCCGCATGTAGTAAGCGTTGCTTCACGCAGTGGAGAATGGCAAAACAGAGGCAGCCGGCGATCGAGGCGTTGCGAAGTAAGCGCGGCACAGATAGCCTTGCTGACAGTTGCAGTCTACTAACAAGCTGATGCAAGGACGCACACAGACCGAGCGCCAAGCGAAGCCTGGAGAGTGCTGAGTAAGGACAAGTGAGGCCAGCACGCTAAGTTACGCTGCAATATACTGCGGGAGTAATAACAAAAAGCTACCACCGAGGGTAGAAAACGTCCTCCTGCCGGATATAAATGGTGGAGCGCAGGCAGCAACAGAGAGAAGCCATTAGGAAGCAGTTCAGATCTGAGGACGGACGTGGTCCGTGTCCGAATGTTCAATCTTCGTAGGTGACGATTCCGGAAGTCTGTTCCAGCTCGCAGGAGTCATCCGTTCGCCCCCAGACTGGCGGCTTCCCAGCCGCCGGTGCAGCAGGCGTCGGCAGCTGACCTCACGGCGACGCGGCTCCGTGGCGTGCCGTACTGGGCGCCGAGCGGCGACGAGTTCATCTCAACCACAGGGCATCCTGGCTTCAGCGGAGCACTGGTGGCCTGAGGCTCCGAGTGCGATCGGCAGCGCGCATTGCGCGCATTGTCGGAGAATCTACAGAGCAGCAGCCAGGCGGAGGGATCCGCAGGGCTGGGCAGCGACGTCGAGGGAGAAATTGTAATGAAAGTTCAATAAATAATTGTAAAACTCACGCCGTCTCAGTCTTTGGCGCAGCCACTGTCTCTGCTGCTAACAAGTGGTGCAGAAACCGTAACAAGTGGTGCAGAAGTCGTAACAATTGTAAGACACAACGTCCAAAGTGGCCCAGCAGTGCGGCGACCTTGTGAGGCAAGTATTCCAGGGCGGCGGTGCGGGGCTCTGCCACGACCTGCTGAGGTTGTCTGGCTCGCCTAAGCTGTTAGGAAGGTGGGCTGCAAATCTGCTGTGACATGTGTCAGAAGTGGAAACATCTGGGAACAAACCCTGGCCACCTGTCTGGTTAGTGGCGTGTGGCATCAGTTGATATCCAATGGATCAGCGGCTGGGAGAGCCTCAATCCGATCCTCCAGCCTAGGTGCTGAGACTGGACCCCCGAGCAGACAGTCCCTTAGGCTGGCATACAAGTATAGTTGCTCCAGTGGGTCGCAGTATCCCGTTCTGCGGCGACTGCTGATTCAATGCCATTTGCTGGGAGGGCAGTCGGTATTTATACGCGCCAGGTTCGGCTTCACTATCCGCTGATCCTGATACCGTTTTTAAGCACAATCACTGTGCAGTATTTGATACACCAGTAGCAATAGTAGCAACAATCGATGACGCCAAAAATTGAACTGAACTTTACCCGACCGCCATACACGTGCGACTATCAGGTGAACACTGAGTTGTACCGTATACCTTTGCTCCGTTCGTTCAAAGAGGACGAAGAAGAAATATTTTAAAAAGTAGTTGCTGAATTTGGAACTTTAATGAAGTCCGATTAGAAGAATAACCGAAAATAAATTGACGATTTTTGTTTAAAACTATGGCTTCTGATGATTAAATTATCTCCGTTTTATCATCTCTATACAATGATGATAGTGATGATGGATCGTCTGATATTAATTTTGTAGCTGACCTAATTTCCTGGTAACCACATTTCAGTGTTATTTTTGTCGCGAGATAAAATTTGGCGTCAGGGCTAAGGAGGGTGTCTGTCGAATGATTATATCCGGAGCTGTTTGTCAGTAGTGCATTCATGCTCCATCTCCAGTTGCTTAAATGACCACAGCAAGTGAATCGATGAAGAAAGTAATCAAATACTCCACATAACGGGAATTTATACATGTCTCATTGAGCTATATTCACTGGAGCTTTCCGTCCGTCGCAATTGTATTATTAACAGCTGTGTGCCTTCCTGATGTAACGTCTTACATATGTATGTTATTGTATTGTATGTTAACCGAGGACCTAGAAACGACGGAGAGGCTACGTCCCCGCCACAGCCGCAGTGGTCCACAACCCCACGATGACTACCGCAGTCCACTTCACACCTCCGCCGCCCCACACCGAACCCAGGGTTATTGCGCGGTTCGGTCCCCGGTGGACCCCCGAGGGAACGTCTCACACCAGACGAGTGTAACCCCAATGTTTGCGTGGTACAGTAATGGTGGTGTACGCGTACGTGGAGAACTTGTTTGCGCAGCAATCGCCGACATAGTGTAACTGAGGCGGAATAAGGGGAACCAGCCCGCATTCGCCGAGGCAGATGGAAAACCGCCTAAAAACCATCCACAGACTGGCCGGTTAACCGGACCTCGACACAAATCCGCCGGGCGGATTCGTGCCGGGGACCAGGCGCTCCTTCCCGCCCGGAAAGCAGTGCGTTAGACCGCACGGCCAACCGGGCCGGCCGTGTATGTATGTTAACTGTTACATTTGTCCACACTGCCTCCCAGTTGGTGGCTGGATATCTCTTTTCTAGATTTTTGGTTTATTCCGTCTTTTGCTGTTCAGGATAAAAATCTCATGTTACCAGATGACCTTTCTTAAGATGCTATCGTCTAAGCAATTGACTCGGAAAAAAATTATGTGTTTTAATTTGCAGTTAATTTTGCGCACGTAGATTGGGGTATGCATTATTGCTGCATCTAGCCGACGTCACTCTTACAGTTTCAATAAAAGAAAAGTCGCAGAATACTGAGTCAGAGACTGACGCTTGGTAGTCTGCTTGCCGAAATTTTAAATTCCGCTACCTACGCCGTGACACAGCTTTTACATTAGTCCCTAGGAAGGCTAGAATGTGCAAAGCCCCAGCGATCTCGCACCCGCGTGGACAGGGGACATTAGCCGCCGGGCTAAAACGCAGATACCAGCGAAAAGTTCCAAAATGCACGATGCGAAGAAGGAGCGGACATCAAAGCGGCGCACTGGCGCCAGCCCGCAGCCGGGCCGGGCTTTGATTTGCCGCAGAGCAGCCGGACGCTGGCGATCTATCGATTTCCAAAGCGAAGAGCGACGTCCAGCGCGGTGCCTCCAGCGCGAAACGCGGAAGCCACGGCCAGCCGCAGCACGTGCTGGAGGAGAGCGCAGGGTAACCGGTCACACGCAGTACAGCGCACGGGACACACACAGATACTTGCCGGGTTGCCATACGCGGAGAATGCTAAGGGCCCGTACCGTGTCCTCCCACATCAGGTTTCAATGTTGATACCCTAGATGGCTCTGACAAGGGGAAGGCCTCAGACACGGCCAAAGGATTCGGCTCAAATCTGGCAGGTCGCTTGTGTACAACCTAAAACGAAAGAATCTAAGTTATTTTGGGTCAATACCCCCGAGTTTTTGAGAAAATCACCCCTAAAGGTTGTGAAGAGCAATCGACTCAAAATTGGAGGGATCGATAGATAATTGTAAATAGAGCATTTTCCATCATCGAGTATGGGGTCCGCAAACGCAAACTTTTCCAGAAATCGCGGAAAGAAACTTAAACAACTGCCGCTTCTGTACCCGTATGGTAAACGCTATTCGGCGACAGCGCTGATAGCGTACCGGTCAAGGTAACTGGCTGGGACTCGAAGAACCCGGGTTCAAATCTCGAAAGATATGACACAACAAACAATAACTAGTTACTACAGCATAAAAAGACGAGCTAATTACTACAAACCACATACAGTACTCGTCATATGCTACTTACGAAAGGACACTGTATTCATTCACAAAACGTATTTCATTCGGCGCATTAACGATGGAAGAATCTCTACATGTATCCGCGAGGTTCGCGGTAGCCTAATGACGGAAAACAACTCTTTCCGATTGACTTCTATAAGGCTCGTGCTGGACACCTTCACTCTTCCAGGTTCACAACTATGATATGACGAAGAGGCAACCGGGACAACTTAACTCTCCGCGCGTGCATTCTGTCCCGTGACTCGCTGTAAACAAGCGTCGCGCGGATGGTTATCTGTGATCCCTTGTGAGGAATTCGCAGTACTCTTACTCGGAGTTGTTTTCATGTGACAAGGCTTAAAGGTTTAATACTTTAGTAACACACAGTGTTTGGGAAATTAGTTTGCCTACCTTATTATTATCATTCCTTATTGATTTACTTACCTTATTAATTGCCTTAAAATTGCTACACCAACAAGAAATTATTGGACAAATATATTATACTAGAACTGACATGTGATTACATTTTCACGCAATTTGGGTGCATAGATCCTGAGAAATCACTACCCATAACAACCACCTCTGGCCGTAATAACGGCGTTGATACGCCTGGGCATTGAGTCAAATAAAGCTTGGGTGGCGTGTACAGGTACAGCTGCCCATGCAGCTTCAACACGATACCACAGTTCATCAAGAGTAGTGACTGGCGTATTGTGACGAGCCAGTTGCTCGGCCACCATTGATCAGACGTTTTCAATTGGTGAGAGATCTGGAGAATGTGGTGGCCAGGGCAGCAGTCGAACATTTTCTGTATCCAGAAAGGCCCTGCGGTCGTGCATTATTCTACTGAAATGTAGGTTTTCGCAAGGATCGAATGAAGGGTAGAGCCACGGGTCGTAACACATCTGAAATGTAACGACCACTGTTCAAAGTGCCGTCAATGGATCAAGAGGTGACCGAGACGTGTAACCAATGGCACCCCATACCATCACGCCGGGTAATACGCCAGTATGTCGATGACGAATACACGCTTCCAATGTGCGTTCACCGCGATGTCGCCAAACACGGATGCGACCATCATGATGCTGTAAACAGAATCTGGATTCATCCGAAAAAATGACGTTTTGCCATTGGTGCACCCTGGTTCGTCGTTGAGTACACCATCGCAGGCGCTCCTCTCTGTGTTGCAGCGTCAAGGGTAACCGCAGCCATGGTCTCCGAGCTGATAGTCCATGCTGCTGCAAAAGTCGTCGAACTGTTCGTGCAGGTGGTTGTTGTCTTGCAAACGTCCCCATCTGTTGACTCAGGGACCCAGACGTGGCTGCACGATCCGTTACACCCATGCGGATAAGATGCCTGTCATCTCGACTGCTAGTGATACGAGGCCGTTGGGATCCAGCACGGCGTTCCGTATTACCCTCATGAAACCACCGATTCCACATTTTGCTAACAGTCATTTGATCTCGACCAACGCGAGCAGCAATGTCACGATAAGATAAACCGCAATCGCGATAGGCTACAATCCGACCTTTATCAAAGTCGGAAACGTGGTGGTACGCATTTCTCTTCCTTACAAGAGGCATCACAACGTTTCACCATTCAACGCCGGTCAACTGCTGTTTGTGTATGAGAAATCGATTGGAAACTTTCCTCACGTCAGCACGTTGTAGGTGTCGCCACCGGCGCCAACCTTGCGTGAATGCTCTGAAAAGCTAATTATTTGCATATCAGAGCATCTTCTTCCTGCCGGTTAAATTTCGCGTCTGTAACATGTCATATTTGTGGTGTAGCAATTTTAATGGCCAGTAGTGTATTATCTCCCTCTTCTTTTTGCATTTATTAGGTATTTGGGTGTTACTCCTTCCTGGTAGAAATAATTTGGCTTTCGATCTCTTCCTCTGCCTTCCTAAAGGTATTCTGCGAACTGGCCAATAATTCATTATTAATCTTGGTATTCTGCCGTCTACCATTATTCTACATGGTGCTTCCAGTTGTTCCTATATTCTTTAATCTTCTAATTAAGGTTCCCACTCTCAATTCTTATGCGATGCCAGAATTCCTCCTCTTGTCGAACAGTGTGCACCCAATTACTCTTTTTTAGTCATCAGTCTTCTGATTCATTTCGTGTGGCCCGCCACGAATTCCTCTCCAGTGCCAACCTTTTAATCTCAGATTAACAATTGCAACCTGCGTCTTTCAACATTCTTCTGTTGCACCACATCTCATATATATCGATTCTGTTCCGTTTCGGTTATCCCACAGACCGTGTTTCACTACCACAAAATGCTTTGCTCCAAACGTACGTTCTCAGAAATTTCTTCCTCAAATTAAGTCCTATGATGGATACTAGTGGATTTCTCTTTGCGAGGAATGGCCATTTTGCCAGTGCTAGTCTAGTTTTGATGTTCTCCTTGCTCCTTGCTAGGTAGTGGAATTCCTTAACTTCATCTACCTCGTGACCATAAATCCGATGTTAAGTTTCTCGCTGTTCTCATTTCTGCTATTTCTCAATACTTTCGTCTTCCTTCGGTTTGATCTTAATCCACATTTCGTACTTAGTAGGTTATTCATTCCATTCAGCAGATCCTGTAATTCTTCTTCATTTTCATTGACGATAGCATTGTCATCAGCGAATCTTGTTATTGACATCCTTTCACCTTCAATTTTAATCCCACTTTTGAACTTTTATTTCCATCATAGCTTCTTGTATGTACAGATTCAACAGTAGAAGCGAAAGACTACGTCTCTTCTTAGGAATCGCATTTCCGATGCTTGTATTCTTTTTAACTTCTGTTATTACACTCCATGACTCTATTTCATATGCCATGTTTGAAACTTACGCCATGATTGAAACTGACATAATTTTGTGAAATTTAAATAGGATTTGATTTCTTTAGTTCTGAGGATTCTGTAGGTTGTTCCGTTAATGTAATTAAATTTATCTACTTTCTTTTGTATGTCCATTTCTGTCATAAATGAGACAGTATTTCTTAAGTCAAACGTGCTTACTCTTTCTGTTTTCTTCTTCTTCTTTTCCTTGTGCCTTCGTCCCGCAACGGCGCAAGGTCGGCACGTTTGTTAATAGAGCTGGTAGGGGTTGACAAACGATATTCGCGTTCGGACGGGCCCGAAGTTTCCCGATGCGCCGCACAATATAGAGTTTGTTCGAACAATCAAGTGACATCTGACTTGAGCGGGACGAATGCAAGGGATACACAAGAAACTACGAACTAGTCACAATAATAACATGTGGTTCTGTTTAAAATTTGACAATTTTATGAGACACTGGAGGAAATAGCATCAAATCTACCACAAACTCCAATTGTGTTTGAACAAATTTTCGATACGAGTTCTGATACAGTACCGGTATTTATGGATATATAAACATTTATGCTGATTTTTAAGTGAAAGGTCACAAATACCAAGATATTCTCCTCCGAAAAATATTACTTGACATACACAGTATAATATTTTGCTTATTTATGAGAGGATGTAATCATTTACCAAGAAGGCTGGAAATGAGCAATTCGATACCTGTTCACATATTGGAATAACAGATAAAAAGTTTATCAAATTTTAATCAGTCTGAAAGCAAGACGGCAACATTCAGACGAAACAATCAAGACAGTTAATCAATAATAAATACCCAACAAACGAAATGTAATAAAATAACTGTAATTTTTATCGCCTTTAGGAATTACTGCGGCAAGACCCATCGTGAGGATAGTGCCATAAGACCTCATTAATTTGCGGTACGAGCGAAAGCTCGAGAATTTGACAGAATCCTGATTGCACTCTTTTACAGTTGCCGTTGTTACGCACTGCCTGCACCGTAGAAGATATTTCAGTCCATGATTCAGAGTTATTTTTATGATTAAAATCCATAGTGCACTAAAAACGCTAAGACAGGTCGTTGTAATTGTGCCAACAAAAGTCACAAGATCGCATGCCGATCAAAAGATCGAACAGAAGCCCAGATTTTCCGAACTGTGATGTAAGCTATTCGAACAGTACGAGTCGTGATGAAATACAGCCCTAGGAGTTGTCATGGTTAATTTAAGGAGTGGCTGGGTGCCCTTCCTATCGTCACCCTGTTACCCTCCCCCATCCCTTCAGAGCCCTTGTTTACTGGACATTTTTCTTCTTTTCCCCCTTCCAAAATATGTAAACCAAAGGGTTTGTAGTAGAAGAGATGGTTTCACAGTCATTTTAGAGCCCATGTTTACTGGACATTTCTTTCTCGTTTAGGTCCACACTACCACTTCTGAAAGTTGACTACCCTACAGTCTTAGCATCAACAGTATCGGTACATGTACTCTGCTGTCATAGGTATCAAGAACGATTTTCGCTTAGAACTTTCAATTCAGTCGTTTCCGGACCAGGATTTGTTACCTCAGATTGATACATTTATCTGTCTTCATCATCCTCGAAAGTTTGTAGCATCATCTTGTAATTACCCTGTGTATACTCACACTGGGTGATTGTCTAAAATTACGAGGAAATTAGTAAGAAATTGAAAATGATACATCACCGAAATCTGCTGCAACTCTGAAAATACACTATCTGATAAAAAATATCCGGAAATTCAGTAGAGGACATTAATAGGGGCATTGTGTGCCCTTCGCATTTATGATGGCTTGAACTCTGCTGAGGAGATTTTCACTGAGGTGCGTGAGTGTTTGTGGAGGAATGGTAGCTCAGACTTCCGCAAAGAGCGGAGATCAGAGAAGGTAGTGATGTTGAACGCTTGGAGCGAAGTCTACGTTCTGTTTCATCCCTGTGATGTCACATTGTATTTAGGTCGGGACTCTCAGTGGGCCATTCCATTTCATGAATGGATTGTCATACTCATTACATCACAGGTTCTGCTTTATGACAGGGTGCAATGTCATCCTGGTATAGGCAGTCAGTCGTGGAACTGTTTTTCTATTGTAAACAGTCGACAGTGCTCTAAAACGTGTCCTTATTCTACCGCATATGGCATTATCCTATTCGCCATAGGATTACACATTAACCACGAAAACCACGTCCATAGAGCAAGACCACTTCCTTCATACTTCACTGTCACAACACACGATGGCAGTTCTTCTTTAGGCATTCGCCAAACCCAAACACAAACTCTTCCATCGGACTACCACTGCCGCGCGGGATGAGCCGAGCGGTCTAGGGCGCTATAGTCATGGACTGTGAGGCTGGCCCCGGCGGAGGTTCGAGTCCTCCCTCGGACATGGGTGCGTGTGTTTGTCCTTAGGATAATTTAGGTTAAGTAGTGTGTAGGCTTAGAGACTGATGACCTTAGCAGTTAAGTCCCATAAGATTTCACACACATTTGAACATTTTTTGGAATACCACAGGGTGCAGCGTGATTCATCACTCCAGATCACTTTTTCCCATTTATCCTCCTGTCCAATGGCGTCACTCTTCATAGTATCTCAAGCATCGATTAGCATTGACTACCAAAATGACTGGCTTATGAGGGGCTGCTCGACCGCTGTACCACATCCTCTTAAAAATATCATCAGCATTTAGCGGTGGCCAAAGTGCTAATTTCTGAAGATTTCTGATGACCGGGTCCATTATTATGAGGAAGAGAATGGGAGAGAAAAATTGTAAACGGCGTAACAGGTGATCATTGTTTTGAGAAACAACTACTTGCCCGGAGGGATGCGCGTTATCGCAGGGACGCGGGTGTGGTGGTGGCGAGATTTTAATTAAGGTGCGTTGCGGCGACACGGCGTGTATGACACGTGTATGCCCGCGTCCCTCAGGCAGGCGATCGATGATGGCGGCGAGCGAGGGACCTGCTCACGCTCTCGCTACACACGTGGCCCACCCCCGCACTGCCAACAGATGGGCGACGCCGTTAAGTCAGTGACACTTACCGGTGGAGGCGGTGGTACCGACCATGCTGTATTTTTGCTGTCGTTCCGGTCATTACCTCTAGCGTGAGTGGAGTTTGGGTTGAAATTTTTTAATTATAACCTAATTTGACTTGCATTTTGCAGCATTAACATAGTAAATAAGATGGCTGGGAGCGATAGCCGCATGAATGTAATTAGATTGTCACAAGACTTTATTTTGACAAAAAATGTTATCGACGTCAGCTATTGAATACTTAACAAAGCATGAACACTTGTGAAATTAAAATAAAAGTGAGCTAATTTTTTTTCAATTACTTGAGACCATATGAAACAGTTTATGCCCTCTTTCTTTCTTTTTTTCTTTCAAGTAGTTTTTCATTCTTTCCCAGTATTGTTCTCTTCTTCCATCTGTCCATATTGCACCTATCTTTTTCTTTGACTTCTCTTAGAAGCCGTTGAAACTTTTTAGTTTTGCTCTCTACTTTTGTTTTTCTCATATTTCTTCCTCCTTTACTTCCATTTCCCTTAGATATGCTTTAACCTCATCATTGATGTTTTAGAGTTTCTGCTAAAAAAGTTGAAAACTCTTAGCCTTTTTAGGTGTCCACAGTATACAATTCGTCTCTTCTTCATTGTGTCTAACATTCATTCTATTTTTTCATAAACTGCTTTATTACTTCTTCATTACATTTTCCATTATCATACACTGAGGTCCAAAAGTCATGGGATTGCGATATCCAGAAACACAAATGGGAGTAGTGTCGTGCACACAGGGCATAAAAGGGCAGTGCATTAGTGGAGCTGTCATCTTTCTTCAGCTGATCGATGTGAAAGGGTTTCCGACTTGATTATGGCCGCGCGCCGGGAATTAGCGGGCTCTCGACACGGAATGGTAACTGGAGCTAGACGCACGGGACATTCCGTGTCGGAAATCGTTAGGGAACTGAGTATTCTAAGACCCACAGTGTCAAGAGTGTGCTGAGAGTAAATTTCAGGCATTACCTCTCGCCACGGACAACGCAGTGGCCGACCGTCTTCATTTAACGACCAACAGCAGCGGCGTTTGCGTACTGTTGCTAGTGCTAACATATAAGCTACAATGCGTGAAATAATGTAGGACGTACGACGAATGTATCCAATAGGATATTGTGGCGAAAATTGGCTTTAATGGCTTATGGCAGCAGACGACCGGCGCGAGTACCTTATCTGGCAGCACGAGATAGCCTGCGCCGCCTCTCCTGGGCTCGTAACCATACCGGTTGGACACTAGACGACTGGAAAACGGTGACCTGGTCAGATGAGTGCCGATTTTAGTTCGTATGAGCTGATGGTAGGGTTCGGGTGTAGCGCAGACCCCACGAAGCCATGGACCAAAGTTATCAGGAAGGCGCTGTGCAGGCATGTGGTGGCTCTATAATGGTGAGGCCTGCGTTTCCATGGAATGGCACTGGGCCATAGGCTGGAAATGTTTATTTTGACAAACAGAAGTGTTAGCAACCATTTGCAGCCATTCATGGGCTACATGTTCCCAAACAAAAAAATGTGTGTGAAATCTCATGGGACTGGCGCGCTGCCAAGATGACGTAGCGCCGCCTTATCGGCGGGGTCAAAGGTCAAGCGCTCAGAGACATGGCGTAACATGCTGTTGCATACTCTATGTCGACAGATTCTAGATGTACCCTTGTCCGTTTTTAAGCTACGCTACAGATCAATTTATTTATGAAAATACAAAGTACAATCTCCAACAAATTTTACATATTCACAAGTACCTTTACCTTTAATCCAAATAAATACAGTTTCATTTACAGATATTTTACGTCTATTACGTGTATACAGGGAGAAGGGTGAGGGTGACATATATGATGATTTGCCAAAGTCTTTATTTGCTTGTTCGGTCACGTGGTATGTTCGGTAGGCAATAATATCTCGATCTACGAAGCTTTCCAGTCCTGATACGTTGGGTACACCTGTACCACCTCGTACAACAGCGACGGTTAACCAGCCATTACCATGCGAAAACGTATCATTCAGATCAATACTAAAATTCAGTCTACATCCACAGAAGACTACGGGTCCATCTAGTAGTGCGTGTGCAGCGACAGATTTTATAGTATTCTTCTTCTTGTCAGCAGCAGATGTTGTCATTTCGACGTCTTCAACTGTTTTATATATTGTCTGTCTTGCACGACGGCGGTATCTTCTGTAAGGCATCTTGGCAGCGTTCAATGCAGTTGCCTGTGCAGCAGCAGCAGCAGTCCCGGAGCTTACACACTACTTAACCTAAATTATCCTAAGGACAAACACACACCCATGCCCGAGGGAGGACTCGGACCTCGGCCGGAACCAGCCGCACAGTTCATGACTGCAGCGCCTTAGACCGCTCCGATAAGTTCCCAAACAACGATGGAATTTTTATGGATGACAGTGCGCCATTATCACCGGGGCACAGTTGTCGCGATTGGTTTGAACAACATTCTGGACAATTTTAGCGAATGATTTGGCCACCCAGATCGCCCGACATGAATTCCGTCGAATATTTATGTGACAAGATCGAGAGATCAGTTCGTGCGCAAAACCCTGCACCGGCAACACTTCCGCAATTATGGATGACTCAATTTTTCTGCCGGCCGGTGTTGCCGAGCGGTTCTAGGCGCTTCAGTCTGGAACCGCGCAACTCTTCCGGTCGCAGGTTCGAATCCTGCCTCGGGCATGGATGTATGGGATGTCCTTAGGTTAGTTAGGTTTAAGTAGTTCTAGGTTCTAGGGGACTGATGACCTCAGATGTTAAGTCCCATAGCGCTCAGAGCCATTTGAACCATCAATTTTTCTGCAGGGGTCTCCCAACGACTTGTTCGTGTCCACGACGCGTCGAGTTGCTGCAGTACGCCGGGCAAAAGGAGGTCCGGCATGACGTCAGCAGGTATCCCGTGACTTTTGTCACCTCAGAGTATGTTTGGCGTGTGTGCTCGTTATTAATGAATAAAACTCAAGGGTCATTAGCGCGTTTTCAATCGTGGTAGCTAAGAGAAAGACGAACAGGCAGACAGACTTTGACGGGAGTGCCGTAGTGCTAGTCATTTACGGGGCTATGGACGGGCTGCCGGCGAGGCGGCTGAATGTGAGTTCTCGAATCGACTGGCAGCATCTCGTGGCGGCTGGATGCAGTGAGCGGTTTGTGTCTCTGGCATTGGCCAGAGCTGGATGTCTGGCGTTAGCGGCGGTGATGACCCGAAGCCAGCTCTCATCAACGGCATCATCGGTCTCCTTGCTCTGGCGTCGCCATGTGAAGTCTCTATACCACTGGGTCTCGAGGGAGGTGTCTCCTCCGCAGCGTCGAAGTCATGTAGCCTACTTCAAGACAATCTCTCTCCTCGCTTTCTGCATAGTTCTCTTTTTCTGAGAGTCGCCATGCACTCGATTGGCCACCTCATGTTCTGCATCTGACGAATCAAATTACGCTGATGAACCAAAACATTATGACCACTTGCTTAATAGCTTGTTTGTCCGTCTTTGGACTGCATCACTGAGTCTGCGTATCGGGGATCTGACAGTTTCTTGGTAGGTTTGTGGAAATACGTGGCATCGGATGTATACCCACAGGTCACGTAATTCACGTAAATAACAGGCCACTGACCTGCGGAGACGGTGATGGCGCCAGATAGCGAGCCAGATGGGTTGCATTGGATTTATATCAGGCGAAGCTGATCGCCGAGTCATCAACGTGAGTTCATTGTAATACTCCTCAAACCAATGAGACACGGTTCTGAGTCCGAGACACGGACAGTTATACTGCTGAAAGATGACATCGCCGTTGGGGAAGACATCAAGCATGAGGGGGATGCATGTGTTTCGCAGCTGTCATCGTGTCTTCGATTACTACCACAGGTCCGATGCAAGCGCAGGAGAATGTGTCCCATAGCATAATACTGCTCCCACTGGCCAGCGCCGGCCGCGGTAGCTGAGCGGTTCTAGGCGCTTCAGTCCGGAACCGCGCAACTGCTACAGTCGCAGGTTCGAATCCTGCCTCGGGCATGGATTTGTGTGCTGTCCTTAGGTTAGTTAGGTTTAAGTAGTTCCAAGTTCTAGGGGACTGATGACCTCAGATGTTAAGTTCCATAGTGCTCAGAGCCATTTGAACCACTAGCCAGCGTCCGTGGCGCGCTTCACGTTACGAGCCGCTATTCACCTCGATGACGGCGATTGTTGAGACACCAGCGACCAAGAATGTTTCACCCGAATAGCCGACACGTTTGCACTGATCGACGGTTGAATCCCGATGGTCCCGTACCCACTGCAATCGTAGCTGATCATGTTTTTGGTCAAATATGTCCACAGGTTGGGGTGGTTTGCTGCGGACCTCCGTGTTCAGCAATGAACGATGAACGGTGTACTCTGAAACACTTGTGCGTGCACCAGCACTGTGCTCTTTCGGCAGAGATGCCACAGATCACCATCTATCTTACTTCACACAGCAGACGAGCCGCCGAACGCCACCTTCTGTGAAGAACATCAAACCATTTAGCGTCTAGTGGTAGTTTCACTATCCATCTACCTCTTTACGTAATTGCTCACGACTGTAGCACGTCAACATTCGACCAACTTCGCCGTTTTCGAGAAACTTCTTCACAGGTTCTGCGCGACTATAATGTACCCTTTGTCAAAATGATTTGTCTGATTGGATTTCCCCATTTGGAGCCCCCGTGTCTGCTCCGCTTAGATATTTCGTTACCACGTCGCGTGCCCGCAAAGCCACCAGGGGGCATCCAACGCCGCGGCGGGCAGTGGTCATAATGTTTTGACTTATCAGTGTATTTTGCAACGTCTTGTGTACCGATCACAATTCTCACCGCAGAAGGACCACACACTACTGCCAAGAAAGTTATTCCTAGAAGAAATTCTCTCGCTTGGCAATTTGGGTGTCGTCTGTAAAATGTTGATATCCCATATCCTGTACTTGTTCATTTTTCATCTCTGCCTTGAAAAGCGCCTGCTGTCACTTCATCCTGACAATACGTCTTTGGATCCGCGACCCGTGCAACACCTGTTCGGTCAAGCAATAGAGGCTGGGTGAAAGCCTCATGGAGTCCGGCGGCCTGCGATTCCAAAGAGCACAGGTGTTTGCCGGTGTAGCGGCGGGGTTCTGTACAAGTGCTCGTGATGGTAATTACGCTGCTTGGCGCTACCACGTCCATCCAGGTGCAACAGCATGACCATTTGGTCAATGACTAACGGTATTACCGAGAGCCAGGACTCATTGGCGAGAAGTTCCACTGTGTCTGTAGTACCGCTGGAGTAGGTGGCGAAACTCCATTCTGTAGATGAGGACACAAACAGAGAACAGAAGGATACTACAGTACACTTGGGATGAAAAAAAACCGACCGTTTAAAACCGATACCTGTATTTTAGTTTTGGGTTGTTTGGGGAAGGAGACCAGACAGCGAGGTCATCGGTCTCATCGGATTAGGGAAGGACGGGGAAGGAAGTCGGCCGTGCCCTTTGAAAGGAACCATCCCGGCATTTGCCTGGAGCGATTTAGGGCAATCACGGAAAACCTAAATCAGGATGGCCGGACGCGGGATTGAACCGTCGTCCTCCCGAATGCGAGTCGAGTGTGCTAGCCACTGCGCTACCTCGCTCGGTGATGTATTTTAGTTCTGAATGATCGGCATTTTTCGGTATACCCTCTATCTCGGTTATAACAGATGTTTTCTGTTTTTTTTTTTAATAATAGCCAGGTAAAAAAAAACGAAATATCAATTAGCCACAGCGGCAGCGATAACTTTTTTCGTTTTTAAATAAACTTTTTTTAAATAATTATTCGTAAATTTGCATTGCTTTGAAATATTTCGTTTTCATAGAAAATTGGAAAAGCGATCAGTGCCGTTTTAATAACAATGCCGTCAGAAACGAACAACTAACACGCGGCATAAGAATTGGTACAGTATTCCCGAGACAATAATGTAGCTGTTGCCATGTAGTGTGGCCTATTAGATGATACATGTGTACATGCGGCATGCAAAATTTGCTCCTTTCTGGTCAAGGTAGTTTCTTACTATCGTCGTCAAACATTCGTTGTGTATCATGATGGCACTAACCATACTCTGAAAATATCTACGAAGTGACGTAGCAATGAAGTAAAGCGCTTAATTTACTTTAAGGGATTTGATACGTCGCGCGGCTGGTGTCAGTACATCTTTCTTGTAGTGTCATCTTTGCCATAGATTTTGTTTTGGCCGGCCGCGAGTCAGTTGTTCATCGTTGGTTTGGCTATTTAAGTCTGCAGCGTCGTGTTGTCATGTGGTCTGTGGGTTGCGGTTACAACGGTCTCGAGAGCGTGGCCCTTACTTGGTGCGCATACTCATTGCGCGTGGTATTACTGGGGCGCTGCGGCCGGAGACGGCGGAAAGGTTTGGGTTCCCGAACGAGGCGTGGTGTTTGGCTTTTCTCGCCACGCAATGCATGTTCAGAATATCTGCTTGTCGGAGCATCGACTGGCATTAACCGTTCACCTGGGCATATGGTGTGTGTTTGATTTAAACAAATGCAATTGTGTGCTTATCTATATTTGTTGATGGTTAACGAATGTTGTCTTCAGCGTCAATTTGGTGACGCATCTGAGACGACAAAGTTATGTCACACGTGGAATGATAACGGGGATTGGGTTTTCCAGCTTAGTTTCCTACCACTGATGAACGATCTGCAGCTATATAAGTAAGGAAGCCCGGCGAGCTGCTCATTATTGAGTGAATGTATATCTAAAGTTGTTGTAACCTTGGTGATTGACTACCAAAATTTGCACCTTAGTTTACGAGTAACTAAATACTATGCTGTCTTGTAACACTACATCAGATTCCACAAAAGTGTAGTTCTGGTGGGCTCTTGCCCGTTTAAAATAATACTCAGTTGTTACTACACTCCTGGAAATTGAAATAAGAACACCGTGAATTCATTGTCCCAGGAAGGGGAAACTTTATTGACACATTCCTGGGGTCATATACATCACATGATCACACTGACAGAACCACAGGCACATAGACACAGGCAACAGAGCATGCACAATGTCGGCACTAGTACAGTGTATATCCACCTTTCGCAGCAATGCAGGCTGCTATTCTCCCATGGAGACGATCGTAGAGATGCTGGATGTAGTCCTGTGGAACGGCTTGCCATGCCATTTCCACCTGGCGCCTCAGTTGGACCAGCATTCGTGCTGGACGTGCAGACCGCGTGAGACGACGCTTCATCCAGTCCCAAACATGCTCAATGGGGGACAGATCCGGAGATCTTGCTGGCCAGGGTAGTTGACTTACACCTTCTAGAGCACGTTGGGTGGCACGGGATACATGCGGACGTGCATTGTCCTGTTGGAACAGCAAGTTCCCTTGCCGGTCTAGGAATGGTAGAACGATGGGTTCGATGACGGTTTGGATGTACCGTGCACTATTCAGTGTCCCCTCGACGATCACCAGTGGTGTACGGCCAGTGTAGGAGATCGCTCCCCACACCATGATGCCGGGTGTTGGCCCTGTGTGCCTCGGTCATATGCAGTCCTGATTGTGGCGCTCACCTGCACGGCGCCAAACACGCATACAACCATCATTGGCACCAAGGCAGAAGCGACTCTCATCGCTGAAGACGACACGTCTCCATTCGTCCCTCCATTCACGCCTGTCGCGACACCACTGGAGGCGGGCTGCACGATGTTGGGGCGTGAGCGGAAGACGGCCTAACGGTGTGCGGGACCGTAGCCCAGCTTCATGGAGACGGTTGCGAATGGTCCTCGCCGATATCCCAGGAGCAACAGTGTCCCTAATTTGCTGGGAAGTGGCGGTGCGGTCCCCTACGGCACTGCGCAGGATCCTACGGTCTTGGCGTGCATCCGCGCGTCGCTGCGGTCCGGTCCCAGGTCGACGGGCACGTGCACCTTCCGCCGACCACTGGCGACAACATCGATGTACTGTGGAGACCTCACGCCCCACGTGTTGAGCAATTCGGCGGTACGTCCACCCGGCCTCCCGCATGCCCACTATACGCCCTCGCTCAAAGTCCGTCAACGGCACATACGGTTCACGTCCACGCTGTCGCGGCATGCTACCAGTGTTAAAGACTGCGATGGAGCTCCGTATGCCACGGCAAACTGGCTGACACTGACGGCGGCGGTGCACAAATGCTGCGCAGCTAGCGCCATTCGACGGCCAACACCGCGGTTCCTGGTGTGTCCGCTGTGCCGTGCGTGTGATCATTGCTTGTACAGCCCTCTCGCAGTGTCCGGAGCAAGTATGGTGGGTCTGACACACCGGTGTCAATGTGTTCTTTTTTCCATTTCCAGGAGTGTATTACGTTTCAAGGAACAATCTTATCTACGCGTTTATTGTAGTGTTTAAATGAAGTCTTAAGGTTGGGTTTAAAATTTTTTTAGCGAACTTTCCTGCTGTAATGTTACGTTTTATTCTTTCATGTAATATGAATGTGCAATTGCAAGTGCACTGTTGTATTTGATTTACGTTTCAATTGTGCGGTACGATGGGATTAACGACTTGGCGTTGCCAGTGGAACTGTGATTCGGGCTCCATGTTGCTGGCCTTCTGTCTCGATCTCCTCCTTAAACTATTGCATTTTCTTCCCAGGCTCTGTCAGGTCGTTAAGCTTTGTAGCTCGTTCCTCCACCGCTTTGGCGAATGCATCTTTCGATCGAAATATGAATTTAAATCTGTAAAACTGGGTTTCACTATGTAATTCGTGCCCGATCAGATTGATGGAGGCTCCACCTCATTAATTCTGTATTCCCTTATCAGCCATTCGTTTATTACATTTGTACCTCGTGTGCTGGTTGTGAAGTTTAATTTGTATAAAGGAGGGTTTCATGTGCGTATGTTCTCAGGGAATGTTTATATACTGATGCGCTGTTTTTTATTAACTGTTATTTTAATTAGTCCCCCCCCCCCCCCTACTGGCATCAGCTAGATTATTCCTTAGTCAGCAGTTAATGTGCTCAGTATCTTCATTGCCTAGCGTTGAAGTTTTAGGTGTTGCTTTAATTATTACTTGTGTGTCTAATGTTATGCCTTAATGTTACACATTGGTATGAATTTATATTGCAAAAGAAAAGTTATTATACAGGATAGTCTTTCGGGTTCAGAGTTTGATAAGTTTTGGTTTTATTAAGTATTTACACCAATAGAAATTTTGTTAATGTTTTATGCATCTGTTATGCAGATTTTAATAGGGATTTAAGAGAAAATTTTATTGCTCTTCTATGAGGTTGTTAAATTTGTTTTTAGTGTATTAAATTGCGGAAGGTAATAAACATTGTTTAACACAAGCTGTGTGGGTTTGATAATTATGGCCTTGCGGCTTCCTGTCTTATTATTGAACTCAAATAGCACGTTTCAGAATAAACATTTGCCTGTCAATCCATAAAATAATAAATGAGGAAGGAAATTATGGTAACATTAATAAATAAAAAACTTAATAACAATTCATTCATAGTTTAAAGAAAAACAGAATGTATATGATCTGCTGCGTCTGTCTACATCACGTGCCTTTATCTGCATGTAGCCATAGAAAACGGATAAGTTGTAATGAAAAGTAGATTTCTTTAACCTCAGTTTTCACCTATCGGCATAGACTGTTCCTCATGCTCAAAAAGTTTTATGACCCCCGTTTACAACATGATTTTTGAGCAGAATTACAAATAATTAGTGTCGATAGGAAAATGCTGGTGATATTTAGTAATGTCCAATCACATTTCGCTTTTCGAGAAAAGCAGCGAAGGGAGGACGGACTAAGTTTTCTTTTATTTGCTTTTTCAATTTAATACTCTGATTCTATTTCTCTTGAAACCGGGGAATCAAAAATTAATCTTTGCTCGATTTCTACTTTTATAACAGGAATAAAAACCGGAAATCGGTTGTTTCAGAAACCGACTATTTTGACCGTTTTTAATAGTGAGGTTAAATTGGAGTGGAAAAAACTGGTATAACCGAAAACTGTTAGTCTCAGCGATAGCCGCTTTCCCCAAGGTACATAGCTTGGGAAGCGCTGGACTCTGTTTCTTCCGAAATACAGACCAAATCATGACCGATTTCAATATAGGGTAGAAATTAAAAGGCCTGACAAAAAAGTAGATCCACTCGTATTATTAAGGGTTTATTTGTCGTGGCGTACGTGGCTGTTTTTCGACCTTGCAACATCTGGTTTCATCCTATCATAGTAGACAATATGTTTGCGACGTACATGTCCTTACATCATAGCGGAATAAAAACCATGTACAAGGAGTGACACAGACAACCCACTCCCTCCCACGGCATCGAGTAGTGTTCCCTTGTAACTTGACCGCTTGTCTGCTTCTCTCTACCTGAATGAATCTTCCTAAAACTGTCTACCAAAACTGGCCGGAGTGGCCGTGCGGTTCTAGGCGCTGCAGTCTGGAACCGAGCGACCGCTACGGTCGCAGGTTAGAATCCTGCCTCGGGCATGGATGTGTGTGATGTCCTTAGATTAGTTAGGTTTAATTAGTTCTAAGTTCTAGGCGACTGATGACCTCAGAAGTTAAGTAGCATAGTGCTCAGAGCCATTTGAACCATTTCTGTCTACCAAAACTTCTCAAAAATGATTACCAAACAAAGTAATTCCTAACTTAAACTCGTACATTGTACAAAACTCTATCCTGAATTACACAAAGACTTAATATGAGTTTTTCAACGCTGTCTACAAATTGAAGCTAATTGTTTCTATAAAAATGCATTGCTACCCTGAATATAACCTTACTTCTGAAATAAATGCTCAACTGAACTCTCAATGAAATTCCTGGTCCTAGACTGTATTTTCACTTACCTCGTGTCTTGACAAACATTTTTACAAAGTTCTCGAATGCAGCGCAAAGCATACAGCAGCAAAGCAACATTAAAAAACTACGATTGAAAATTCCGTACCACAGCGTGCACTGTGCAGACATACATAATAAACTGAAAGGAGGGTGGGGAATTTGGCTTCTGAAAACATTCTAACGAAGCTCTATATTCAAAAGTAATGCTTTTAAAGTCAACTTAATGTTCACAATAGTTTTTACATAATATAAATTTAAGAAATAACTTTAAACAAATGACGTCTCTTCTTTCTATTAGAGAAATCCATATAACAGTCCTGCTGTCTGAGATTCGTTACTACAATTTCAATAACATAAAACAATGATACGCACTTGCGTGCTTGCCTCAATCTCTCATCATTCCAGAAAAAACTCACAAATAATCTCCTTAGTTCTTGTTCATAATTACATCAAAAATATTAATACTCCAACACCATCAATCTCATTCCATACTTATTAAGAAAATTTCCTGACTGTTCTTCAAAATCTGCTATTCAACACTGCTGAACTTCGAACACGTGTAACTTCGCTGCCGGCCGATGTGGACGAGCGATTCCAGGCGCTTCAGTCTGGAACCGCGCGACCGCTACTGTCGCAGGTACGAATCCTGGCTCGGGCATGGATGTGTGTGCTATCCTTAGGTTAGTGAGGTTTAAGTAGTTCTAAGTTCTACGGGACTGATGACCTCAGATGTTGAGTCCCATAGTGTTCAGAGCCTTTTGAACCATTTGTACCTTTGCTAGCGCCCTCAGGAAGAGACGGTGTAGCAAACAAAGATATTGTAGCAATAGTCAAAGATCACTCAGTTACATGGTTTTGCTCCGTGTGGGCTATGGATATCGATATTTACGTAGCAAACAGAATATACAGTGTTACCAAAATAACATGCATATCTCAGAGCCTCACCTTATTAACCACTGCACTTTCCCTAACACTTAGAAGGGAAACTCCCCATCGCATCTCCCTCATATTTAGTGGTAATAGCCCGTCAAAAACTGAACACAGATCAAGCGCGAAAACGGGAAGAAGGTGTAATGAACTGTGAAAAAAGAAGCAAAATAGAAACTGTGACCAGTCCAAGCAGAAGATGTACAACATCGAGCAATCTCTGAGAATCCCGCTGTTGTGGTTGTGTGTTCACGGTGTTGAACTGCAAAAGGAGAGCTCTGTAATCTGTGTTGAAATCTCGCTCTTGCCTTTTTTTTTCCCCTTCAAGAAATTCTGAACTTCCCGTCCAGTGATTGACATGTCTGTTTTCCTTCCGTAGTCTTGGCAGTTGTCATACTACACATTGGTTATAGAATATGAATCATATGGTAAGGATATAATACCTTCGCAAGTAAATGTGATGAACAGTGACAGCAGGCGAGATGCCGCATAGACATCATACAGAAATGAAAACAACAAACGGATGTGAATTACGTTACAGCAAAGGAATTCAAGTCAAAACTTCAAAAATGGAACGCTAGTCATGGTACTTGTCTGGATGCCCCTCCCCCCCCCCCCCCCCCCTTGCACCTCACTGTTGCAAACGCACGTTAAATCACGACACAGACATAAATCTGAATAGACTGAACAGACATATCAATGACCGGACGGTATAACGGTACAACCTCATATGAAATGTCCGGTTCCACGTTTTTTATATGCATCCGGATAGTTATCGGAGAATTCAGTGCTTCCTAAGACCTTGCATGTGTGTCTGAATATGTATCATTCTATTCTATTTGATAAAAAAACTTGATATTCATTACGAAGGCATGTGGAATGTTCTGGAAGGACGTGCGTTGTCGTAATTATCGGTGGATTGTTGTCATTGATAAAATTATGTACGTATACTAAATTACGTAAATAACCGAGAAATTGAAGTAATAAGTCCTTAGCAATAAATAACTAGTGGCTGCAGAGATGTTAGCATGAAAAATCAATGTTTCTAATTAACAAAATGGTAACCTAAAACTCCAGTAACAGAAGACCTCACTATCTTCAGAAACAGCTTAAAAGTTATTACCAAGCGATGTGTTTTCATTTGTTATTTATTTTTATGTCTTCATCTGCAATTAATATTCTTTGTAATTAAATTTGTAATTAACTCTCAAATTGTTTACATCTCCCAGTTCTCCAATTTCCAGAATTTGAGGCCTTATTTGTGCATTTTATGTATGTATTCGTATAATGAACGAGCTCTGTACTTTCATTAAATGTTAGCAACCAAATCCAAACTATAATTAATTACGTAACTAATACAAGAGACATTATTGTAATTAAAGTTCAGAATGATTTTCTTATGGAAAACTAAAGATATTACTATAAAACATCGTCATTCAATATTGTATTTTATACCTTATTTGGCTGTAACATCAGTTTCCTTGTGTTTTGTAAATTTCAATCGTAACATCGAAATAGTACAAAATTAATAATGCTTTATTTTGGAAGTTATTGTTAAAATTCTATGTAAAGCGATGCTGCGACAAGTCAGTTTTGAAATTACTTTTGGAAGTCAAAGAGATCAGTGAAGTCTGTTCGTGTTTTGTTTACATGACGAGGTGCAGTTCGGATGTCAATTAATTTGAATAAATTATGTGAAGCATTAAAATTTCGCATTCATTCATCAACGGACAAGGCAGAAGAAACTTAAGTAACATTCATATGAATCGTTACAGCGGGCAGTTCAGTGTACGGAAAAAAAATTGGACATGAGAGAGATTTGAACCCGGATCTCTCTCTTTGCAGTTCAATACCGTGACTAAATAACCACGTCATCAAGCTTTTTTTTTCTATACGCTCGACGTTGCAGTTCTTGAGTTTAAACCGTTCACTGTTTCAATTTTGCTACTTCTTTCACAGTTCAGTAGACCTTCTTCCTGTTGTCATTCTTGATCTGTGTTCAGTTTTTGGCAGGCTAGCCACCGGACTATCATACGGGGGTGCAACGAGGAGTTTCCCTTGTTAGCAAAAAGTTAAGGTCGTCCGTCAGGCTGGCACATGGAACGAATTTTCGCTTCTGCGGCAATTTTGAAATACATCTGTATCAAACTTAGTAGTTCACCCAAAAAAGACTAAAATAGGGGTGTCTCTTTCGCATTAACGAAAAGAATTTTTTTATGAGACTTTTAAGTACGAAGCAAAGAGAGTGTACTCAGACGGCCGCTCTCGGCGTCAGAGACACGAATGCGCCGCAGCTGACGCCAAGTAGTTTATTCCACAAAGACTGCTCCGGCCGCAGTGACCTTGTGAGCGGCAAAGTGTGGCCTTTAAAAAGTCCGCGCCTCATTAAGACGGCATTTATACCCCGGCACGAGAGACCCTCGGGGGCAACGGGTGTCTGGCAGAAGGACGCACCGAGGCGCAGGAAAGGGGTGGAGAGGTAGGGATGGGCGAGCGTGCGGGCCCTGCAGAAATGTCGCACAGCAGGCAGGTAGGGGTGAGCTTGTAAAGTTGGCGGCCGTGTCGCCGCCTCTACTTCCTGCAGCACTCTTCCTCCGCTCCGCACCAAACTGTTTACTCTTGGACGGCCCGGTTACTCCACCCCTCCCCCGCACCTCCCACTCGAATACTTTTCCTCCTACCCTTTTCTCCCCGCCCACTCCCTCCGACGACGCCCATCTCTCTCACTTTCACGAGTTGTTGCCAACACACGCTTCCACGGCTAGCGACTTGTGAGTTGAGGCGAACTTGCTGCGCTGTCGGTAGCAACGATAGAGAGAACTACACTCGTTCTCTACACACAGGCTGGCCCACTGCGCACAGAAATTTGTGTGTGCTTTAGAAGTTCAAAAATGGTTCAAATGGCTCTGAGCACTATGGGACTCAACTGCTGAGGTCATTAGTCCCCTAGAACTTAGAACTAGTTAAACCTAAGGACATCACAAACATCCATGCCCGAGGCAGGATTTGAACCTACGACCGTAGCGGTCTTGCGGTGCTTTAGAAGTAACTATCATTGTTCGACGAAAATTTCCAAACTCTACTTACGAATGGGACACAGTATTTTCTAAAGTTTTAACCGAACGAGTTAGTATAATGGTTAGCACAATGGACTCGCACTCGGGAGGACGACAGTCAAATTCCTGTCCGGCTGATTTAGGTTTTTCGTGGCTTTCCTAAACTGCTTAAGGGCGATAGGACGTCAAACGGGCCGACTTGGAGCAGGAGAGGCACCACAGGACATTTTATTTTCTACTGTCTATACTTTTACAAATAAATTCATAAAACTTTGTCAGCATGACCAGGAAGGATTCAGGATTCACACTCATAGCAGTGGAAGTGCAAAAACATAACAAAATAATTTTTTTAAGATACGAAATTTCATCATTTTTTCACTTACTGTTACTATAGGTACATTTTTCTTCACAAGTAAGGAGATTCTTTGATGAATTTTGCACAGCATACAAACCATACTTACAGGTGTATCCAAAGCTATTAAAAACTGTGGTAAAAATTGAGATAATTAAATAGAAAATTTGATTTTTTTCTAAACATAAAGTTTAAAACGTAACGGCTCATTCATTTTTTCATAAATTAGATTCTAGAGTTTCAGACACCTGTAAGTATGGTTTGTATGCTCCGCAAAATTCATCGAATACTCTCTCCTACTTATGAAGAAAAGTGTACCTGTAACAACAAATGTAGCCAATAGTAAGTGAAAAAATGATGAAATTTCAGATGTAAAAAAAATTATTTTATTATGTTTTTGAACTTCCGCTGCTACGAGTGTGAATCCTGAATCCTTCCTGGTCATGCTGACAAAGTTTTATGAATTTACTTGTAAAAGTATGGACAGCGGAAATTAAAATGTCCTGTGGTGCCTCTCCTGCTCCAAGTCGGCCCGTTTGACGTCCTACCCCCCTTAAGACAAATGCCAGGATCGTTTCTTTGAGAGAGCAGAGCCAGTCTCCTTCCTTAACCCGAGTTTGTGCTCGGTCTGTAATGACCTAGTTGTCGACGGGACGTTAAACACAAAGTTTCCTATCTTCCATTAACAAGTTTCTTATGGTGACCATTACCCGCAGTAATTGTGGATAAATTATAGTAGTCAACAAGGAAATTTTTCCCTGTTTATTATTTCAAAAGTAATCGCCTTAACTGTTAATACATTTATCCCACCGTGAAACAAGATCGTCTTCATGGAAAAATGTTTGCCATTGCCTACGGAGCCATGACTGTAACCAGACGAACACCTCTTCATCCGAAGCAAATCGACAGCCTGGAATGTCTTTCTTCAGGGCTCCAAAAATATGGAAATCGAATGCGGACAGAACGGGACTTTATGGAGGATGTGTAAGGGATTGCCAGCAAAACTATGCCCACCCACATGTTGACGAGTTTGTTTCGAGTACGCTACAGAAGTTTCGCTGGGAAACCCTTACACATGCTCCATATAGCCAGATCTCTCCGCAAGCGATTTTCATATTTTTTGCGGCCTGAAGAACGCCATTCGCAGCCGTCGATTTGATTCGGATGAAAAGGTGTACGCCTGGGTGAAATCTTGGTTCCGTAGGGAACCACAAACATTTTTTTTCATGAAGCTATTGCCCGTCTTGTATCACAGTGAGATAAAGGAATTAGCGCTTATGGTGATTACTTTTGAAGTAATAAACAGTTAACTTACTTTTTTCTCATTTGACTGCCGATTACCAGGTGTAGAAGTATGAAACCGGAATTTACCTATAGATGGTGCTAGCCGTCAGTATAGGGTGACACCTCGTCTGCAGTGCCATCTGCTACCTGTAACGGCTGATGAATGTAAGCACACAGTAATCAAAGTTCCATACATCGGGTCCTGTTTCAAACCGCAAATATGGCGAGTTTTGTGCCTAAGAACTGCGACTTGCGGACAGCATTGGTTTTCTATTATCATTTGAAGAAAACTGCTGCAGACTCGCATCGAATGTTTGTTGAAGATTTCGGTGAAAATGCTCTTGCGAAAACAGTGTTTCGAGTGGTTCAAAAAATTCAGAAGTGGTGATTTTCAAGTTCAAAAGTGGTGATTTTGAAGTCATTGAATGCTTGTCGAAGCTTTCGGTGAAAATGCTCTTGGGAAAACAGTGTTTCGAGTGGTTCAAAAAATTCAAAAGTGGTGATTTTGACGTGAGAAGCGACGAGCGCGGGAAACCACCGAAAGTTCGAAGTCAACGAATTGCAGGCCTTATTGGATGAAGATGATACTCGAACTAAACAGGAACTCGCGGAACAATTGAATGTGACGCAGAAAGCCATTTCTCTTCGGTTGAAAGCTATGGGAAGGTGTAGAAAGTGGGAAAATGGGTTCCGCATGAACTGAATGAAAGACAGCAGGCAAATCAAAAGACCACTTGTGAAATGCTGCTCGCCAGATACAAAAGAAAGTCTTTTCTCCATCGAACAGTGACAGGTGATGAAAAATGGATATATTTTGAGAATCCTAAGCGTCGTAAATCATGGCTGAATCCAAGCAAACCACCGACATCCACTGCAAGGCCAAATCGCTTTGGAAAAAAGACAATGCTCTGTGTTCTGTGGGATCAGAAGGGTGTCTTCTGTTATGAGCTGCTAAAACCTCATGAAACCGTTAACATCTATCGCTACCAGCAGCAAATGATCGATTTAAATCGAGCATTAGGTGAGAAACGACCGGAATATGGGAAAAGGCAACACAGTCATATTGCTCCATGATAACGCCCCATCCAGACAAAGCAAAACGGGTCAGGGAAACTATCGAGACCTTCAGTTGGGAAATACTAGGGCATGCCTCTTATTATCCTGACTTTGCTCCGTCCGATTATCATCTATTTGCATCACTGGGACACGCTCTCGCGGAACAACGCTTGTATTCGTATAAAAATGTACGAAAATGGCTCGCTGACTGGTTCGCTTCAAAGGAAGAACTGTTTTTATGGCGTGGCATTCATAGCCTGCCGGAGAAGTGGGAGAAATGTATAAATAGCAATGGAGATTATTTTGAATAAAATATTGTTTATCAGTTTCAAACAACAGAGTGTAATTATTGCAACCAAATTTCGGTTTCATACTTCTACACCTTGTACATACACCCATGCACATTTCGCCTTTTCAGCAAGGCATCCTCAGCAAGTGTCATATAATGTTACACTATTTTTTTTTATTCTCACCTATTGGTTTTTTGATTTAACACAGTCCACGAAAATATAGCAAAGTAGCTTTCAATAGAGACAATTCTGTCTACGGCTAAAACAAAAAATAACGAAAGACACTCACATCTATCAGAAAGCAGGAATATACAACAGTATTCACGCGAAGTCTGTACGACAAACTGGCGAAAACACTCGATACCCGATACAAAGAAGGTACCGGAGCCTAGAAGTGTAGGAGAAGCCACTCAACTTTTGGGGGAGGCTTAAAAGAAAGGAATCATTGGCCAAAAACAAATGAAAAAGACACGAAAATGGAATAAATATTGAAACACTTCTGATAACTTCAGAAGGAAACTGTCACCTATACCAAACAAAGGCATAAAGAAAATTACTATTAAATGACGAAGAGGAACGAAATGTGGGCGCGCCTAGGGTCTCCCGTCGGATAGACCGGTCGCCTGGTGCAAGTCTATCTAGTTGAGGCAACTCCGTAACTTGCTTGTCAATGAGGATGAAGAAAACACAACTCTGAGCGCCCGAGCGGACAAAACTCTCCGGCCCGCCGGGAATCGAACCTGCTCCCCTCGCATGGTATTCTGCCGTGCTGACCACTCAGCTATCAGGGCGGACTAAATGACGAAGTGAGTACGATAAGCAACTCACTGTTTACACTAACTGATTACATAGCAGAGAAATAACCCAAAAGTCGTCCACAAATTCAAATCCACTCATAATTTTATGGACTAAGAAAACCTCTATTATACTTGTACACACGAGAGAGAGGGAGGGAGAGAGGGAGAGGGAGAGGGAGAGAGAGACAGAGAGAGAGACAGAGAGAGAGAGAGAGACAGAGACAGAGAGAGAGACAGAGAGAGAGAGAGAGAGAGAGAGAGAGAGAGAGAACATATACAAAAAATATTAGGAAAATTGGCATCACTTACAGAAACAAATGATACACTAGACTCTGAAAACGGTAGTAAAAAATGTTACGTTTGCAAATTACAGTAGCTCTATACAAGCGCAACTTTCAACCGGTTCTCGCCATGGGGAGGAAGTGCATGCTCATCACGTAATGCATCAGATGTTTTATGTTTTACTGTAAGTACCTTTCCAGTTTGCTACAAAATATTTACGTAAACTCTTTAAATCTAATACACAATATGCGAAAACGAAAAATCACGTAATATTCTAGGATACCTACTTAGGAAGGCTTGTTAAAAAGGCAATCCGCGTCTGGATGTGCATAAGTGCAGCAAGCAAAAAGGTGTTTTCTTGCTAACTACTACAAAATATTGTCTGTAAATTGTTCTGGCCATCTTAAGTGTATTTGAAGAATTGCATCACGGAACCGCTAAAAACTGTTCTAGTGTATATTAATTCAGAGTCAACCAGTTTCGCTAAGAGCGACCATATTCAAGCCACGAATTAACACTAGGAAGCTTCCTTCGCGTCAAATTAAATAACTGATTTTAGTTGTGGCATTTGTTACGTACACATATTTCATCAGTTAGTAAGTGAAGAAATCGACAGTCTATTGCAGTGTTCCGTTTATTGCCTGACCAAAAGTCGTATCAAAAATGATGATTGAATCAGATGACAGAAAAACAAAAATAATTTGATACAATTGTCAGTTTTTTTTATATGATTTTGAGTAGGCAATAAAAGGAACACTGCAGTGGACTGTCGAGGTTTACATTTAGTGACTGATGACAAATGTATACGGTAAGATAACGGAGGCACGTATATGTGAAGGATGCTACAACTAGAAAGAATTATGTATCTGACGCCAATGAAGCTTCCTTTAATTTGTAGTATTAATCTATGCCTTGAATATGGTCACTTAGAGAGAAACATGTAATCTGTAAATATATATACACCAAAATAGCTTCTACGGGAGCCATGATGTCTGAAGATAACTCGTCCATATTGACTGGACTGTGAGTTGGAAACTGTGACTGTTTATGATATAAAAATAAAGTTTAAAGACTTAAGAAATCCAAAACTCAGTACCAAATCCATGAAACCAATTAGTTATCAGGTAAATATGCTGAAGTCTCTATATACCATGTACGTTCTTATTAATAAGACTGTTTTTCCTAAAACAAAATTTGCACCATCTTCTCTGGAGTCTGTTTGTACGTGTTACCGGCCAATATCGCATAAGTTTTGTGTAATACGCTTTTTCTGATTTATTAAATTTTGTACACTTCCAAAGGTTAAGTGCAATAAAATATTCCAATTGTGCATCTTACGATTGAATTTTATTTTGGAAAAAATATATATCACAGTTGTTGAAAAAATAGCAGCTATGAACAAAATCCCAATAAGGCTAAGATTTTTGTGAGGAAGTTTTAAAGACGAACACCTATATTTGTGTTGTCTATATCTTTTGATTCACAATGTAAGCTTTGTCTTACAAAATAATGCATTTCTATACCTGCACGATCTAGTTTGGGTTTGTTTTTATGTACAATATTCTGTGAAGCTCAGGGTAGCAATGTCAATTTGTACTTTAAATTCAAAGTCGCTTGGTGTTGTGCTATCGAAGAGCATGAAAATCATTTAAGGTTCTTTTATTCTGCTCTCAAGCGGAAGGTAAAGCCACTATTATAGGTTAAGACCAGGCTACAAGGCTACCAAAAGAACGAAGCACCTGATCAAGTTAAAACCAACTCTGATCTGAGATTGCTGTGCAAATGAAAAGGATATTTTGCATTTTAGTGGAATTTTTAAGGTGCGACGAAATTGTTAACTACGTCTCACTCCGGTTAGTTTCAAGTTATGTGAACAACAAAGCTTGCAGATATACTTTTGTAGATTAATTAGGGTTTATTAAAGAAATTTTTTCATTTTTGTGCCCACGGTGTCCCTAGTTGCTGTTAAGGTATTTCACAGCTATGCAACAAACAGAAATGAATATTTACAATAAGCGTTTTGTTTCATTTTCTATGCATGCAACATTCAGCTTTTTCCATAACAGAAGCAAAAACAGCAGCATTGCTTACTACTATTATTAACTGTAGGCAAATTTCCTGCAATTTTTAGTTTGGAGTTTATTTTGTTTTACAATGTCGCATGCGTGGAGAAGCAGTTCCCATATATAAAGGGAAAGGGGATATCCAAAACTGTGGCAATTATAAAGGGATAAAACTGATGTCCCACACAATGAAGATTTGGGAAAGGATAATTGAGAAGAGGCTGCGTCTAGAAACTGAAGTATGTGAAGAACAGTTTGAATTTATGCCGGGAAGAGGAACAACAGACGCAATATTTACACTAAAGCAACTGATGGAGAGGCACAGAGAAGTACAAGCCGAACTGCATACACCTTTATCGATCTTGAGAATGCATATGACAGAGTGCCGAGGCAAGAGACAAGGAGATGTCTGAGAAGTAAATGCCTGCCAGGAAAGTATATCGGGGTGGTAGAAGACGTGTATGAAGGTGCAATGGCACAAGTCAGGAGCAGTTCAGGTGCAACAAACACATTTCCAATGAGAATAGGGCTACATCAGCGATCTGCTCTCAGCCCGTATCTCTTTGACCTTGCCATGGATGTACTAGTCAAAGATGTGAAAAAAGAGGCACTTTGGAGCATGATGTTTGCCGATGATGTTGTAATCTGTGAACCTACCCAGGAGGCACTTCAAGACAAGCTTGAACAATGGAGAAAAGCTCTAGAGGAAGGGGGAATGAGAATTAGCTGGGTGAAAACAGAGTAAATGTCTACAAAGGATGCCAAAGATCTATATATTAAGCTGCAAGGAGAACAACTGACGCTGGTCAAGAAATTGAAATACGTAGGCTCTTACATGCAAAGTGATGGAGGACTGGAGGCCGAATTACAGCACAGGATAAACAGTGGATGGATGAACGGGAGGAAACTGAGTGGAGGACTGTGTGCTAAGAAGGTTAGCTGCAGAATGAAAGGAAAGCTTTACAAGTCTTTGGTGAGGCCTTCGATGCTGTACAGTGCAGAAACTTGGCCAACTGCAAAAGCCCAAGAGAAAAAGATGGAAGTGGCAGAAATGAGAATGTTAAGGTGGATGAGTGGGGTGACACGAAAGAATAGAAAAAGGAATGAGTACATCAGGGGAACAGTGAAAGTGGGGCCCATAGGGAAGAAGATCGAAGAAAGTAGGCTAAGATGTTGTGGACATGTGCGGAGAAGAGGAGAGTACAACGTGGGGTGAAGAATTGAAGACCTAGAAATCGAAGGGCCAAGGGGAAGAGGAAGACCGAAACTGAGATGGAAAGACAAGGTAGGAGGGGACATACGTGAGAAAGGATGGCTCAGAGAAGAAGCACTGGATAGGCATTTATGGAAGAGAAGGATCCAGCAAAGCAACGCCCGCCCCACTTGACGTGGGAAAAGGCTGAGATGATGATGATGATGATGATGATGATGATGAATGTAACGATTTGATTTCACGACTCTCCTAATATTCTGAGCAACTTCTCTGAGTACTTCCGCTACCTTCGAACTGTTTTTTTTGTTGTACAGTTATGTAATTTGGTATAAGATCATTATTTTTACGGACTTTAATTTTGTGATTGGTTTGAAAAGTTCCTAGCAAATGATCCATAACAGGTCATTTTTAACGACGGAAGTTCTTCAGGAGTATTTTCGGAGGTATCTTGAAGGAATCATATAGATTCATTACTATTCACAATGTACATAAATGAACCACTGAATAACGCCACCATGAACCTGTTTGCGGATGGTATATGGAGAAGTCGTAACGTGAGGAAACTGTAGCGAATTCAAGATTAGATACAGGGGATCGGCTGGTGTTGCAAGAAGTGGCAGCTGAGATTGAACGTAAACAAATGTAACACGATGTACATAAAAAGGCAGAAGAACCAGTTATTTATTTGATTACACGATTTCTGCACAATTATGGATGACAGTAAGATCTATTAAATACTCGTATCTTGGAGTATGTGTTCAGAAGGTATATAACAGACAGAGAGATAGGTCACTTAGAAAGTGTTGTTGAACCGATACTTGATTCTTGCCTCTCATTCTGGAGTCTTTGCCTGGTAAGATTGGTAGTAGAAATAAGGAAAATCCAAAGAAGAGCAGTGTGTTTAGAGTCTGATTCTTTTAGTGAGGGCAAAATGCGAAAGTGCTCATCGAACTATAGTGGCAGAAGCCACGAGAGAGACATGGTGTGTTACGGTGAGGTGTACAGTTGAAATTCCAGGAGCGAATGTTTCTAGAAGTAACAACCAACATACTGCTACCTCCGATATTTGTCTTGTGAAAATAGTAAGACTGTAAAAATAGAGGGATGGGACGCTTAACAACAGCCGTTCCTCCACCATTCACCGTAAGCTGGCTTATGAAGTACTGCTGTATATGTAGACGTAGATGTAAGGGACTGATGGGTGGCTGTGCGCATCAGGTAATCATACGCATTCAATATTTGAAGTTCACGATTAACGAGCCGACCTTACACTATTGCTGCTCTCTTTTGGTGTTATAAGAAACACGAGCTGTACAGTGCCTGAGTGTGAGACTGTAACAGGCCAGTTTCTTGTCATTTTCAGCAGACAGAAAGTAAGAAGGTGAGCTTATGATTAATTCTGACATACTGTCACGTAAATATGTTATTAAAACCTGTAATTGACTGTACCGTTACAATTTATTTGCTTTTAAAATATAACAGTTTAACGCACACAATCTGACCGCCTTAGTTTGTAGTGGCAGACTGGGATAATGGTGCGCTGGAAGGTAACAGGTGCGAATGATTTCCAGAATTTAAATCTATGGTGATGATGACTGCGATAACCCGTTTACTGGTGCATTGAAATCACTACCTACACGTAGTAAAGAACCTAATGAGTTATTCTGCATCTGTGGAGACGTACATGCATACAAAGAATTTTGGTAAAGTATATTGGGTGCTCCGTTTGGAGTCGTTTGCATGCACTGGAGAAGGTGCCCTAAGACAATGTTTATAATGAATGCTTATCCAAGGAATTAAGATTATAAAAATTGTTGAAACTGAAAATAAAAGTGATTACACGTTCAGTGTTACTGTTTAAGTATATTTCAGTACTGTAAACGCTGAAAAATAATTGACAAATAATTTAAGTGACTTATTTTCACTCACGTACGCTACATTTAATATAAATTTCCCTTCTCAAGTGCACAGTTCCCCAACCACTGCGAATAACCACCCAGTGGGATGATGAATTGCGCCCAATGCTTGAATATTGCTCACCAGTGTGGGATCCGTACCAGATAGGGTTGATAGAAGAGATAGAGAAGATCCAACGGAGAGCAGCGCGTTTCGTTACAGGATCATTAGTGATCGCGAAAGCGTTACGGAGATGATAGATAAACTCCAGTGGAAGACTCTGCAGGAGAGACGCTCAGTAGCTCGGTACGGGCTTTTGTTGAAGTTTCGAGTACATACCTTCACCGAGGACTCAAGCAGTATATTGCTCCCTCCTACGTATATCTGGCGAAGAGACCACGAGGATAAAATCAGAGAGATTAGAGCCCACACAGAGGCATACCGACAATCTTCCTTTCCACGAACAATACGAGACTGGAATAGAAGGGAGAACCGATAGAGGTACTCAAAGTACACTCCGCCACACACCGTCAGGTGGCTTGCGGAGTATGGATGTAGATTGCTATCTTCATGATAGTTCCAGGTAAAATTCATTGTACTACACTGTTCTTTTCTTATGTTTAAATGCTTTTAGTATAGTAATAGTAGAAAAACTACACAATCTTACGTAAAGTTGCTTCTAAGTTACCTGTGATGGATGTGTCAAAATGTGCACTATTTTCTCACTTTTCCTTGCGCTTTTAAGAATGCACTAGAATACCTCTGTCCACATTGGAATACAGTGGTCCAGTTTAGTGTGGGTACAAACCTTGTCATCTTGCTATTCAAGTAAAACTTGCAATGCACTTTTTTTTTAGTCTAGCATCGCTGTATTTTTTTGTACGCCTATCAAAAGTACCGCTAGCTAGTGAGTTTTCGTAGGGAGGAAATGGAGAAGCACATCAGGGGGAAAAAACCTGCCTCACTGCCTTTACGCACGGCGCGGGCGGCGAAAGAGGTACATGGGCGGTGTTCGTCTCGCACTTGAATGCAGGTCGCTCTGTCTCTCCACAGCAAAACCTACTCGACGGCTTCTTTGCATCTCCGCTCGTTAGAGGTCGGCGGCCTATCTGTATTTTCCCCGTGAGTCGGCGAGGGCGGTATTGATTGCTGTAGGCAGACGCACAAATCCTCTTCTGTTACCTCCGTTCCCTTCTTTCCGTATAAGCAAGCAAAAAGAAAAAAAAAAAAATAGCACTGTGCGGTTTCTACATCGCAAAAGAGAAATGCGGAACAGATAGTTATTTTCTGGATCTATCATGGAGCGCTTTCAAAAGCATTCTCCGCTGCGGATTTCTGTCACGCACATAACCGTTCTATATTTGGATTTAATTTCCCCTTCATTCAGAGCGACAAAGTGTGCGCGCTTTTACGAGCGAGCAGGCGTGTGCGTCAAAATCAGAAACCCCCGCCCCCCAACACCCTTCCCACCACTTTCCCATGGCGAGTTCTCATTTGTCCCACGTAATTGCTGAGGCACGGCCAACAGCTGTCAGTTTTTCAAAAGCTCCACCTGACAAAAAATATAACCGTGAAATGTTATTTTTAATGACGGCATTTGTTTAGTAGAGTAGCTGACCGAGCGGCAGCAGGAAGCGACGTGTTGGCTCTCTGGAAACCCATTACTGCGAACGCTTTATCTGCTGTGTTCCCTCGACCCACACGACCGCACGCCGGATTTCCTCGTTATTGGGGCGCATTTCTACACGCCACCTAGCACCATGTGCTTTCTCTTTTTCACACAGGGATTTGCTTAGTACCTCACACGTACTGCCACTAAATATTTTTCCGCTCCAAACAGAATTTAACGTGTTTTACGTTTGACGTCCATCTACAGCTTGTTACATCTGAGTGACGGAAAGGACAGGGCAGTAAATAAATTCCATTTCAACCTGCAAAATTTCAGCGCTCGCTGTCCTTAGTTTCAGTCTAACTACGCAGACTGCGAACGGTCACAGATTAGCTAATATGTTTCCGCTCTTACTGGGCACCGTATTTATTTATTACGTATCTTACCACCGATTTTCCCGTTCATTAACGCAAGTATTCAAAGTCATATAACAGCCATGGGATCCTATCTTAGAGTTTGACAGAGCTGTGGAAGTCTTACGAGCAAAGAAGGCAGAAAGAATAGGTAACATTAATTCGGAATTTGAGAAGAAGAATCTGTGAGACTGGAGACATTACATTGGGTTTCTGGAAGAATATCATGCACAAAACCGAATATAGTACAGGCAAATGATTGCTAGAACTACCACATAATCGGAATAACAGCTCAGGCATCCACGTTGTTGCCGTGATGGCTGGCTCTGAGCACTATGGGACTTAACTTCTGAGGTCATCAGTCACCTACAACTTAGAACTACTTACACCTAACTAACCTAAAGACATCACACATATCCATGCCCGAGGCAGGATTCGAACCTGAGATCGTAGCGGTCGCGCAGTTCCAATCTGTAGCGCCTAGAACCGCTCGGCCACTCTGGCCGTGTTGCCGTGATGAATACACAGTAGAACGGGGTAAGAAATTTATGCTCTCTTACCTGGCAGTTAGTCTGGCTTTAGGGAAGGTAGAGATGTAGTTCTGACGTTCAAATTGACAATGGAAACAACACACATGAAATATCGAGACACATTCGTAACGTTTGTCGATTTAGAGCAAGCGTTAGACAGCGAAAAATGATGGATGATTTTTGAAATCCTTATAAAAATGGCTTTGAGATATAGAGTAATATGGGTAATACGCAGGATGTTATGAGTATAGGTACAGATATTGTGATCATTCGTAACTTAGTGTGTACCCTCTGTAGTGTGTCAGTTGTTTTTTCTCCGTGTCTAACAGTCTTCCCGCGAACACATCATGTAATTTACTACCTGATGTTTTCTACACATTCGTAACTACGTCTGTCAGTATAGACTATCCGTTTGGCACCCAAACATCCACATTTCAATACCTAACCTGCTGCCATGGGCAAAATAAACATTGGCGGCTTGCTTGAGCTATGCGTACTTGGAGGTACTAACCAACCTAAAAACATACTACTAGTAACAGCTATAATTATTTCTGAAAAGCCACGCAGGGTAGCCGTGCGGTTTGAGGCGCCTTGTCACGGTCCGCGCGGCTCCCCCCGTCGGAGGTTCGAGTCCTCCCTCGCGCATGGGTGTGTCTGTCGTCCTTAGCGTAAGTTAGTTTGTTAGATTAAGTAGTGCGTAAGCTTTGGGACCGATGACCTCAGTAGTTTGGTCCTATAAGACCTTACCACAAATTTCCCATTTTCCAATTTCTGAAAATCGAGTAAATGCAAGGGCTATTTGGAAAGTAAGTTCCCATCGGTCGCCAAATGGAAACCGCTGTGAAAATCGGATGAAGCTTTGCACAAATGTGTTGGGCATTGTCTCTAGTATGCCCATCAATCGTGTCATGTCACTGTTTTCGGATCTGATGATGATGATGTTTGGTTTGTAGGGCGCTCAACTGCGCGGTTACCAGAGCCCGTACAAATTCCCAACCTTTGCTCAGTCCAATCTCGCCACTTTCATGAATGATGATGAAATGATGAGGACAACACAAACACCCAGTCATCTCGAGGCAGGTGAAAATCCCTGACCCCGCCGGGAATCGAACCCGGCTCTTTTCGGTTCTGAGTGCACAGTAAGCACACAAAACGATACCTAGGAAATATTGTCTCCTGACAACTGGTGAGAGATTTCGCCTGATACCATGCAACCCACATAACACAGCTGTCAGGCAGTTCCTTCTTCATGACAGTTCCCCGTCGCACTCTGAAGGGGCAATGAAGATGCTCCGCAGCGTTTTCGATGGGAAGTGTTTGATCACCCACAATAGAGCCCGTAACTGGCTGTCCCTGCGTTTCATCTCTGCTTACATGAACCGCTGGCTATATAGACAACGTTTTGGCACAGTCAACGAGCTGTAGACCAGCGCAGAGTATTGGCGGAAAGCACAGGCGACTGCATTCTATGATGAGAGTATTGGAAATTTGGGACAACACTACGACAATGTCTAAGTCGTAGCGGCGACTATGTAGAGAAGTAGCAGGAATGTGCAGCTAAGTGTTCCAAAAAAATATTTTTGATTTTCACAGTGGTTTCCATTTCGCGACCAATCGGACTTTCTGAATAGCCCTCGGACCAATGTAATGTTGTTCAGTACACCATTCTCAGTCATCGGCTAACACCCTCTACAGCAAGTACAACAACCCAGAGGTAACACACACAACGTAAAACTGAGAGAAGTGCTCAGGTTACAGATGGCTGTAAGTCATGGATACATTCTTTCTTCCTTGCTATTTAAGAATCAGAGTAGACAACGCAAAGAGGGCATTGCTCGCCAAAATATGTCTAGTAGTATTAAACAATGGCCTTAATCTGGTGAAAACATTTCTGACGATGTACGTCTGGACATAACACCGTATGGAAGTGTGTCATGGACGGAGGTAAAACCAGAAGAGAAGACATTCGAAGCTTTTCAGAAGTGGTGCTGTACAAGAATGCTGAAAATTAAGTATACTGATAAAGTAAGAAACTAAGTTTTCCACAGAATAAGCAAGCTAAGGAATATGAGAAGGAAGCCGACCAGATGAGGGTGTAGGATGATAGGACATTTGACCTTTGATTTATAGCATGTTGGTCCTCCTTTGGAACGCAATACAGCAACGATAGTTCGTGCCGTATTTGGCAGGTATGTTGGAGGTACATGGAAACAGATGTCTAAGCACAGGTCACACAACTCCCGTAAATCAGCGGTGGTGGTGCGAGGATGGTGCCTGGTAGAGTCCCAGATGCGTTCATTTGGTTTCAGATCTGGAAAATCTGGTGACCAAAACATCAAAACGAGTTCACTGTCACTCTCGATGAAACCTCCGTAGCACAAATCTGACCTTGTAATACAGACAGTTATCCTGTTGGAAAATGTCGCTTGCCGTTGGAGAGAAGATGAGTCGTGAAGATACTGTCTACATTGCCTCTACGACATAGAAGTTGAGCAATAGTGATGGTATGATGGAATATTGTTTTAAACCATTCTTAAAGCGAAATTGTTATGTATTGTGTCATCTCCGAAATAACTCGTATTTTGTCAGATATCGGCACTTGAAGAAATATTATTGTTATTATTATTTTATCCATGATCGCACAGCGTTTAGTTGCTCCACATCATAGTTCCGGCAATAGGCCTATATTGATAAACAAACATTGTCAGTAAAGGCAAAAATATTTCATAGAATTTAATACCATATATCGAAAACAATATTCTCGAGCTACTGCCGGAGGATGTGTGCCTTTTCCCGATTATTCTGGGTGAGTTACTGCTGGATATTCGAAAGGAGAAGTTCCCAGTCTAGAAATTGAAGCGTCAGAAAGACAACGATCGCAGTGTAACGGGAGGCAAATATCTACGAGCGGTTGAACTTCTTAGGAACAGCCAACCCCTTCTTTTGTGTTCTGTTTCTCCGCTGGGAACATTTCTCGTGAATTCTAACTTGAAACGCGCGGCTGCTATTTACAGATGTCGCCTTGCTTCTTGATTTTCTTTTTCATTTCCCTTTCAGAGAAGATAAAGACTGTCCCCCATAGACCGACAGCGTCCAACGTTTTATTGCAAATTTTATCTTTTAGCAAGGGACAATGGCTGCCTTCACCCTGCCCTACAAGTACATAACAGATTTTCCTATCCTTTAGTTTTCATTTCAAATGTCTACTTTATGGCTTTCATTAGGAGGTTCGATGCTGATTTACAAATTACCTTCACGTCTCATGCTGCTTTGCCTTCTACGTGACATTTCTTCATATGTAATCTATTGGTATAATTTGGAGTCGCTATCGATATGTGTATACATTGATCATAATTTTCTTACCCTCACTTCTGAGACAGCGACTACTGGTCTCAGAAAGAAACATTTTTTCATTTAAAAATTTGTACGAATTTCCAGAAAATGACTTGTAAAAAAAAAAATCATGAAAAATATAAACATCACTCCCTGAAGTTGAATCGCATGTAATAAAATTTAGCCGAAGTAAAAAATGCTTGTCACAACATTTATTAGGCACGGAAACACAGTTTTAGAGAAATAATTTATTTGTGATTTGTCTTGGGCGAAACGTCACCGTAGAAATTACAATGTGACAACAACGTAAGTTTAAGTCGCAGGCCGAGAGAAAAGCTTCTCGTATGCAGAAGATAAGACCACTAGAAGTCGGAGAGATATCATACATCTCCCGCTTAATTCTTAAACCGTTGTATTTCTTTTCTTGGGTAAGTTTTTCCGCGTCCTTGCCGTCTGTAGCCTTGGCGGGGGTCCCTTCGGTACGGCAATGGTGGAAGGATGTGATTTACAGTATGTGGATTGGTTACTGTCGGAGTTTCGTGCGTATTCTTTAAATCTAACTAGCCGAAAAATCCCGGCGTTGCCCCAGCATTCATTTTGCCAGAAATCAAAAACAGAACTGTGTTTGTAGTGAAGCATCGAAAAAGTTTCATTTCCATTTATTCCTGATAATCTCTTTGAAATTATGAAACGATCGTACAAGGAAGTACGTATAACGTGCAAGTATAGTATCCAAATCAAGGAAGATGATCTCAGCAGTTTCTGTCCGCTGGATGCAGCTGCTTTGCGTTTCTACTCCACGATGTTGTAAACGTCTCTATGGTAACGCCTCTTCATGGCTCTATAGACGGCTACAGTTTTCACCTACGACCATTTGCGCTTCGCAGTTGGCAGCTGTCGAAACCGCTGCTAGGTGTCAAGGATTTCCTTCATTTGACTCGGCTGTGTGAGTGCTTAATAGTAAAAAGTAAGTGTATTAAAACTTTAAGCATTACGCGACATTTTTTCACACATCTCAATGTTTATAATATCATATCTGTTGAACTGTGTGTCACACAATGGTATATTTGCATAAGAACATTCAGTGGCGCATGCTGATACTGTCAACGAAATTTCTTGCAAATAGAGTTAATAGCAAAGAGGTAATAAATTTAAGCGTCATGCATAGTGCGGTAGTTCTTCGCGCATCTCGGTGTTTATGACGTCATACCCCTAATTATGATAGGCAGGCTGTTTATGACGTCATACTTCTAACTATGATAGGCAGGTGGTTCTTGTCTTCACAGCAATTGTTGACTGACATTAAGAGGTGTGTGTACGAAATTTGCCTGAAATAAAAAAAAAATGTATAATGAATAGGGAGAATCATATGAGAGGAGATATTTGAGGGATTTAGATTTAATTTCCCCATCACAAGTAGTCGTTAATTTACTATTGTTTGGTTTAACATCACACACATCCATGCCCGAGGTAGGATTCGAACCCCCGACCGTAGCGGTCGCGCGGTTCCAGACTGTAGCGCCTACAACCGCTCGGCCACCCAGGCCGGCGCCTGAAATCAGTTCAGTGGTTTAGGAGCAGATGTGGGAAAAACAAACACACACACACATATATATATATATATATATATATATATATATATATATATATACGAGGTGCGGCTAGAAAAAAACCGGACTAGTACTGGTGAAAGAATAAAACGAATGCAATAAGGCTGAAAGTCGCGTGGCCTGTCACGTGACTCTCGCTCAGCCTACTGCTCGAGTTTCATCTGCCTCCTGCACTCAGTCTGCCCGTGGCGTCTGTTTTAAGTAGTTGACGTTTTGTCTGTGCGTCGGAAAATGTTGAGTGTACAGAAAGAACAGCGTGTTAACATCAAATTTTGTTTCAAACTAGGAAAATCTGCAAGTGAAACGTTTGTAATGTTACAACAAGTGTACGGCGATGATTGTTTATCGCGAACACAAGTGTTTGAGTGGTTTAAACGATTTAAAGATGGCCGCGAAGACACCAGTGATGACAATCGCACTGGCAGACCATTGTCAGCAAAAACTGATGCAAACATTGAAAAAATCGGTAAACTTGTTCGACAAGATCGCCGTTTAACAATCAGAGCAGTGTCTGCGTTAACAGGAGTTGACAAGGAAAGTGTTAGGCAGATTCTTCATGAAAGTTTCAACATGAACAAAGTGTGTTCAAAAATGGTTCCAAAGTGTCTCACAATTGAACAGAAGGAACGCCGAAGAATGATTTGTTCTGACATCCTGGAAAACATTGAAAGAGATCCCACCTTCTTACAAAATGTTATTACTTGCGATGAATCGTGGTTTTTTACTTACGATCCCGAAACTAAACGCCAATCGATGCATTGGAAAACTCCTGGTTCTCCACGACAAAAAAAAGCACGAATGTCAAAATCGAAATTCAAGGCAATGATGATTGTTTTTTTTTTTTTTTTTTTTGACGTCAAAGGGATTGTGCACATTGATTGGGTACCAGAGGGACAAACAGTGAATCAGCATTACTACATTAGCGTCCTGGCTACCCTACGTGAGCGAGTACGGAGAAAACGGAACGATTTGTGGAGAAAAAAGTCATGGATCCTTCACCAAGACAATGCCCCAGCTCACAGTGCGTTGTCAGTGAAGACGTTTTTGGCAAAACACAACATTCCCATCTTAGATCATCCACCCTACTCACCTGATTTGGCCCCCTGTGACTTTTTTCTTTTCCCTAAAGTCAAGTCAGCTTTGAAAGGAACCAGATTTGAGACTGTTGAAGCAGTAAAAGAAAAAGCGACGGAAGTAATGTATGGACTTACCGAAAATGATCTGCAGCATTGCTATGAACAGTGGAAAATTCGTATGGAGCGGTGTAGAGACCGAGGAGGAGAGTACATTGAAGGAGATAACATGAAATTGTAAATAAATGTTTTTTCCAGCATCAGTCCGGTTTTTTCCTAGCCACACCTCGTATATATATATATATATATATATATATATATATATATATATATATATATATATATATATATATTAGTCTGTGTACGTGCAAGTGCTGAATAAACCTTCGTTAAGTGAAGTTAGTGTTCGTCATGTGTGTGTGTGTGTGTGTGTAAGTAGATGAATGACGAACACTAACTTCACTTAACGAAGGTTTATTCAGCACTTGCACGTACAAGAGCGCGGAGCGAACTGCCTCTGGCCAGAATACATAAGGTATATACAGCTACAGAACATTCCAGTACAATGATTCTTGCCATACGTCTAGAATGTACTCGAACTGAATATAGAAATTAAAATATTTCAGCTTAGGGCAGTCTTGAACTCACGACCCTCCATGCAACAACCTAGTATCATAACCACTACACTACGGCAACTACACTACTCGGATCCTTCTGCGACAATACGTATGGATTGCGAAATTCATACCTAGTGGTTAAAACGGTCACCCAACTTCACTTTCAGTTTGTCTGTCTAACGCATTCCACGGGCAACAAAAATTTGAGTGTCAGGTAGTGCCTATGATTAGAGAGCGAATTTAATACTTTAAGACGCTGTCATGATCGTCTCGAGGAAGAATAACTCACGGCGCGCAAATTACCCAGACTATATTCATGCATTACTTTGAGAATGAGTGCATAGAGTGACTTCCAACATACTTTACACATAATTTCAAACTATTTTAGAAGTTCCTTCGCAGACACCACCCAAAAAGTATTGAAAGGAAATAACTTTATTACTTACTGCATGATCGCTGTTCGTATAGTAGCACTTCAGTGTCAAGCAAGACATTTTAATTTATTACTTGTTTACTACTATCTCTATTCGGAACACAGCTTCAGACGGTATCCACATATCCTACAGCATGTATCCGTAAAGTTATATCAATCTACAACACACACTTCGGGAGATGTCACATCATGAACTTTGATATACGTGAAAAACTAGCTTTCAATCAAATTACCAATGCTATACTGATCTAGTATTTCATAATGACAGCAGCAGGTGACTTCTAATGAACTTTAAACGTAGTTAGAAACTTAATCCAAACTTTTTCTTGCTTATATGTGTAACGTCAAATATTTAACACATTAACTCATTCGTGCAGTAACGAGACTCTTGATGCTATTTTATACATCAGAGTTCGATTCTTTAATGAATCAGGGGTGGAGAGGTTCTTGGAATGCTACCCGACACTTCCTGAAACGCACAGAATTGCAACAATGAACTTCTCCGTGACTGTCTGGTCGAGAGACAGCTCTAGAGTTGTTGAAGTCTTCGGCCCAGCTAGAGGCGAACTGCTACGATATCTTTAAGATCCAAGGGCAGTCGGCGTTACAAAAACTAACTTGTATGGTCACCATCAACAGTGAAGTGGTTTGCGGAAAGAGGTGTCATGCAAGAACGCATTCGTGGAATCCTGCCTAACATCGGAGTATTTTGTCAAATTCGTGCCCATAGTTCGTACGAAATTAAGAGATCGTCATTGTTTAGCCGCCAAGAGATGCTAACAAATATTTCTTTATTTGCAATAGTTTTCAGTCTTCAGATCATCATCAGGTATCTTAGCTTTTCATTACCATTAGGACATATGTTTCTACTCCTGAGAAGAGGCTCGAAGCGTTTGAGATGTGGTGCTACACGCGAAAGTTGAAAATTGCAGGCTGATAGGACATCTTTTAAGACATGAGGGAATAACTTCCATGGGACTAGAGGGAGCTGTAGAGGGTTAAAACTGTAGAGGAAGACAGAGATTGTAATACACCCAGCAAATAGGTTGCAATTGCTACTCTGAGATGAAATGACCGGCACAGGAAAGGAATTCGCGGCGGGCCGCATCAAACCATAATAATGGGACACATGTGTCCCACGAAAGGTTACAATAGAGACAATGGGTACTTGTTGCGTGTTATTCTCTATGTATCAATGTCTCACTGGCAAAGATAAGGCCGAAAATGGTTTGCAGATATCTTATTACAGCTTGCAACTGTAGATTGCTATCGCGCATTCCCTGATAGTTCGAGTCAATGAATTGGGCGCACGCATTGACGTCTGTGCCACACTGAGCATCTCTTAAGAACTTTGAGAGGTGCTGCATCACTGATGTACGTCTATTTTCTGTGCGTGTTGTACTTTTTGCATAGCCGTCTTCCGTCTTATTCTACACAGAGTACCCGAAAGAACTTGCCCCCTTCTAACAGCCGTGTACCGCAGGTCTCTAGAGGAACGGAAGGTTCCAAATGATTGGAAAAGAGCACAGGTATTCCCAGTCGTCAAGAAGGGTTGTAGAGCAAATGCGCAAAACTATAGATCTATATCTCTGACGTCGATCTGTTGTAGAATTTTAGAACATGTTTTTTGCTCGCGTATCATGTCGTTTCTGGAAACCCAGAATCTACTCTGTAGGAATCAACATGGATTCCGGAAACAGCGATCGTGTGAGACCCAACTCGCTTTATTTGTTCATGAGACCCAGTAAATATTACATACAGGCTCCCAGGTAGATGCCATTTTCCTTGACTTCCGGAAGGCGTTCGATACAGTTCCGCACTGTCACCTGATAAACAAAGTAAGAGCCTACGGAATATCAGACCAGCTGTGTGGCTGAAGAGTTTTTAGCAAACAGAACACAGCACGTTGTTCTCAATGGAGAGACGTCTACAGACGTTAAAGTAAACTCTGGCGTGCTACAGGGGAGTGTTATGGGACCATTGCTTTTCACAATATATATAAATGACCTAGTAGATAGTGTCGGAAGTTCCATGCGACTTTTCGCGGATGATGCTGTAGTATACAGAGAAGTTGCAGCATTAGAAAATTGCAGCGAATTGCAGGAAGATCTGCAGCGGATAGGCACTTGGAGCAGGGAGTGGCAACTGACCCTTAACATAGACAAATGTAATGTATTGCGAATACATAGAAAGGAGGATCCTTTATTGTATGATTATATGATAGCGGAACAAACACTGGTAGCAGTTACTTCTGTAAAATATCTGGGAGTATGTGTACGGAACGATTTGAAGTGGAATGATCATATAAAATTAACTGTTGGTAAGGCGGGTTCCAGGTTGAGATTCATTGGGAGATTCCTTAGAAAATGTAGTCCATCAACAAAGGAGGTGGCTTACAAAACAATCGTTCGACCTTTACTTGAGTGTTGCTCATCAGTGTGGGACCCGTACCGGGTAGGGTTGACGGAGGAGATAGAGAAGATCCAAAGAAGAGTGGCGCATTTCGTCACAGGGTTATTTGGTAAGCGTGATAGCGTTACGCAGATGTTTAGCAAACTCAAGTGGCAGACTCTGCAAGAGAGGCGCTCTGCATCGCGGTGTAGCTTGATGTCCAGGTTTCGAGAGGGTGCGTTTCTGGATGAGGTATCGAATATACTGATTCTCCCTACTTATACCTCCCGAGGAGATCACGAATGTAAAATTAAAGAGATTCGAGCGCGCACGGAGGCTTTCAGGCAGTCGATCTTCCCGCGAACCATACGCGACTGGAACAGGAAAGGGAGGTAATGACAGTGGCACGTAAAGTGCCCTCCGCCACACACCGTTGGGTGGCTTGCGGAGTATAAATGTAGATGTAGATGTAGAACCCCTAGCCGGCCGCTGTGACCGAGCGGTTCTAGGAGCTTCAGTCCGGAACCGCGTTGCTGCTGCGGTCGCAGGTTCCAATCCTGCCTCGGGCATGGATGAGTGTGATGTCCATAGGTTAGTTAGATTTAAGTAGTTCTAAGTCTAGGGGACTGATGACATCAGAAGTTAAGTCCCATAGTGCTTAGAGCCATTTGAACCGAAATCCCAGAAATACTTACGAATCACTCTCTATGTTCCAACTCTCTCCGTTTTGGAAACCAAACTGACGGGAAATACTTTGTTTTATATTGTTACTTCTCACTAATACATTAATTACAATACCCATACAGTAACATCTTTCACTCTGAAAAAAATTGTTAAAGAAAAGGTTAAAGGTATTATGAATGAGTTTAAGATATGTGATGAGGATATGAAGACAAACTGGCTGTAAATAAAAAAAATACCACGTGGTTATAATAAAAATTCAGTTACTCACGCATGTCCAGCGTCGGTTGTATCTATCTATGGCAGTGAAAATTGGTAGATATGTTGCGGGTGCAAATCTGGAGAGATAAACTGTTCTTGTGACGATGTGACACCCACACTGTAATTTTACAAGCCATAACGTGAGTGAACAGTATGGCTATGTACAGTTCGGCTTTACAAGTCGTTTAAAAACTGAAAGTGCAATATTCTCTTTTCTCTGTGAGGTACTGTATGGGTTAAACACTAGGTTTCGAACGCTTGGCATATTTTTTGGTTTAACTAAGGCATATGATCGTGTTGATCACAAAATATTGCTCCAGAAGTTGGACCATTACGGAATACGGGGAGTAGCTCACAATTCGTTCACCTCTTACTGTAGCAACAGACAGCAGAAGGTCATTATTCACAATGTTGAGAATTGCTGTGATGTAGGGTCTGAGCGGGGTATGGTCAAATGGGGGGGTGCCCCAGGGATCAGTGTTGGAACCACTCCTGTTCCTTATAAATGTCATGCCCTCTAGTATTACGGATTACTCTACAGTACCTCTGTTTGCTGATGACAGTAGCTTGGTAGTAAAGGATGTTACGTGCAACATTGGCTCGGTTCCAAATAGTGCAGTTCATGACCTAAGTTCATTACTTGTAGAAAATAAACTAACGCTAAATCACAGTATACGTTTTTATAGTTTCTAACACACAATTCAACAAAACCTGACGTTTTAACTTCACAGAAATTTCTAGGTGTTCAGGTAGACAGTGAGCTATCGTGGAAATCCCAAGTTCAGGAGTGCGGTTAAAGGCGCTGCAGTCTGGAACCGCAAGACCGCTACGGTCGCAGGTTCGAATCCTGCCTCGGGCATGGATGTTTGTGATGTCCTTAGGTTAGTTAGGTTTAACTAGTTCTAATTTCTAGGGGACTAATGACCTCAGCAGTTGAGTCCCATAGTGCTCAGAGCCATTTGAACCATTTTGAACCAAGTTCAGGATCTTGTTCAAATACTTAGTACGGCAGTACTATTCGAACGGTATCTGAAGTGAGTGATCATTCGACACGAAAATTAGTCTACTTTGCTTATTTTCATTCGCTTATGTCGTATGGTATTATATTTTGGGGTAACTCTTCCCATTCTAAAGGGATATTTTTGAGTCAGAAATGGGCGGTTCGGGCAATAAGTGGGGTAAGTTCACGAACCTCTTGTCGACCCGTTTTTGACATTGGCCTCTCAATATACACTCCTGGAAATTGAAATAAGAACACCGTGAATTCATTGTCCCAGGAAGGGGAAACTTTATTGACACATTCCTGGGGTCAGATACATCACATGATCACACTGACAGAACCACAGGCACATAGACACAGGCAACAGAGCATGCACAATGTCGGCACTAGTACAGTGTATATCCACCTTTCGCAGCAATGCAGGCTGCTATTCTCCCATGGAGACGATCGTAGAGATGCTGGATGTTGTCCTGTGGAACGGCTTGCCATGCCATTTCCACCTGGCGCCTCAGTTGGACCAGCGTTCGTGCTGGAAGTGCAGACCGCGTGAGACGACGCTTCATCCAGTCCCAAACATGCTCAATGGGGGACAGATCCGGAGATCTTGCTGGCCAGGGTAGTTGACTTACACCTTCTAGAGCACGTTGGGTGGCACGGGATACATGCGGACGTGCATTGTCCTGTTGGAACAGCAAGTTCCCTTGCCGGTCTAGGAATGGCAGAACGATGGGTTCGATGACGGTTTGGATGTACCGTGCACTATTCAGTGTCCCCTCGACGATCACCAGTGGTGTACGGCCAGTGTAGGAGATCGCTCCCCATACCATGATGCCGGGTGTTGGCCCTGTGTGCCTCGGTCGTATGCAGTCCTGATTGTGGCGCTCACCTGCACAGCACCAAACGCGCATACGACCATCATTGGCACCAAGGCAGAAGCGACTCTCATCGCTGAAGACGACACGTCTCCATTCGTCCCTCCATTCACGCCTGTCGCGACACCACTGGAGGCGGGCTGCACGATGTTGGGGCGTGAGCGGAAGACGGCCTAACGGTGTGCGGGACCGTAGCCCAGCTTCATGGAGACGGTTGCGAATGGTCCTCGCCGATACCCCAGGAGCAACAGTGTCCCTAATTTGCTGGGAAGTGGCGGTGTGGTCCCCTACGGCACTGCGTAGGATCCTACGGTCTTGGCGTGCATCCGTGCGTCGCTGCGGTCCGGTCCCAGGTCGACGGGCACGTGCACCTTCCGCCGACCACTGGCGACAACATCGATGTACTGTGGAGACCTCACGCCCCACGTGTTGAGCAATTCGGCGGTACGTCCACCCGGCCTCCCGCATGCCCACTATACGCCCTCGCTCAAAGTCCGTCAACTGCACATACGGTTCACGTCCACGCTGTCGCGGCATGATACCAGTGTTAAAGACTGCGATGGAGCTCCGTATGCCACGGCAAACTGGCTGACACTGACGGCGGCGGTGCACAAATGCTGCGCAGCTAGCGCCATTCGGCGGCCAACACCGCGGTTCCTGGTGTGTCCGCTGTGCCGTGCGTGTGATCATTGCTTGTACAGCCCTCTCGCAGTGTCCGGAGCAAGTATGGTGGGTCTGACACACCGGTGTCAATGTGTTCTTTTTTCCATTTCCAGGAGTGTATATATATTCCTTACTGTCATTTCTTGTTAACAATGTTAGCTTATTCCCAAGAAGAAGCAGCTTTCACTCAGTTAATACTCGGCAGAAATCAAACCTGCATTGGGGTCGGACTTCCTTAACTCTTGTGCAGAAAGGTGTGCAGTATACTGCTGCATCCATTTTCAATAAGCTACCACTCGAATTCAAACATCGCAGCAGTAATCCACGCCCTTTGAAATCGAAACTGAAGAGTTTCCTCATGGGTCACTCCTTCTATTCAGTCGAGGAGTTCCTTGAAAAATTAAGCTGATTCTTGTTACATTGTTGATTGCGTTTACTTAAACTTATGGACTGACTTTTTTCGGATTCATAAACATTTATTTTTATCTGTTATTGCTTTTATGTTGTAATTTCATGTACTGACACGTTCCATGACCTTGGAGATTTGCTCCTCAATTTGGTCCTACGGAAGTTGACGTGTGAATAAATAAACAGAGGGACTGTGCACTGCTAGTGAAAGTACGGCTATCGAGAAGAGAGCCTGTGCACTGTTTTAATGAAGCTTTCGTGTGAACAACAGCAGTTACAGTGTTGCATTGAGAGAGTATCACCGACTGAAAGGTCTGAGGAGAAGCCCTATGTCATTAAATGGCTTAAAAAAAAAAAAAAGAAAGAAGCTTTGTGTTCTGCCTTACGGCAGGTCTTGTCATGGGAGAAGCCTCGTCAGAGAGGTCCACCGTATGGGCGTCCAGTGATGGTCTCCCGTTGGCTTCTACTGATGATGATGAAATGTTAATGAGGACAACACAACAACCAGTCCCTGATCGGAGAATATCCGCGACCCAGCCGGGAATAGAACGCGGGCCCCTTGGCGTGACAGACCGCCGCGCTGACCACTCAGCTATCGGGGCAGACAAATGGCTTAAAGGAGATGATAATGAAATCCACCTGGAAGAGGAAGGCGTTCTATTCTGGTGGAAAATATTGACGAGGTTGCTGTTGCTGCAACTGACTACACAGCACTTGCCCCGGATAGTGCTAGTGCTCGTGCAGCGTCACGAGAATTGTCCATCCCATGGTCAACAGCACGGAACGTTTAGCGGTCAGTTTCACACTTGTACCCGAACAAGATTCAGATGAAACCTCACAATCCGCAGCGGCGTTCTGAATTTGCTTTTCGATGTGGCACAGATTGAAGTTCATGACATGTGGCCGGACAATATTCTTTGGAGCGACGAAGCACATTTTAGACTACAGGCTGCAGCGAAGTACCGAATTTAGGATACTGGTAAACCGTCGGTTGCGCACAAAGAGTCATTGCTCTCACCGTGTGTGACAGTGTGGTGTGGATTCACAAGCACCTTTATTCTCGGTCCGTTGTCCTTAGAAGAGAATGCAACCAGAGGGCCTGTCCAGTGCACCGTGCCATCTGCTCATTATCGAGACCTTCTTGTGCAGCATCTGATTCCTGCCTTGGAAGAGCGCAACTGTGTGGAAATCACTGTTTTCACGCAAGATGCGACAACGTCTCATACTGCTCGCCCAGTGTAAGACCTGCTTAATGGAACCTACAACGAATGTGTTACCTCCAGAAGTTTTCCAGATGCATGGCCTGCAAGATCACCAGACCTGAATGCATGTGACCTTTGACTCTGGGGATATCTGAAGGAATGTGTTTACCAGGGACATTCAGTCCCTACCTGACCTGAAGGCCTTTATCAAGGAACACCTTGCTCAGATTCCACTGGAAATGCTGCAAGCAATTGTTGACGACGTCGTTTTACGGATGTACCATCTCGTCGATGTCTCAGGTGCTCATATCGGACAAATTGTTTTAACTGGTGGTTAACAATAAAATAAACGTTATGCCTTCCTCACTTGTTTGAGCTTTTCTGCCAACTCCCCGTTCCTAAACCATTACGTATGGAAATATTTCTATGCGTCTTTCTTGCATTCACAGCTCCTTGGTTAGAGAGAGAGGGAGTGTGTGTGTGTGTGTGTGTGTGTGTGTGTGTGTGTGTGTGTGTGTGCGTGTGCGTGCGCTTTTAGTGGCAATCCACCGCTACAGCCTGAGGTGACGAAATGTCCTTAAGCGCTCCACTGCTCTACGGCGGCAGTCCAGCGTACGGGCGCCGTGGCTGGAGCGTAGTGTGGTGTATTGTATTAGGGCGGGCCTGAGTGCACACACCGCCTCCCTCCTCTCTCTGGACGGCATCCGGCAGAAGAAAGCGACGCAACCCTAGTCCTGCCGCGAGCTGCGAGCCATGCGGCATGGCCTTCGCGTCTCCAAGGGCGGACTACGGCCCCTGCGAGGTCACCGCATATCCCTCTCTGGACTCATTTCCTGCAGTTCGTTTCTATCGTTCAAAGTTACTCTGTGTAACATCTTTTCCTTGAATTTTTTTGTTTTTGGAGGGGAGAGGAGGAGGGCGCGATGACGTTTACATATGTTTCGGATCAAGTGCAATGACTGCATTAAATGGTACGTAGGAGAAACTGAGAGCAACTTCTAAAAGCGATTCAGGGAGCACATACTGTCATACTGAGCGTTTGAGGCACTGTGACAACTTCAAAGTTCTGTACGACAAACATTTGTCAGAATGTAGACATCCTACACAGACATCTTCAACTTTTGTAGTCCTGTCTTCCTCAGTTGCATGTAATATTACGGTATATTGATAATTTTTACTTATGGACCGTCTGACAGTCGGCAACAGAAACCAAAACATTGCACTGAAACAAGCGTTCAGTTCATAGTGACCTGGAATGTGGAAAAAAACCGCAAATTGGCATTCATAAGAAGAAGAACAACACCAAAAATGCAACAGGAGCGTAATATGTAAGAAATTGTCCACGCAACCTGCCACTGATGATGCCTTGCAGAAAATAAACGCGAAACGCATAAGGCACTAAAATTGTGTTTTATTCAGTTGCTGTGAGACGGTCCATAAGTAAAAATTATCAATATACCGTAATCCTACACAGAGCTCAAAAGGCTTCTTTGACGTCTTAATGTACACATTATTAGAAAAATAATGCGTGCAATAAAATTCACAGATCATTCAAAATCAGAAGTAAGGGGCAGATCTAAGAACGTGTAAAGAAAATATCAGAAGTGATGGCAAAACGAAGGTTCGTCGTCTTAGAACATCTCTGCAGAATGAATGGGAACGAAATAAATGTCGCAGAATTTCTGGAAAAAGAAATCGATAATGGTAAGGATTACAGAAATAAGAAATGAACTAGAAAGAAACAACTTCAAAGAGTTGCAAATGACAGAAATAAACCGTTTTAAGAATAAAATACTAAATTTAGATGGCTTTCAAGGCAGGAGAGATAAGAAAACGGGAACAGCATCGACAGAAGAGAGAAAATACAGTACGGGAAAATACGGAGTACTGGAAAAATAGGAAACAAAGAAGAATTTAAAGAAGACACAACGGAATTGAAGACACCAGCTGGCAGTGGGCATTGATTTATATCAGTGGGGAAAATTGAAAATCTATGTCGCACCGGGATTAAAACCTGGGTCTCCTGCTGAGTAGGTAGATGTACGTGGGGCGCTTTAGTATTATTCGGCGTTACGGCGCTTACTGTCCGCCGCCTTGTGCGGCGCTGCTTGCCGAGCTAGTAACGCGCGCCGCCGTCTCAGGCGCGTTCCACGGGCTTGCGGTGTCCCGCAAGGCAGCCGCGTGGCGCTTCGCCTTAGCTACGCGGCCTTACTTGGCCCACTGTGAACACCGAGACGGGCACTCGCAGTGGAGCTAACCAGCTCCTGCTCTGGCATGATTTCTGCTCTTGTTGTTTCACTTCTTTATACTAATTTTATACAGACACTACGAACACATTGCCGTACTATCTTATTGCTGCTGCTATTTAGCAATTAATGCGATAGGTATAACCTTCTGAAGAAGAGCACTAAGTGCCTGGAACCTGTACAAAAAATTAAATTTCTTTAACCTTTTAACGCCGAAGATAGCCGCAGTTCCAATACCCCTTACACGGTGCAAATGTTTCTGGCTGCCTTTGCTGCTGTCATCCTTCTGCTGAACGCAAACAGAAGAGTATGGCGGAAATTTTCCGATTTCTCCACTTTTCACTCCATTTTCTGGCGTCCACAGCTCCACTCACTGTCTCCAAATGACAACATGACAAGTAAACTCAAATAGCAACAATAAAAAATGACAGTTGATAAAAGAATCCATATCAACCGAAATACCAACTTGCAAAACAAAAATGCTACGAACTTATGCACACACTAATACTAAAGTGCACGTCATATATCTTGGCGGCCGAGTTTAGGTTCGTTCTGCGCATCTGACGTCACAGAACACAGTCAGCCAATGAACAGAGAACGACGTTGCCACATCTCGACTGCAGTGCAGAGCACGGACGAGTGTCTTCAGTTTTAGAAACGTTCAGTCATAAATAAAGTAATAGAACAAAAGCAATGTCTTGATAGCATACTTTCTTTTATAGAAAGTTTGGAAAAAGCATTCTTTATACCAATTGCTTCATATTCTATTAATTAAACAAACAAGCAATAAGACTCCTAATTCAGGCGATAGCAAGGAAAGGTGTTTGTTTCAATCTCACGAACTGCTTTTTCGCAATAAACAACAGCGGTAATTGTTTATTTCCTATCGTACTTCGACGAAGCGTGAGTAATTCATAGTCATACCAACAGTGTTTATAAGTAGTTGCGTGAGGTGTTAGAGTCCTTATGGAGTTACACTGTCTGATGAGGTGAGATAGCGGAACGGTTAAGGTGTTGGGCTGCCAAGTGGAAGGTTATGAGTTCATACCTTGTGCGGTGCTTAATATTTTCTTTATTTAAAAACAATATTGGAGTGGCTTACTTCACGAATTTTATTCGTTTGAATGAAATTTCTAGTGCTTTGCCTCTTCATTAACTTTTTCGCTGCTGCAGACACGTGCTCCCCGCATTCCGCGCTGTGCGCGATTTTGTCATCACTGCACTTCTCGCCTGTGCAGACACATGGTGTTCCCACTGCTTTGACACACTTATCATTCGATTTCCAAAAACTATTTGGCCAAAAAATTTGATTTTACACGTCTTCTTGACTGATACCTTCCCCCCATAAATGACTTAACTTTGTTTTGATGTGCAGCATTAAATGTAGTAAACCATTGCTCGAAATTTTGAAGAGTTTGCAGAGGTAAAAGTCCATAGCGTATACTTTCCGTATGGTCGATTTTAGTTGCCACAATGTTGAGAATGAAATGTGGACAAGATACCTAAATTTCATATAATATTTACTGTATAACAATATATCATTTAATTTAAGTACCACATATCTGTCGTATGTAATATTGAGAAATATTCCGTCTTTCGCGACTATAATAAAAGTTTTATTTACACACGGCGGGTTTGGCTTTATTTTAAAGCACTTCCATCGGTGAAAGGTATGGCACATACAATGGTATTCATGTTCTATTTCTTGTTTTTGTTCCACAGTCGCAGTTTTACCAATGGTATTGAAATATATCCCTCTTCTGCAACTGTAATAAGCGACTTATTTAGACCAGACGCGTTTCTCTCTTTTGAAGCATCATGTATTTTGTGTCCTCCATTGCCAAGTCACCTTTCGTAGTTTTGTGCTGCGGTAGCACAATATTCAACGTTTGTGTTGGCTCATCAGTGTTTTAGCAAATAAACGCTGTTTGTATGTGCCACGCACAAAATTATATTTGACATAGCTCTGAGCACTTCACTGACAGACGGTATATTCAAGTCCTAATGTTTTTGTAAGTCCACAGTTTTGTTTAATGTATTTTGTCTACTTTCTTTTGATTGATTGAAGTGCTTTAAAATAAAGCCAAACGTGTCCAGTGTACGTAAAACTTTTGTTACAGTCGCGAAAGGTGGAATATTTCTCAATATTACATACGACAATTATGTGGTACTTAAATTAAATGAAATATATAGGTATCTTGTCCACATTTCATTCTCAACATTGTGGCAACTAAAATCGACCATCCGGAAAGTATACTCTATGGACTTTTACCTCTGGAAACTCTTCAAAATTTCGTGCAATGGTTTACTATATTTAATGCTGCATAATAACTGCGTTGAACATCGAAACAAAATTAAGTCATTTATGGGGGGAAGGTATCAGTTAAGAAGATAGGTAAAAATCTAATTTTTGAGCCAAATAGTTTTTGTGGAATCGAATGATAAAGAGTGTCAAAGCAGTCGGGAACACAATGTGTCTGCACAGGCGAGCAGTGCAGTGACAAAATCGCTCACAGCGCGGAATGCAGGGAGCACGTCCTTGTAGCAGCGAAAGGGTTAATACGGCCGTGGTGGCTTTACTTCACGAACTGCGCGCTCCCCCCTAAACGTAAGCTTGCGAACTATGCTATACTATGGCGCTGCTTCTATTGGCGCGTGCGTCGTGTGCAACTGGCAACGCAGCAATCTCCCGCGTCTAGGCGGGCATGCGCGAGCCGCCAAGATAAAAGAATTGAACTATAGAGGGCCTTAAGGCCCTAATCTGGTCAGGCGAAATAAACAGTAAATAAATTGGAGGGCTAAGCGCTTCAACAACATAGTCAGTTTTTACCAGAAGAGTTTGATATTTATTTGCTAGCCAAATAGCGACATTCTTGACCTATCATTTCATTCGAAGAGTTCGAATGTGTCGCCAGAAGAAGCGCAGCGTCAGAGTTTGTGCACTGGAATCCAGGCAGCTGAGTTTTACAGGCTGCAATGTCTCTGAACTTGCCGACTTGTCGAACAAACAGGTGGGTACGTGTCACAGCGCGATTGCGCATGCCTGTAACTTGGCTAGCCGCCGCTGCCGAGTGTTCTTTTTCATAGAGACGTTGTATTTTGTTAGTTTCATCTAACGGCTCAAGCCGTTGCAAAGTTAGAGAAAGGTGAGCAAGTAATACGATACTGAGGAAATGAGAGAGGACTGTCACTGTGAAGGTGACAACGACAAAGTGTTATGAAATCTATTATAGATGTCACGACTGTCACTGATATACAAATATTTGAAACCAGTGAGTGTTGTGGCATCTACAAAAAATTTCAGAAGCGTGGAAGTTGTCACGAATTGGCAGTCCGTAATTACACATAAGAACTCTCTACCATTAGCATAAACTGATTTCCATACCTTATTTTTTATATGACGCGCATGTTAGGCCCTCAAGTTCGAGTTTTTGTTATGAGCACTGGTCGCATTTTGACAAATGTAAAGCACAAAGTTCCTTTGTCAGTTATCAAAATATTTGTACTGAAACGAGTTTGTGAGTTCGATGTGTCAATACATCAGTTTTATTTCTTTTCATTTCGAACGGATAATTGTTTCCATCCATTGATTTGTATAATAAATAATGTTTTCAGGACACTGGACTCGCATTCGGGAGGCCGACGGTTCAATCCCGCGTCCGGTCATCCTGATTTAGGTTTTCCGTGATTTACCTAAATCGCTTGAGGCAAATACCGGGATGGTTCCTTTGAAAGGGCGCGGCCGACTTCCTTTCCCGTCCTTCCCTAATCCAATGACACTGATGACCTAACTGTTTGGTCTCTTCCCCCAAAACAACCCAAATGTTTTCAGGTGGGAAGTCCATTCATCAGCGGCTCTGAAACTGATGATGACCTTTTTCTCAAGTGTATATCAGGACGTCAGCCAGGAACCATTCAAAAATTTATAACAAAAGAAATGATTGTGTAGGAGGAAAACTTTAGATGAGGTAATTAAAGGCAGGTTATGGGCGCAGATTAGACTAGAACGGAAAAAGAAAGCAAGTGTGGCCTTCCTGAAACCACCATCCCTACAGTAGGCTAAAGTGCAAAACTGATGGCCATTTGTTGCCCAATCTCTCAGAATACGAAATTCAGATTTTAAAAACTGCTTCACCTGTGCCATGGCAGCAACAGCTTTTTATATCTCGTAAAACCTTTCAAATTTCTGCGCTGGAGATACGAAGCGATTACCTTCAATTCGTGAAAAACTATGCAGGCTGCTACCGTGGCTTACGTCACTGCGCACTACAAGATTTATTTTAGGACCTACGTACAATAGTTATGTGCACTCGTTCTTAATTATCGCAGCGATTTCCGTCACCGATCGACTGTACACAGTTTTCTAATATCCATTGTGTTTGCGATTATTTCCTGGGAGTTCAGACATTTATGCCAATACAACGATGTAATCTGCTGGATTCCTCTCTGAGAAGGATTAAAATATTTTCCGTATCCAAAGCTGAATACAGTTTTGCAAAAAAGATTAGAGACCAGATTTCCGGTGTACACAAAGCAAGTCAAACATTTATATTGCGACGGTGCGATCCGAATAGGAACCGCATAACCAGGTGCACGTGTTGTCGTGGTGTTGTTATTGCCATCGAGTTCCTGCGGTAATCGCTGTCGATTGGAGTGACGCAGGTGCGGTGACGTCAGCGGAAACGCATGGCCCGCTACGGCTTCGGGCTCCCAGGGCAGCTGACCGCTGGAATGACTTTCCCCGCAGCAGCCAGATGAGAGCTATATTTAGCTGTCGGTGCATGAGGTTCAAACCACGCCCGAATTGTGAGCTTTGGTGTCTGATTATATAGTGCAAAATATTGCCTTATCAAAATGTTGTATGAATCAATTGCTGTATTGTGTGACACAAGTACTTCCCAAATTTTCGGATGTATGCTTTCAAAGGTTATATTTTTCTGAACTGTAATTTCTGGGACGTTATTCGTTGATGTAAACAACTTGTTTACATATTTTATCGTAATAAAACAATTTATTATTACTGTATTCAAAAAATGGTTCTGAGCACTACGGGACTTGACATCTGAGGTCATCAGTCCCCTAGAACTTAGAACTACTTAAACCTAACTAACCTAAGGACATCACACACATCCATGCCCGAGGCAGGATTCGAACCTGCGACCGTAGCGGTCGCGCGGTTCCAGACTGTAGTGCCTAGAACCGCTCGGCCACTCTAGCCGGCTAACCTGGATCTGCACCTTATTTATCCACAGTCATTGTTCCCACGTACAATTTGTGATTGGGACTTGGAAGGGAGTAAATGATTGTGGGATCCCAAGTAACCTCCGCCACACAAGGTAAGGTGGCTTTTAGTGTGTAGATGTACAATATCTGTTCAAAAACAACCAGACACCAATTATTGAGTACTGATATGAGGTGTGTCCATCCTTCGCCTTTACGATGGCTTGAACTGTGTTGGGAACACTTTGAGTAACGTGTTTGAATGTCTGTGGAGGAATGGCAGCCCGTTTTTCTTCAAGAGCCGAAAACCAGAGAAGGTAGTGATATTGGACACTTCGGACTGGAGCAAAGTTTGAAATGCTGTAAAATTTATTCGTATCCTCCCACATTTAGCGTGTTATTAAGCTCAATCAGGAGACCACTCATTAACCACGAAAATCATCCCAATCCCGAAAAACCACCTCTTCTGTACTTCACTAGTGGCACTACAGACGACGGCAGGTAATATTTTCCTGGCATTTGCCAAACACGAACGATTTCATCTTATTGCCACAGCGTATAACGCTGACTACAAAAATGTGTGGCTGCTTGTCTATTGTACCCACTCTTTTTAGCTCCCTACATAGAGCCACTGTATTAGCTTATCTGCTTGTGGCTCACGAGTGATTCCTTCAGCTGATCTCATGTGATTTCTTCCAACCAACCTCCTCAATCCTCGAAGCTCGCTGTCCGTCACTATACGAGATCTGCCTGGTAGTAGTTTAGCTGCATGCAGTTCTTCTTCACCGTTTCCACTTCACAATCACATCACCAACAGTCCAGTTGCGCAGCTTTCGAAGGGTTGAAATGTCCCTGATGGATCTGTTACTCGGTTAACATTAATGACTAGTCCACGTTCGAAGTCACTGAGCCCTTCGGACCCACCCAATCTGTTGTTTGTTACTGCCTCTCAAATGACAAAACAACAGTCTCCGCCGGCCGGTGTGACCGAGCGGTTCTAGGCGCTACAGTCTGGAACCGCGCGACCGCTACGGTCGCATGTTCGAATCCTGCCTCGGGCATGGATGTGTGTGACGTCCTTAGGTTAGTTCGGTTTAAGTAGTTCTAAGTTCTAGGGGACTGATGACCTCAGAAGTTAAGCCCCATAGTGCTCAGAGCCATTTGAACCAACACTCTCTGTTTCCTTTTATACTGGCGGGTCCGCCTCTCGGGAATCAAATGGTGAAATTCGCATTACATACGGGAGTCCGGATATCTGTTATCAGAGATTGTAGAAGCAGATGTGACTAGTACTTTTGGGAAGTTACAATATCCTGGATCGACGGCCTGGGAGATGCCGTTATACCGTCACAGATATCACATCTGAATCTCGTTCCACGTGCCACAGCGACATCTAACATGCGGCCGCAGTGGCGCCTGGAAGTGGTGCGACGGCGCCCTCCGGAGATGAGGAGCAGAGTCCCAGCTCTTCATTTCCGTGCCGCCCGCCTCCTGGCTGCTCAAGGCGGAGGCTCCACTCTGCTTTGCGGGTAGCATACGGCCGACACGTTTCCTCAGAGGCGCTGCGGGACTCGCGGTTGTACGACGGCAGAAGGCTCCACGATAAATTTAATCCCGCATAAAATTTGTACATCTACATCTACATCACTACTCTGCAATTCTCACTTATTTGCTTGACACAAGCTTCATAGAACCACATTCATTTTATTTTTCTTCCGTTCCACTCTGGAAGAGCGCGCGGTAAGAACGAACACTTAAAACGCGCCTCCAGGGTTCGTTTTTTCTGCGATGGAGAGGGGAAAGGAGGAAGTCACGATTTTGTTACTGTCTCCCCCGCCCACTCCCCAGACAAAAAGAAAATTAAATTTTCCGTCACGGCCCCCCCCCCCCCCCGCCTTTACCACATCACAGATTTGTGGGGTTATATACACTGAAGAGCCATTGAAACTGGTATCCTGCCTAATATGATACAGGGCCCACGCAAGCACGGAGATGTGCCGTACTTGGCGTGGAGTCGACTAATGTCAGACATAGTGCTGGATGGTATTGACTCCATGAATACCGCAGGGCTGTCTGTAAATCCGTAAAAGTGCGAGGGATGGAGATCTCTTCTGAACAGCACGTTGCAAGGCATCTCAGAGATACTCAATAATGTTCAGTCTGGGGAGTTTGGTGGCCAGCGGAAGTGTTAAGCTCAAAAAAGTGTTCCTAGAGCAACTCTGTCGCAATTCTGTGGGAGTGTCGCATTGTCCTGCTGGAATTTCCCAAGTCCGTCGGATGCACAATGGACATGAAAGGATGCAAGTGATCAGACAGAAAGCTTACGTACGTGTCACATGTCAGAGTTGTATCTAGACGTATCAGGGGTCCCTTATCACTCCAATTGCACACACCCCACCAGCTTGAACAGTCGCCTGCTGTCTTGCAAGGTCCGTGGATTCATCAGGTTACCTCCACACCCGTACACGTCCATCCGCTCGACACAATTTGTAACGAGACTCGTCCGACCAGGCAACACGTTTCCAGTCATCAACAGTCCCATGTCGGTGTTGATGCGACCAGGCAAGGCGTAAAGCTTTGTGTCGTGCAGTCGTCAAGGCTACACGAGTGGGCCTTCGGCTCCCAAAGCTCATATCGACGATGTTTCGTTGAATGGTTCGCACACTGACGCTTATTGATGGCTCAGCATTGAAACCTGCAGCAATGGTTGCACTTCTGTCACGCTGAACGATTCTTTTCAGTCGTCGTTGGTCTCGTTCTTGCAGGATCTTTTTCCGGTCACAGCGGTGTCGGAGATTTGATGTTTTGCCGGATTCCTGATGTTCACGATACTCTCTTGAAATGGTCGTACGGGCAAGTCCCCACTTCCTCGCTACCCCGGAGATGCTGTCTCCCATCGCTCGTGCGCCGATTATAGCAACAAGTTCAAACTCGCTTAAATCTTGATAACTGGCATTGTAGCAGCATTAAACGATCTAACAACTGTGCCAGATACTTGTTGTCTTATATAGGCGTTGCCGACCGAAGCGCCGTACTCTTCCTGTTTACATATCTCTGTATTTGAATACGCATGCCTATACCAGTAACTTTGTCGCTTCAGTGTAAATGGGATCGTTCGCCGCCAGCGTGGAGGGATCGTCGCAAACGAGATTCACACCCTTGTGTAGTACAAGGATAGATGATCGTGACAGAATAATATTAAGTAGGGAGTAACCCGCGTAACATATCCTATGCGCGGGTATTTGTTTTGGTGTGTGCAGGCGTTGAACGGGAGGTGTGGAATACGAGAAAACGGCAATGTGAGATAAGTAAGCTGCTTCATTTGCTGGGGGCGGAGCCTTTTACGTTTTGGTGTCGCGTCTTTGCGTTGGCATGAAAGTCAAGGAGTAACCACGCTCTCCAAGAATGAAAAAACAAAAGACAAGATGGTTCTTTTTGAGAAATAAAATATATGGTAATCTTGCATGCCATGTGCAGCCTTCGTGGCATATGTCTTATGAAAAGCTGTGTCACGAGTCACTCTAATGATCTCTACACCAATTCAAGGAAATATATGTTTGTAAAAGGAAAGTAGTGGGCATGCATTTTCGTAATTTGAGTAGAAACTACCTTCTTTCGCTTCAATAACAGCTGCAGAACGTGAAGAAGTCAAACGTTTCCTCGGCTACACATGGGTTTCGGAGGCACTAATTTGCAGGACCTCTATTTCAAGAGAGTCAAGTACGGCGACCGGATTAAGAAAAAAAAGTAAATACGTCAGATATTAAGTCCGGTGACAGATCTTATGAGGTGTTCTGACTCCGCTTCAGCTACAAGGAGCGAGCCAGCAGCAACATAAAACCCTAACCCAACAAGAAAAACACTTCACTCGGAGGAACGGCCAATATCCAGGAATATGACAGGAACGATCATTCGAAACAAAACAGCCCAGTACACATATGCTCTAAAATGCATATCTTAAGAGCTATGAGCATTTGTTCATCTTTGCTACTGTGAAACAAATCTCTTCTACTGAAAAAGTGCTCACAGTTCTTAAAGCACGCATTTTAGAGACCATGTTTACTAGACACTGAACAATCGCTCCTGTCATACACCTTAATACTGACCATTCTTCCTGTCACTCCCTCCAAAATACTAAAATGAATGTTATTTAACCACAAGTTCAGATTAAAGAAGGACGTATAAAGAAATAGGTCGTCCTCCTTTAAAGAAACCATCCCCGCATTTGCCTTAATCGATTTAGGGAAATAACGGAAAACCTAAATGTGAATGGTTCAAATGGCTCTGAGCACTATGGGACTTATCTGCGCTCATCAGTCCCCTAGACTACTTAAACCTAACCAACCTAAGGACATCACACACATCCATGCCCGAGGCAGGATTGGAACCTGCGACCGTAGCAGCAGGGCGGTTCCGGACTGAAGCGCCTAGAACCGCTCGGCCACAAGGCCGGCTAAATGTGGATGGCAGGGCGTGAATCTGAACCGGTGTTCTTTCGAATGCTAGTCCAGTATGCTATCTACTGCGCCGCCTCGCTCGGAGATACTGATACAGTTACGCTGGTAAAGTGGGGGATTAAGGCGAAATTGATGGTAGACACTTGATGGAAGAAAGAAAAAAGGGGTAGGAGCGGAAATTTAATTGTATGTACTTCTTGTTTCCTTGCGATCTCTGATTTATCTTGTGTTATTACGATGATCATTCCCCCTTTTCGCATTCGACATTGGTGACAAAGTTTTTGAAAAGATCTCACCGCGACAAAAATCGCAAAAGGCGACAAAGGTCATGGGGTAGCGATATGCACCTGTAAAGATGGCACAAGGTGTAAGAGGGCAGTGCCCTGGCGAAGCGCCGGCCGCGGTGGCCGTGCGGTTCTGGCGCTGCGGTCCGGAACCGCGGGACTGCTACGGTCGCAGGTTCGAATCCTGCCTCGGGCATGTGTGTGTGTGATGTCGTTAGGTTAGTTAGGTTTAAGTAGTTCTAAGTTCTAGGGGACTTATGACCTAAGATGTTGAGTCCCATAGTGCTCAGAGCCATTTGAACCATTTTTTGAACCTGGCGAAGCTGTCATTCGTACTCAGGCGATTCACGTGAGGTTTCCGACGTGACACAACGGGAACTGACGGAATTTGAACGCGAAATGGTAGTTGGAGCTAGAAGCAAGGGACATACCATTTTGAAAATCGTTAGGGAATTCAATATTCCGAAATCCATTGTGTCAAGAGTGTCCCGAGAATACCAAATTCGATGCATTACTTCTCACCACGAACAACGCAGTGGCTTACGGTCTTCACTTAACGACCGAGAGCAGCGGCATTTGCGTAGAGTTGTCAGTGCTAACAGACAAGCAACACTGCGTGGAGTGACCGCAGAAATCAATGTGGGACGTACGACGAACGTATCCGCCAGGACAGTGTGGCAAAGTTGGCGTTAATGGGCTATGACAGCAGACGACCTATGCGATTACCTTTACTAACAGCACAACATATCGTGCAGCACCCCTCTTTTGGGCTCGTGACAACTGGAAAATCGTTGCCTCGTCAGATGAGTCCCGACTGCTATTGCTAATCGTAGGATTCGAGTGAGACGCAGACCCCACGAAGCTATGGACCCAAGTTGTCAACAAGACAGTGTGCAAGCTGGTGGTGGTGGCTCCATAATGGTGTGGGCTGTGTTTACATGGAACGGACTGGGTCTTTTGGATGTTCGGTTGTTTGGAGACCACTTGCAGCCATTCTTGGACGTTTTGTTCCCATAAAACGATGGAATTATTATGGATGACCATGCACGGTGTCACCAGCTCATAAATGTACGCGCCAGGTTTGAAGTACCTTCTGGACAATTCGAGCGAATGATTTGGCCACCCACATTGCCCGACATGATTCTCATGGGACGTAATCTAGAGGCCAGTTCGCGCACAAAAGCCTGCACTGGCAACACTTACGCTGTTAGGGACGGCTATAGGGCTGCATGGCTCAACATTTCTGCAGGGGACTTCCAAACGACTTGTTGAGTCCATACCACGTCGAGATGCTGCACTATGCTGTGCGAAAGGGGGCCCCACACGATATTAGGAGGTATCCCATGATCTTTCTCACCTCACTGTAAAGGCTTCATGCAAAATTTAAGTCTGCATAAAATTATATACCTTATTACTCTGCAATTCACACTTAAGTTTCTGGAAGCGGTTTCATCGAACCACTTCCACACTATTTCTCACAGTTTTGCTCTGAAACAACGAGCGATAAAAACGAACATTTAAATTTTTCCGTGCGAGCTTTCTCATTTCATCACGATGATAATTTTTTCCTACGTAGATAGACGCCAACAAAATATTTTCACGTCTGAGGAGATAGTTGGTGATTGAAATTTCGTGAAAAGATTTCGCCGCAACGAAAAGCGCCTTTGTTTTAATAACTGCTAACTCAACTCGCCTATCATATCTGTGACACTCTCCCCCATATTTCGCAACAGTACAAGACGAGCTGCCTTCTTTCAACTTTTTCGATATCCTCCGTCAATCCTATCTGGTAAGGATCCCATATCGCACAGCAGTACTCTGTCAGAGGACGGATTAACGTAGTGCAGGCCTTATATTTAATGGACTTCTTGCGTCTTCTGAGTGTTCTGTTAATAAAATACAGTCTTTGTTTCGCCTTCCATATAACATCATCCAATCTTTCCAATTTAAGTAGTTCGTGAGTGTAATCACTAGGTATTTTGTTGAATTCACAGCCTTTACATTTGTGTGCTTTATCGTGTACCCGAAGTTTACCGGTTTCCTTTTAGCGCTCACATGGATGATCTCACAGTTTTTATTATTTAGGATCAACTGCCGCTTTTCACACCATACAGATATCTTGTCTAAATTATATTTCAATTGTTTTTGATCTCCTGTTGACATTACTAGACTGCAAATGAGAGTGTCGTATCCAAAAAGTCTAAGGTGATTGTTCGGATTGTCTCCTAAATCATTTATATAGATTAGGAATAGCACAGGACCTATAACGCTTTCTTCGGTAACACCAGGCGTCACTTTTGTATTGTATTGTATGTTAACCGGGGCCTAGAAACGACGGAGAGGCTCCGTCCCCTCCGCAGCCGCAGTGGTCCACAACCCCACGACTACTACCGCAGTCCACTTCACTCCTCCGTTGCCCCACACCGAACCACTCTTTCAGGGTTATTGCGCGGTTCGGCCCCCGGCGGATCACCCCCCCGCCCCCCCCCCCCCGCCCCCCAGGGAACGTCTCACAACAGAAGAGTGTAACCCCTATGTTTGCGTGGTAGAGTAATGGTGGTGCACGCGTACGTGGAGAACTCGTTTGCGCAGCAATCGCCGACATAGTGTAGCTGAGGTGTAATAAGGGGAACCAGCCCGCATTCGCCGAGGCAGATGGAAAACCGCTTAAAAACCATCCACAGACTGGCCGGCTCACCGGACCTCGACACAAGTCCGCCGGGCGGATTCGTGCCGGCGACCAGGCGCTCCTTCCCAATCCGCAAAGCCGTGCGTTAGACGCACTTTTGGTTTACTCGATGACTTTCCGTCAATTCCTACGAACTGTGACCATTCTTCCAAGAAGTGACGGAACAGTTGCACAGCTGAGACAGTACTCCACGGGCATGCAGTTCTATTAGAAGCCGCTTGGAAGGAACCGTATCAACAGCCTTCTGGAAATCTAAAAATATGGAATCAATATGACATCCCCTGCCGATAATAATCAACGAATAAAGAGCTAGCTTTGTTTCACAAGAAAGATGTTTTCTGAATCCGTGCTGACTATGTCCACAGATGGTTTTCTTCGACGTAATTCACAACATTCGAACACAGTGCTTGTAATGTTTCGAAATCCTGCTTCAAATCGACACCAGTGACAAGGTCTATAATTCAGAGGATTACTCATATTTCCTTTCTCAAATATGGAGGTGACCTGTGCAACTTTCCAGTCTTAAGGTGCGAATCTTTCGTCAAGCGAGTGGCTGTATACGCTTGTTCAGTATGGACATGTTATATCAGCATACTCTAAAAAGAACCTCATTGACAGACAACCTGGACAGGAAGACTTGCTTTTATTAAGTGATTTGAGTTGCTTCGTTACACCGAGGATATCTACTTCTGTTATTCATGTCGGCAGCAGTTCTTGATTCGAATTTTGTAATATTTAGTTCGTCTTCTTTGGTAAAGCAATTTCGGAAAACAGTATTTACTAACTCCGCTTTAGTGGTCCTGTCATCAGCAACATTACTATCGCTACTGCGCAGTGAAGACTTTGATTGTGTTCTGCCGCTGCTGTACTTTACATGTTAAGTTTCAAGTCAATAGAAAAAAAAAGACCATTAGGATTCGTCTGTCCATGCGGTGGCCTCCGTGTGGTCAGGTTTCACAGCGCACAATTTTTTACTGTTTGCTGTGCTAGTTTCGCTCTTTCTGTATCGCCAACAAAATGAGCGTAGGATGAAACTGTCTGTTCGCAGACAGCATGTGACCGCTGCAGGCACTGATGAGGCACCGGCGCGTTGCAGTACAAATTACGGATCATCGCCCGGATACGCCGAATAAAGCGGATTATCAGTTAATGAGGACAGGACGTCGGGACAGCGGTGCAGCACCAGATCGATACGAATTACTCATTTTCCGCTAGTAAGCCGAATCCGCACGTCAGCGTCAATTAGGCCGAATCCTATGTCGCAAACAGCTCGATGGGACTTCACGGCGATGATGGTTGTTTTCGTCCGAACAGGGATTCACCTAATTAGGTACGTCGCGGTCCAATCTCTGTCGCTATAGCTACCAACGATTCCTTTTAAGAAGTATCCCGTCTGTTTTTGTTCTACATGCTTGGACAACCGTAAAAAAAATAAGCGAACCAGACCAGCAATAATGAATACAATTTCTGTCAGCTACTACTCTAACAAAATCACTGTGCTTCCCACTTAGTTTGACCAAAAGGAATGAGTTTGAAAATCTGATTGCAGAGAATTACGATGAACCATTCTCGTTAATCCCGATGTTGGTGATTACTGCCGTTTCAAATACTCAATAATGTTGGCTTAGTGTTCTGATATAATCTTTTCATGACATCCGATACTTAATCAGATTAAGTTGATGTTAATATATGTACCTAAGAAACCATGATGTTCCACCGGGGACAACTAACAATTTATTCGCAGTTTTCTCACTGATGCAATGTCGAAGGCAGTAATACAAGTCATAAACTGATTATGCCAGAACGCTAAGCCAATATTAATGACCATTTGAAATTGCAGAAATCACCAGCATTAGCATTAGTGAAAATGCTTCATCGTAATTCTCTGCTATCAGTCAAAGAATGTGGGAAGCACAACGATTTTGTTGGATTAGTAGCTGACAGACATTGGATTCATTCTTCACCGCGTGGTTATCTAAGTTTATCATCCCTAGAAAAGGCAGTTCGGATGAGAAGCCGTGACATATATATATATATATATATATATATATATATATATATATATATATATATATATATATATAGTGACGCTCCCGGTGACCACTCATCGCTTTCTGATAGATGGCGCTGTAGTAGTCACAAACATATGGCTCACAATTTTTGTCGAACAATTGGTAACAGGTAGGTTGTTTAAATTAAAATACAGAACGTAGGTACGTTTGAACATTTTATTTCGGTTGTTCCAATGTGATACATGTACCTTTGTGAACTTGTCATTTCTGAGAACGCATGCTGTTACAACGTGATTACCTGTAAATACCACATTAATGCAATAAATGCTTAAAATGATGTCCGTCAACCTCAATGCATTTGGCAATACGTGTAACGACATTCCTCTCAACAGCGAGTAGTTCGCCTTCCGTAATGTTCGCACATGCACTGATGACGCATGTTGTCAGCCGTTGTCGGTGGATCACGATAGCAAATATCCTTCAGCTTTGTCCACAGAAAGAAATCCGGGGACGTCAGATCTGGTGAAGGTGCGGGCCATGGTATGGTGCTTCGACGACGAATCCACCTGACATGAAATATGCTATTCAATACCGCCTCAACCGCACGCGAGCTATGTGCCGGACATCCATCATGTTGGAAGTACATCGCCATTCTATCATGCAGTGAAACATCTTGTAGTAACATCGGTAGAACATTACGTAGGAAATCAGCATACATTGCACCATTTAGATTGTCATCGATAAAATGGGAGCCAATTATCCTTCCTCCCATATTGCCACACCATACATTAACCCGCCAAGGTCGCTGATGTTCCACTTGTCGCAGCCATAGTGGATTTTTTGTTGCCCAATAGTGCATATTATGCCGGTTTACGTTACTGCTGTTGGTGAATGACGCTTCGTCGCTAAATAGAACGCGTGCAATAAATCTGTCATCGTCCCGTAATTTCTCTTGTCCTAAGTGGCAGAACTCTACACGACGTTCAAAGTCGTCGCCATGCAATTCCTGGTGCATAGAAATACGGTACGGGTGCAATGGATGTTGATGTAGCATTCTCAACACCGACGTTTTTGAGATTCCCGATTCTCATGCAGGTTGTGTGCTACTGATGTGCGGATTAGCCGCGACAGCAGCTAAAACACCTACTTGAGCATCATCATTTGTTGCAGGTCGTGGTTGACGTTTCACATGTGGCTGAACACTTCCTGTTTCCTTAAGTAACGTAACGATCCGGCTAACGATCCGGATACTTGGATGATGTCGTCATGGATACCGAGCAGCATACGTAGCACACGCCCGTTGGGCATTTTGATCACAATAGCCATACATCAACACGATATCGACCTTTTCCGCAATTGATAAATGGTCCATTTTAACACGGGTAATGTATCACGAAGCAAATACCGTCCGCACTGGAGGAATGTTACGTGATACCACGTACTTATACGTTTGTGACTATTACAGTGCCATCTATCACAAAGCGAAAAAAGTGCTCCAACTGAAACATTCATATTTCTTTACGTACTACACGAATATGCAATAAAAAGTGGGGGTTCCTATTTTAAAAAAACGCAGTTGATATCCGTTTGACCTATGGCAGAGCCATCTAGCGAGCCAACCATAGCGACATCTGGTATGTCCCTTGAAGCTAGACGAGTTTCGTTCTTTGTAGTTTTTTCGTTTGTTGCTTATTTCGCGAGATATTTGGCCCGGTCACTATCAGTGGACCACCCTGTATACATGATTAATTATTCGTACAAAAATACTGTGTGAGTAAGAAACGCTTACTGCCCTTAGGGGTGGGGTTGAGATGAGAAGGAGGTGACGTATAAAAACTGTTGGAAAACGACCTGTTTGTACTTGACAAACGCAACGAGCTCATTTGTTTTTGGGTTATTCTTTTGTAAGCTGAAATAAACATTGCTTTCAAAACTCCTCAACTTTTCATTTAAATCCAGACTTTTTAATAAGCTTTTTTTTCAGTAACTGAGGAGTCCCTTACATCAAAATACCCTTAAGGAATCTCTGAACAATCGTTGAAAGTTTGTCGGTGGAGTTCTGGTTCACCGTGTACATATTTCTCATATATACAGTGTGTTGCAAAGAAACACCGACAAGGTTTAGCAACAGGTTCCTTACGCCAAAACATGGAAAAAAAAGTCTAGTAAACATGGCTCTAAAATGCATCCCTTAAGAGCAATGAGCACTGTTTCATCTTCTGTGAAACACATCTTTTCTATTGAGCAAGTGCTCCTAGCCCTTAAACTATGCGTTTTAGAACCATTGTTTACTGGATTTGTTTTTCGTTTTGGTCCATACTACCTCCTCCCAAGACATGGAAAGCAAAGAGCTTGAAGTCGAAGGGATGTGATTCGTAGTATCGAAGATGAACAAGTGCTGGTAGCTCTTTAAGGTATGCATTTTAGAGACTATGTTTACTTGAGTTTTTTTCTTGTTTTGGTCCAGACTACCTCCTCCCAAAATATGGAGAGCAAAGAGCGTGAAGCAGGAGAGGTAAATAAATGTCGCGTGACTAGGACCTCCCGTCGGGTAGACCGTTCGCCGGGTGCAAGTCTTTCGATTCGACGCCACTTCGGCGACTTACGCATTGATGGAGGTGAAATGATGATGATTAGGACAACACAACACCCAGTCCCTGAGAGGAGAAAATCTCCGACCCTGCCGGGAATCGAACCCGGGCCCTTAGGATTGCCATTCTGCCGCGCTGACCACTCAGCTACCGAGTGCAGAGAGCAGGAGAGGTGTAATTCATAGTATCAAAGATGAGCAAGTGCTCGTAGGTCTTTAATGTATACATTTGAGAGCGCATGTTCAGTAGACCTTTTTGCCTTTCTTTGGTGTAAGGAACCAGTCCCTAAAGTTTGTCGGTGTCTTTTGGGACCCCCTCTATATGTATGTGAAATATGTACAAGGTGAACCATAACTCCACCGACAAACATTCAGAGGTTGTTCAGAGATTCGTTGAGGGTATTTTGATGTAACAGACCCCTGAGTTACTGCATTTTGTTTGGTTTCGTACCGCAAATATCTATGTATCCGTATTGTGCTGAAAACAGTGCACAACAGTGTAAATGCCGGAGGTATGCGCTGTGTGTCTTGTCTCCATTCGCTCACGGTACCTGCTGCTGACAATAGTAATGCCCTCTTTTCCTCGTTGCCCGCAAGTTTGCATTGAGTACTGCTCGGTTCTGTCCAGGGTTTTGCTTTCCGACATTGTTAGTTGTCCGTTGACAACAATACACAGCCGTACTATGGTAAGGTTTAAATACCGTAGAGTTGGCCGGTATGCACCTCGTGCATGGGTTCACTGAATACATGGAAGAGCGGCAGGATGACGCTGCGCCGACAGCGACGGCGACTACATCACAGTCCTTTTGCAGAAGAAGGTTGTTACATTACTCGTGTTTTATGTTGCACGTTATTACGGGCTTTTTGTCTGTTCTGAAGTTATTTTCATAGGGTGATTGCGATAGCAAAACGAATAAATCTTTATTACATTATTACCACGTAACGAGCCCCCGGAGATCGTTGGTCCCCTATAGCAAAATACTCAGAGTATCCCAGAAAAAGCTCTGAAGTGTGATGGTGGAGTTCTGGTTCATCCTGTATATGTGACATATGTGTATGCGGGCGAAGTTTCGCGAAAAAGCTATTAAGTAATACTCTGTCAAGTAACATCAATGTGACCACATGGCCTCGTCAGTGAATAGTTTTAAAGCAAGCAAATGACCATTCTCATGTAACCAGCGATAAAATTCAAGTCCGCTGGCATTGTCGTCAATGCGAAAACTGTGGTCGCGCTGTAGGTGAAATGGGTGCAAGGTTTCCGCATCTACTGTTCGCCGTAGAAGAGTTTGTGGGACGTTGATATGTGCAGAAAGACGCCGCGTGCTGGTAGTACAACAACGCTGCACCGTTTCAACAATATGTTGCCGTTCCTGCACCGGTTGTTGGACTGCGCGTTCAGAATTTAAAAAAATGGGACTCACAAGAATACGTGTTTCACGCAGTGTGCTGAGAACTCTGTCAAACACTCTGTGACCAGGAATCTGACGTGTCGGAAAGCACTGACGAAATTCTTCGACAGAAGCAGATGTACTACCGTCGCAGAAGTCATAAATATACACCGTATCTGCATATTCTTCATTTATGTAGGTATGTGGCGTTTTAGGTATTGCGTTATACAAACTTAGTTAACCGATGCCTCTCTCTGATACAGTCTCAGTCCCTCACACTATTTCCCTCACATCACAAAATGGACAACAGCGCGTTCAACGGGCAGAAAGACGATCCGAGCAAAGAGGCTGAAAGCAACGAGGTAGGTTGGGCTAGAATAAAATGTCAAAGAGGTTGGTGGGTAACACACACACGTGCGTGCCACTAGACTAAAAACAAATGTATACTCAATGTGTTCTGCCTCGGGAATCATTCGGTATAAGAAACATGAAATTTTTTGATTGAAATGAGGGTTTCTGTCATATTCCTGAATACTGACTATCATCTGGGATACCCTGTATAGTGCCAGTCAGATGTGAAGATGGCGTCGCAACACAGGAAGCATAGCTGGCGGCATCAAACCAGATAGAAGACTGATGATGGAAAAAAGGTATTGCACACTAAAAGGCAAAACATTTGTTCTTTGACTGTTCAATTTCGGTGTGTTTACAATCTCTCGCATGGAGGAAGTTTGTCATCTCATAACCACTTCTCTCACTTAATTGCGTCTTCTTTCACTTCTACAGCTTTTTCAGTTCATTAGCTTGAAAGCCATTCCGGAAGATATTTTTATGTTGAGAGGCGTTATACATCACACAGAGGTTTAATGATGAAGTTTCGAGAGCTTATGTTCCGGGAAGAATCAGGTAATATGCTATATCCACGACAAGAAAATCAGAGAAATTACTGCTCAAACGAAGATTTATCGAACAGCTTGCGGAGTACAGATTTACATGTCGAATCTGATACAGAATACGAATTAACTGGAACATTCGATACCACTTCACCGACTGAACCACTCTGTCACCTTTCAGTTTAACCCAGACAACGGACTACGCTACTGATCAGTAGGTCACCAAATCTAAGGTTTGTTATGAAACCGGCTGGCTTCGTCAACTCACAACCAAACTGTCACCTTTCGACCTAATCCAAAACTTGGACGACGCTACAGATCAGTCTATTATTGCGTCCTGCGGCTCCCCCCCCCCCCTCACACACACACACACACACACACACACACACACACACACACACACACAAATCTAGGTACAAAAGAGTTATCGTCTGTGTTCCGTTTTTGTGTCATCATTACGTTACAGGGTGCAGCCATCATCCGGTCTTGGCAGATCCAATTGAACCCAGAGTCCAAACTATCCCGAGAACAAGCCACAAGTTTGTTAATGATAGGTTGCTATATGGTAAAATCACCTAAATAAGGCAGCAGGCGTTTTTTATATGGAAGAACCAGCAACAGTGAGAAAAACAGTGCAATTACCTCCGCCAAAGGAAGCAGTGTAGGACTGAAGCACCTTTACGTATTTTGGAAGAGGACACGTCTTCCCATAACAAGGGAAAAAAACACCCGAAACAGCTACTGCGAGGAGAGCTTCAGAGGTTTACCGGTAGAGTGCAGCACGGTGCCTGACCTAATGCGTTTTCTCCCAGCCGCGGCGTCCGTAACTCAGACTCGAGGGCCTCATCAGCATCCCAAATTCCCCCCTACAGAGGGGAGGGGGAGAGGGGGAGAGCGAGGGAGAGGACGAGCCACAGACGAGGAAAATCTCAAGCGGGTAGCCGATTGGCAAATCTGGTGAACGTAACAGAAATAAAAAAAATAGAAGCGCGCATCGATAGGTGCGAAAAAAAACCTTCAAACCTAGCAAAAGATACTTTTCCCAACCGTATTTATTACGACACAGACGCTGGTAAGCCAGTTCGTTTGTTTTCGTCTTGGCGATAGAAAAGTCTACTGCAGTTTATAAGAGCAGAAGTGTTTGAGAAAAGGATGAGACAAATTTGCATCCTATCTCAATGTGCTCAGTTTTTACACTGAGCAAGCAGTAAAAGTAACCAAAAACAAATCTGAAAAGAGAATTGAAGTCTAGAGACAACTAAATGCTGTAAAGTTAGCCGATGATATTATAATTCAAATGTCCATCCTTGTAGTGGATGGTTACAAGAACTTCGGCTGCTCAATATGAAATTAAAATTAAAACACCTGAAGCCGCCACTTCTGCATTAATTTGTTTACGCAACCAGTTTGTGTTCCGTTACAGCTTCGGTGTTCCATAACACCATCTTCAGGCCCTTTGATCAACGTAAATACGGAGGAATCCAGTCTCGTGTGCAATCTTAACAGGAGACAGTGTTAAATAACCAGTATTCGTAGATTTCTGGTTTACACGACACAATGCTTCCGCTCATCAACCGACGGCTTCAGGACAACATCGAACAGACAGTTGTCGATTGATGAACAAAGGGATAGTGTCGTGTACACCAGAGATCTACGAACACCGCTTATTTAATACTGGCTCCTGTTAAGACTGCACGTAAGACTGGATTCCTTACAATTTACGTGAGTCAAGGAGCCTGAATGGGGAGTAATGGAACACCGAAACTGGTTGCTTAAATAAATTAAATGCACATGACAGCAGCCGGTGTTTTAATTTTCATTTAACACTGTAATTTTGTCACAGGTGGGAAAGTATGGTGAGGAAATTACATTAGGAAAAATGATATTAAAGGCAGTAAACCGAGATTTGATATTTGGGCAGAAAAATAACTGGCCGTGATAGAACTAAAGAAGGTATAAAATACAGATTGACAACGGCAAGAAACTCCTCCTTGGAATTAGGAAATTTGTTAACATGTGGATCTATACATAATATGAATTAAAAATGGCTAATCTCAGGAACGACTGTAGGGATTAGGGATTCTGATACGGTTTCCAGATAGACCGATTGACGAAGAAGGTTTGTTGTATATTTAATTTATAATTACAGTAATTATATATATATATATATATATATATATATATATATATATATATATATATATGGTGTTACAAAAAGGTACGGCCAAACTTTCAGGAAACATTCCTCACACACAAATAAAGAAAAGATGTTATGTGGACATGTGTCCGGAAACGTTTAATTTCCATGTTAGAGCTCATTTTTGTTTCGTCAGTATGTACTGTACTTCCTCGATTCACCGCCATTATTTCATACGAGATACTCTGCCTGTGCTGCTAGAACATGTGCCTTTACAAGTACGACACAACATGTGGTTCATGCACGATGGAGCTCCTGCACATTTCAGTCGAAGTGTCCGTACGCTTCTCAACAACAGATTCGATGACCGATGGATTGATAGAGGCGGACCAATTCCATGGCCCCCACGCTCCCCTGACCTCAACCCTCTTGACTTTCATTTACGGGGGCATTTGAAAAAAGCTCATGTCTACGCAACCCCGGTACCAAATGTAGAGACTCTTGCTCGTATTATGGACGGCTGTGATACAATACGCCATTCTCCTGGGCTGCATCAGCGCATCATGGATTCCATGCGACGGAGAGTGGGTGAATGTATCCTCGCTAACGGAGGACATTTTGAACATTTCCTGTAACAAAGTGTTTGAAGTCACGCTGGTTCGTTCTGTTGCTGTGTGTTTCCATTCCATGATTAATGTGATTTGAAGAGAAGTAATAAAATGAGCTCTAACATGGAAAGTAAGCGTTTCCGGACACATGTCCACATAACATATTTTCTTTCTTTGTGTGTGAGGAATGTTTCCTGAAATCGATACTATCGGTGATGGCGCGACCCGTGTGAAAACGGGGCTCTTAGCTAGTCTACTATAAATTTAAATGTTAAAAAAGTAAGTTCTGAAAGTATTTCTTTGGAATGAAGCTCTATATGAAAGAGAAATGTCGAGGATATAGAATGCAGGCCAGATAGGAATGTTACTTTTTGAAGTATGGATTTACAAAAGGTTATATGGGTACACTGGATAAGTAATAAAGGGTTACTGAATCGAATTGGGGAGGAAATACAAGGGGCCATGAATGAGTAATGCAACATTTTTTTTATCGACCAATTTCGGTTGAAAAATGCGCAGTTCGTTGTGTGACATCGTGGAAAGTTCCCGCTTCAGTCCCTGTAGTTTCATGAAGTACGAAAGGTGGCGGCGCTATAGTTAGCCTTCAAAATGGCGTCCCTAACGGAGATACGTTCGAAGCAGAGAGCTGTCATTGAGCACTGCAAATATTCATAGTCGTGTGCATAATGTCTACGGAAACGTGGCAGTAAACAAAAGCACGGTGAGTCGTCGGGCGAGGATTTTGTCATCATCGCAATAAGGTCGCGCAAACTTGTGCGATCTCTAGCGTGCCGGCTGACCGCATACAACTGTGCCTCCTACAGTGTTGGAACGTGCGGACACACTCATTCGAGCTGATCGACGAATTACAAACATCTCGCTGCTCAACTGGACGCCTCGTTGGTCGTGCTGACACAATTGTCCACCTGTTGGGGTACTCAAAGGTGTATGCTCGCTGAGTTCCTCGCCGCCTAACAGGAGACTATATAGAGCAACGAAGGACCATCTGTGCGGAATTGCTTGCGCATGACTATTTTTGTAGAACACCGTCACAGGCGATGAGGCATTCGTTCGTCACTTCGAACAGGAACCAAATCGGGCACCATACAGTAGCACCATAGCACCATCAAAACCGACGCTCAGCCAATCCCGACATGGTGACGCTCTTCTGGGACTCTGAATGGGGCATACTATTTGAAGTCCTCCTGGTTGATAGCTTGATACATTTTTTATTTTGCTTCTGAACGAAAAGTTATTTGGGGTGAACCAGATAAATGGAACACCCTGTGCATCGCAAAAAGATCGTAGGAGGTACCAGGGTGTGTACAGAGACTCACCGCACTTTTTAGCCGCTCAATACGCGAATGGTATAGGACAGATAATCGTTAATATCGGAACGAAGTACTCTCCACCATTCATTACGCACTGGCTCACGGAGTATATAGGTAGACGTATATACACTACTGTCGACATAATCCTTTTCAGAGAATTCAGCAACTATATACGAGCAGATATTAAAATTTATTCTCATTTATTATTCCGTCTCAGTTGCACACTTTTTTAATTATTTAATTATATTACATGTTTCGTCCGCAGCTCGTGGTCGTGCGGTAGCGTTCTCGCTTCCCACGCCCGGGTTCCCGGGTTCGATTCTCGGCGGGGTCAGGGATTTTCTCTGCCTCGTGATGACTGGGTGTTGTGTGCTGTCTTTAGGTTAGTTAAGTTTAAGTAGTTCTCATTTCTAGGGGTCTGATGACCATAGATGTTAAGTCCCATAGTGCTCAGAGCCATTTTTTTTATTACATGTTTCGATCACTCTGGATCATCTTCAGGTATAAGTAAACTGCATATAGATTTGAAGATGATCCAGAGTGATCGAAACATGCAATCGAATTAAAAAGGCGCGTAACTGAGATGGAACAATAAATGACAATTATCTGAAGTATTTAGATGTATACAAGTTTCTTATCCATCCGGCAAGCGTCTGGTGAGAGATGGGACCTTGTCTCGCCTGGGAGACAGAAGACAGATAGTCATTGCAGTTTACTGCTGTTTGGCCGCATTGTTACACAGAGTGAGGAGGAACGTTTCTCACTCTCTCACAGAACAGTAGCGACCTAAGCAGTGTTGATTAAAATGAAATGCTGACGTTTGACAAATCGCTTCCTAAGCTCTGGCGTCCACACCTATATTAAGTTTCCGTCATGACAGCCTGTACAGAAGACAGCGACCGTAAGCGATCTGCAACGTAAAAAGCAATACGAATATTGGTAGCAAGGGAGGGAGGGGGGGGGGGGGAACTGTCAGCCTCAGCTCGAGGCTATTATTGCTGCATCGGCGAAAGAAAGAAGAGAAATGAAGGTCGCTGTCTCGCCGTTATTAGCATTCCATCTTTTAAGGAAGCGAAGTTAAAGAAGAAGAGGTGTCACGAACTGCTTCATAAAATTTCAGAGAGTGAAGTGATATTGTCCAACCTCTTTCGCCTCATACCCGACGGTTCACCTGTCGAACTAAGCTTCGTCAAAGGTACTGCAAAACTGAATGAATCTTTCACTCCGCTGGGGAGTGTGCGTTATAATGAAACTTCTTGACATATTGAAATACTGAGACTAGAAAACTGGCATCGCCCTTCGTAGCCATAGTATTTCCTTGCTTCGACTTGAGAATTTGGGCCCTTACATTATACCTACATGGCAATGTTCTTCAGACCCTACTCCAGTACTTGTGCTGTTCAAAACTGAATGTTTGCAGAAATGTTTGGTAGTATAGTTGCATAATGTCTTTCTTTATGTTGGCCGCTTATTTCTCTACAAGGTTCTGATCTGCCACAACTCACCTTGGAGAAGGTCTGTGTAAGGCACATCATCTTATGCCTCTTAGCAGGAGTGTCGACAATTTCATATTGCCCCTGATAGCATGGTGTCTCAGTACTCATAGCATGGTGATTTTCTTGTTACGGTGCTGTAGTTTTGCAGTCCTGTCTATAATACACCATGCCAGATAATTTTTGTTATTACTGAAAACGTGTTTCCGTATGAACAATAACGCCGATCAATAGTATGTCGAAGTAATGATTGTTGTAATATTATCGGATTTCAGATACTTTCCATATGAGATATTTGTCATAAAAGAAAAGGACAGCCAACGAGCTGTAGTTCGTAAAAATGCTAAGCATCACAGCGCGAGAGTAAAGAGAGGAAATATTTTTTATAATGTGCGCCTATACCAAGACGCGCGTCCAGCGCTTAAATACTCTAAATAAACACTATGACCCGCTGGGCGCAGATATTTAAAATCATTGCCGCAGCGCTTGATAGCAAGAAGCTGCGAAACAGAAGAAAGAATAATCTATCTTTTGTTAAGAAATATTCTAGAGACTTCATTATCCTTTGTACTTTTGGTCGCCGACATGTTAAGACGTACTACATAGCATTGCTGCAAGTTGTATTTTTATTTTGTGTAAAAACTATGTGAAACGTCGAACAAACATTTCGGTAACTCGGGTGAGGATACAATGTACTTACGCACACGCAAGGACATTTAATTTATAAGAAGGAACGGACTGATAAAGCAGCGATTATTGCACTGCGCCATGTACAAAAGAAATATCAGATGTACGTTATGTATTTATTGTGTATTTGTCAATGTCTAGAAGTTTAAAGCCAGTTTGTTCAATACATATTAATATTTTAGGATGCAATAATTTTCTTCTTATTCTTTTCCTACAGTAACCAAAAATGATGTTCAAATTGTATATGAGCTTTGTTACAGGTTCGCTCTTTATTGCGGTGTCTAGATTGTATTTGGGAGACCACTAACGTGTTCAACCTCCGATCTGTTAATTTTTCTCTTACGAAATTCCACTAATTTTCACTTCAATTTTCATATTCAAATAGGGCCCTCAGGTATTTTCGTCCAAGATTCTGATTGCGTGAAGGCAATCCAGGTCAAAAGATCAATTAGGAAAACCCCTTCGCGTAATCAATCCGTACGTCTCCTGAACACAATCGAGAACCGACGCATCGCTGATCAATTAATAACTGATCTTTTTAAGTCGTACTAAAAAACGGCCACACAGGATAGCCGTAAGTACGCAATCTAGCGTTAGGTTGCGTTTTGTCAGTAAATATTACCAACCAACAGTTACAGCATCACTATTATTACTTACTACTATTTCTTACACAGAATAAGCAAGTTCCTAACGCCAGATTGTACACTGGGGAGACAAAAGTGATGGGATAGCGATATGCACATATACAGATGGCTGTATTATCTCGTACACAGGATAAAAAGGGCAGTACATTGGCGGAGCTCTCATTTCTACTCAGGTGATTCATGTGAACCCGGAACGCTACCTGGAGCTAGACACGTGGGACATTCCATTTCGGAAATCGTTAGCGAATTCAGTATTCCGAGATTCACAGTCTCATTAGTGTGCTGAGAATACCAAATTTCAGGCATTATCTCTTGATAAGGACACCGCTTTTGACAATGTTGACAATGTTGACTGGAATACTCTCTTTCAAATTCTGAAGGTGGCGGGGGTAAAATACAGGGAGCGAAAGGCTATTTACAACTTGTACAGAAACCAGATGGCAGTTATAAGAGTCGAGGGATATGAAAGGGAAGCAGTGGTTGGGAAGGGAGTGAGACAGGCTTGTAGTCTCTCCCCGATGTTATTCAATCTGTATATTGAGCAAGCAGTGAAGGAAACAAAAGAAAAATTCGGAGTAGGTATTAAAATCCATGGAGAAGAAATAAAAACTTCGAGGTTCGCCGATGATATCGTAATTCTGTCAGAGACAGCAAAAGACTTGGTTCAAATGGTTCAAATGGCTCTGAGCACTATGGGACTTAACATCAATGGTCATCAGTCCCCTAGAACTTAGAACTACTTAAACCTAACTAACCTAAACACATCACACAACACCCAGCCATCACGCAAAGGACTTGGAAGAGCAGTTGAACGGAATGGATAGTGTGATATAAGATGAACATCAACAGAAGCAAAACGAGGATAATGGAATGTAGTCGAATTAAGTCGAATGATGCTGAGGAAATTTGGTTAGGAAATGAGACTCTTAAAGTAGTAAAGGAGTTTTGATATTTGGGGAGCAAAATAACTGATGACGGTCGAAGTAGAGAAAATATAAAATGTAGACTGGCAATGGCAAGGAAAGCGTTTCTGAAGAAAAGAAATTTGTTAACATCGAGTATAGATTTAAGTGTCAGGAAGTCATTTCTGAAAGTATTTGGATGGAAGTGAAACATGGACGGTTAACTGTTTGGACAAGAAGAGAATAGAAGCTTTCGAAATGTGGTGCTACAGAAGAATGCTGAAGATTAGATGGGTAGATCACATAACTAATGAGGAAGTATTGAATAGGATTGGGGAGAAGTTTGTGGCACAACTTGACCAGAAGAAGGGATCGGTTGGTAGGACATGTTCTGAGGCATCAAGGGATCACCAATTTGGTATTGGAGGGCAGCGTGGAGGGTAAAAATCGTAGAGGGAGACCAAGAGATGAATACACTAAGCAGATTCAGAAGGATGTAGGTTGCAGTAGGTACTGGGAGATGAAGAAGCTTTCAATGGATAGAGTAGCATGGAGAGCTGCATCAAACCAGTCTCAGGACTGAAGATCACAACAACAACAAACAAGGACACCGCAGATGCCGGCGCCATTCACTTAATAACCGAGAGCAGGAGCGTCTGCGCAGAGCTGTCGTTGTTAGCAGACACGCAACACTGCGTGAAACACCGCAGAAATCAATGTGAGACGTACAACGAACATATCCGTTACGACAGGGCAGCGTTCATGGGCTATGACAGCAGAGGACCGACGCGAGTGCCTTTGCTAACAGCACGACATCGCCTGCAGTGTCTCTACTGGACTCGTGACCGTATCAGTTCTACATCTACATGGATACTCTGCAAATCACATTTAAGTGCCTGGCAGAGGGGCCCTAGACGACTGGAAAACCGTGGCCTGGTGAAACGATTCCCGATTTAAGTCAGTAAGAGCTGGTGGTAGGCTTCGAGTGTGGCGCTGACCCCACGAAGTGATAGACCTAAGTTGTCGAAAAGGCACTGTGTGAGGTGGTGGTAGCTCCATAACGGAGTGGGCTGTGTTTACATGGAATGGACTTTGTCCCCTGGTCCAACAGAACTGGTATTTGACTGGAAATGGTTATGTTTGGCTACTTGGAGAACATTTGCAGCCGTTTATGGATTTCATATTCCCAAACAACGATGGAATTTCTATGGACAATGCGCCTGTCACCAGTCCGCAAATGTTCGCGATTGGTTTGTAGAACATGGTGGACAGTTCAAGCGAACGATCTGGCTGTCCACATCGCCCGACATGAATCCCATCGAACATTTATGGGACACAATCGAGAGGTCAGTTCGTGCAAAAAATCCTGCACCGGAAACACTTTCACAATTATGGTCGGCTACACAGGCAGCATGGCTCGATATTTCTGCAGGGGACTCGCGACCACTTGTTGACTCCATACCACGTCGAGTTGCTGCACTAAGCCGGACGAAAGGAGGGCCGACATGATATTAGGAGATATCCCATGACTTTTGTCACCTCAGAGTATATCTAAGCTGCCAGTATATTTAAGTCCCTCTAGTACTGCAACGAACTCCTGTGAAAGTACCGAGGGTTCCGGAGTGAGTTGGAATTGGCCACTATGGCTCTGAGCACTATGGGACTCGACTGCTGTGGTCATCAGTCCCCTAGAACTTAGAACTACTTAAACCTAACTAACCTAAGGACATCACACACATCCATGCCCGAGGCAGGATTCGAACCTGCGACCGTAGCAGTCGCACGGTTCCGGACTGCGCGCCTAGAACCGCGAGACCACCGCGGCCGGCCGGCCACTATGTAAGGTGGCTATAATTTCGCACCTAACAAGCACTCATCTACATACTTTGCCGTGATTTACAACCGGAATTAGGTATCATTTGATAGGTTGTACATAGTGTATCTGAATATTTAAAGAAGACTGACATTGTCACGTACACCTTGTAAATAGTTTGTTAACGCTTATTGCATGAAAGGCGATGGATTGTCTTTATTATCAAAACCGTGTAATGAATGATTGCCTATATTAGCAGAGGTTGGAACGCCAGAGGAAATGAAACGGCAGGCATAACTCAGGCCCTGGGTGGAAAAACCTGCACAGGTGTGTTGGTCCTGCTTAACACAGGAAGTAGCCACGACGGACGGTCGGGGAACCTGAGCGCTGAAGCACAATACAGCGGCGGCCGGCCAGTGTTGTAGCAGAGCCAGAAGGATAACCGGATAATACTTCGCAAACTCTGAAAATCTTGGATTTAGCAAAGAAGAACGAGAAAGCGTTATCTCCGAAATCACGCAGGATGGGTTATTTCCGAGGATTTTTATTCTGAGATACGTACCATTGTATGCATTCCTAATTAACGAGGACATGTATTTCCTCGCAAACTTTCCGCGCTGGACGCCAAAAGACTAAAATATGGTTGCTCGGCGTTCGGAGGAATCTGTAGAGAGGGAGAATATTCCGTGGTTTTGAGAATACGATACGCCTTGTGCAGTTACGAAGGAGGGGAGCCGAGCTTTGCTGGGAAGCCAGCGGTGGAGAGAAAGAGGTCTTCCATTTTGAGGTCCCGTGTTTGATGGTCATTCAGTATCAGCTTTTGTAGCTACAGACGGACTTGCTACCTTTTCTGTCAGGAGATTTTATAGTTAGAACGGTTAGGCGCTGTACTGTTGCGAACTTACACGATTCTGGACTTCACCTCCGGGTAGGGAGTCGTCGTTGAGTACGCAGCGTTCAATGATTGAGAGCACTTCTTCTGCCTATACTCACGTTGAGACGTTAACTCCGTCCTTGTGACTGAGAATTGGCGTTTCTCGTCTGTATAACTCAGAGAGGAGAAGACAGTATTAGATTATACTAATCAGAGAACCGTCTTCTGCCGTCCTAGTGTTTGAATGGGTGTTTTTTAATATATATTTTGTGGCTGGGGTTCTTCCGTCGTCGCGTGTACGAGAACCATCACTCCGAAGCACCGGACGCAGTACATACGGTGACACTGCTAATTGCTTCGGCTTATTAGGGCTATATAGCTAAACAGCTGTGATCACCTAAATTTTATGTTCGCTGAGGTTGCACACCACTGTAGATCATCTCTGAGAATAATATCTTCTAGTGTTTGGTACTCTAACAACCCTACCACTACAAAGGTCAAAAATTAATTATGATTGTAGTGTTGCTCACGCTGCTAAATATTGCATTTCCGGGCAACAACAAAGTTATATTATGTGGCAGGTGTCATTAGAGCACAGTTAATAAAGTCATTTCTTGAAATAATGGATAAACTAGGCACTCACCTTTTCGTGTTTCCAACGCTGGTCTCATTGTGAACTCATGGCTCAATCGTCGAAAATCTAGGTAGTGATGATTCCAAGCTCGGATGCAAAGAGGCCTAGGTGTTATTCTGCGATATTCAAAAGTTTTATAGATGTGTTTCATAAACCATTCTTGAAGATTAAACTTTTCAAGTTAGGACAATGGTGGTGTAAAAAAGTAATCAGCGCTCCGAATTTAAGTTACACTTCTTTTTATTACTTTTGTTGCAATATCACGTAACTGGTTCCAAAACATCACTTCACAATATAAAACATACTTGAAAATACAATATCACGTAACTTGTTCCAAAATATCACTTCACAATGTAAAACATACTTGAAAATATCTTCCTCACTGTTAAAGTTCACATTTCATAAATTGATTACAATTTGCGTCTTTTTAACATGGCGACCAAAGCTTGACCTCTAATAACTGCTTACGCTCCCAAAACTCAGAGTTACAAGTACGTCAAAGACCATAGTGACAAAAGAAAGAATACACATAAGAATAGTATCACTGCAATATAAACATATCGATGTATCGAAGTACCTCAACATTAATGAAATCAAATCTGAATGTTGTCACAGAAATATGTTAACTATTTTACAGAATATTGCTGGTATCGAGAGGTTGATGTGAGGTGCCGTAATGGTTACGTAATTCAAGTACCATTACAGTACGTAGGTGATGTCACTCATCTCGTGTTATTTATATTAGGTCGTTAGCCATAAAAAGGGGCAGATTTGGGCAATTGATCAAGCATATTAGTTAAGAAACTCATTTGTATCTCTTTATGTCCGTGGGACATTGATATATAAACATTTGTAATATATAAAGGGGTTTTAATCTAAAATAAATGTATAAGCTGGAAGAGCATTTATCATTTTGCAGTTACTAGTTCCCTTAATCATTCATTTGTGTTTATGTTGTAATTTATATGTTAAAGAGCAAGAAGGAGGACATAATATCACCATTAAGAGATCCTAAGAATTGCTTCTGGGGTTAGTCAGACAGGGACAAATCTTCATTTTCGCGTTCAGTATTTTCCGTTGCGCACACTCATTTTATATCCGCCTGGAGTAGCATCTTGGAACTAACATGTGTCTGTTCGTGATAACACGCTGTGTAGCCGCAATCTTTAGTGCATGACGTGTAGAAACGGTGCACTTGTTGTAGATACTGTTAGGTTTGCAGTGTAGTACAGTCGCAAATAGTCATGGTGACAGCTCCGGGCGTAGCCAATAAAAAAAATGTCTGTCCCCCAAATCCAGGACGGAATAAGTGATTCGTCTTGCGTCACACACTTCTTACGGCCCATGTACTCAATGACATCACAAGGAAACCATCCAGTACACAAATATGAACGACCGACTCGGGTTTCGCTCCAGGATTACAACATCAGAAAGCGATGTAAGAATGTTTTCGCGCATCCGGCATACGTGCAACTATCCGCTTTGCACAAAAACGAAGCCCGTGTTAATTCTGAAGAACAATGGCTGCGAATTAGTGAAAAATAAAATCTCAAATAGCTACAATGGAGGAAAAAGGAGCGAATTCGTGTTAGAAACATCTTTAATTTGAAGCTCTGTAATTTTGAAATGAATTACAGTAGACGGGCTGCAAATGAAAAGTAATTACACTACAATCTGCGTTCAGTCAACAACTTCCTTCTTTGTTCCTGGCCCCTCTTCATTCCTGCGAAATTGCTGTTAAATTCACAAATGGATTTTTTTCTGTCTCAGGTCATTATGAACATAATTAAACAATTTATACCTGAAACGGTAGGCATTATATTCGGAAATGGCAAGTTTTGTGAGAAAGAAAGCTGTAGGTAAATGTATAGCAGTTTTTTCATCTCTTTCGACACACTCAGAAATGCAGCAGGTTTTACAGTCACGGCTACTTAGTTTCACCCTGTTGTGTGTTAATTTAAAGAAACAACGATATAACATGTTCAGTCTTTTTCATACATCTTGACACGTGCCATTTATGTGCATGATACAGATGATGAACAACATGTAACAATTTTAAATCCCTATATTGACATTAAACATGTCTAAAGATCGCTAACGAGTGAAACATTACAATGATCATTAGGAAACAATTCAGGTTCTCAGTAGAGAGCCATACGCCCTACACTTGAAATACATATGTGCAGCTGAGTTGAAGGCGGATTAGAAATACTGACAATGAACTTCCGTAATGAGTAATAACTGTGCATTTCCGCATATGTGGTTCAGTTTACTAAGATAACGAAAATCACAATTCCTTCCTGGAGTAAAACGCTGGATCAGTGGTCTAATGTGTCAGGCTACAAATATTATGGAATGCACTAGCATCACATTGCTGGCGAGGATACAAGAATGAGGGGGAGGGAAGAATTACGTAAGTCATGACCCCACCCCACTAAAGAGAAAATTTTTGTTGATATTTTCGTGTATGTCAGCTTCAGAATTTCTGAACAAACTTCGTCTGCTGTGGGAGGGAGTCAAGTTGCTCATTGTAATTTTTCTATGCACCGACTGTCTGGGGAGAAGTTTCAGAATAGTGCAGCAATCCATGACGATAGTAGCAAACAAGCTGAAGATATGTGAAAAAGATGAAATGGAAACCACATGTGGAACCACATATCGCATAGCTGGCAATGACTCTTCAGGGCCACTATGGCCACTAAGTGACATAGACTGATATAGTTATTGTGATAAACATTACGATTATTATTAATGTTACATTTATTTAAATTCCACTGTATTTGTGTTTTATATTGGTGTTTTGACTTTTAAAGATTATACGTCTCTTCCACTTTCTTTTTACGCTCTACGTATCCGGCAGATAATAATAAAACTTCGAATTTTTCATTCTTTACGACATGTGTTCCCGCTTAAGACTTAATTATTATTGTCCATACAGCTTCATTATTCAGATTTTTTAAATATGCCTTTGGACATTTACAATATTAATGCTAATCGCTTTCAAACATAAATTTTACAGAAATATGTTCAGTATTGGCGATGATACAGTCTTAAAAAAGTAAGTTTGCAAACCTTTAATAAAACTGTTAAAATATATTACATTTCAAGGTAGCAAGAGGGCACTGATTTCAAAAAGGTCGACAACCACTGCCCTTGACATAACTAAATGTAATTTATCCTAATACTGAGTTGTTATATATCGGGTGTTCCATAAATACTTTTAAAACTTTCAAACCAAGAAAAAAGTTCATAGAAAAACATGTCCGAAAATCCTTAGTTTTTGAGGTATTAATGAAAGTTTACAGTTTGGGTAACTGGCTCTCATCAACGCATAAACTCATAACAAATGCTCGAAATGTCCTCCTCTTACTCTAAACAAGGATGTGCTCGTCGAATCATGGACTGTCACATTCTTTCAATACTTCCTACGAAACTGAAAGGTTTCATAGGCTGCCATGACAGGAATATTAAGAGTTTCTGCATCCGGGTGGTCCGCTGCATAGGGCAATTATTTAATGTGCCTCCAGTGATAACAGTCCAAAATACTGAGATTAGCGGAACCTGCAGGCCATGGAACTGATACCCTCCTCTGCCTATCCACCTGTCATACGATCTACCAGGAAGGAGTTACCTGAATGGGACGAAAATCGGTAGATCGGTAGGTGTATACATGTACACACACACAAATGATTACAATTTCAGAAAAATTGCATGATTTTTTCAAGAGAAAGAGTTTCACAAACTTAGCAAGTCAGGAATACGTTAGTCCACCTCTGGCCATTACGCAAGCTGTTATTCGGCTTGGCATTGGTTGACGGGGTTGTTGGTTGTTCTCCTGAGGGATACCGTGTCAAATGCTGTCCAATTTGCGCGTTAGACTGTCAAAACCCCGACATGGTTGGAATGCCCTGCCCATATATTCGGATACTTGTGTGTCTTCTTTTACAATGCGAGGGTGGAGTAACGCTAAACAAGTTATTAAACGCTTCACATCCCCAGAAAGTTGATATACTTATAAGGTTCTGAGTGAAACATTTCCATTAACAGGTTTTCAACTGTATATTCCTCATTTTAAACCATTCCCTGGACCAGCTTCTTGTTTCTGCTTCTTTAAACACAGTGCCAGGGGCAATGTTGGAAATGCCTTATCTGCGTTAGTAAGCATTCCCACCGGTGCTAAAATGCAGCATACACGAAAAGTGTCTGCTTGAAAAGTAAGGTTAAACTGACCAGATTTCTTAGTACGTGTACAGGCTTGTTTGACTCATCCTCTGGCCCTTATGCAAGCAGTTACTCGGCTTTTCATTCATTGACGGAGTTGTTGTATGTCATCCTGAGGGATATCGTGCCAAATGCTGTCCAAATTGTGCGTTAGATCGTCGAGCTCCCAAGCTGGTAGGAAGGCCCTGCCCATAATGCTCCAAACGTTCTCAACTGGGGAGAAAAAGCAGGGTTTGGCAAGCACGAAGACAAGCACTAGAAACTCTCCCCGTGTATCGACGTGCATTATTTTGTTGAAATGTAAGCCCAAGATGGCTTGCCATTAAGGGCAACAGAACGGGGCATAGAAAATCGTCGACGTACCGCTGTGCTGTAAGGATACAGCTGATAACAACCAAAGGGATTCTTCTGTGAAAATAAATGCCACTCCTGGCCGGCGACAGTGAGGTTGGTATCCGAGGCGTCTCCAGACACGTCTTCAGCCTGGAAACTCATTGGAGTAGAACTGTCTTCAGTGATGAGTCCCCCTTCGAACAGAGCCCTGATGACCGGCGGAAGGGTGTTTGGAGACGCCCTGGACAGCGGTGGGGTACCAAGGACTGTCACTCGCTCGACAGCCAGGAGTGATGCTATGGGGCGCCCTTTCCTTTCATAGCAGGACGCCTTTGGTTGTCATCTGCGGCACCCTTACAGCACAGTGGTAAACCAACGATGCTCTACGCCGTATTTTGTTGCCCTTAATTTTTACTGATGGCCTTGGGAGACCCAGTCATGACAAAACTCTACCATCTGGTGAGCAAGATGTATGAGACATGCGAAATACCCTCAGATTTCAAGAAGAATATAATAATTCCAATCCCAAAGAAAGCAGGTGTTGACAGATGTGAAAATTACCGAACTATCACTTTAATAAGTCACAGCTGCAAAATACTGACACGAATTCTTTACAGACGAATGGAAAAACTGGTAGAGGCGGACCTCGGGGAAGATCAGTTTGGATTCCGTAGAAACGTTGGAACACGTGAGGCAATACTAACCTTACGACTTATCTTAGAAGAAAGATTAAAGAAAGGCAAACCTACGTTTCTAGCATTTGTAGACTTAGAGAAAGCTTTTGACAATGTTAACTGGAATACTCTCTTTCAAATTCTGAAGGTGGCAGGGGTAAAATACAGGGAGCGAAAGGCTATTTACAACTTGTACAGAAACCAGATGGCAGTTATAAGAGTCGAGGGGCATGAAAGGGAAGCAGTGGTTGGGAAAGGAGTGAGACAGGGTTGTAGCCTCTCCCCGATGTTATTCAATCTGTATATTAAGCAAGCAGTAAAGGAAACAAAAGAAAAATTCGGAGTAGGTATTAAAATTCATTGAGAAGAAGTAAAAACTTTGGGGTTCGCCGATGACATCGTAATTCTGTCAGAGACAGCAAAGGACTTGGAAGAGCAGTTGAACGGAATGGACAGTGTCTTGAAAGGAGGATATAAGATGAACATCAACAAAAACAAAACGAGGATAATGGAATGTAGTCAAATTAAATCGGGTGATGCTGAGGGGATTAGATTAGGAAATGAGACACTTAAAGTAGTAAAGGAGTTTTGCTATTTAGGGAGTAAAATAACTGATGATGGTCGAAGTAGAGAGGATATAAAATGTAGACTGGCAATGGCAAGGAAAGCGTTTCTGAAGAAGAGAAATTTGTTAACATCGAGTATAGATTTAAGTGTCAGGAAGTCGTTTCTCAAAGTATTTGTATGGAGTGTAGCCATGTATGGAAGTGAAACATGGACGATAACCAGTTTGGACAAGAAGAGAATAGAAGCTTTCGAAATGTGGTGCTACAGAAGAATGCTGAAGATAAGGTGGGTAGATCACGTAACTAATGAGGAGGTATTGAATAGGATTGGGGAGAAGTTTGTGGCACAACTTGACTAGGAGAAGGGATCGGTTGGTAGGACATGTTTTGAGGCATCAAGGGATCACAAATTTAGCATTGGAGGGTAGCGTGGAGGGTAAAAATCGTAGAGGGAGACCAAGAGATCAATACACTAAGCAGATTCAGAAGGATGTAGGTTGCAGTAGGTACTGGGAGATGAAGAAGCTTGCACAGGATAGAGTAGCATGGAGAGCTGCATCAAACCAGTCTCAGGACTGAAGACCACAACAACAACAACAATGGCAACCCATTCTGGGCTTACATTTCAGCAAGATAAAGCCTACCCGCACACGGGAGTGTTTCTATTCCTTGTCTTCTTGCTTACCAAATCCTACTTTGGCTAGCATGGTCGCCGGATCTCTCCCCAATCGAGAACGTTTGGAGGATTACAGGCGGGGCCTTCCAACCAGCTCGGGAGTTTGACGATCTAACGCACAATTTGGACAGCGTTTGGCACGATATCCCTCAGGATGACATCCAACAACTCCGTCAATGAATGAAAAGCCGAGTAACTACTTGCGTAAGGGCCAGAGGATGTGTCACACAAGCCTGTACACGTACTAAGCAAGCTTATCAGTTTAACCTTACCTTTCAAGCAGACGCTTTTAGTGTATGCTGCATTTTAGCACCAATGGGAGTGCTTACAAATGCAGATAAGGCATTTCTAACATTGCCCCTATCACTGTGTTCAAAGAAGAAGAAAACAAGAAGCTGGTCCAGGGAATGGTTTGAAATGAGAAATATACAGCTGAGAACCTGTTAATGGAAATGTTTCACTCAGAACTTGATGATTACATCAATTTTCTGCGGATGGACAATGAAGCGTGTAATAACTTGTTTAGCATTACTTCACCCTCGCATTGTAAAAGAAGACAAGTATGCGAAAATCTATTCTTTTCTACTTGGTCCTCTAATGACACGTCATTAACATACCGCAACGTGGGAACATACAACCCGTATCGTTCGTGGAAGATCCGGAGAACACCGATTCAGTCCACTCCGTTTGTGTGTCACTGTATGCGTAAAATATTGATTTTGTCCATGACCTCTTCACGCGATCGTAGTTTTCATAGTACTGGAAACCGACGATACAGTGAGATAAATCGTAATAAAACAATTTATCATTAAAAATATGCGGCGAAATGTCGACACAAATAACGTCCGCCATTTTGTCAAACTTTGTATCTGTCAAAATTTCGCGCAAACTGTCCCGTACACGGAAAAATATGTCATGTTTATGTACAACAAAATGTTCGATCGTTTACGTGGGCGTTACGGGTAAGAAGCACCTACCTGCAATAGGGGAAGGGGTAGGGTAAAAAACGTCGTGTCACTGGGGCCTCCCGTCTGGTAGACCGTTCGCCAGGTGCAAGCGTTTCGATTTGACACCACTTCGGCGACTTGCGCGTCGATGGGGATGAAATGATGATGATTAGGACAACACAACACCCAATCACTGAGCGGAGAAATACTTTGACACAGCCGGGAATGGAACCCGGGATTGACATTCTATAGCGCTGACCACTCAGCCACCGGGGGCAGACAGAGGTAGGGTGAAAACGGGACAAAATAGCAGAACGCATAGCACCGCCTGCCCAATTGGAGTTCCCGCACGACGACCTAGCTTGGCAGATTGCATCACAGCCCCTACAGGCTCAATGCGCGTGAATCCCCTTGCGCACAGTCTGCGGCAAGTCACTGATTTATGGGTGCATCTCTGTAACACATGAAGCAATTTCCACCAAACTGGGCACCAGTACCAACTGGCCACCAGTACCACTCGCAACCTGGAAAAAAATTACTGTGACACTACTACTTCCTAGCACCCCTACGGCTGAAGGTGAGGGTGAAAAGCAGTGATATAAAAGCGTAACCCAGGGACGCCCTGAGCAACTTCAGCAACATTTGGTGTACATAACTCCATTTTACGAAGCTTTTATTAACTTGCTCTCTTGTCTGTCTGTTTATCCGTTCGGTACAAATTTTGCAACTGGTTTTAAACTAGCTTCTCGTTGAGCTAGGGACTTGAAACTTTCAACATACCTCAGAACTGGATGACATGTAATACTGACAGTCTTTCTTGTGTGGTTGTGGTAGAGTGTACTTCGTGCACCACTGTTACTTGACACTTTTCCCGTTCCAGTAGCCAAAGGTTCAGGTGAAGACCAGTGGCTGATAAACCTCCATGAAAGCTCCAATTTCTCTGATTTTTTCACCATCTTGTAGAGAGATATACTTAGCAGGAGGTAATACATTGCTTGACTCAGTTGAAGAAAAACTGAAATAAACCTGAAATTAACCATATGTCTTTGTTGTAATTTCATCAAGATGTTTGAAACGAGTCGAAAATTTCAGACACACAAGACTAAAAAGCAGAAAATAATTATTTAACTAAAAATAAATGTTTAATATAACATGCTTTTATATTGGAATAAAATGTAAAAAATAATTTCTCCTGGGCCCTTGCAGATTCCTAACCCCACAATTTAGTTCGGGATATTTCTGATTGTGAATTTTTGATGGATATGAAAATATTCGTAAGATCTATAACGAAAATGTGGGGGTCATGTAATACATAACTGATGCATGAATAGTTTTCCTCCTATTATCTGTTGCGTGTGACCCATGTTTTCCGTAATAAATCTTACAGGCATTTTCAAATCTGTTAAAAATTCAAAAGCATAAGTTTTCGTTTCTATCTGTAGATGGGGCTAGGACCAATTACTTCATGTTGTTAGCCGAATATAAAAATTAGTTATACTAAAAGTTTATTTTTACTTAACTAGTTATTTACCGACTGTATAAACTTCAGTGGGACCATATGAACCAAAGCTACTTGGTCAAGGACGGAGTCAGTGCACCGTTTACAGAATGCTCATCAGAAAATTCACAAACAAAAAAATTAAAGAATGAATAAACACGAAAACCAATTTTAACAGAGTACAACAATAAAAAACAGATTACAGAGACCAGTTCTGCGAGGAATTCCTGTACACGTTAGAAGGAAAGTGCTGCAAGAAAAATTTTCAGCAAACGTAACACCATGTTGGAATTGTGGAGTGTGGGACTGCTGTTGGTCGATGAATTGTAAAAATAATATCCCAACAGCCGTTATTTTTATAGCTTCTTATTTAGGCTACCAGTGTCAACTCTTCAATAGAGTCATCTTCAGGCACATTTTAGCATGAACGACATAAAGCATCCAGTTGTACATGTGTATAACAGGGAAACCATATTTGCGTCTGGTTTCCGTAAAAGTTTATAGCGAATAGTAAACCACAAAATCTGCGGAATTACGTAAAGCTAAAGACTAGCCTCCTTTGGAAACTCAGTGAACTCAGAATAAACAGAAAATAAACTATTTCAAGGTGCAAATTCATTTTACATAGCCACTGTCGGATCAGGCCTAGAACCTAAAAAAGATTCTAAAAATTAAAGTGAAGTACCTACATTTACGTATGAGAAAAGGTAAAGTAACATTCTAAATAAAGGTACTGTTTACAGTATATGTGTGCTCTTCAATTTTTTCTACCGGAACTGGGACTACATCCGCTTCTATCGCGACGACCTACGGCTACAATAACATGCAAACGGAGTACCACAGCATCGTCGGCAATAGCCATTCTGTTACTAATGAACATAACTAAGTCCCCACGCGTTACCGTTAGGCCGGGCCAATTCTATAAGTTAACTGTAAGCGGCCTACCTTCAAAAATACACTTTAATATTGTCGAATACAGCTCCACCTTCCCTCCTACGGAAATCAGGTGTAAATATAGGTTCCCTGTGATATATGTATATAATGGCTTTTGGGGAGTCGGAACCGGTGTTCAAAACAAAAGATGTAAAAATAACGGCTGTTGGAATATTATTTTTCAATTTAAAGGAAACCTTTCAGTTTGAATTGGAACAGTGGATGTTTATCACTCAATTTTTTTCAGTTCTACCTGAAGCCTACTGAAAACGAAACCTGCTGCATAGTGCACGTCTATGAGTACAGAACTAAATAAAGTATTATCGGAGTTTACATCGTTTTTCCGTCTAGTGCTCACTGTAGGAATGTTGCAGCTTTTTCTGAATGAGTGAACATTATCAACCAGAAATCCCATGATTGGAAAGTGTGTACAGGGATGGCGGAGTTAGGATTCCGAGGCACCTGAACGCCGGCCTACATGAAATTCCTGTGCTAACACCACACACTGTCATTATGCCAAAAAGACATTCAACAAAAGAAGAAACTGATAAACTGATTTTGTTTTTTCGTAAGTGTGGTGGTCTTACTATGTTACAGCATCTGGGTCTCCTGCAGAAGCCGCAGAGTTCCTTACCTGAAAACAAGGAAAAACATAAAATTAGGCTTCTTGGCAGTAATTATACACACTGATAAGATCTACAAATTCTCTATGCAAGTTTTAAAGTAGTTACTCTGTTGTTTGCGCATATTTGAATTCGCTTTGCTGTTCTCTTGTTGTCACTTCGTTGTTACTTCTACGAAACTACTGAAAATCTATATACTCCACGTCCAAGCAGAAGTGGTAACATTTACATTTTGTCAAATACTGAACACAGTGATTGGTATTCAGTATTTTTAGTACAAGTTTATTATTTTAAAACAATTATTCTATTGTAATGTTCTTGAATGCTAGCGTGTGTGACAATTCATAACATTCTATAAAATTTTGATGTTAACTATATTTTTTCCCAGTTACGGTTTTAAGCAGATTTCAAATTACAGACGAATTATATGAATATGTTTCTTTGCAGTCCGAGTGGAAGGCAACAGACGAAAAGAAAAGAACTATTCACTCAACATGTGACCAGATGAACAACTTTGCGCTTGTAACTGTCATCAATCATTATGCTGCGACTCTTGTTCTCAAAAGAAATTCTATGACGAGTTTCAGCAGCTAATACACTCTCGAGTAAGTCACGAAAGAAACTGAAGCTGTAGACTGTTGACAAAGTGCGTACTTTCCTACGAAAGACAGCCCTTGCGAAGTGGTGTCAACGTATTCAGATGACCTGTAGATATAGAAAAGGAAACGAGTGGGAAAAATATCAAATAGAATACAATTCCTGATTTTACACATTGGCTCCTACTCATAAAAATGCACTTGCCAGTTTCTAGCCTTGCGACAGAAATAATTTCGGTGAAATGAAATGAAATGTCGTGTGGCTAGGGCCTCCCGTCGGGTAGACCGTTCGCCTGGTGCAGGTCTTTCGATTTGACGCCACTTCGGCGACCTGCGCGTCGATGGGGATGAAATGATGATGATTAGGACAACACAACACCCAGTCCCTGAGCGGAGAAAATCTCCGACCCAGCCGGGAATCGAACCCGGGCCCTTTGGATTGACAGTCTGTCGCGCTGACCACTCAGCTACCGGGGGCGGACATAATTTCGGTCATGAGGGTCATGGATGATTTTTTGTAGGTGGACGAGTGGCAAGGGATGACAGAGCGTGGAAACCAAACATCTTTCTGCGCAGGAGTTTTGAAACAACAGAGAAGCGCTTGGGAACAAAAGTTGTGTAGAAATGGCCAGTTACGTTTATATAAGTAATATCCTTGGCGAGCGACATGTAAATGAAATGAACCAACCAGAATCAGTTTTCAGCAGATAGCAAATCTATTACACACTTATAGAAGGATAAAAAGTTGAAAAAGGAAAGGGTCAAATGTTTTGCGATATTATTTGTCTAAAAGGATGAAATAAAATATTAGAGAAACACTTGATGCACCTTTGAACTTCGTTTGGCTATGAAAATTCGGACAAAAATCCATTGTACAATTTCCAGGGTGTCTTGTTTTCGCTCTGCTCAAACATTAGCTTGTCTGATAGGGGTAGGCGGGGGGATGGGGGGGGGGGGGATATCACCAACGCTATTGGCATAAACTTTAAAGATCAGCGGTTACAGCTGGGCGGACGTGAGATCTTGTGTTGATCTCCTTGTGGGTGCACTTCTAGAGGTATTGTAGGTACCTTCAAGGAGGCAGGACGGATCTTGCTTGGTTAGGTTCTGGCAGACGTATCGGTTGTGCTTCAAGCACAGAAGGATCAGTAGTGGACTTCATAAGCGGATGATATACTGTGTAGAGGCTCACAAAAGCGATAGGATGTACAGGCAAAGTAGTTGTTACTGTTTTAATTATGTCCAAGATGTTTTAGAAAGGTTAGGTGACTTAACTTTAACTTATGTTTATAACTCTCGCAACTGTATCAGCCATTGTGCTGTGAGTTTAAACCTGTTCGCAGGTGTATGTTTAAAATAAATTATTGTAGTTATTTAACTTGCATCGTGAGTTTCGATGTATCTCCAGCCACGAATTACTATTAGTTACCTTTTGGCTTGTTAAGCGCTGGCAATGGATTTAATAATAATATTGCAGAGCGGAATAAAATTGAGACTCCTGCCACGGCTAATGAAAGATACCGCAGAAGCAGGTAGCACCGTAGCCAATCAGTTGCTGTCACACTAGGGACTACCTGCTGATACAAGAAAGAACTACAGCTACGGCGTCGAGAAATCACCACCACGTTGGGCAAGCCTAGGGACTACAGTTGTAACATCAGCGACACAGCAGAAAGGCGGAGTCACTGTAGTGTCAGTGACCTCATGCTTCGCATTCCACCACGGCTACGTTGTTGTTTACATGATAGAAAGTGACGCTATAGCAAAACAAGGATGGGTCCAGTCGATGTAAATACTCGTCACTTTTAGTCAAACGTATTACAGTCCGTCAGCCACCAGTATCTGGGGGGAGGGGGCGATGACCATTGAAAAGAGTACATGGATCAGCCAATCATCACCTCCCGTCTCTGCCACTAATAGCTGCGACGCGGCCCTGCTGCTTTTGTCATGTTATGTGCCGTGAACCTTACAACCGGCGGGCCACCTGGAGACCTGCTTCAGCTGCTGTGTTCTCCTACCCTGGACGTCTACAGTTCGAGCACGGGGCCATGCAGGCGTTCGGTCGCCAAGACTATGTAGGCAAACTGCTCTCTGCCTGCGTCTGCTCGTGTGGGCGGGCACCACTGCCGCTGCGAGCCATCTCATCCACCCTGGGTCCACGGCGTGATTCTGCACGCCCCGTCCTGGATTCCTGGACAGTCTCTGGGGTGTGGATTGCGAGCTGGCACCCGCTGCTGCAGTCAGTGTCTTTGCAGACTCACTGCCGTCATCATCCGCCTGCTGCCCCATGCTGCAAGTTGTTAGGCCGTCCGCTGACGGCTGCGCCTCGCGGCAGCACGTACACAGCTTACGTCCTGGGGCATTGACTTCTCCGACCGGCGGATTAACGACGATGGCCAGTGTGCCGGTCTGCCTGGATGTGGTTTTTAGGCGGTTTTCCACATCCTACTAGGTGAAGATCGGGCTGGTCCGCACGTCCCGCCTCAGTTACACGACTCGCAGACATTCGAAACACATTCACGCTATTTCACGACTTACGCTAGACGCAGACAGCTAGGGTACTCTAATTCCGTCCCGGGGGGTACGGGGTGGCGGCAGGAAGGGCATCTGGCCACCCCTTAAAATTAACCATGCCAAATCCGTACTTAACCCTGCCGACCCTGCGCACAATGCGTGATAAAGGCAGTATCAAAAGAAGAAGAAAAAAAGAAAAGAATGTTTAAACAATGACGTTCCTATGGCAACACGTCGGTCTACTACTAGGCGTACTGTCACTGCTCCACTGCTACCCGCAAACGAGACTACTCGCCTCCTGACCTCTGCTAACCAGCTTCCATGACGCACAATGGAGTTCTGACGCCCCGGTCTCCATACTATTCATTTAGCGATAAGTGTTGCATTAATAACGCTGAGGGCATTTGGATACACCATTAGGGCTACTTTTTAGGTTTTCACGCCTGGTGGCGACCCTTTTGATAAGGGTACATTCCAGACTCAGTTCATGACCTTGTAACAGGCATCCCCGATCTTCTCCCAAAAAACAGTTCTAAATAGATGTAGTACGTAAAAATCTGGTTAAGTGTGAATAGGACTCGCGCATTCAGGTTTCCGTACAAACTTAATTATGCATCCATACCGGGACTCGAGAATTTGGACGATTCTTTCCTGTTATCGATACTAGCTGGATATCAAAATATGTGGCAGAAATGGCCGCATATTTTGGCTGCACTGATGTAAGAGCTTACATTTTTTATACCACCAAGGTACCATAGTCTTTATTATGGGCCATAACATGGTACGACTACCCATTCCTGAGAAAATGGGGTCTTATAGACAGACAGACAGGCAACATAATTTACAAATTAACAATATTCGGATTTTTTCTCCTACTTGTTCTGTGAAACCTTGCTTCTTCTCTCATTTCACGATCCGAGGTCAATGGGAAGTACCGTACAGATTCTGATGAGAGAGTATGCAAGTATCAAAACATATGACGTCAATGGCCATATCCTTTGATTACATTGACTTGCAAGCTAGCTTAAATTTTTTGTACCTTCAAGGGACCATAGACTTTAGTGTGTGGCATAAATTACAACTTGATAGGTTTATCCGTTCCTCAGAAAAATGGGGTCCTTAGCAACCGGGCAGACAACAGACAGACAGAAAGATTGACAGCCGGACAACAAAGTGTTCCTATACGGGTTCCGTTTCTACCGATGAGGTGCGGAACACTAAAAAGGGTTCACCAGTAACCCAAGAGCAATACCAGTACTCCCAAAAAAGAACAAGCTACGTCTTTTTCATTAACGTTCATCAGTCGAAATGAACTCGTTAAAATAAAGGAGTGAAATACACTACTGGCCATTAAAATTGCTACACCAAGAAGAAATACACATGATAAACGGGTAGGCAATGGACAAATATATTATACTAGAACTGACATGTGATTACATTTTGACGCAATTTGGGTGCATAGATCCTGAGAAATCAGAACCCAGAACAACCACCTCTGGCCGTAATAACGGCCTTGATACGCCTGGGCATTGAGTCAAACAGAGCTTGGGTGGCTCTGAGCACTATGGGACTCAACCGCTGAGGTCATTAGTCCCCTAGAACTAGTTAAACCTAACTAACCTAAGGACATCACAAACATCCATGCCCGAAGCAGGATTCGAACCTGCGACCGTAGCGGTCTTGCGGTTCCAGACTGCAGCGCCTTTAAGCGCACGGCCATTTCGGCCGGCAAACAGAGCTTGCATGGCGGGTAAAGGTACAGCTGCCCATGCAGCTTCAACACGATACCACAGTTCATCAAGAGTAGTGACTGGCGTGTTGTGACGAGGCAGTTGGTCGGCCACCACTGATCAGACGTTTTCAATTGGTGAGAGATATGGAGAATGTGCTGGCCAGGGCAGCAGTCGAACATTTTCAGTATCCAGAAAGGCCCGTACAGGGCCTGCAACATGTGGTCGTGCATTATCCTGCTGAAATGTAGGGTTTCGCAGGGATCGAATAAAGGGTAGAGCCACGGGTCGTAACACATGTGAAATGTAACGTCCACTGTTCAAAGTGCCGTCAATGCAAACAAGAGGTGACCGAGACGTGTAACCAACGGGACACCATACCATCACGCCAGGTGATACGCCAGTATGGCGATGACGAATACACGCTTCCAATGTGCGTTCACCACGCCGTCGCCAAACACGGATGCGACCATCATGATGCTGCACACAGAACCTGGATTCATTCGAAAAAATGACGTTTTGCCATTCGTGCACCCAGGTTCGTCGTTGAGTACACCATCGCAGGCGTTCCTGTCTGTGATGCAGTGTCAAGGGTAACCGCAGCCATGGTCTCCGAGCTGATAGTCCATGCTGCTGCAAACGTCGTCGATCTGTTCGTGCAGATGGTTATTGTCTTACAAACGTCCCCATCTGTTGACTCAGTGATCAAGACGTGGCTGATCGATCCGTTACAATCGTGCTGTCATCTCGACCGCTAGTGATACGAGGCCGGTGGGATGCGGCACGGCGTTCCGTATTACCCTCCTGAACCCGCGATAGGCTACAATACGACCTTTATCAAAGTCGGAAACGTGATGGTACGCATTTCTCCTCCTTACACGAGGCATCACAGCAACGTATGTCCGGGCAACGCCGGTCAACTGCTGTTTGTGTATGAGAAATCGGTTGGAAACTTTCTTCCTTTCAGCACGTTGTAGGTGTCGCCACCGGCGCCAAACTTGTGTGAATGCCCCGAAAAGCTAATCATTTGCATATCACAGCATCTTCTTCCTGTCGATTAAATTTCGCGTCTGTAGCAATTCATTTTCATGGTGCAGCAATTTTAATGGCCAGTAGTGTATGTTCAAGCGGAAGGGAATGCTGCTGAACCAGTACCTGCCAGGGCCACGTCGCAATCCGGGAGGAGCTCATTTTCTTGCAGAAGTGAGGGACGCCTCCCATTAGGAGGGCCACTTCAGCCGCGGTTCCAGAAAGGCTTCATTATGACCAGCGGAGGAAGCGGGACGACACGGCAGGAACCTCTCTCAGAGAAGTAAAATGGCTGCTCGCAGACTGCGACACTCCAGGACGCGAGCACAAGAAGCTGCTTGTTAGGCTGTAGAGCAGCTGGGGTCCTCGTCTGGTGGCGCACCGAAGGAGGTGGGCCTTCCCGTGACACTTACCGGCCCCTGGTGAGGGGAATTATCTGACACGAGGGGAGCTGGCTAGGGGTGAGTGCGGCCGTGAGATTGCGGCCTGATTGTGGCGAGGGAGGAGGGCCGCTGCCGGACAGTGCAATTTAGCTGGTAATTCTTCTCCACCCCTCTCAGCGAGACGGAGACTCCACATCACGCATCCCTATCCATTGTTCAGTAACTTACACTAAGTTGTATCACCTCATACCAGCAGTAAATTTATCCATGCTCTATACTGGAGAAAATCTGAATCTACAACCAATAAATTTGCTCTTCTCTAACCTTATGCTTGAGCAAAATGTCGGTACATTTTATTTCAGTGGAATCAAATTCAGACGCAGATTAGGGGATGATTTTTTTTTGGGTGGGAGTGGGGGTGATTGCTTATGGGTCGTATCCCGACCCCAATCCCACGATCCCCAGACACACAGTTCTGTCGAAGCATTTGAATTTTTACCCATATCAGTTTCTAAGTTTCACAGCTGACTTTCGGAGAATAAACTAACATCAAAGCTAAGGGTCTCATAAATGACAAGCGATGAGGAGACTTCAAAAAGTAAACTTCCTGGCAGATTAAAACTGCGTGCCGGACCGAGACTCATACTCGGGACCTTTGCCTTTCGCGGGCAAGTGCTCTACCAACTGAGCCACCCAAGCACAACTCACGCCCCGTCCTCACAGCTTTACTTCTGCCAGTAAAGCTCTGAGGACGGGGCGTGAGTCATGCTTGGGTAGCTCAGTTGGTAGAGCACTTTGCCGCGAAAGGCAAAGGTCCCGAGTTCGAGTCTCGGTCCGGCACATAGTTTTAATCTGCCAGGAAGTTTCATATCAGCGCACACTCCGCTGCAGAGTGAAAATATCCTTCTGGATTCAAAAAGTAAGTTACACTTGTCTTCCAGTGCTAAGTCCATTGGGCAAAAAAGAGTGGCACATTCTTCCTATGCATGGTCCAAGACAAACAAACAGGAAAAAAAATTGTTTCTAAATATTAGATTATCACATTGTCAGAGCTGTGAGAGATTGTTTCTGTTGCAGTTCGTAAATGAGTGAATTTTCAAATGTATGCTGGTCGATGGTCCATTTCCTTCAATTGCGTTTTCTTGGATGTAGTGTTAGTAGGATGCACTACTTAGTGATGTTAACCAATTTTTGTTATTATATTAAAACGATTTATAGCATTTATAACTACTACACTTAAAATCGTAAGAAACAGCGGGACGTTAAGATTGTGTGGGAAACGCCATCTTGGCGAAGATTAGTATCCTCCTAGTTATGCGGAATAACAACCCGCTCTTTAGTGTCTTTAGGACAGTGCCCTAGACACACACTAACAAGTTCAAATTTGTGTGTTATGAGGATCTGTTAGATGACGATCACGTTGGTTTTAGGAAAGGTAAAGCTACCAGAAAGGCAATGGTGACGTTGCACTTGGTAATCGAAGCAAGATTTAAGAAAAAATCAAGATAGAAGAAGCGTTAGATAGTACAAAGTTGTGCAAGATGTATGAAATTATCAGGAAAATAGATGTAAGCTATAGGGAAAGACGCCTAAGCTACAAAATGTACTAGAACGAAGACGGAACAAAAAGAATGGAAGACCAAGTGGTCAAATTAAAAACGGTGTAAGACAGGGATGTAGTCTTTCGACGCTACTGTTCAATCTATACATGGGAGATGCAATGATGGAAATGCAACAAGGGTTCAAGCGTAGGATTAAAATTCAGGTTTTAGGACATCAACGATAAGATTGAAATTGCTATCTTCTGTGATAGCGAAGAAGAATTGCAGGATCTATTGAACGGCATGGACAGTTTAATATGTACAGAATATCGATTGAGAGTAAATCGGAAAGCGGCAGAAGTAATGAGTATAGCAGAAATGAGAATATCGAGAAACTCAACATCAAAATTGTTGGTCTCGAGGCAGAAGAAGTTAAGGAATTCTGCTACGTAGGATGACGGACGGGCATTGCCGGGCAACGTGAAAACCGGAGAGGAAGAGAGTAGGTGCGTTTGAGCTGTGGTGTTATACACTGAAAAGCAAAGAAACATGTACACCTGCCTAATAACGTGTAGGGCCCGCGTGAGCATACAGAAGTATTTCAACACGACGTGGCACGGACTCAACTAATGTCTGAAATAGTGCTAGAGGGAACTGACACCATGAATCCTGCAGGGCTGTCCATAAATCCGGAAGAATATGAGGGCGTGGAGATCTCTTCTGAACGGCACGTGGCAAGGCATCCCAGATATGCTCGATAATGTTCATGTCTGGGGAGTTTGGTGGCCAGTGGAAGTGTTTAAACTCAGAAAAGTGTTCCTGGAGCCACTCTGTAGCAGTTCTGGACGTGTGGGGTGTCGCATTGTCCTGCTGGAATTGCCCGTCAGTCAGAATGCACAATGGACGTGAAAGGATGCAGGTGATCAGACAGGATGCTTACGTACGTGTCACCTGTCAAGAGTCGTATCTAGACGTATCAGGGTCCCATATCAGTCCAACTGCACACGCCCCACACCGTTACAGAGCCTCCACCAGCTTGAACAGCCCCTGCTGACGTGCAGGATCCATGGATTCATGAGATTGTTTCCATAACCGTACACGTCCATCCGCTCGACAGAATTTGAAACGAGACTCGTCCGACAAGGCAACCTGTTTCCAGTGATTAACAGTCCAATGTCGTGTTGACGGACCAAGGTGAGGTGTAAAGCTTTGTGTCGGGCAGCCATCAAGGGTATACGAGTGGGCGTTCGGCAGCGAAAGCCCATATCGGTGATGTTTCGTTGCATAGTTCGCACGCTGACGGCCCAGCATTGATATCCGCAGCAATTTGCGGTAGTGTTGCACTTCTGTCACGTTGAACGATTCTCTTCAGTCGTCGTTGGTCCCGTTCTTGTAGGATCTTTTTCCGGCCGCAGCGATGTCGGAAATTTGATGTTTTATCGGATTCCTGATATTCACGGTACACTCGTGAAATGGTCGCGCGGGAAAATCCTCACTTCATCGCTTCCTCGGAAATGCTGTGTCCCAACGCTCGTGCGCCGATTATGGAACCACGTTCAAACTCACTTAAATTTTGATAACCTGCCATTGCAGCAGCAGTGAGCCATCTAACAACTGCACCAGACATTTGTTGCCTTATATAGACGTTGCCGACCGCAGCGCCGTATTCTGTCTGTTTACATATCTCTGTATTTGAGGCCGGCCGCGGTGGCCGAGCGGTTCTAGGTGCAACAGTCTGGAACCGCGCGACCGCTACGGTTGCAGGTTCGAATCCTGCCTCGGGCATGGATGTGTGTGATGTCCTTAGATTAGTTAGGTTCAAGTATTTCTAAGTCTAGGGGACTGATGACCTCAGATGTTAAGTCCCATAGTGCTTAGAACCATTTTCTGTATTTGAATGCGCATGTCTGTACCAGTTTCTTTGGCGTTTCAGTGAAGAAAACTGGTGAAAATTAATAAGGTAAGGAATGGGGAGGCTCTGGGCGAAATCGGTGAAAGGAGATATAGTTGCAAAACAGTGACAAGAAGAAGGAGCAGGATTATAAGGCATTTGATAAGGCATAAGGGATTAACTTCAGTGGCACTAGAGGGAGGTGCAGAGGGTAAAAGCTACAGTGGAAGATAAGGGTTGGAATACATCCAACAAATAACTGAGGACATGGCGGGAAATTGCTACTCTGAAATGGAGCGTTTGGCGCAGGACAATAAGTAATGGGGTGTAGAAAAATATCCGCTACCAGTTACAATAAAACGTTATTTATTTGTCATACGACCGGTTTCGGGCTTGCGCCCATCTTCAGGTGTTTATACATTCATGTACATGTTTGTACTTTTGGAGATCGCTGTATAAATACAAAAAAATTATTTGCTGGTGACTACACAGATAGAAGTCGGACAATTGTGAGTGGTAAGGCAGCATTTGACGAAAATATATCTGTACTTACATAAAGATGAAGCACCATTATTACAGTTATGCTGTGGTGATAGTTTTGCCACTTTGTTACACACTTATGGTCATTTTCACGTCCATGTTTCAGTTTTACGAAGTATAGCTTCATATTACAGTATGATGTGCACTCGTGAAATACACTATGTTTACATACAAACATGTCGGCTGTGGTCAAAGAACTTAGATGTAGCAGATGTAAAGATGTTGCTCATACAGAAACTTATAGGTTATTGTCAAAGAACTTAGCCACAGGAAGTGCAAGGGTGTTGCATAAATAGTAATGTAAAAAGCTATTATAGACTGCGACGTTTCTTGATACACATTATGAATTTTTTTTCTCACATTTTTGTCGGAGATCTTATATCTAGGAAGGACAATGTTGTTGTATATATGAAATTACTCAAAGCTATTACAAATTAAAAAATGACAGCTAGAACTGTTTTGAGCCACACTGTTGCCACAGAAATTAGATCCAGGAGGTACTATAATGTTACACACATGAATTTTTGGAAGCTATTACACATTATACAGTGCCAGTTACAGCTTGTGCTTACAATATGATTGTTACAAATTACGATAATGACACTTGGACTGTAGTATGACTGCTACATCGAATTTCTATAGAATATTACTTTGTTATTCTATCACAGGATAATTATTTTCTGTTTTTGAATATTTCATGAAATATGTGAAGATAGGATTTGTTTGCAAGTTCCACTTGTTCGTTGAGAACAAGGTCTGGTGAGTTAGAGCTGTGGATATAAATTTCTAGCTCTTCAAGCAGATTCAATTTCTCTCCTTTGCTCACAGTGTGTAGTATTTGTAGGTTTTCTGTAATGGCTGTGGCTGAGTTACCATGGTCTTTTAGGTGCATTGCAAAGATAGATTTATCAAAATTTATAGCCGGAAGGCATCCATATGCTCACGGTATCTTATAGTGAAACTCCATGTACATGAATGTATAAACACCTGAAGATGGGCGCATGCCCGAAACCGGTCGTGTGACAGATAAATAACGTTTTATTGTGACTGGTAGCGGATATTTTTCTACACCCCATAAAGGGGCAGTCACGGACTTTGACAGCATCCACTATGGATAAAATTCACAGAATAAGTAATGGTGAGTCGCATCAGACCAGTCAGAAGACTGGCGAACAAAGCGTGATTTCTGGCTCCTACGTTTTTCCTTTATTGACGAAATTCCAGCATCACAACTTCTGCTAGTAGGAGTAAAATCTGCGTTTTTATGAAATAGGTAGGGCCTTAGCCCGATAGCAGACACCAAAAAGGTGAACGAGGAGCATTGGCAATAACGTGTGGCGCAGCGAGTGTTTGCGGCATTGCGGCGCGGCTGTGTGCTGTGTTGCGCTCGCCCTTGGGGGTGCCAGGGGTCGATGCCAGTCCCCGGTCAGTGGTCGCCAGTCGCTGCTAGTGGAGTGGAGTGGAGTGCCGTCGGCCGCACTTGGCGGTTACTGCCCCGCCGGGGGTGATTAACCCTCGCCTCCACGTCCGCCCGGCGCCCGGACAGAGTCGCCGGCGCCCGCTATGACAAAGCCGCGTCACACTGCACTGCGCACGCTGCACGCCTGGGCTGGCTGCGGCGCGGCGCCGCCTCCTGGCCGCTTCACAATAGACGTCAACGGAACGGAACGGCAGGCGACATCACCGTCAAACGGTGACGTGTTAACACCAGGCGCAGCGTCAACGCAACGTCACTGCACTTAGCGCGGTATCGAAAGCAGGAAATGAGGTGACACAAAAGGTCGGAATATCCATATTACTACACGGCTGAAAGTGTCACTAGATCCCAGTTGCAAGTTGCCTACCGAACGGTTTCCAGGGGCAACAACAGTTTGACAATTACACACAATTATTGACAGTATATAAAAACTTAAAACACTGTTATAATCGCAAAATTTTGTACATGGCTGCACGTTCAGAAACCGTGAATAGTTACAATTGAAAGAAAATCAGCCCTCGGTCACTATTTTTAACAAATTAACCTGGTTTCGAGACTGCTAGGAGTGTCTTCCTCAGAATTTAAAACAAAGAATGCTCTATATTGTATAACATGGTCACAGAATTATGACTAAAAATGTATGATAGAGTATAAGTACGGAATCGTCGTGAATGACTAGCAGTACTTTTCATCAACTCCCTAGAAGCAAAATTTTTTAATTGTTTTCCAGCTGCGTCACTAGGCATTCTTTCTTATTCCAGATACGTTGATGATATTCTAATCACCTACAAAGGACCCGCTGACGGTGTTGATCGTATCTGTAACCTATTCAACGATCTTCATGAGAAAATGTCATTCACTATTGAATTTGAAAATGACGCCCGTCAATTAAATTTCCTTGACTTGACGCTTACTATAGAAACAAATAAAATTTCTTTCAACATTTTTGTAAAGTAACATACACCAACCAGATCGTTCCTGCATCTTCTACTCATCCACAATCGCATAAAAAAGCCTTCTTTCATTCTGCTGTTCACCGAGCCATTTCCATCCCACTTTCTAAAGAAAACTTCAACGACGGAATTAATTTACTTAAAACAATAGCAGTTAACAACGAGTGTAAACCTAACATAGTAGATGACGTCCTTAAAAAGAAAACTGCTATAAGACTTACTATGCTAGGCACTTCTGTTATCGAGTCTAATTAAAAAAAAAATACTTCTCTATTTCTTTCGTGGGGCCTATCTCTTATCAGATCCAACGCATTCTTCGAAAGAAATACGATTGCAACGTTGCTTTTTCTACTAATAACAATTTGAAAAAAAAAAAAACTTCATTCATAATTTACATTCTATGCATTCCCCTTTAGAAAATTCTGGCGTCTACAAAATTGTCTGCGATACTTGCTCCTCGTACTATCTAGGACCAACAGGACGTGCCTTCACAACCAGATATAAAGAACAAATGTTCAAACGTGTGTGAAATCTTATGGGACTTAACTGCTCAGGTCATCAGTCCCTAAGCTTACACACTACTTAACCTAAATTATCCTAAGGACAAACACACACACCCATGCCCGAGGGAGGACTCGAACCTCCGCCGGGACCAGCCGCACAGTTTAAAGAACACTTGCTAAGAAAAAATGGCACTAGCCCCCAAAATTCGTCTTTTGCCGACCATCTTCTAATTACAGGTCATTAACCTAAAGCCATCTGCGATAGCAACATTTTGCACACCGAAAAGAAAGGGCGTAGACTAGATATTCAAGAATAATTAGAGATTTTCAAGCATTTTGCTCGAAAGGATAGCCTCATCCTTAACGAACAGCTACAGCTACGTAACAAAAATTTTTACAACGGTATAAAGCCGTTACTCGTATCTGACTTCGGGTCTCCTTGTGCAGATTGCCGAAATGTTCTTTTCCTTCTAAGATAGTCCTATGTTTATCAACTATCAAATATTTCTTGGCTGCATTTCACGTCAATATTGCTTCCTAAAAGTTGTCATTCAGTCCTATCTACATTTTCATAATGATGTTTTCATGTTTTATCTTACTGTTATAAGCTTTGACGTAGACAAAATGTTATGTTGTACGCTACTATTAAACAAACATTGCTCTCCATTATGTACCAAATACTGTTTATTTATAATCATTTCTGCTATATTTCAATGTGAAGTAGCCTAATTGTATCTACGGCTACCAGATGGCGCGCTCGTTGCAGTGCCATGTTCAACTGGCCGCATTTGTTAACGCGGGAACCTCAGTCAGTTTCGCAACCTGCACCATGCAAGTAACGAGCAGCCCTTAGTGGCTCGCCATCACAGTTTTCTTTGTCTTAAATATCTTTGTGACTAATGCCCTTTTGGCGTATTTATTATTTTATAAATGACATATAAGTACTGCCAGTCTCTCACGACGATTCCGTACTTACACTCTATCATACATTTTTAGTCATAATTCTGTGACCATGTTATAGAATATAGACCATTCTTTGTTTTAAATTCTGAGGAAGACACTCCTAGCAGTCTCGAAACCAGGTTAATTTGTTAAAAATAGTGACCGAGGGCTGATTTTCTTCCAATTGTAACTGTTATAATCATTACCAGACATTGTCAGCTGCATTGAAGGCTATCTCAGAATCTAAACATGGTTGTTGTTCATATTATGTCAGTACATTCGCCCGTATCGCATAAAAATACACTCTGATGACTAGTTTCAGCAAAATTAAATCGCCATCTTCAAATCATTTGTATAGAAAAAATTTTTACAGTGCCAGTCCATTACGTTGACTGTTCAATTATACACAAAACTATACAGACGATATTCGGTAGTACCGTCTCTCGCCACACAATAAGAGAGACAGTACTACGGAACATTGTCTCTATAAGCTATGCCCAATTAATCTGAACAGTGTATACTGATGATATGAAGATGGCGATTTAATTTTGCTGAGACTAGTAATCACAGTCTATTTTTATTCGATCTGGGCGAATAAACTTCTGTAATAAGAACAACACCGTGTTTAAAACAGTCACGATCTACTAGTTAACAGGTACACTCTTGCGTTAAATATTTAACACTGTAAATGAAATACTAAATTTAGAAACGCTGTAAACGTCTAGGGTCATCGTAGTTCAGGGCGCGCAAATTACCCAAACTATACTCACCCAGCGTTTGAGAATGAAAGCGCTTAGAGACTTCCTACTAACTTAATATATAATTTCGAACCTTTACGAAACTTTATCTCCCCGACACCGCCACAGAATAATGAAAGGAAAACAGTTTATCGCGCACTAAATGTTCGTTGTTCATGTGGCAAAACTTTTGCATCACTAATTATTTCTTTATTACTAACTCTATTCGCTGCTTATTTTGAAGACAGTATTCTTCTGAAGCTACTTTATGCATGGGTGCCGATTTTTTTAAAGGACCGGGGGTGGGTAGGGGCGGGGATTCGGTTCACTGGTAGTATCAGAATTTAGGATGTATTAATTTTAAAGTTTTGTTAATCGCCAAAGGAAACTTCAAAAAGGATATTGTTGGTAAAGTCTGTACGGTAAACTGATGACAAGTGGAACAATGTTAAACGTGTCGGCGAAAAGATCGATATTTGTTTCCCAGCGAAAATATGAAAAAAAACCACATACACAAAATTTTAAAGTGTTTCGAGTAGATGAAAAAAAATTGTGTGATAAAATGTCACATGTACACCGTTTCCACGCTACAGGACTGCGATGGTTTTGACCCTAGTGACGCTCACAGATGGTGTTCAAACTGCCGTCCGTTTACGTCAATGCACGGCCGACATATGCGCGCTAATGACAACATGCTCAAAACAACCGGGTGTTTCATTCAGTCTAAGGGACAACTTGCTATTCTGCAGTGTCTTTCGGTGTCTCGTACACCAGACGATTCATCTCCTCCCAAAAATGAAATCCATAGGAAGTCAGCAACATCTCTAGAACAGTATTCTCATATGGGTGATTGAACACCGTCTCTGAACAGAACTAGGTCAAATCCTTCATTGACGTCTTGCACGGAAACGGTGCAAATAAGACATTTTTGTCAAACAAAAAAGTGTTTCTTTTTAAAAGTTAACTCTTCTAAACGCTGAACAAAAGTGTTGTTGGAAGAGGACGAAGTGTCATTCGAAAAGTAAATACACGAGTAAAGCTATTTTTTAATTTCTTTTGAGTTATATGAGCTAGACATATAATATGGCAGCTCATCTTAAATGAACAAGTAACTTTGAGATACCCAACAACTGTAGACCCCTTTATTATCACTATAGCATGTTTACTGCATTCCTAAAAGACCAATTTCTATTTGAAATTCTGGCTGCTATTTACGTTACCCTGAAGGTGCATCGGAAAGTGAGCCATGGTCTCGTCAGTTCCGCTTTGTTTTTAATTTCCGAGTTGGCCAGGGTTCTTTATACTACTGAGCAGAACGGTCATAATTCAGTGGCTGCGACAATAAGAACAGTACTGTATTTACATGGGGTTCAAGTAGGTCGAAAAGAGTTTTAAATCTCTGAAGATACATAGAGATTCTACTATTTCCACTTCATCGTAATATTAGCACTCAATGACTAAAGCAAAAATGTTTCATCTTCTTTTTTTCTTGTGTTTGTCCAGCATCGGTATAGGGTCGACGTGCTTGTTAACGGATTTGGCATTGTTTCCCCCCAGGAAGGAATGTGTGTACCCTAACTGTCTCCGTGTATAGTGTTATTCATGTGAAAGTGAACTGAAGTTTCCTAAATGTTTGGTAATCTTGTAACTGAGGCGGGACTTGGCCACCAGCCCAGTATTCACCTAGTGGGATATGGGAAACCGCCTAAAAACCACAGCCAGGTTGGCTGGCACAGTGCCCTCGTTAATACGATCCGAGATCGGCGCATCTCCCCGCCCTGGAAACGGGACTTTAACACATGGATATCTAGGCGAGTAAAGTAAAATCATTGTACTGAAATCAAAATACCTTTGCAGTATTGACTGTTCTGCAGTAACTGGACCTCAGCAAGTCTATGCAGCACTACTGGAACACGTTGCGTCTCTTGATCCTATGTTAACTTTATTACAACCAAGTCACTATAAGGAAGTTCTGAACGCTAGAATGACTCCTATCACAAAGCTTAAGAAATTTTGCTGTTTTACAAATGTTTTATTTACTACGATGAAGACAATGTCCTTTTTTCTCAAAGGAGCTATTTATTCTCGAACACAAATAAACGATTGAAGGCCTGTTCCGTCGAACAAAAGAAAAAAATAATGAGAACAGCTCCACCTAGCGGCAGTAGATAGTCGGTGGTGGTGTCGGGAGCATGGGACCACTTAAACGGTTTTTAAATTTTCTGACTGTCAAGCGAGCTGGGATCAAAGTGAGCCAGAGCAGCTGATTGGCCGTTGTAGTGGTGAGAGGATGCAGTGTAAGTATTCAGAAAAGGAACTTTATTCGCTGGAAACGTGCAGAACATATCTGTGAAACAATGTGAATCTCTTCCTGAAACAATGATACACGAGGCGTGGGTTCAACTAAACCCAACAATCACACAAACGGTTAGAGTGAGTTAAGAAGTATTAGATGTAAGACAATTCAGTGAACTCCACACGCGTTTTCTCTTATAGCACATGGAAAGTCCTTGCCACGTGAAGTAACAAGAAAAACACAACAAATGTTGACTGCGATGAATTTTTGCGATGCAAAGATAGGTTATTTGCAGATTAATTAGCGTATGCGAAAGGTTGTAAACCTGATTGAATAATATCGATTAATTAAAATTGTTTCGAACTAAAAAGCCAGTCTCTTTTCAGATCCTTTCTCTCTCTCTCTCTCTCTCTCTCTCTCTCTCTCTCTCTCTCTCTCAGACTATTTCTGAATAATATTCTTGCCCACCTTACCCACAAACAAGGAATTATAGGACAAGACAGTATTTCTTGTTCAAATTTTCTGAGGAAATTACTACATGGCCTGATTGAACCTTCAGGTGGAAACGGGAGTTACATGACTAGACAACACAATGCGGGGAAAAAAACTTAATTGTTGGGAAGTACACTATTTTTGTAAACCACCTTGGCTTTCTACATACACAAGACAAAGGAGGCTTTAACTGAGAATGAAGAAAATACATTTTGTATCAGCTTGTAAGTAATGTAAAATTCAGATGCTTGATTGTAAAATGCTTCTTATCTTCTAAATTTCCTACGACTCGCGCTAGAACCACCACTCAAAACGTATCGATTGATCACTAACGGCCCTCCGAGCGTACTGAAATCAGCTGTAAGAAATACGTTCCGCGCTCGGCTGCAAGGTGTCGCCATTAATTTAGGAGTTAGAACGCTCGCAATAGAAACATAAAGGATGAAGTACGATATGGGACACTTTTCAATACGCCAATACAAGCGGATTCAGTGCGCATGAAACGGATTAAATCCTGTCGCGGTGGTGCCGATAGTTATCGCCTTCCACGTGCTATCGATATACGTGTATGGTCAACGCCGTTAGGTCTCCATATTTCATAACTGTCGCTAATATCTGACTCGAGCCTTTTTTAAAGCATAATATTTTACCTGACTTTTCAGTGACTGCTCCTAATCCGTGTGGTTTCAACCAAGGAGAAAATTATGGACGCGTGGAACTTATTATTAAAGGCTGCCTATATTTTTAATTTACTGTTATATAATGATAATCAACTAAGAGTCTTCTTTGGAATGATGTACATAGAAGCTTCAAGTTTCAACCTCGAAAGAAGTTTATTAATACCAATTAGCTGAAATAAAAACAAGACTCATCCAATCCAGAAGTCACAGTTAAGGTAATTAGTTTCTTATGTGTATATAGTGGTCATTGATGCTTAAAAAGTTCGTTTCAGTAATTCTATCACCGTCCGTTTATGAGTTGCTAAGCAACGTATCAACAAGCTGACTATTCAATGATTAATATTTGTCGTACAAATCTCTTCTCGCTTGCTTTAAGCATCAAGACGATTACTATGCCACTCATATAAGTCTTGGATAGTTATTATCAAGCTAATGTCCGTAAATTGCGGTTAATGCTTCTGAATCATACACGCGACGGTAACGCCCGATATCCTTTCGCGTATCTTAAACTCCGCGCCGATATTTGAAAATTCGCGCGCGATTTGCTTGCACCAAGGTCAGGTCGTGGTTCCCTAGAATAATTTTTAAAACAACTCCGGGCTGTAAATTAACAATTCTATGCCCATTCATGAAAGTTACCGCAGATCCGCACTCGACGACTACTTGATCGCGCACTTGAGCAAGACGGAAATTTTTTCTTCTTACAAAGAGAAAACATAATGCAACAAAGTGATTTGCTATGTCAAAACAGATTTATATCTATCTCATTAAATGTTGTACATAATTGAATTCTTTACTCTGTAACTAATCAATAAATTTTAGAAATGAATTACATGTAGACAAAAAATGTTAAGTTGATACGACGTCATGGGTCACTACTTGTTTCGACTCCCCTACACTCACGTGACCCAAAGTAGATCCCACTATATTGGACATACTCATGTAATGTTACAATGTGCCGTTTCCACGTAACATAGATCGATGAAGTCGTGCCATACATAGGATGAACAGCTACAGTATAATACATAAGGTAATACGCAATGAAACGAAGAAAAATGATACTTTCCACTCAAAGATAATAACTGTACTAAAGTCAGCCTAATTCATGACGGTTGCCTAGAGATTACAAAAGACCGGGCATGTTTCTTAGTAGGCTGTGTGATCGTCAATAATGCAGTGTATGCTTGCGACGTGCTCCCATGCTGGCCACAAAGTTAGGAAGGAAGACTTGTGGAAGGGCGTTCCATTCCTCAACCAGCTCAGTCGACAACTTGTGGATGGCCGTTGGAGCATGTGGACGTGCTGCAGTACGTCTCTCTAAAACACAAAATAATTTGGACTGTATGCAGAAAAGCATTCTTGTTCTCAGCGAGTCGACTGCTTTGTCCAGAAGATGTTGCAACCATAGTTTGCTGTCGCCTGAAGAGCTGATACACCGTCTGTTAGAAGCGGCCGTCCTACTTCTTTATGCACTGATATTTTTACTTGGTGCTCTACTCAGAGCATACTGACTTAGCGAATTATTGATCGTACCGGCATTACCTGTTAATAAGATCGTTTCCAGGCTCACTATCTGCAGTTTAGAAGTTCTTCTTGTGAGTTGGCTTCAGCTGTTGAACTGCACCTTCCCTACCGCGCAGTGGCCGCACACAAAGGAACCCCACCACTATCATTGTCCCATCCAGCCGGCCGGGGTGGCCGAGCGGTTCTAGGCGCTATAGTATGGAACCGCGCGACCGCTACGGTCGCAGGTTCGAATCCTGCCTCGGGCATGGATGTGTGTGATGTCCTTAGGTTAGTTAGGTTTAAGTAGTTATATGGCTCAATGGCTCTGAGCACTATGGGACTTAACAGCTATGGTCATCAGTCCCCCAGAGATTAGAACTACTTAAACCTATCTAACCTAAGGACATCACACAACACCCAGTCATAAGTAGTTCTATGTTCTAGGCGACTGATGACCTCAGAAGTTAAGTCCCATAGTGCTCAGAGCTATTTTGTCCCATCCACCATCTACGATTCCCCCCTCCCCCCCCCCCCCCCTACCGCCCTTCCTGCCACTCGATCGTTTGAGACAGGACATCAAAAATTAAATATGCTCATTTTGTAGCACTCTTGTTTCTGAAGTTTTTGATACTTAAGGCATATATGTTCGGGGAAATGTAAGACATGTTATTTGGGCTGAAGTGTGCCAAAGTGCACTGCAACAAGTCTTTGCACATCGTTCTTCTATCGCACGTCACTGTATTTCGCTTGGTGGAATTCGAGTGTGTATATTTTCTAATGGAAGCCACCAAACCTATATTCAGGACACTGGAAATTAAAATCTGCCTCCCCTACACCCGGTCGACCGGTTTGACAACCTATCCTCCCCTTAAAAACCTCACTATTAATACTGGGTGGGATTATTTGTGACCAGGAGAATAAGAACTCTTCAGAAAAGTTGCTCTCTTTATTGCCTATTAGCTACTAACTTTCTTTTTTAGGAAACATAAAACCAGTGAGGACAAGACAAGAGCAAGACAGTACACATTTCTTCAATCCTTAGTTCACAGCATTTTTTCCTGTCTAATCTCGCTACAGCTTTACAGGCGTGCTTTTCTTTCTGCGAAAGAATCTATTACTTCATCAAAGTTCGTGAAAGTTCTTGCTACACGACAAATCAAAATGTCGTTGTCTAATACTGAGAAAGCTGTTAATACGAATAGTACCCAAGACTAGTGTGGTTTCTCGATTTGATTAGGTCTGTTTTGTCACTGTCTGCTAGATGAAACGAAATATGCCTTTCTAATATTGCGGCAATTGTAGCACACGTCAAATAAGCGAGACTGTTTTGGCACAAATGGTTATTTTTATCCACCTCATTTACATAAATAACACGACAGAATATAATTCACAAAGTACCAATATCAAATGCCTATTAGGCCTATTACGAGCAAAAAGTTTTATGTATAGAAATAGTTTCACATTTCATTCATATGCTCCAGTTTCCCAAGCACGAGATCGAAAAGCAGTAGTAGTAGTATGAAATTTTTATATAGTTTTGAAATCGTCATAGTCTTTCACATAATTTGTGTGATGTGCCCGTTTCGTCTACTTCCTCATTCCAACAAACTATTCCTTCCATTTTCAAAATTTACTCTCCGGTTAACTTCACTAACCCTGACAGAGTCACCAGTTTAGTCATACCGCATTTATCCTCCACTTAGGCATTATTACGTGTTGGGACAACGTGTTTTCCGTCCTATTCCGAGAACAGAACTTAAGTGGCTCCTAACCGTAGACTGTGCAATGGCCCTTATTAGTGGAGCGATCTGGAAAAAAATTTCTGTCATAATTTCAATTTCTTGGATACACCGAAAAGATGATATGTAATCTTTCTTACCTGTTGTTCCTGTTAGTCGTTTATTTCCATTCTGGTAGTATGAATCCATGGATTTCGATTACAGTTATAACAACAGTTATCATTCGCACGCCCAATCAACCACATAAGCAAACAGCGATTGGTATTCACCTGTTCAGGTCAGCTTGTATAGCCCCGTTCCCTTTTGCTTGTGGGAAAGTTTTTTATTTCTTGATGCGGGGAAGATTACCCTGGCAGAGACATCACGTATACTACGCTCACATTCAAAACTTAGCTTGTGATTTGTTCAGAAATCATCTTAGAAAGTCTTCATAAATGTTCAAAAACCAACAGGAATGCGTTTCAAAATCATATGAATAATCGATAGATCAACGTGCGCTGGATGCTAGGCGCTTTGTGAAACAAGGTTTTTTTTTTTTTTTTTTTTTTTTTTTTTTTTTTTTTTTTTTTTTTTTTTTTTTTTTTTTTCAAGAATATGAATTTGGCGCCCTCTGAAGTTGCCGCGCGGGGCAGATAATTCGGTGTGCCCCCTCCCCCCCCCCCCCTCTCCCCCAGATCCAGGCCTGACATCAACTTCCACGCCGGCTGCACAGGCACGGGCCACATTATATTTTTCGCATTGTATTTTCACAGCCCTACTCTGTAAGGAATAAAACTCTTGTGGTTGATGATTTTGTCGTTATAGAGGAGGAGGACGATGAACTCGTAAGAACAACTAAAGTACTAAAGGAAGAGACACGAAAGATGGGTCAGAGAGTCAATCAAGGTAATCAGAGGTTACCATTGGAACAAGAAACAATGAAGAGGAAACAAAGGGGTCTCACGCAATAGAAGATATATAATTTAAGAAGACTAGGTCCTTTAAATATCTAGAAAGTCCTGTCGATGCGAATACCAACACGGAAGAGAAGACAATAAACGAGATAACTATGTATTCTGAATGAGCAATCTATTCGGCAGCAAACTTCTAACAAGGAAAACAAAATTGCACATGTACTAGTATAAGACAACTGTGTGGCCGATATCTTCGTGGCGTAACAATTTTAGTGACCAGTAGTGAACTTCAGAAAATGGATATCGTCGACTGAATGAAAAATGACGTGCCACAGTGATTACAAAGGTTCGCACCATCAAGATCGGAGACGACCTCGTTGGGAGTTACAAACCGTGCAGGACTTCAGTTAGGTATCTACTCTTAAGGAACGCACGTAGACTCATATTAGTGTAACGGGGTGATGACAACTCATGGAATGTGATGACATGCAACCGAAAGTGAAACAGTCTCTCATGGAACATATTGTGAAACTGCCTAGCCTTTGAAGTGTAGCTGCAGATAGTGCGAATTGTTTTATGGGCATGCAAAAAAAAAAAAAAAAAAATTGTCCAGTGGTTCCAGATAGTATGAATTGCAATGACACATACTTTTCAGGAGGGATAGTTTGCTCTAAAGGAGTATGATTTTTATCCGTAGACCAGGAATCAAGTAACATCAATTTATATTGACCAGATATTGGCAAAAAGCAGTGCTCATACCATAGTTACAGTTCTCTTGCGCCCATTTTCCCACTCTTGCTTGCTGTGACGTAAATATTCCCTACTGCTCTTGCAAGATCACTCACACGAGAAAGTATTGTAAGGACCAGAGCACCTCCAACTTCTCGCACCGCAATGAATCATTTTCCAGCCACTTTACCATCCATATTCGGCATAATTTTATACGTAAGCGTTAAGACATTGATGTTTGTTGATCTTAATACAACTCTCTTGGTACCTATAATCTCCAGGGTTCCCTTCATATGCATTTCCTCTTCAAACCGTGATTGGTCGGAGTTAAAACAAATTCTTTATTGAACGACGCAATATGTTTTTGTATGTCATCTAAAAATTTTCGGACTGATTCCGCAGATTGCTGTGCGTCATCAAGTTGACGCTTTGTTTGAAATTTTTTATCTTACCTCCTCCAATTCTGTAGCACTGTTTCAAGTTATGCCATATCCACTACTTCCCTTGAAATCACTCTAATCTATGTCGCACGCAATTTGATGTGCATAACGTACTAGGTCACTATGACGCACATTCTGTAAGTTGTATCGAGCAGCCTTGAAACGCGCAGAAACCAATTTTTCTAACAAGTACGTCTTATCCTCCCCTGAATATCCGTAATTTCTCTTATGCACTACATGGTCATAATGCTGCGGATTTGTTCGAAATCTGTTCATACTTGTTTTTTTTTACTATGATGCGGATGATCTTCCATGTACATAATTGTGTTTAGTACATGCTCCTTAGACAACGATTATCCTTTACTACGTTTCACTGGAGACGGGATTTGTGCCTCCTTGTTGGACAAGGATGATGAAATACACTACTGGCCATTAAAATTACTACACCACGAAGATGACGTGCTACAGACGCAAAATTTAACCGAAAGGAAGAAGATGCTGTGATACGCAAATGATTAGCTTTTCAGAGCATTCACACAAGCTTGGCGTCGGTGGCGACACCTACAACGTGCTGACGTGAGGAAAGTTTCCAACCGATTTCTCATACACAAACAGCAGTTGACCGGCGTTGCCTGGTGAAACGTTGTTATGAGGAGAAATGCGTACCATCACGTTTCCGACTTTGATAAAGGTCGGATTCTAGCCTATCGCCATTGCGGTTTATCGTGTCGCGACATTGCTGCTCGCGTTGGTCGAGATCCAATGACTATTAGCAGAATATGGAATCGGTGGGTTCAGGAGGGTAATACGGAACGCCGTGCTGGATCCCAACGGCCTCGTATCACTAGCAGTGAAGATAACAGGCATCTAATCCGCATGGCTGTAACGGATCGTGCAGCCACGTCTCGATCCCTGAGTCAACAGATGGGGACGTTTGCGAGACAACAACCATCTGCACGAACAGTTCGACGACGTTTGCAGCAGCACGGACTATCAGCTCGGAGACCATGGCTGCGGTTACCCTTGACGCTGCATCACAGACAGGAGCGCCTGCGATGGTGTACTCAACGACGAATGAATGGCAAAACGTCATTTTTTCGGATGAATCCAGTTTCTGTTTACAGCATCATGATGGTCGCATTCGTGTTTGGCGACATCGGGGTGAACCCACATTGGAAGCGTGTATTCGTCATCGCCATACTGGCGTATCACCCGGCGTGATGGTATGGGGTGCCATTGGTTACATGCCGTAAACGTTAATGGCCTTTTTGCGACCTCATACTCGAGGGGTTTCGTGTAAGCAGTGTGTAACTTGCCACCTGAGACCGCGGTTATCTGACTCGAAAATACTGAGAAAATATCCCCGAATAATATCAGAAAATTGCTCGGTGGCGTTCGGCTGCGTCCTGTAGAGCCTCCCGGTGACTTATCGTTCTTTCCGGAGTATCTCGCGCCACGTGGGGAGCGCTGATTGGCCGGCATCGGCAGGCGATGCCCGGGTATCCGGGACGGGACGGGACGCGGGATCGGCTGCGTGGGCTAAGCGCCGCCGGCTGCCGCTCACATCGATCGCGGCCGTCGCTTTTGTCACAGCGCCACGTGGACGTGGACAGCCGTGGAAATGATTTATACCGCGACGCGCGGGCGCCGGGCTGGCGCGGTAATGAAAAGCGGAGGCGCTGCTGGCCCGGCCTTGAAATAAGAGCTCTGCTGACAGGTCGACGGGCCAGCGGAATAATTCTCTGGTGTCGTGTTGCAGCTGCACTCTGCCAGCGACGATCAGTGACAAAGCTATTGTCAGATGCGATCCACCGGTTTCATAGTTACTGCGCCTTTCCCGTCCTATATTCTTCCTCCCCCCCCCCCCCCCCGCACAACCCAACCTTTCTGTCTCACTCTTCTGTGTCTCTCCTTCTAGTGGGCATCAGTACATCAAGAGCTAGTGGCCAGTGACAGTTTTGTCACCACAGACTTGTTCGCGGGTCGGCAGACAAAAGTCAGGCAGTGTCATGAGGTAGCATGTGCGACCGACGTCGCAGGCTGCCTGACAGTCAACTTTAAGGGGCAACAAAAATTTAATTTTCAATAAATCCTATAAATATTGACAGTATTTAAACTTTTAAAAACTTGTCATAATCTACACTACAGGCCATTAAAATCGCTACACCAAGAAGAAATGCAGACGATAAACGGGTATTCCAAAAAATGGCTCTGAGCACTATGGGACTGAACATCCATGGTCATCAGTCCCCTAGAACTTAGAACTACTTAAACCTAACTAACCTAAGGACAGCACACAACACCCAGCCATCACGAGGCAGAGAAAATCCCTGACCCCGCCGGGAATCGAACCCGGGAACCCGGGCGTGGGAAGCGAGAACGCTACCGCACGACCACGAGATGCGGGCAACGGGTATTCATTGGACAAATATATTATACTAGAACTGACATGTGATTACATTTTCACGCAATTTGGGTGCATAGATCCTGAGAAATCAGTACCCAGAACAACCACCTCTGGCCGTAATACGCCTGGGCATTGAGTCAAACAGAGCTCGGATGGCGTTTACAGATACAGCTGCCAATTCAGCTTCAACACGATACCACAGTTCATCAAGAGTAGTGACTGGCGTATTGTGACGAGCCATTTGCTCGGCCACCACTGACCAGAAGTTTTCAATTGGTGAGAGATTTGGAGAATGTGCTCGCCAGGACAGCAGTAGAACATTTTCTGTACCAGAAATGCCCATACGGGACCTGCAACATGCGGTCGTGCATTATCCTGCTGAAATGTAGGGTTGCGCAGGGATCGAATGAAGGGTAGAGCCACGGGTCGTAACACATCTGAAATGTACCGTCCACTGTTCAAAGCGCCGTCAATGCGAACAAGAGGTGGCCGAGACGTGTAACCAATGGCACCCCATACCATCACGCCGGGTGATACGCCAGTATGGCGATGACGAATACACGCTTCCAATGTGGGTTCACCCCGATGTCGCCAAACACGAATGCGACCATCATGATGCTGTAAACAGAAACTGGATTCATCCGAAAAAATGACGTTTTGCCATTCATTCGTCGTTGAGTACACCATCGCAGGCGCTCCTGTCTGTGATGCAGCGTCAAGGGTAACCGCAGCCATGGTCTCCGAGCTGATAGTCCATGCTGCTGCAAACGTCGTCGAACGGTTCGTGCAGATGGTTGTTGTCTTGCGAACGTCCCCATCTGTTGACTCAGGAATCGAGACGTGGCTGCACGATCCGTTACAGCCATGTGGATAAGATGCCTGTCATCTCGACTGCTAGTGATACGAGGCCGTTGGGATCCAGCACGGCGTTCCGTATCACCCACATGAATCCACCGATTCCATATTCTGCTAACAGTCACTGGATCTCGAACAACGCGAGCAGCAATGTCATGATACGATAAACCGTAATCGCGATAGGCTACAATCCGACCTTTATCAAAGTCGGAAACGTGATGGTACGCATTTCTTCTCCTTACACGAGGCATCACAACAACGTTTCACCAGGCAACGCCGGTCAACTGCTATTAGTGTATGTGAAATCGGTTGGAAACTTTCCGCATGTCAGCACGTTGTAGGTGTCGCCACCGGCGCCAAGCTTGTGTGAATGCTCTGAAAAGCTGATCATTTGCGTATCACAGCATCTTCTTCCTTTCGGTGAAATTTCGCGTCTGTAGCACGTCATCTTCGTGGTGTAGCAATTTTAATTACCAGTAGAGTACTTCATAACATATACAAACACCAAAAAAAGTTTTGCATCATCCCGTGAGCCGTGCGTGGCTCGTGTTCCCGCCATCACGTATTTTACACCCTGTTTTTAACGTACTTGCACCTCACTACGTTAATTTAAATTACTACTGTTGGTCACTGAGTTGCTGCTTTGCCTAACCGTGCGTGGCGTTAGCAGCGCGTATCGATATATCACCTCTCGTAGTATCTTTGCTCGACTGCTATTATTTCCCGGTCGTTGTCTGTCGTAAGGGAGTTCGGGTCGCGAGTTCGGGTCTGCCCGTCAGTTGGAACGCGTCAGGAGCGCAGTCCAGACCTGCCAGTCGGGGAGTTGCAATGCGGCACTAGTGCAGTCGGGTTGGAGCAGCGGTGAGGTCTGCGTCGACATGGCTCTCCCGACCATTGCCGCCACGCATCACTTGAGTCGGGCCACGGTCTTGGTGGATCGTGGATCGGTCGTCCCACCGGACGACGCGTTTTAGCTCGCCGATAGTTCATGAGTCGGCTGTGTGTGTGTGTGTGTGTGTGTGTGTGTGTGCGTGTGTGTGCGTGCGTGCATCGACTCCTGATTTGTCTTCGTGCGTGCTTAGTTACTGTTTGGTACCGTTCAGGTCTACGTGCAAGTGTTTGTCAGGTTGTGTGTGTAGTTGGAGTTATTCCACTGATGAAGATTTTAGATGTTGTCGGCATTCTGAGGGGAGTCGGTTGGTTGGTGCGGACCAGGGAGGATATCTCCACGCGGTGCAGGCGGCTGGGTCCGCTGGCGATCCCTGCGTAGCGTGGAGCGTATGTGGAGCTGTCCGATCGCTACGCGCTTCGTGGCTCACCGACCCAGGACGTCAAGGTTGAGTGGTGTTTTAAGTATCCAAGCCACGTCCATTCATGTTGTGTGGTTCGTTTCAGTGGTTCGCTGTTGGGGAGGTTTTCCTGTGAGCAACACCAAGTGTTTGTATTGCTGAAATTTAGCCGCCATGCGGTGGAATTGTTGACTACAATTCAAGTGCACCAGCGGAATTTTCTGCTTTGTGGCCGTTAGTGCTCCAGTTACCTGCCCCGGCCACTAACGTAATTTCAGGCTGTGGCCTTTCCTCACCTGTTGTCGCTGTCCAATACAGTGTGTAGTTTTGATAGCTTAATACATATACATATTTGATTGAGGATAATTACGCTCGTAACATTTTGTGTTTGAATTCTCATGTACCGATTGGTGGCAAACAAGTCGTTTGTCGGTCGGTCCGTGACTGTCCCTTGGTTGGGTTCCGACGGATCAAGTGTAGTTGGGCTCACCACCTGTCTCATCTAAGTGAAGGAGGGCAGACCGACCCCCTGGAGGCTTCTTAGTGTTGTTGTCATTACTGTCTTTTTCACCAGTATTCGATTGTCTATTTATAACCATCATAGCTAATGATTTAAAAAAATTCTTGGTTTTACTGTGTTTTATGTAAGTATGTTTGAATTCCGGCAAGTAGATATTTGCTGAAAGGGTATTGCCGTTGTGTTGTTTTTCAGTCCGGTTTCAGCTACTTAAAACTTAAATCTTATGGTTATATTTTTTTAAAATTTTGGAAAATTAATTGTGAGCCTTCAGCCTTTGAACCTTGTTCTTAAAATTACCTTTCAAGCTTAAACATTGCGGCTCGGAACCTTATTCTAAAAATTACCTTTCAAGCTTAAACAGTGCGGCCTTCTGCCTTTGAGGTTATGGTACTTTATTTTAAAATCTTGAATCCTGAATCTTTTATTGTGGGCCTTCAGACGTTTGTACTGCATCTTGTTTTTCTTTGTCTATCCACTCTTGTCTTGAGGCTTTCAGCCTAGTTGTTATACGTTGTTTGTTATTGTAACTGCCTGTTTTCAGTCACTTGAAATTTACCTTGTAGATTTTTAAGATTTCTTGTTTGGAGGCCTTTAGCCGCGAAAGATTTGGAGTTTGAAACTCGTAGTTGTAAAAGTTCGGCTGTATGCCGCTTTGGTTGTAAATGTGTTACTAAATTACAATTTTAAGGTGAAACTGACCCCAACCTTATTTGGCCCTTTCCACAATCCTAATCACCGGTTCTTCCCAGCGGGTTTAGCGGGCGTATCACCCCTGTTCCCAGAACACCTGAAGACAGACGTTGACTGTGTATACTGTATCACAGACACAGTCCCTTTGACTGTTCAGAGATGTCACGAAATACGCCCAAAGGTGTAACTAACCATGCATGAGCAGCGCCTTTGAGACGGAGGGGGCCCGACAGCCGATCAGTTCCACTCATTCCACCAGGAAGGAGGTACACGGCTCGTGTTGTCTGTAGTTGAACCACGCCTAGATGGTCAACTCCGCCGTTCGATCGCGTCCGCATTGTTACTTTGTGCCAAGAAAGGCTCTCAACAAGGGAAGTGTCGATGCGTCTCGGGGTGACCGAAGCGATGTTGTTCGGACATGGAGGAGATACAGAGAGACAGGAACTGTCGATGAAATGCCTCGCTCAGGCCGCCCAAGGCCTACTACTGCAGTGGATGACCGCTACCTACGGATTATGGCTCAGAGGGACCCTGACAGCAACGCCACCATGCTGAATAATGCTTTTCGTGCAGCCACATGACGTCGTGTTACGACTCAAACTGTGCGCAATAGGCTGCATGACGCGCAACTTCACTCCCGACTACCATGGCGAAGTCCATCTTTGCAATCACGACACCGCGCAGCGCAGTACAGATGGGCCTAACAACATGTCGAATGGGCCGCTCAGGATTGGCATCACGTTCTCTTCACCCATGAGTGTCGCAATATGCCTTCAACCAGGCGATCGTCAGAGACGTTTCTGGAGGCAACTGGGTCAGGCTGAAGACCTTAGACACATTGTCCAGCGAGTGCAGCAAGGTGCAGGTTCCCTTCTGTTTTAGGGTGGCATTATGTGGAGCCGACGTACGGAGCTGGTGGTCATGGAAGGCGCTGTGACGGCTGTACGATACGTGAATGCCACCCTCCGACCGATAGTGCAACCATATTCGGCAGCATATTGGAGAGGCATTCTTCGTCATGGACGACAATTTGCCCCACCATCGTGCACATCTTGTGAATGACTTCCTCCAGGATAACGACATCGCTCGACTAGAGTGGCCAGCATGTTCTCCAGACATGAACCCCATCGGACATGCCTCGGATAGACTGAAAAGGGCTGTTTATGGACGACGTGACCCACCAACCACTCTGAGGGATCTACGCCGAATCGCTGTAGAGGGGTGGGATAATCAGGACCAACAGTGGCTTGATGAACTTGTGGATAGTATGCCACGAGGAATACAGGCAGGCATCAATGCAAGAAGACGTGCTACTGGCTATTAGAGGTTCCGGTGTGTATAGCAATATGGACCTGCCTCTCTGAAGGTCTCGTTGTATGGTGGTACAAAAAGCAATGCGTGGTTTTCATGATCAATAAGAAGGGCGGAAATGATGTTTATGTTGATCTATATTCTAAATTTCTGTACAGTTTCCGAAACTCTCGGAACCGAGGCGATGCAAAACTTTTTTGATGTGTGTATAATCTTAGGTTAAATTTTTAACATAGCAAGACAAGTATTACATTTAGTAACTGTGCATGTGTCATGAAGCAGCATAACTTACGGAACACAAATTATCCAAAGTTTATTATATTCATACATTATTTGAGAACAAGAGCACTTAGTGAGCCACTTCCAACAAACGTTAAAGATAATTTCAAACTTTGTCGGAACTTTTTCTCACTGACACCTCCAAAAAAATAATGAATGGAAAGAAGTTAATCACTTCCTCATTTTCGTCGTTCATACAGTAAGTCACCAGCATCGGTCAAGATGTTTTAATTTATTACTTCTTTACTACTAACTCTATTTGCAATATATGTTGCAGACGTATCCACATATCCCACTGAATGTATCCGTAAAATTATAGCAACTTACGACACACAGTGCCGGAGACGTCGCATCATGAACATTGGCATAAGTGAAAAACTAGCTTTTATTAAAACAGAGTGCAAATTACCAATACTATACTCATCCAGTGTTTCATAGTGACAGCAGTAGGTGACTTCCAACGATCATCAAACACAGAAATTTTATGCAAACTTCTTCTCGTTTATATATTCTGTACGTGGAAAATTATAGCATTTTTCGACACATATTTCCGGAGATATGAGTTGTATACACGTGTTCAGTTCTTTAAAGAAACGTAATGGGTGGTCACTGTTGTGAAGCCAACGCTGACGCTCAAACATCGGAGCTTAAGGCGTTGGCGGCAGCCCGCAACACCCGGGAAGCGTGCCGGCAACGGTAACTGCTTCATACAGGCGTTCGCTTCATGTCGTGCCCTCCGTGTCAACGTTAATGAAGTCGGTGACAATAATGATTGATAATCGCACCGAGTGGGTAGGCCTGTGCCTAGAGCTGCGAGAGAACTCGATCGGTCCTTGTATTTTCGGTGCACAATCAGCTTAATAGTTCATGCATCCAAGGTGCTGACAAGAATAATATAAAAAAGAATGGAAAAAATAATTGAGGATGCGTGAAAGGACAGTCAGTTTGGCTTTAGGAAAGGTAAAGGCACCAGAGAGCCAATGGTGACGTTGTGGTTGGTAATGGAAACAAGACTAAGGAAAAATCAAGACACGTTCATAGCATTTGCCGGCCTGGAAAAGGCGTTCGACAGTGTAAGATGGTGAAAGATGTTCGAAATTCTGAGGAAAATAAGTTATAGGGAGAGACGGGTAATATACAATATGTACAAGAGGGAATTATAACAGTAGATGACCAAGAACGAAGTGTTTGGATTAAAAAGGGTGTAAGACAGGGACGCAGTCTTTCGCCCCAACTATTCAATCTGTACGCCAAGGAAGCAATGATGAAAATGAAAGAAAGGTTCAGGAGTGGGATTAAAATTCAAGGTGCAAGGATATTGAAGATAAGATTTGCTGATGACATTGCTATCCTGGGTGTTACATGATGTGATAAATGGAATGAACGGCCTAATGAGTACAGAATATGGACCGAGAGTAAATCGAAGATAGACGAAAGTAATGAGAAGCAGAAAAATTTAACATCAGAATTGATGGTCTCGAAGTAGATGAAGTTAAGGAATTCTACTACCTAGACAGCAAAATAACCAGTGACGGACGAAGGAAGGGGGGCATCAGAAGCAGACTAGCACTGGCAAAAAGGACATTCGTGGCCAACAGAAATCAACTAGCATCAAACACAGGTCATAATTTGTTGAAGAAATTTCTGAGAATGTGCGTTTGGAGCACAGCGTTGTATGGTAGTGAAACATGGACTGTGGGAAAACCGGGACAGAAGTGAATCGACGCATTTGAGATCTGGTGCTACAGACGAATACTGGAAATGAATTGGACTGATACGGTAAGAAAAGAGGACGTTCTGCGCAGAATCGGAAAGGAATATGTGGAAAACACTAACAAGGAGAAGGGACAATATGATAGGACATTTGTTAAAGCTTGAGGGAATGACTTCAATGGTAGTAGAGGAAGCTGTAGAGGGTGAGAACTGTAGAGAAAGAAAGAGATTGGAATACATCTAGCAAATGATTCAGGACGTAGGTTTAAGTGGCACTCGGAGATGAAGAGGTTGGCACAGGAGAGGAATTCGTGCCAGCCAGAGACACTCTCTCTGACACACACACACACACACACACATACACACACATACAAACGTGCGGGCGCGCACACACGCTCATGCACAGGACTGGCCGCAACAGCTGTATATTTATGATTCCCATAGATTCGTGTACTAGTTGACACCATTTTGTTTCTCAGTTATCAGCACTGCACGCAGCTGTTAATCTGTTTAAAAAAATTAGTCTATGAACACCATGAGCGAGTAGAAAAAGCTAAGTGCTATGCAAAATAGGAAACGAACTACTTAAAGAAAAAGGAAGATGTCATGTAAGGTGACAAACATCGCGAATGTTCTTCTAGGGATGAAAATGCAGATATGAACTGTCCATTCGGTAATAGCAACATTAACGGTCAAGGTTAAAGTTTAACATCATTTAATAAAAGCAGATGATATCAATGAAATGTGTGGCGACAGGTTGTAAAGCTATGAGTTGAAGCAACGTTGTTATCGGCGTTGATGCTGAAGAGGCACTAAAGACGAGAGGTTTCTAGGTGTAATGCAAACTGTATTCATGATTTTACATTTAAATAGAATTTACTTTTTTTCTTCTGTGAACAAACAGCGTTTTCACGGTATATTGATGAATTTTACTTATGGACCGTCTGGCAGCAACTGAATAAAGCACAATTTTAGTGCCATACGCGCTTCGCCTTTATTTTCCGAAAGGCATCATCAGTGGCAGGTTGCGTGGACAATTTCTTACATATTACGCTCCTGTTGCATTTTTGGTGTTGTTCTTCTTCTTATGAATGCCAATTTGAGATTTTTTTCCCACATTCCACAGCACTATGAACTGAACGCTTGTTTCAATGCAATGTTTTGGTTTCTGAAAACAGAAACGGAATGATGCCAATAATCTTGGCTTAGCAATATCATAATGCTTATTCACATGCCGGACAAAGTGTTATCTCCAACGATAAAATGAAACTGTTAATAAGTAGGAGCAGTATCAGTCTGCCAAACCAACTGCTTTTCAGGGGCAAGAAACAGTTTTCCAGGCCCTGACAAGTAGGCTGCGCTGCATGATAGGTGTGTGGTGTTGGGGTACAATCGGCCTGCTTTATCGACCTGCTTTGCATATCAGCCTGTTCATTAGGGGGTCATGTGCCCCTGGTGTGTAGCCTGTCCCGCAAAATACGCATGTTGTCGGACTAGCATCGGCCTGCTTCATTGAACTGTACTGCAAGGACTACACATGCCAATGAACACTGAAGGAGACAGGTTGACAATGATAGAGTAAGGGATGGAAAGAGTGAGGGGAGGAGGAAGTGGACAGAGAGAAGGGAGGAGGGAGAGATGCATGAGGCAGATGGGAATTGTAGAAGGATGGTGGGCACATGGAAAAGGAAGAGGGGGAGGTGGAGATGAAAAGAGAGAGGGGGAGGAGGATATGCTCACAGGGATGGGGGAGGAAGGTATGGTCATGGTCAGGGAGAGTGGTTGAAGAAAATGGGCAACGAGCGGGGAGGAGGAGATGATGAGGCAGAGAGTGTGGGGAGGAGGAGATAGAAGTGCGAGGATGAGGAGAACAGAGGCAGGAACAGGTGGACATAGAGAAGGGAAGGGGGCGTGGAGGAGGTGCGTTGAATATACAGGGTGGTCCATTGATAGTGGCCGGGCCAAATATCTCACGAAATAAGCATCAAACGAAAAAACTACAAAGAACGAAACTCGTCTAGCTTGAAGGGGAAAACCAGGTGGCGCTGAGGTTGGCCCGCTAGATGGCGCTGTCATAGGTCAAACAGATATCAACTGCGTTTTTTAAAATAGAAACCCCCTTTTTTATTACATATTCGTATAGTACATAAAGAAATATGAATGTTTTAGTTGGAGCACTTTTTTCGCTTTGTGGTAGATAGCGCTGTAATAGTCACAAACGTATAAGTACGAGGTATCACGTAACATTCCGCCAGTGCGGACGGCATTTTCTTTGTGATACAATACCCATGTTAAAATGGACCGTTTACCAATTGCGGAAAAGGTCGATATCGTGTTGATGTATGGCTATTGTGATCAAAATGCCCAACGGGCGTGTGCTATGTATGCTGCTCGTTATCCTGGACGACATCATCCAAGTGTCCGGACCGTTCGCCGGATAGTTACGTTATTTAAGGAAATAGGAAGTGTTCAGCCACATGTGAAACGTCAACCACGACCTGCAACAAATGATGATGCCCAAGTAGGTGTTTTAGCTGCTGTCGCGGCTAATCCGCACATCAGTAGCAGACAAATTGAGCGAGAATCGGGAATCTCAAAAACGTCGGTGTTGAGAATGCTACATCAACATCGATTGCACCCATACCATATTTCTAGCACCAGAAATTCCATGGGGACGACTTTGAACCTCATGTACAGTTCTGCCACTGGGCACAAGAGAAATTACGGGACGATGACAGATTTTTTGCACGCGTTCTATTTAGCGACGAAGCGTCATTCATCTACAGCGGTAACGTAAACCGGCATAATATACATTATTGGGCAACGGAAAATCCACGATGGCTGCGACAAATGGAACATCAGCGACCTTGGCGGACTAATGTATGGTGCGGCATTATGGGAGGAAGGATCACTGGCCCCCGTTTTATCGATGGCAATCTAAATGGTGCAATGTATGCTGATTTCCTACGTAATGTTCTTACCGATGTTACTACAAGATGTTTCACTGCATGACAGAATGACGATGTACTTCCAATATGATAGATGTCCGTCACATAGCTCGCGTGCGGTTGAAGCCATATTGAATAGCATCTTTCGTGACAGGTGAATTGGTCGTCGAAGCATCATACCATGGTCCGCACGTTCATCGGATCTGACGTCTTCGGATTTCTTTCTGTGGGGAAAGTTGAAGGATATTTGCTATCGTGATCCACCGACAACACCATACAACATGCGTCATCAGTGCATGTGCGAATATTACGGAAGATGAACTACTCGCTGTTGAGAGGAATGTCGTTACACGTATTGCCAAATGCATTGAGGCTGACTGACATCGTTTTGAGCATTTATTGCATTAATGTGGTATTTACAGGTAATCACGTTGTAACAGCATGCGTTCTCAGAAATGATAAGTTCTCAAAGTACATGTATCACATTGGAACAAACGAAATAAAGTTCTCAAACGTACCTACGTTCTGCATTTTAATTTAAAAAACCTACCTGTTACCAACTGTCCGTCTAAAATTGTGAGCCATATGTTTGTGATTATTACAGCGAAAAAAGTGGTCCAACTAAAACATTCATATTTCTTTACGTACTATAAGAATATGTAATAAAAATGGGGGTTCATATTTAAAAAACGCAGTTGATATCCGTTTGACCTATGGCAGCGCCATCTAGCGGGCCAACCATAGCGCCAACTGGTTTCCCCCTTCAAGCTAGGCAAGTTTCGTTCTCTGTAGTTTTCTTGCTTGACGCATATTTCGTGAGGTATTTGGCCCAGTCACGATCAATGGACCATCCTGTATGTGTCGAATCCATACGTAGGCGTAACCGTGGCGAAAATTTAGTATTAAATAAACTGCTCAGGATGAGATGATTTTTATATCTATTATCATAATTTTAAAACGACTTGTGCCTCAGTCTAGAAACAATTTGTCATCATGTATGGTGTGTGTTATTATGCGTGGATTTGAGCTCACTTGACACCCTGCCAACATTGTATTATGACTGTACAGGTTAAAAGTGACAAGGTTCTGTTATTCTCTGTTGGCTGCACACTGCAGCTTTCTTGAAGTCTTCCGAGTATTGCGTGGCGTGCCCGTCTGCCCCCTGCTGTTCTTGGCCGACAGCCGCGCCTTCCAGGAAAATTTACCTGCAGCGGCCGCAGGCCAATTGCACAGCTCTCATTCCTGGAAGTGGTCGCCGCCGCTGCATTTGTATATGTATGCGCAAGCGTCGATAAATTGCGCCGATAGCTGTCGTGCGTCGCGGTGCAATGTACTACCACCGTGGGACGCCATGGTATACTGCAAGAGGGAGATAGATAGATAGATAGAGAGAGAGAGAGAGAGAGAGAGAGAGAGAGAGAGAGAGAGAGAGAGAGAGAGAGTGAGAGGGGGGGGGGAGAGGGGGATATCTAGACAGAAGTAATTTTATAACTACTGCAATCAAAGTCCATTTGAACCTGTTTACCATCTTGCCGAACTGCATCAAATCAGACTTCGGACTGAAAACCAAAATAACAACACGAAACGTCATCAAGAGTTTCACTAAGAGCCGACTGGGGCGCACTCAGAATATTGTTGTACAATTAGTTGGTTTTTAAGATAGCAAGGGGCTGGTAAATGCGACAATTGTCGCGTAAACAGCATAACAGCTCATGCATCGAAATTGCTGAAGAGAATAATAAAAAGAAGAATTGAAAAGAAAACTGAGGAAGTCTTAGGTAGCGATTAGTTTGACTTTAGGAAAGGTAAAACTACCAGAGAGGCAGTTCTAACCATGCGCTTGATAACTCAAGGAGGACCTAAGAAAAAGCACGACACATTCACAGGATTTATCGATCTAGAAAATCTAGAAAACGCTTTCAACAGTGTAATGTTAGAAATTGTCAGGAGAGTAAGAATAAGCTACAGGAAAAGACAACTAATATACAATATTTATAAGGACAAAGAAACAACAATAGCCGGCCGATGTGGCCGAGCGGTTATAGGCGCTTCAGTCTGGAACCGCACGACCGCTACGGTAGCAGGTTCGAATCCTACCTTGGGCATGGGTGTGTGTGATGTCCTTAGGTTAGTTAGGTTTAAGTAGTTCTAAGTTCTAGGGGACTGATGACCTCAGATGTTAAGTCCCATAGTGCTCAGAGCCATTTGAACCAAGTCAAACAACAATAACAATGAAAGACCAAGAACGGTGCGCACGAATTAAAAAGTGTCTATGACATTTTTTCTCCCTTACTGTTGAATCCGATCATCGAAAAGCAGTGATGGAAATAAAAGTCAGGTTCAGGAGTGGGATTAACATGAAAGAATACCATTGATTAGTCTCCCCGTTGAAAGTGAGGAAAAATTACAGGATCTGGTGAATGGAATGATTTGTGTAATGAGTACAAAATACGGACTAAGAGTAAGTCGAAGAAAGACGAAAGTAATGAGGAACAGGAGGTATAAATTAGAGACAAACAGCACCAAACTTGGCGTCGAAGAAGTGAAGGAATGCTGCAGCCTTGAAAGCAAAGTAACATATGGCACACGAAGGAATGAAAGTCATAAAAAAAAACAGTCTAATACAAAGAGACCATTCCCGGCCAATAGCATTCCGAAAGTATCAAACATAAACCTTAATTCGAGAAAGAACCATTGAAAAGATATGTTTAGAAGACAGCACTGTACTATAGTGAAACATGGACTGTGGCAAAACCGGAAAGGACGAGAGTCGAACTTTTTTCAGATATGGTGCTACAGAAGGATGCCCAAAATGAAATGGACTTCGAAGATCAAAAAATTAGTTGGTTCATCACAGAATTGGTGAAGAAATACACTATGTGGTCGAAAGTATCCGGACACCTGGCTGAAAATGACTTACAAGTTCGTGGCGCGCTCCATCGGTAACGCTGGAATTCAATATGGTGTTGGCCCACCCTTAGCCTTGATGACAGCTTCCACTCTCGCAGGCATACGTTCAAACTGGTGCTGGAAGATTTCTTGGGGAATGGCAGCCCATTCTCCACAGAGTCCTGCACTCAGGAGAGGTATCCATGTCGGTCGGTGAGGCTTGACGCGAAGTCTGCTTTCCAGAGCATCCAAAAGGCGTTTTATAGAATCCAGGTCAGGACTCTGTGCAGGCCAGTCCATTACAGGGATGTTATTGTCGTGTAACCACTCCGCCACAGGCCGTGAATTATGAACAGGTGCTCGATCGCGTTGAAAAATGCAATTGCCATCCCCGAATTGCTCTTCAACAATGGGAAGCAAGAAGGTGCTCAAAACATCAATGTAGGCCTGTGCTGTGATAGTGCCACGCAAAACAACAAGGACAACAATGGGTGCAAGCCCCCTCCATTAAAAACACTACCACACCATAACACCACCGACTCCAAATTTTACTTGTGTCACTACACACGCTGGCAGATGACGTTCACCGGCATCCGCCATACCCACACCCTGCCATCGGATCGCCACATTGTGAACCGTGATTCGTCACTCCACACAACGTTTTTTCCACTGTTCAATCGTACAATGTTTACGGTCCTTACACCAAGCGCGACGTTGTTTGGTATTTACCGGCGCGATGTGTGGCTTATGAGCAGCCACTTGACCATCAAATCCAAGTTTCGGTCTCTGTCAGTCAACAGACAAGGTCGGCCTGTATGCTTTTGTGCTGTACGTGTCCCTTCACGTTTCCACGTCACATCGGAAACAGGGGACCTACAGATGTTTAAGTGTGTGGAAATCTCGCGTACAAACGTATGACACCAGTGACACTCAATCGCCTGACCACGTTTGAAGTCCGTGAGTTCCGCGGAGTGCTCCATTCTGCTCTCTCACAATGTCTAATGACTACTGAAGTCACTGATATGAAGTACCTGGCAGTGGGTGGTATCACAATGCACCTAATATGAAAAACATATGTTTTTTGGGGTGTCCGGATACTATTGATCACATAGTGTATGCAGAAAACACAAGAAAGGACAGCATGATAGGACATATTTTAAGACATCAGCGAATACCTTCCCTGTACTAAACTGTACTGCAGAGGGTAAAAACTGTAGGGAAAAGATCTGTTTTCAGACTTTGCTTTTCGTCTACAATTTTTACTCCTCTCCTTACTGCCTGAAGATGTGTCGTATCAATCCCTTTCCTGAGTCAATTTAATGAGGCTGTAAAGAAGCAACAGTCTTTTCTATGTTTGGATCATAAGGAATTAATATTTCCTTCGAACAGGAGCCTAATATATGTGATTTTACGGTATTACGTCATTGGAAAGAAATGATGCGCCGTTAAATATTGATCTTTTCACACCGCTGAAGGAACCATGATGTGATTGTAAGTGGAAGCATGTAATATAATAATTGTCCGATGTTGCTTGGTAATGCCGAAGAACTTGATATCAGGTAATTGTCAAAGAAATTGAATGTAATAAATGGATGGAACGTTATGCCCTACCGTCCGATCGACTAAGATGTTATTACAAGCGGAGGACTACCTCGGGAATTTGAAGGATGGGGGAGGAAATCGGCCGTAAATTTCTCTTAAGCGTCGGCCGGAGTGGCCGTGCGGTTCTGGGCGCTACAGTCTGGAACCGAGCGACCGCTACGGTCGCAGGTTCGAATCCCGCCTCGGGCATGGATGTGTGTGATGTCCTTAGGTTAGTTAGGTTTAATTAGTTCTAAGTTCTAGGCGACTGATGACCTCAGAAGTGCTCAGAGCCATTTTCTCTTAAGCGGTTTAGAGAATCACGAGAAACCTACATCTGGGTAGAGAGACGCGGATATGAAACGGCATCCCCACGAATATGGGTCTCTAACCAATGCGCCAATGCATACGGTGCTATGAAATTTACTGGCAATCGATGCACACATGATACGGGACCAGTCGCTTTTCGGATTTGATGCGGTTTATTGTTGCATTAACTAGTTTACTAGTCACTGTAGGCTCATCTTCAAAGGGAGATGTCAAAGGAATATTATCTTCTGGACCATCTGCAGCTAGACGTTAGTGGTGATATCGGAAACAGCGGAAATTTAGGCCAGTTGTTGTTGTTGTAGATGTGGTCTACACTCCAAAGTATGGTTTGATGCGGCTCTCCATGCTTGTCTATCCTGTGCAGACTTCTTCATCTGCGAATAACTACTACAACCTACGTCCATTTGCATCTGCTTATCCCTTTTACCCCATACACTTCCGCCCATTAAACTATTTCTTGATACCTCAGTATATATCCTATCAACCTATCGCTTCCTTTGGTCAAAGTGTGCCATAATTTATTTTTGCATTTCCATTCAATATCTCCACACTACTTATGTCTCCACCCATTTAAGCTACAACATTAGTCTGTGCTGCACATAACAAAAGTGTCTATTCTCTCCTCGTCAGAACTACTTATCTAAATGTCTTACTTTCATACAAAGGTACACTCCAGACAAATACCTTCAGGAAATAGTTCTTAATACTTAAATTTATATTAGGTGGTAACAAATTCGCCTTTTTCAGAAACACTTTTTTCACTACAGCCAATTTGCATTTAATATCTTCTCTACTTCGGCCTTCATTAGTTACTCTGCTGCCCACGTAACAAACCTCATCTACTACTTTTAGCGTCTCGTTTTCTAATCTAATTTCCTCAGCATCGCCTCATTTAATTCGGTCACATTCCATTACCCTTGATTTACTTCTGTTAACGTTCATCTTATAGCCTCTTTTCAAGACGTTATTGCGTTCAACTGCCCTTCAAAGACGTTTGCTACCTCTGAAAGAATTACAATGTCATCAGCAAACCTCACAGTCTTAATTTCTTCTCACTGACTTTTAATTCCCTCTTCAAATATCTCCTTGGTTTCCTTTAATGCTTGCCCTATGCACAGGGTGAGTAACAACGAGAATTCTCTCTCAGCTACTGCTTCGATTTCATCTCCTTCGCCTCTTATAGCTGCAGTCTAATGTTTTCGCTCTCTGTATTTTATCCTCGTTACTTTTACAGTTTCAAAGAGTGTCTTCCAGGCAACATGAGTCAACAACTCTGAATCTGCAAGTGTTGTAAATGAAGGTTTGCCTTTCTGTAACCTATCTTGTAAGGTAGGGTCGGCCACGGCATGCCAAACAGCACGCGAGCACGATGTGCGTACCACGTGTTGGCTGAGGCCCGGCCTGTTTCAACTTCGCTCCGTACTTTTCGGAAGTAATCGGAACAGCACGTCATTTCGTTTAGGACTAAGGTGCGGCATTTTTCGGTCAACACGACTATCTTCAAATTCGACAAAGCCTGGTGTCAGGGTTGTTTATCCTTCACTATTTGTTCGTGGTGTAAAGTTGACACGTAAAGTGGCTGTTTGCACAAAAAGCGGCCGTCTACCGATCTATTGTCACAAGCCCTTGAAATCAATGGGAATGACAGGAGGAAAGGATAAGAGTTCTCAGTGCCCATTATGCGATATACAAATTTGATGTGAAAGGACATGACAACATCATGCAGAAAGAATTTAAAACTTTAGATGCCGAATAAAGAGCGCCGGCCGAGGTGGCCGAGCGGTTCTAGGCGCTATAGTCCGGAACCGTGCGACCGCTACGGTCGCAGGTTCGAATCCTGCCTCGGGCATGGATGTGTGTGATGTCCTTAGGTTAGTCAGGTTTAAGTAGTTCTAAGTTCTAGGGGACTGATGACCTAAGATATTAAGTCCCATAGTGCTCAGACCCATTTGAACCATTTGATTAAAGAGCAAAAAATTACAACATGCGACTGACGGGATTTATTGTCCTGTGCATCAAGAAACACTTGTTGCTAAATTTGCAAGCATAGAGGACGTACGAACGGTAAATTTTCTGAAGTCGCACACGTTATTCCACTGTTAGTTGTCCGCGTGGTTTGAGGTGCCATGTCACGGACTGCGCGGCCCCTCCCGCCGGAGGTTCGAGTCCTACCTCGGGCATGGGTTCTTAGCATAAATTAGTTTAAGTAGTGTGTAAGTCTAGGGACCGATGACCTCAGCAGTTTGTTCCCTTAGGAATTCACACACACACACACACACACACACACACACACACACACACACACTGTTAGTTGAAACACTTTTCGACGGAACTAAACTATCAGTATGGAAACTTCATATATTACTGCGAAGTACGCTATTTACGTCAAGGTGCATGCATGGAACGATTAAATTTCCTATATTGTTGACTTTATGAATGAAAACGGAGAGTTCCAATGTTCCAATCTGCGTGAAATGTTATGGGACTTAACTGCTAAGGTCATCAGTCCCTAAGCTTACACACTACTTAACCTAAATTATCCTAAGGACAAACACACACACACCCATGCCCGAGGGAGGACTCGAACCTCCGCCGGGACCAGCCGCACAGTCCACGACTGCAGCCCCCTAGACCGCTCGGCTAATCCGGTGCGGCTAGAAAAGGTGAGTAGGAACAAAAATTAAAACACCCGGAATGAGCTGCATACCTCGACATTTAAGTGGACTTCACTGGAAACTGGCCTCAGTAAGACACTGCAAGGCGAAAAAAAATTATTTCAAACTTGGTGAGGATTCCTGTGAATAGAAAACGGTGTTATAGAAGGGACACATTCTGACAAACACAGTCCAGTTCCCTGAACTCATTGCTGTAAAGAAAACGCGAGGTTTGAAGAAGTCATTGCAGCACAGAAAGAATTACAGGACAGGTTTCTAAATGTTTTGAAGACACTGCCAATCTAATGTCTATCTTCAAGACCGTTTGCTGTTTCAACTGAAAGCGCCCCTGTGCAAATGGAACTGATTGATCTCCAATGCAGTTCCTGTTTAAAAGACAAATTATTGTACATCAAAGTTGCCCAGGAGGTTTACGCTATTTTCCTCCGGAAGCGTTTCCACGTCTTCATAATGAGGTCGCAGACGTGATAATAATTTCGATCAACACATGTGAGTAAAAGGCTGTTTTTATTATGAAACTAAATAAATCACAATTACATGGCAAACTCAGTGCGAAAAATCTGTGAAATCGCCTGTTTCTGTCTGTCGGTATGCCGAAAGTTTGTACCAGATAAAAATTATATCTTCAGTGCTTCAAAAAATTAAATAATACTGAAAATTTGTTTTCTTTGCAATCTATACTGTTTAGAGGATTGAAATATAAAACCAACTCGTATGCAGTGCGACTGGATTACTATTTAAAGATATGTATATGAAGATGGTATCTGGTGCCCCAGGGCTTTGTCCTCTCCCCTTTCCTCTACCTCCTGTACACGGCAGATATGCCCCAACCCCCCCCCCCCCTCACCCCTCCAGTACACCTTTTGCAATATGCTGATGACACCGCATTCCTCGCCCTCGCTCCTACCCTCCAACGGCCCCAACGCCTTCTCCAGAATCACCTTGACCTTTTTGCTGCATGGTGTAACCAGTGACTCCTGAAAATCAATCCTTCCAAGATCCAGGCAATCATCGTAGGTCTTACCACTCGCTCCTTCCGGCTCCTGGATTTCTCCCTTACTGTCTGCGCCCGTCCTGTCCGCTTCACCCCCACCCTCACCTACCTTGGCCTCACCATTGACCGTCACCTCACCTGGATCCCTCATCTCCGCTCCATCCAATCCAAAGCCCACAACTGCCTCCAACTCATCAAACTCCTCTCTGGCCGGACATGGGGGTTGCACCCCTCTACCATCCTCCACACCTACAAATCCTTAATCCGTCCCATCCTCTGTTATGCCAGTCCTGCCTGGATATCTGCCCCCCCCCCCCCAAATTCTATCAGTCCCTCCAGATCCTTGAGCGTCATGCACTCCGCCTTGCCTTCCATATACGCCTCCCGTCCCCCACGCGGATCCTCTATGATCTCATTCCTTTCCCCCATCTGCTCCTATTCCTCGAACGTATCAGCATCCTCTACACCTCCCGCTGCCTTGAACCCCCTCACCCCCTGGTTGCTCCTCTCCTCTCCCATCCCCGCCAACTGCCACGTCTTCACTGTTGTGTGTCCCCTACCCTCCATCTCTACACCCTACATCTCCTTTCCCAAGGTGGCTTCCATCAACTCCCCCTCCTGGATGATGCCCTCTCCCCCTCCATTTATCCCTCCTATCAACTCTGATCCTCACTCCCCCTCCTTTCCTCTGTCCTTTTCCCAGGCTCCCTCTCCCCCCCCCTTCCATCCTCTTTCTTCCCCACCTCCCCTCTCTTTGCCCCCTTCTCTCCCCCGAGTCCTTTTGCATTTCCCTCCTCTGCCTCCTTTCATTCCCTCTCGCGTCTGTGCTTCTCCCCCTTCATTAGTCCTCTCCCTCCCTGGTCCCCCTTCCCTTTTTCGTTTTTTTCCTTCCTCCCTCCTTGTTCTTCCCCCTCCTCCAGGTTCCCCCCCCCTCCCCATTTGCCTTTGGCTCGGGAGTGTCATCTTTGTGCCGCCACTTTCGTGCAGTGTTCTACAGTGAGTGTTCTACAGTGAGTGTTTTGCAGTGAGTGTTCCGTGTTGCGCTTTTTTTGGGAAGTGTTGCGAACGGCCATCATACTGTCACTGGGTGTGCCTTTTATCTCTTGCGAACAGAAACCAGACTGTCGCCGTGTTTTTTAATTGTGTGTGTACTATGTTACTTGTCTGATTATTTACGTTGCCAACCCCTTTTGCTTTCTGTTTTAACTTTCCGCATTTTTCCGCCATTTTACACTTGACGTCACCGTTTTATCGCCTGTTTTTCTTGTTTCTTTTCTTCTTCCGTTTTTTAAAATAAAAGTCTGTAGGCTGTAGAGAAGCGTACAAGCTGCTGCCAGCCCGCCCCCTTCGGGGGGAATTGAAATTCAATAAAGGAAAAAAAAAAGGGATGGTATCTGTTCTTTCGGACGACAGAACAGAACATGTCCGAAAGAACAGATACCATATATATATATATATATATATATATATATATATATATATATATATATATATATATATATATATATAGTTAAGGCTCACTGGCCATTTGACTCTTACGGGAATCGGCAACAAGCCGCGAGTAATGAGTATAATGGGCAGGGGCACTATGAATATAGTGCGGGAAAGTAAGTTGAGAATGTGGGTCTCACGGGAGGCGTGCCAGAGATAGGTCCCTGCAGTCGCACTAGTCTCTGTGTCCTCGGTCGCTCAGATGGATAGTGCGTCTGCCATGTAAGCAGGAGATCCCAGGTTCTAGTCCCAGTCGGGGCTCACATTTTCAACAGTCCCCGTTGACATATCACCGCCCGTATGCAGCTAGGGGTATTCATTTCATTGTAATTCTATTCCTGAGCTAAGTCATAAGGTCAGTACTGCCTTGCATTGTCCTACATTTCTGCGAAACCCAAATCGATCTTGCCCGAGGTCGGCAGGTACCAGTTTTTGTTTTCTTCCGTAAATGTTTCGCGCCACATTTTAGGCATATGTTAGCTAAATGTGTGCGAAGAGAAAAGTCTTTTAGTTGGAGGACACTTATGTTGCTGCATTGCATCTTGGTCTACATGACAAATTCATTCCTATGGTGTGTATTTTAGCCATCTTACACACACACACACACACACACACACAGTATTTAGGTGCACATGGTTTTATAGAAAGCAAATACTGAATGCATGTACAAAAAGTATGACAATGCAAGATTAAGTTACAGTTTGGCACATCTCCATCTTTGACATGAGAAGCACTAAACGAACAGAAGTAGCATACAACATCCGCGAAAGTGAACAGTGAAAGCTGTAGGTGTGTTCATGCGTTAGAAATACACACATAATATGGTTAAAAAAGATGCTTTCCAATGTAACGATTCGAAACTAGCAATCTTTCAAACATTATTATCTAAATTGTGTCTAAATTTCCCCCGTTTTTGTCAGCACAATGCTCACAGTGGTTCGAAAACTAGTTGATGGTAAAACACATCATGTCAAATAGAAAAAGCTTTGTACATTATACGTACATAAACCGCCAGTTTACATCACAGCTGCTACTCATCACGCAAAATGGTTTTAGTCACATACAGCGAACTCAGGACCTCTACATGTAGAGATAAAAGTCACTAAGGAGCAGCGCTAAAAGAAGAGTTTTACCAAGCTACTAGGTAGGAGAACTATCAGGCAATGCTGCAGTTTGACACTGTGTGTTCGTTTACTAGAAGTTGGTAAGAGACTGCCTAATCTGATATTTTCGACGTTGATTTAGGGAAAGCTTTATGCGGCATGTACAGACAATTGCTTTACAGAGAACTGCACCACATTTAAGTAGCAATCCAGTCACACTGCATGCGACTTGGTTTTATATTTCAAACCTCTTAACAGTATTGATTGAAAACAAAACGGATTTTCTGTATTTAATTTTTTGAAGCATTGAAGCTATAATTTTTATCTGGTACAAACTGTCGTCATACAGACAGACACAAGCAGACAATTTCACAGATTTTTCGCACTCAGTTTGCCATGTAATCATGATTTATATAGTTTTACACCAGACCAAATGGGACTTCACATCACGAAATATCCCAACAAATGACAGTCGGTTCACGCCGGATGGAACGTTGGCGTCACTTTAAGCCTCAACCACCAGCACTGAAAAAAAGTATCGGATTACATGAGTCTCAATTTGGTTTTTAGTCTAGTCTTGACATCGAGGATCTAGCATTAGGAGTAGTTGCATTTATTAAGACCCAACTATTTTATTCGGTCAAAAAGTAACTACAGTTATAAAGAAGAAACTTACGAGGCATTTACAAAGAGATTAACGTGAGTAATGCAGTTTCAAAGACACTGGGGGATATTTTGAAGTGACGTTTCATGACGTGACGTGTTCTTGGGTTGGGATGTTTGGGGGAGGAGACCAGACAACGAGGTCATCGGTCTCATCGGATTAGGGAAGGACGGGGAAGGAAATCGGCCGTGCCCTTTCAAAGGAACCATCCCGGCATTTGCCTGGAGCGATTTAGGGAAATCACGGAAAACCTAAATCAGGATGGCCGGACGCGGGATTGAACCGTCGTCCTCCCGAATGCGAGTCCAGTGTGCAGACGTGGTGTCTTGTGAAGTCTCCCGACCAAGAAAAGTGACTTTATGATTATTTTACCGCACTCTTATTCCGAAAGAGCGTGATTCAAATCCTGTACGATCATCCATGCTGATCTAGGCTTCCCTCGTTTTGCTGGTATTTGAATAATTTTGGCGTGGCATTTGAATAATGCACAAGAAGTTCTTTATGTGTACGTTAAAAATGAATAAATAAAGGGTATTTCAATGAACTGTGATAGGCACAAGAAAAGTAATTTGAATAATTTTAGACGGATAGTTGACTAGCTTGTGATGGGCGATTGTCTAATTTCTTAAGGGTAATTGACTACTAATACGTGATGGGTGACTGACTAATGAAAAATGGGTAACTGACTAATTTGTAATATGTGTTCGGATAATGAAATGATCATACTGCCAGGGAGACACTATCTAGGGTTGTTCGGTTGCCTTGTGTAAGTCTCTTACTCCGCGACTTGCGCATATATGTGGTGAAGATGAGATCAAATTATTAGGACAACACAAACACCCAGTCCCCCAACGAAGAAAATCTGCGGCCTGGTCAGGAATCAACGTGGGATCCATCAATCTATACGCAGTGACGCTAAGCATTTTTCCCCTTCATTTTGCGCGTAATTGTTCTCGGAATTTGGTCTGGGCGGACTTCACAAGACACCTCTTCAAGTTCATCTTTGAATATTTCACTCAGTTTTTTTTATTACAGACGGTAGGCTGACCTCTGACCGAATACGTTGAGCTACAGTGCCGGATGCCATTAAACCACGAATGGCGGACCGTTTGAAAAATTTGTGATGGGTGCTTGAATAACATCATGAGTAGTTGATTAATTTATTATGTGTGTTTGAATAATTTGTGATGAATATTTGAGTACTTTATGACGGATACTTAAATAATTTGCGATAGGTAATAAATTATTTGTGGATGATATCTGAATGATTCGTGAAGGGGATGTGGATAATTTGTGATGTGTATCTGCATAATTTTTATATCTACATCGTTTGTGACAGGTACTTGAATAATTTGCAATGGGTAGCAATTTAGATTTATTTTGAATCTGCGACAGGCAGACGACAATAGAACTTTTTCCAATTCATGGCGGGATGATGCATCAACCAGTGATAAGCATTTTGAAGACACAAACAGTCTTGGCTGCAAAGCGGGCTTATTTATACTATACTTTGCCAGTAACGTGTTTCGCGTTGTTTACGGCACCTTCAGATCGGCTGCCACAGCAGGTGTTAAACACATAATTTATATTATTTTATATTATCTGCGAGGCCAGAACATGTACAACAGCATTTCTTGCATGTTTACATTTTTGATGGATTTCTTTTTCTTTATTTTACACGTCTAGTTCCGTACGACCAAATTGAGGAGCAAATTTCCAAGGCCATGGAACATGTCAGTACATGACATTAAAATATAAAAGCAATAACATATAAAATAAAATGTTATTAACCCAAGAAAGACAAGCTCTAAGTTTACCTAAACGCAATCAACAATATAACACAGGAATCAGCTTAATTTTTCAAGGGGCTCCTCGACTCAGTACAAGGAGTAACCGATGAGGAAACTCTTCAGTTTCAATTTGAACGATCATGAATTAATGCTAAGATTTTTGAATTCTTGTGGTAGTTTCTTTGAAAATGGATGCAGCAGTATACTCCACATGTTCTGCACAAGAGTTAAGGAAGTGCGATCCAAATAGAGATTGGATTTCTGCCGAGTACTAACTGAATGAAAGCTGCTAATTCTTGGGAATAAGCTATATTGTTAACAAGAAGCGACAGTAAAGAATATATATATTTAGAGGCCAATGTCAGATTACCCAGACTAGTGAACAGGAGTCGACAAGAGGTTCGCTTACTTACACCACTTATTGCCAGAACCGCGCGTTTCTGAGCCGAAAGTATCCTTTGAGAATGGGAAGAGTTACTCCAAAATATAATACCATATGTCATACGGGAATGAAAATAAGCAAAGTAGACTAATTTTCACATAGAATTATTACTCACTTCAGATACCGTTCGAATAGTAAAAATGGCCACTTTAAGGTTTTGAACAAGATCCTGATCATGGGCTTTCCAAGACAGTTTACTATCTATCTGAACAGCTAGAAATTTGAACTGTTTAGTTTCACTAATCATATGCCCATTCTGTGAAATTAAAACGTTTCGTTTCGTTGAATTGTGTGTTAGAAACTATAAAAACTGAGTCTTACTGTGATTTAGCGTTAGTTTATTTTCTACAAGCCACGAAGTTATTTCATGAACTTCACTTTTTAAAACAGTGGCAACGTTGCACACAACATCCTTTACTACCAAGCTAATGTCATCAGCAAACAGAAATATTTTAGAATCACCTGTAATGCTAAAGGGCATGTCAATATATAAATATGGAATAGGAGTGGCCTCAGCACTGATCCCTGGGGCACCCTCCACTTGACCGTGCCCCACTAGCTGTGGCACTGGTCTGATCACTTGTCTGTTGTCTTTTGGACTGCGCTACATACTACGCGAAGTCACTTAAAACTCGACAAAGGCACCTACTGAGATATTTTATGTATTGTAAGCGTGACTTCCCGTGTACTCTGAGCTCTATGGGACTTAACATCTAAGGTCATCAGTCCCCTAGAACTTAGAACTACTTAACCTAAGGACATCACACACATCCATGCCCGAGGCAGGATTCGAACCTGCGACCGTAACGGTCGCGCAGTCCCAGATTGAAGGGCCCAGAACCGCTCGGCCACACCGGCCGCCTGCCGTGTACTCAACACTATTTCACATTAGGAAACCATGCAGTTTTCTTAAAATACTGACAACGGCGTTTGTCCTCTGTGGCATTTGCATGAACGACAGCCTATGTATTTAACACCTGTTGTGCCAGCCAATCTGAAGATGCCTTAAACATGGCGAAATGCGTTACTGGCAAAGTATAATATAATAAACCCTGTTTTGCAGCAAAGACTGCTTATCTCTTTAAAGCAATCTGAAAAGGTCTGAATGACGTCTGTGAAATACAGATATCCTTTTACCCCGTGATTACTTTAGAGCATCACTTCCTACATGAAAACTCTCAGCTACACTAGTGGCCATTAAAATTGCTACACCACGAAGATGACGTGCTACAGACGAGAAATTTAACCGAAAGGAAGGAGATGCTGTGACATGCAAATGATTAGATTTTCAGAGCATTCACACAAGGTCGGCGCCGGTGGCGACACCTACAACGAGCTGACGTGAGGAAACTTTCCAATCGATTTCTCATACACAAACAGCAGTTGACCGGCGTTGCCTGGTGAAACGTTGTTATGAGGAGAAATGCGTACCATCACGTTTCCGACTTTGATTAAGGTCGGATTGTAGCCTACCGCCATTGCGGTTTATCGTGTCGCGACATTGCTGCTCGCGTTGGTCGAGATCCAATGACTATTAGCAGAATATGGAATCGGTGGGTTCAGGAGGGTAATACGGAACGCCGTGCTGGATCCCAACGGCCTCGTATCACTAGCAGTGAAGATAACAGGCATCTAATCCGCATGGCTGTAACGGATCGTGCAGCCACGTCTCGATCCCTGACTCAACAGATGGGGACGTCTGCAAGACAACAACCATCTGCACGAACAGTTCGACGACGTTTGCAGCAGCATGGACTATCAGCTCGGAGACCATGACTGCGGTTACCCCTGACGCTGCATCACAGACAGGAGCGCCTGCGATGGTGTACTCAACGACGAACCTGTGTGCACGAATGGCAAAACGTCATATTTTCGGATGAACCCAGCCTCTGTTTACAGCATTATGATGGTCGCATCCGTGTTTGGCGACATCGCGGTGAACACACATTGGAAGCGTGTATTCGTCATCGCCATACTGGCGTATCACCCGGCGTGATGGTATGGAGTGCCATTGGTTACACGTCTCGGTCACCTCTTGTTCGCATTGACGGCACTTTGAACAGTGGACTTTACATTTCAGATGTGTTACGACCCGTGGCTCTACCCTTCATACGATCCCTGCGAAACCCTACTTTTCAGCAGGATAATGCACGACCGCATGTTGCAAGTCCTGTACGGGCCTTTCTGGATACAGAAAATGTTCGACTGCTGCCCTGACCAGCACATTCTCCAGATATATCACCAACTGAAAACATCTGGTCAATGGTGGCCGACCAACTGGCTCGTCACAATACGCCAGTCACTACTCTTGATGAACTGTGGTATCGTGTTGAATCTGCATGGGTAGCTGTACCTGTACACGCCATCCAAGCTCTGTTTGTCTCAATGCCGAGGCGTATCAAGGCCGAGGTGGTTGTTCTGGGTAGTGATTTCTCGGGTTCTATGCACCCAAATTGCGTGAAAATGTAATCACATGTCAGTTCTTGTATAACATATTTGTCCAATGAATACCCGTTTATCATCTGCATTTCTTCTTGCTGCTGCAATTTTAATTGACAGTAGTGTACTTATTCTGCGGAAGCTATGTCAATAGTGGCTTGACTTCACTTCTGTCATGTAAGTAAAAACCACTCCCTTTTCTATCACGAGCCTTTGACGACGTCTCATATTCTTAGCCTCCGACAGATTTCGTTTTCTTGGTACCCAAACGATTACAGACTTTTCAGTCTCTAGCAGCACGATACTTACGGATATTTTTTTCTCCGGTATTTCGGCGACTTGTGCTTTAGATTGACGAGGATGGTTTTGCAGAAGTCAGTATGGAGTGAGCGGGCGGGAAGAGGGGCGCAGTGGCAGGTGGCGAGCCCCGGCGCGTCCGTGTCGCGGCAGCAGGCGCGCTCGCTAATGCCGCGTCCGCGGCCGCCCCCGCCGCACCACGCCACGGCACAGCGCGCTGCGTATCGACCGCCCCCGCGCCTTGCCCGGCTCACGCACGCACGCACTCGATCACGCAGCGGCCGTAGCACCGCGTCGGCACCGAACCCGCCGGCTGCGCGTCGAGGGCCGGCGTTGCGCGAGAGTGCGCCAGCCGGGGAACAGAAGGGAAGGCAGGGCGAGGACAGGGAAGCAACACGAGCAAGAGGGCGCCCCCTGTGGTGCGTGTATCCGCACTCTGCCCGAAGTCGCTAGAGTGCCGCCGTTTGCTGCAGTTGCCTGGCAACCGATGCAGTGCGTCCTGCCTCTACTATCGAAGTTATCAATGAAGGTGTGGCGTAGCGATGTGTAGTTGAGTATTACAGGTAGTTTTGAGTCTCCACAAATGCCGTATGGAGCGTTGCCCAGGTGACTGATTTCCACTTTAAGCGGAGCGTCGTCAGGGGTGTTTTAGGGACGGACTAAACGGTTACTTTTTGATATCAATTGTTCAAAAATGTTCAAATGTGTGTGAAATCTTATGGGACTTAACCGCTAAGGTCATCAGTCCCTAAGCTTACACACTACTTAACCTAAATTATCCTAAGGACAAACACACACACCCATGCTTGAGAGAGGACTCGAACCTCCGCTGGGACCATCCGCACAGTCCAGGACTGCAGCGCCTCAGACCGCTCGGCTAATCCCGCGCGGCTTTGATATCAATTATGGCGGTTAATCTGCTTTTCAATAACAGCTAAGTACAACGCTTATAAATAGCTGTCAAAAATAATTTGATATTCCTACCAACTCCACACGGTATTAATTAGTCTGGCTGCAGTTATTTATTAGTGTAGCAGTCACAGATCACGGACAAGTAACTGCACTACTGATATCAGTATCTGTCGAAATGTGCCATAGTGTGAAACTGAGCTGACTATATGCACGAGTGTTGGAAATTTAATAGTGGCAACTACTTATTTACAGCTCGTACTAAACAGATAAATAGTTTGGACAAGAAAAGGAAAGAAGCTTTCGAAATGTGGTGCTACAGAAGAATGCTGACGATTAGATGGGTAGATCACGTAACTAATGAGGAGGTATTGAATAGGATTGGGGAGAAGAGGAGTTAGTGGCACAACTTGACTAGAAGAAGGGATCGGTTGGTAGGACATGTTCTGAGGCATCAAGGGATCACCAATTTAGTACTGGAGGTCAGCGTGGTAAAATCGTAGAGGGATACCAAGAGATGAAAACACTAAGCAGATTCAAAAGGATGTAGGTTGCAGTAGGTACTGGGAGATGAAGAAGCTTGCACAGGATGGAGTAGCATGGAGAGCTGCATCAAACCAGTCTCAGGACTGAAGACCACAACAACAACAACAACTAAATAGATAAGTGTTTCAGAGTTTTACTGACCTTCGGAGTAGTCACCAGCATTGTGTATAGCCCGCTGCCAACTATGTGGAAGTCATAGGATACTGGCTCTGAGCACTATGGGACTTAACATCTGTGGTCATCAGTCCCATAGAACTTAGAACTACTTAAACCTACCTAACCTAAGGACAATCACTCGCATCCATGCCCGAGGCAGGATTCGAACCTGCGACCGTAGCGGTCGCGCGGTTCCAGACTGAAAACGCCTAGAACCGCTCGGCCACGGCGGCCAGCTATCAGTTTTTTCCACGCCAATTTAACCTCACTGTTAAAACCGGGCAAAATAATCGGTTTCTGAAACAACCGATTTTCGGTTTTTATTCCTGTTGTTTCCTGTAATAAAAGTAGAAATGGAGCAAACAAAATTTTTTGACTTCCCAGTTTCAAGAGAAAAAGAGTCATAATATTAAACTGAAGAAGCAAATGAAATAAAACTTAGTCCGTCCACCACTGCTTTTCTCTAAAAGCGAAATGCGATTGAATACTACTAAATATCACCAGCAGTGTCCTATTAATCCTAATTATTTGTAACTCTGCTCAAAAATCATGTTGTAAACGGGGTTCATAAAATTTTTTGAGCAATAGGAACAGTCTACTCCGATAGGTGAAAACCGAGGTTGAAGAAAACTCCTTTTCATTACAGTTTGTCCGTTTCCTATGGCTACATGCAGAGAAAGGCACGTTATGTAGACAGAGGCAGGAGATCAGATACTTTCTGTTTTACTTTAAACCATGATCAATTATTATTAAGTTTTTAATTTATTACTGTTACCATAATTTCCTTTCTCATTTATCGTAGGTTGTGTTCCAAAAATGAGCAGCATAGAGACAGAAGTGATGACACTTTCTGCAGGAGCTGACCATCATTTTGCAGGACAATGCTCAAGCACGTACAGTGCAAGCTGTTACTGATTTGTTTGACTGATGGGGCTGCTAAGTGCTATACCACCTACTGCACTCCCCTGACTTAAGCCCTCGTGAGTTCAACTCGATTTCTAAACTGGAGGAAATACTTCACGGCATTCGGTTCAGGGCTGGTACAAATTCGTCGGGCAATGGACCGCGCCGCTCGAACTGTCAACGCAACCGGCACTGCTAAGAGCCTCCTATGACTTCTACTTCGCTGGCAACTGGTTATACACAATGCTGGTGACTACTTTGAAAGTCAGTAAAATTTTGAAACACGTGTCTATTTTGTACGAGCTATAAACAAATAGTTGCCACTATTAAAGTTCCAACCCTCGTATGTAGCAATCTTTAGCTGATTATATACGCCGTCTGAGATGGATGATCAGTGAATCGAACATTCACGCTGACGTAAACAAATATGATAGTGTACATTTTACTGTATACTGTGTTTTTCTAAGGCTTAACAATCATCTGTTAGCGTTACATTTACGGACATAGCTATCTGCACAAGGTGCTTTTTGACTGTCAACGTTTTATTTCCCTCAAACCTTCGCATGTGCATTTTATCCACTAATATGAAATCTTGGCATGAGGACATAACTCACGATGAACATGTTTTTTAACTATCATTTTGAAGACCAAAGGATGATAGTAAAGCCTGTCGAAACAAGTTGTCGAAAATAAATATGTATTTATGCGATCTTGGCTACAGAAAGCTTTTTACAGCACAAAAGAGGTCGCTCCTTCTCATTTCTCAACGCGAGAAATTTTAATTATATTGTACGAAATGTCACAAAAGAACTAAGAACAGGAAACATACGTGGTTGAATAGATGTACACTGACGATACAGCAGAGTATGACTAGCGCCTTGCTGGGTAAAAGAGTAAACATTAGAAGTCACTGTTTCAGAAACTGGATTATCTACACGAATTGTCTACGATTACTATAGTTTTCACCGTGAGTTATATTATGTGTCTGTGACGAACTGTACATATTTCAGTACCTGTGTTTTAACAATTTGCGGTTGAGTGGCAGATAGCTTCCTTTCGAGACTGTCGCAGTTTTCCTGAGTTATACAGCTAGATTGTACCCCGTATAGAGCAAAAAAGGATTGCTACTGGTTGTGTACACAACATGCGGAATTGTCGATGGAGAAGATCTGGATGACAGGTACGGTATAAATTACTGTCATCTTTTGTCGTCGTTGCTGTCAATGGTGTAAACAAAAACCTACAGTTGCGTTCCTCTATTTAAAAAGACATAGCGGAAATATATGAGGGGATTTCAAAAAATAAGCTATACATCATTATGGCAGGCGAAGTAACTTTTATTGAGCGCAGCACCGCAGTTCAAAGTAACACAGATGTTGACAACGTAGTCACCAAGTTTCGGTAAACCACATTTGGAACTATCTACCGTTCGTTCAATTCCTCGACGGTAAAAATTCGCTCCTTGGTCACGGCTTGCTCTTTGAGGAAAGTAATAAGAACTTTTATTAATAAAGGAAAGGAATTCCCCATATGAATACGTGATCATTATGAATATTTTGTGAGTATAACCATATAGATCAGTTATTAAAATTTCTTTGTTCATTACGACGTTTCGGCTACTACCATCATTAGATATCAAAAGCTTAAAACTTATAAAAGAAGGTTTTGGGTCAGGACATCCTTTTATCAGTTCTAAGCTCTTTGATATGTGATAACGGCAGTGGCCGAAACGTCGTAATGAATGGAACTGTATAGATCGGTTATTAAGATTTCTTTATTCATTACGACTTTTAATAAACGATCTACACTGCTTTATTCACAAAATATTCATAGTGATCGCGGACTCATAAAGGAAATTCATTTCCTTTTTTAATAAGTTTTTTCTGCTTTCCGAAAAGATAGAAATCGCATGTTGTAAGATCTGAATTTCCCGATCAGCATCCCGCAAGTATCCGCGGCCTTCATGAAACTGGACGCGACATTGTATTTGATGCATATACGGGCAGTATGTCACAGTGAATACGTGTGGAATTCAGACGTTTCGCCCACAAGAATCGTATAGTCCCGCGTACTTCTACTCTGGAGTAGATTTCTAGTTGCCGCACCAGTTCAATCGCACATTGTGGTGCACCGTTTATCAGTACCACAACAGAACTGTGTCTTTCAGGAAAACAATCTCTTTTGAGAATGCGTCACTCTTGTTACGCAATGGACTTAGCGTGGCAAGACAAGTGTAACTTATTTTGTGAAGCCCCTACGTAAAAATTCATAGAATATAGCCGACTGGAGAAATGAATCGGTGGCGTAGAAGGAATCCGTTCATGGGAAGCAATTAATTAACAATGGGCATTAATTGGAGTACCAAACTTTAATCAGTCAATTAAACACAATTCAGTCAGCTCACTGAACCGTCTCCCATTTTTACATTCATCCCATTAAGTGCGACACCTCTGGCACACTTTTATTGTCAACCGTTAAGTTAGAAATATGCGCAGTAAAAGTTGCTTCGAAACTCACAGTGCAATAAAAAAGGCGCCAGTTGTGGCCGTTAGGTGTAAGGGTGCTAAGTTTCCAGACAGCACGGCGCCATGGGAGCATATAAAGCGCGTGCGCTGCAGTATGGGCCGCATCTTGACAAGAGTGGTGGGTGAGACTACGTAGACTTTCTCGCCACGTTAACTGAGGATGATGTTCTTGTCGGGTCTGCAGCTGCATCATATTATAATCTAGACACAATATTTCAGCGGTCTAACTGCCGTCATCTTGACGTGAAAACGCTGATTGCTAATCTCGTCGGAATTGAGTCATACCGTGAATGGCGGTCCTTTTATCCTTCGCGGAAGGTCGGCAACTCGTGCGTGTACAAGACTGTGAGAAAACACCTTACTGCTCGCTTTTGTGCAATCAGTTCTTCCTTCCTAAGTGACTCATGTTCTGCTCTACATCAGTTGCTGGTAGAAGTCTACACTCCTGGAAATGGAAAAAAGAACACATTGACACCGGTGTGTCAGACCCACCATACTTGCTCCGGACACTGCGAGAGGGCTGTACAAGCAATGATCACACGCACGGCACAGCGGACACACCAGGAACCGCGGTGTTGGCCGTCGAATGGCGCTAGCTGCGCAGCATTTGTGCACCGCCGCCGTCAGTGTCAGCCAGTTTGCCGTGGCATACGGAGCTCCATCGCAGTCTTTAACACTGGTAGCATGCCGCGACAGCGTGGACGTGAACCGTATGTGCAGTTGACGGACTTTGAGCGAGGGCGTATAGTGGGCATGCGGGAGGCCGGGTGGACGTACCGCCGATTTGCTCAACACGTGGGGCGTGAGGTCTCCACAGTACATCGATGTTGTCGCCAGTGGTCGGCGGAAGGTGCACGTGCCCGTCGACCTGGGACCGGACCGCAGCGACGCACGGATGCACGCCAAGACCGTAGGATCCTACGCAGTGCCGTAGGGGACCGCACCGCCACTTCCCAGCAAATTAGGGACACTGTTGCTCCTGGGGTATCGGCGAGGACCATTCGCAACCGTCTCCATGAAGCTGGGCTACGGCCCCGCACACCGTTAGGCCGTCTTCCGCTCACGCCCCAACATCGTGCAGCCCGCCTCCAGTGGTGTCGCGACAGGCGTGAATGGAGGGACGAATGGAGACGTGTCGTCTTCAGCGATGAGAGTCGCTTCTGCCTTGGTGCCAATGATGGTCGTATGCGTGTTTGGCGCCGTGCAGGTGAGCGCCACAATCAGGACTGCATACGACCGAGGCACACAGGGCCAACACCCGGCATCATGGTGTGGGGAGCGATCTCCTACACTGGCCGTACACCACTGGTGATCGTCGAGGGGACACTGAATAGTGCACGGTACATCCAAACCGTCATCGAACCCATCGTTCTACCATTCCTAGACCGGCAAGGGAACTTGCTGTTCCAACAGGACAATGCACGTCCGCATGTATCCCTTGCCACCCAACGTGCTCTAGAAGGTGTAAGTCAACTACCCTGGCCAGCAAGATCTCCAGATCTGTCCCCCATTGAGCATGTTTGGGACTGGATGAAGCGTCGTCTCACGCGGTCTGCACGTCCAGCACGAACGCTGGTCCAACTGAGGCATCAGGTGGAAATGGCATGGCAAGCCGTTCCACAGGACTACATCCAGCATCTCTACGATGGTCTCCATGGGAGAATAGCAGCTGCATTGCTGCGAAAGGTGGATATACACTGTACTAGTGCCGACATTGTGCATGCTCTGTTGCCTGTGTCTATGTGCCTGTGGTCCTGTCAGTGTGATCATGTGATGTATCTGACCCCAGGAATGTGTCAATAAAGTTTCCCCTTCCTGGGACAATGAATTCACGGTGTTCTTATTTCAATTTTCAGGAGTGTATTTGTTGTCAAGAACTTGTAATGTGCCTCTCCAATACTGCAAATTCAATTACTTGTCTTGAAACAATTATTTAGGAGTGAACTGCATCGAAGGACACATCCTCATATGAAAAGATGTAATTTTACGTAGCTGATTATCTTGACGACGGGTTCGATGTCTTCTTCAGACGCATGGTAATGTCCGCAGCTCCTCTTCTAGTATGGAAAAAATTTACTGGCGAAAGGATTGTGAAAATCGGATAATTCCCGATATACTGAACTAAAGTATTTACACTCTTAAACGTCAGTATTCTGTAACATTTTACATATTGAAAGGCAGAATTTGATCAAATACAACCAAGAACACATTTGCTTTCTGTAGCCTCACAAACGTCTCGACTTCCATTTACAATCGCCTCCCGCCACGTCCGCCAAGAACGAAGAAAGAGACACTATACAAACCAAAAATTTACATCTTCAGAGACAAGCGGTGGTAGATATGTAACAAAATTGACAGAAATGAATTTACAAAATTTTATGTAAAGTGATTCATCATTGCTTTATATGCGTAGAATATAAATATTTAAGAGTGAAAGAATTAATTTTTATGAACATGGATTTATATGAAGATATTTCTATGTAAACACAGATACCGACACCCGATGGCATCGTAGGGTTCCTAATGTGTCTTTGGCTCGATTACATTACATATGATGAATAAAATCTTTCGCAGTGATTGTTAAATACTTTTATTAAAACGCCACTACCCGTTTCGCATCAGTAGAGGTGTATCTACAGGGGATACAGTTTTAAAAATTAATGATATGGCAAAGTGGCTGCTTACAGCCAAGTCTCATCGTTCATGGTGTAGATAAAACCGGTAGCACACTAAAAGAGCGATTGCATTCATTTTAATGATAGACAACCACTTTTAGTGTTTCACCGGTTCAAATGGTTCCAATGGCTGTAAGCGCTATGTGACTTAACATCTGAGGTCATCAGTCCCCCAGACTTAGAACTACTTAAACCTAAATAACCAAAGGACATCACACACATCCATGCCCGAGGAAGGATTCGAACCTCCGACCGTAGCAGCCGCGTGGTTCCAGTCTGAAGCGCCTAGAACCGCTCGACCACAGCAGCCGGTTCCCTCCGGTTTTATCTGGATGATCAAATATGGGACATGGCTGTAAGCAACCACTTTTCTGCGCCATCTTTTTTAATCTATCACCCGAAGATGCATCTCTACTGATGCAAAACTATTAGCGTCTTTTTACTAAAAATATTTTAACATCTAGCTCAGAAGATTTTGGTCGTCATGTGGAGTTTTGGTTACAGTTGTCCGGCTTTAAAATGATGGAGATTACATTATAAACTGAATCTGTGTTTTTTCCCAAAATTAATAGGGCAGTTCATCTACATCTACATCTACGTGATTACTCTGCTATTCACAATAAAGTGCATGGCAGAGGGTTCAATGAACTACCTTCATGCTGTCTCTCTACCGTTCCACCCCCGAAAGGCACGCGGGAAAAACGAGAATTTTTCCGCACGAGCCCTGATTTCTCTTATTTCATCGTGATGATCATTTCTCCCTGTGTAGGTGGGTGCCAATAGAATGTTTTCGCAATCGGAGGAGAAAACTGGTGATTGAAATTTCACGAGAAGATCCCGTCGCAACGAAAAACGCCTTTGTTTTAATAATTGCCACTCCAATTCACGTATCATGTCTGTGACACCATCTCCCCTATTTCGCGATAATACGCGTACTTTATCGATGTCATCCGTCAGTCCCATCTGATGCGGATCCCACACCACAGAGCAGTACTCCATAATAGGGCGGACAAGCGTACTGTAAACAGTCTCTTTGGTAGACCTGTTGCACCTTGTAAGTGTTCTGCCAATGAATCGCAGTCTTCGGTTTGCTCTACCCACAATATTATCTATGTGATGGTTCCAATTTAGGTTATTTGTAATTGTAATCCCTAAGTATTTAGGTGAATTTACAGCCTTCAGACTTGTGTGACTTATCGTGTGATCGAAATTTATTGGATTTCTTTTAGTACTCATGTGAATATAACTTCGCACTTTTCTTTATTCAGGGTCAATTGCCACTTTTCGCACCATACAGATATCTTATCTAAATCATTTTGCAATTCGTTTTCAGAGAATAATTCTTTGAAAAACATCATTAACAATTTCTTCTCTTGGATTTATTTTAATATTGGTATCGTCCTTCTAAGATGTTTTGCAACCAGGGAAGAAGAATTCCGGACCTCCGTCGGGAAAGGAGCACGCCATCAGTTGGGTATTCTGTTATCTCCGCCAACTGCTTCCGAAGGCGGCGCAGCGGTGTGCGTTTGAGGCTGGTGCTAGCGCCCCGTGTTTTACTGTTTGGCCGTCGGCTTGCCGTGACTGGCGTTCATTAACTAAAAGAACGCGGCGCGGCTGGCGGTCTGGGGTGGCGTGGCTTGGCTTGGCGTGCAGCGATGTCTGCGCCGATGGCAGCCCTGCTGGGCCGCCGCCGTCTTATCTGCGGCCCGCAGTTTCGTTGCTCGGGGCAATAAATTGCCGGCATACCACCCGCGGACGCGTTAATTCCCCTCAACTGCAGCCGTAAATAAGGCACAGAGGAGGCGGCGCGGTGCGGTCGCGAAAGTTAACGGCAGGTAATCGCGCCCTTTCGATAATGCGCTAGAACAATGTTTGCACCGTAGGCGCGATAAGGGGGTTTTCGTTGGATTCCGGGATGGAGATTGGGTCTCATGTTCTGGGTTGTTGTGCGAGAATCAATAGTTGCTGAGCGATTGTGCCGCCACCAAAACGGAGAATGGCACAGAGACGGCCACAATACTGAATTTGATTTTCCGAAATTGTTCCACTGAAGAAAATTATAAAACCGTTACTCCTCCTTTCAATCTACACGAATATCACAAGCTACCGCGAAGTGGAAAATCGACTAAAATCGATTAACAGAGGAAGACAAGTGGATCTAACGGGATACCCGTTGGGTCAGCAGTAAGGCATCCACCTTCCTAACTTTGGCCGTAGGACGCGCGGAAGTGTAGTTCCAATTTTGGAAGACTTTCTTTGCTCAGACATTCATCCGTGGTGGAGCAGCGCAAACAGTTCATCCTATTCTTCAAAATCTTAACTGCTTTATTGTGGACAACAGGTACGTCGATAGCTTTCGAAGGAGGGTGGCACCTCTACTAGTTCAAAGTTTCAGAGAGCAGAGATATGTGGTACCCCTCGTCCTAGTAGACTCTCTGCCTCCTGCATTTAACTTGAAATACGAAGTCCTGAACTACTTACACACAGTTTTGTATCAGTCCAGAGGGTCGGATCGAACTTCCAGTGGCGGCCGATGTGGCCGAGCGGTTCTAGGCGCTTCAGTCTGGAACCGCGCGACTGCTACGGTAGCAGGTTCCAATCCTGTCTCGGGAATGGATGTGTTTGATGTCCTTAGGTTAGTTAGGCTTAAGTAGTTCTAGGTTGTAGGGGACTGATGACCTCAGATGTTAAGTCCGATAGTGCTCAGAGCCATTTGAACCATTTGATTTGAACTTCCAGGCTGGTGTTGCCCAACTGATTGAATGAACGTCGCCCTCATCGGTCAAAATATTCACTGACGGTTCCAAAACAAGCGAGCGCATCGGCTTTCCTTATTTCTGAGGGGTCACTATCTTGGGCTATGTTTAAGCCTCCAAGAAGTGCCAGCATCTTCACTTCCGAAGGCCTTACAATTAAGGAGACCCTTCGATATGCGGCAAATCATTCGACGACATCCTTACTGTGACGGATTCGAGGAGTGCACTGGAAAACCTGGAAAAGCAGCAATGGGGCTCCAACGCTAACTGCCATGTGATCGATGCAATTACGTTAGCCGGCCGCGGTGGTCTAGCGGTTCTAGGCGCTCAGTCCGGAACCGCGCGACTGCTACGGTCGCAGGTTCGAATCCTGCCTGGGGCATGGATGTGTGTGATGTCCTTAGGTTAGTTAGGTTTAAGTAGTTCTAAGTTCTAGGGGACTGATGACCATAGATGTTACGTCCCATAGTGCTCAGAGCCAATTACGTTAATCTATCAGTTGAAAGTTAACATAAACGTGTCCAGTTGTTATAGGTCAAGGGACACTCTGGTATCTCATGTAAAGAGATGACGGACCATCTAGTGAAATAATGTGTGATTGATGGCCAAACTGACTACACTTGCCTCCAGCATACAGATTTTGCTGCTGGCTTAAAGAAAAATGTCCATCAAGAATGGTCACAGACGTGGGTGATCCCACAACAGTCGAAGAGAAGATGTAATGCCGCAATACAGCCGAATATTCAACGAAAAACCTGGTTCTCCCAAATCAGGCTAGCTAGACGTCATACCACTACTATAACGAGGCTCCGACTGGGTCACGGTTGTTATCCTTCACATATTTATAAGATTAAAAGTTCAGCCATCGCCGTACTGCGAAGACTATCCAACTTAGATTTAGTACCTCAGCGGTGTGACACTAGGGTGCCAACGCTATGACAAACAACGCCGCAAGTTTCTTAAGGCCTTGATCAAAGTAGGAATTCCCCAACCTCCATCTCTTACGCACCTGTTTGCACAACTGCCCACAGTTGAATATACCAGTATTGCCCCGCAAGAAACGGATATCCAGTTCTAAGTCAGACACAAAGGATGCACAGTGTGAAGTTGTGATATATGGAATGTGTTGACGGTGTGATTATAGAAAGTGTACCATGAAGTTTACCTGGAATTAATGTTATTTCTAATATATATGCTGGATATATGATACTGCATTATAAGTCTGTAGATACTCATTTATCTGGCTAAATAGTTAATGCCAAAGGCCAATAAATAAAAAAAAAAGTACCACATCGTTGCCGTCCATTTGTGGTAGAAATATGGGACACGTTTTATGCGTTACGGAAATCTCACATACAGGAATAAAAATGGATTCCGTAGGGAAAGATACTGTGAGACAGCTCATAAATAAATGTGAACTAAACATAAATAAGAAGAAAGAGCCATTATCGTTCGATTACGCAATTGGCTATCAATCAAGGGACAGCGTAAAAACACTGAACGATTTGAGAATACGCGTTACAAGCGACATAAACAGAAACGACAGCATAAAACTAGTCAGGGGAAAAAGAACGAAATGAGGGAGAATGGAAAAGAAAACTGAGGATTTGGTAGGTGGCGAACAGTTTGGCTTTCTGGAAGGTAAGGGCAGCAAAGAGGAAGTTCTAACGTTCGACTGAAATGAACGCAAGGCATGAGAAAAATCAAGACACATTCATTGGATTTGTCGAGAAAAAAGCGTTCGAGAATGTGAAATGGTCGAAGATGTTTGATAATAGTGAGAGAAACAGGGGTAAGCAACAGGCAAAGAAAGATAATACACGATAAAAATGGACGACGAACAACAAAGAGCTGGGATTAAAAAGGATTAAGATAGGAAAGTAGACTTTTGCCCCTACTATTCTACCTATACATCGAGGAGCAATGACGGAAATAAAAGAAAAATTCATGAGTGGGATAAAATTACGGGTGTAAGGATATCAGTGGCAAGATTCGCTGATTATACTGTTACCCTCAGAGAAGCTGAAAAAGAACAGCAGGGTGTGTTGAATGGAGTAAAAAGTCTACTGCGTATAGAATATGGATTGAGAATAAATCGAAGAAAGACGAAAATAATGGGGAATATCAGAAATGAGATTAGCCAGAAACTGAACATCAAACCTGGGAATCTCGAAGTAGACGAAATTAAGGAATTCTGTTACCTTATAAGCAAAATATCACATTATAAACGAAGGACATAAAAAGCAGACTAACACGTGAAAAAAGGGCATTCCTGGTCAAGAGAATTCGGCTAGTATCAAACGTCGGCCTTAATCTGAGGAACAAGCTTTTGACATGTACATTTAGAGCGCAGCATTCTATGGTGGTGAACAAGGACTGTGGGAAAACAGGAAAAGAGGAGAAGCGATGCTTTAGGAATGTGATGCTGTAGAAAGATGTTGAAATTTAGGTGGACTGATAAGAAACGAGATTTTTCGTAGAATCGGCGACGAACGAAATATGTGGAATACACCATCAGGATCGAGGAATAATATTAAAACAAGTCCTTGGTCACAAATATTAAGTCAAAATTGACCAGGTTTCGACGCTACTATGAACGTCGTCTTCAGAATTAAAGTAACTGTTCTAAAACATATTAGGTATATAACACATTAATAAAATTAAAGTTTGTACTGACTGGAAAGAGATGCAATACTTACAAGTCACATTTTAAAAAATCTAAGCCGAAAAGGCGACTTGTGACTTGTAAGTAATGCATCTCTTTCCAGTCAGTACAAACTTTAATTTTATTAATGTATTATATACCTAATATGTTTTAGAACAGTTAGTTAAATTCTGAAGACGACGCTCATAGTAGCGTCGAAACCCGGTCAATTTTGACTTAATATTTGTGACCGAGGGCTTATTTGTTCTAATATAATTCTGACACGGTCACTGAACCTTAGCAGCTATGTTCAAAGTTTTCGAGGGATAATGTCCACAGCACTTGAGGAAGCTGTGTACAGTAAAAACTATAGGGGAAGACTGAGACTGTAATGCATCCAAGAAATAAACGAAGACGTAGGGTGCAAGTTCAAAATTGGCTCTGAGCACTATGGGACTCAACTGCTGAGGTCATTAGGCCCCTAGAACTTAGAACTAGTTAATCCTAACTAACCTAAGGACATCACACACATCCATGCCCGAGGCAGGATTCGAACCTGCGACCGTAGCGATCTCGCGGTTCCAGACTGCAGTGCCTAGAACCGCATGGCCACTTCGGCCGGCAGGGTGCAAGTGCTACTCTGAATGAAGAGATTAGCTCAAGAAAGGAATTCGTAGCTGGCCGCATCGAAGCAGTCGGGAAACTGACGCCACTTCCATTGGAGGGATGCTGAGGAAATGCCGTTCAACCAACAAAGACGTAGCTTACAAAACCTTCGTTCTCCTGATTATTTCGTACCGTTCATTATTCTCAAAACTAAGTAATACTGAAACTAGTGCGACACATGTTCCCACGGTTTCGTTCAATGAACACAAGAGTGCCACGGAAATGCTCATCGACTCTGTCACTGATGCTACAAGAGATACGGTCGCCATTAATGAGGTTCTTGGGTGAGTGTTAAAATTCTGACAGCGTACGTCCTGAGAAGAATTAAGAACATATCACTTCTTTCAACATACGTCTCGCGAACTGACACCGACATTCATAGCTCATACGAAATCGTTCTTCCTAGTCACTATTGGCAATTGGAAAGAATGTCCTACGTACCCTCCAATGTACACCGTAAGATGGATTGCAGAGTAGATATGTAGATGTAGCGGAAGCATCGGTGAGCCGTGCGGGGGTTGGCCTTGTATCGATTTCGCCCCTCGTTGACGATCTTTGTCTGGATAACTTAGGGGGTACGCCGGTGGTGCCATTGGTGGGGACAAAAGCCGCGAAGCCGGAAGGATTTGGGGCTGAGTCTGTGGCGTGCGGAGGGAGTCGGCCAGGGGCCCTACAGATTTGGAGTTCTGCATCTACATCTACATTTATACTCCGCAAGCCACCCAACGGTGTGTCGCGGAGGACACTTTACATGCCACTGTCATTACCTCCCTTTCCTGTTCCAGTCGCGTATGGTTCGCGGGAAGAACGACTGCCGGAAAGCCTTCGTGCGCACTCGAATCTCTCTAATTTTACATTCGTGATCTCCTCGGGAGGTATAAGTAGGGGGAAGCAATATAATAGACACCTCATCCAGACAGCAAGCTACACCGCGATGCAGAGCGCCTCTCTTGCAGAGTCTGCCACTTGAGTTTGCTAAACATCTCCGTAACGCTATCACGCTTACCAAATAACCCTGTGACGAAACGCGCCGCTCTTCTTTGGATCTTCTCTATCTCCTCTGTCAACCCGACCTGGTAAGGATTCCACACTGATGAGCAATACTCAAGTTTGGTCGAACGAGTGTTTTGTAAGCCACCGACTTAGTTGATGGACTACATTTTCTAAGGATTCTCCCAATGAATCTCAACCTGGCATCCGCCTTACCAACAATTAATTTTATGTGACCATTCCACTTCAAATCGTTCCGCACGCATACTCCCAGATATTTTACAGAAGTAACTGCTACCAGTGTTTGTTCCGCTATCATATAATCATACAATAAAGGATCCTTCTTTCTATGTATTCGCAATACATTACATTTGTCTATGTTAAGGGTCAGTTGCCACTCCCTGCACGAAGTGCCTATCCGCTGCAGATCTTCCTGCATTTCGCTGCAATTTTCTAATGCTGCAGCTTCTCTGTATACTACAGCATCATCCGCGAAAAGCCGCATGGAACTTGCAACACTATCTACTAGGTCATTTATATATATTGTGAAAAGCAATGGTCCCACAACACTCCCCTGTGGCACGCCAGAGGTTACTTTGACATTTGTAGACGTCTCTCCATTGAGAGCAGCATGTTGTGTTCTGTTTGCTAAAAACTCTTCAATCCAGCCACACAGCTGTTGTGATATTCCGTAGGCTCTTACTTTGTTTATCAGGTACAGTGCGGAACTGTATCGAACGCCTTGCGGAAGTCAAGGAAAATGGCATCTACCTGGGAGCCTGTACCTAATATTTTCTGGGTCTCATTAACAAATAAAGCGAGTTGGGTCTCACACGATCGCAGTTTCCGGAATCCATGTTGATTCCTACTGAGTAGATTCTGGGTTTCCAGAAATGACATGATACGCGAGCAAAAAACATGTTCTAAAATTCTACGACAGATCAATGTCAGAGATATAGGCCTATAGTTTTGCGCATCTGCTCGGCGACCCTTCTTGAAGACTGGGACTACCTGTGCTCTTTTCCGATCATTTGGAACCTTCCTTTCCTCTAGAGACTTGCGGTACACGGCTGTTAGAAGGGGGGCAAATTCTTTTACGTACTCTGTGTAGAAGCGAATTGGTACAGGAGAGAAAGAATCGGCTCCTGTGAAGGTGCCGAGCCTGGTTTTGACTGTCGGTTATCACCTCCCTGCAAAGCCATTTCCGTGAGTGGGGATGATATTTTCGAAAACACACCAGCGTCTGGGAGGTTATTTGGAAAGTGAAGGCCGCCCAGTCTCTTGCAGGCTTAAGGAGTGGAAGGACGGTGGCCATCCTATCCAAGGTAAGTTACTTCCGTGTATGTCATTACCTCTCGCTCTTCCCCTCCTCCCGACCCCTCCCGATGGGGTTCATGCAAACACCACTCATAACTGTTATCAGCTGTTTAATTGTAATTTGGTTAAGTCTGATCAGTGAATTTTGGCTAACTGTAGCTGCCTATTCAGTGGTTGTTAATTATTTTACAATTCTGTACTTCGTTTGTGTACTGAATGACAATGGGTTCATAATTATTAGCAGCCGTTTACATATCATTTGCTTAAAATCTAATCAGCTGTATTTGGCTTCCTACTGAATGACAGTGGGTTCATAATTCATGTAGTATGGAATTCTGCCTTACGGCAGGTCTTGTCAGGGTTCCAATGGCTCCGAGCACTATGGGACTCAACTGCTGTGGTCATAAGTCCCCTAGAACTTAGAACTAGTTAAACCTAACTAACCTAAGGACATCACTCACATCCATGCCCGAGGCAGGATTCGAACCTGCGACCGTAGCGGTTGTGCGGTTCCAGACTGTAGCGCCTTTAACCGCTCGGCCACTCCGGCCGGCTCTTGTCAGGGGTTAAGCCTCTTCCACTTTTGTCTGTCCATAGCCAGTCTTCTCATTTCTGAATATTTGCCTCCTTTGTGTCCAGCATTTGATATCTTCTTTTTCCTCTTCCCCTTTTTTCCCTCCACCATTCCTTCTATTCCTTCCTTCAATAAACAGTCCTTACTCAAACAATGTCCAATCCAGTTCCGTTTTCTCTTTCTGATGACTTTCAGAATGTTTCTTTCTTCTCCAACTCTTCTTAATACTTCTTCATTCCTTACTCGGTCTTCCCATTTCACTTTTTCCATTCTTCTCCATCTCCACATCTCTAGTGCCTCCAATCTTCTTTCGTCTTCCTTCCTCAATGTCCAGGTCTCCGCACCATATAGTGCAACGCTTCAGATGTAACACTTGGCAAGTCTTTTCCTCAGATTTTTGTTTAGTGGTCCCCAAAGTAATTTCTGTTTGCTCTTGAATCCTTCTTTTGTCATTGCAATTCTTTTCCCAATTTCTGTTGAGCAATACATATCATCCATTATTACACTTCCCGAGTAACTGAAGTTTTCACTTGCTCTATTTCCTCTCCCCCTATTTTCATACGGCATTTTCTCCCCTTTCCTCCAGTTACCATGTTTTTCGTTTTCTTCTTGTTAATCTTCATTCCATATTCTTCTAATTTTGTGTTTAGATCATCTAACATTTGTTCCATGTCTGTTGCACTCTCTGCCATCACAACCATGTCGTCTGCAAACCTTATACACTCCACTCTCCGACCCCCTCTACGAACTCCTCTCCTTCCATCAAAACTTTCACTAATAATTTCCTCCGGATATACATTGAACAGTGTCGGTGATAAACAACAACCTTGTCTTATACCTCTTCCCAGTTCAATATCTTCACTCATCACACCTTCTATTCTTACTCTCGCTCTCTGGTCAAATATAAATTTCTAATTATCCGTCTATGTTTCCTTAGGATTTCCATCAGTTTGTCCCATCTGACACAGCCAAAAGCCTTCTCAAGATCAATGAACACAATATACACCTTCCTTTTCTTCTCCTGCCGGCCGCGGTGGCCGTGCGGTTCTGGCGCTGCAGTCCGGAACCGCGGGACTGCTACGGTCGGAGGTTCGAATCCTGCCTCGGGCATGGGTGTGTGTGATGTCCTTAGGTTAGTTAGGTTTAAGTAGTTCTAAGTTCTAGGGGACTTATGACCTAAGATGTTGAGTCCCATAGTGCTTTGAACCATTTTTCTTCTCCATGTACCTCTCCCTTATCACTCTCAGTAGCCCAATGGCTTATAATTCATAGCAGCTGTTTGAAGATCATTTGCTTAAAATCTGATCAGTGATCAGAAACAGTTAATGTTGGTTGCGGATGACGCTGCAGTGTCGCTCGATGATGTCCCATATGTGCTCGACTCGAGACAGAGCTGGTGATCGAGCAGGCCAAGGCAACATGTCGACACACTGCAGAACAAATTGGATTACAGCAGCGGAAAACTTTTGGAAAACTCCCCCTGGAATGCAGTTCATGAATGGCATCACAGCTGGTCGAATCACCGGACTGACATACACTGTGTCAGTCAGTGTGCGTGATATAACCACGTGAGTGCTCCTACTGTCGTACGATATCACACCCCAGATCATAACTCTAGATGTAAGTCTAGTGTGTATACCACGCAGGCAGGTTGGTTGCTGGTCATCAAATGGTTCAAATGGTTCTGAGCACTATGCGACTTAACTTCTGAGGTCATCAGTCGCCTAGAACTTAGAACTAATTAAACCTAACTAACCTAAGGACGTCACACCCATCCATGCCCGAGGCAGGATTCGAACCTGCGACCGTAGCGGTCACGCGGTTTTAGACTGAAGCGCCTAGAACCGCACGGCCACACCGGCCGGCTGCTGGTCATCAACTGGCATCCTCTTAAGCAACACATGACCGCCACTGGAACCGAGACCGTATCAGCTTTCATCAGAAAACACAACAGGCCTCCACTCTGCCCCATCATTGAAGTCCCAAATGGCGGTGGTCTGGGGTCAGTGGAATGCACGTTACAGTGCTTTTGCCTCGAAGCTGTACTGGAAGTAACCGATTTGTAGCAGTTCGTTGTGTCACTGTGGTGTTAACTGCGGCCTAGATTAATGCTGCAGATGCAATACAATGCGACAGAGACCCACGCCGAAGACGATGGTCTTCCCTCTCGATAGTGCCACGTGGCCGTCCGGAGACCGGTTTTTTTACGACCATACAGTCTCGTGACCACCTCTGCCAGCAGTCACGTTCAGTGGCTACATTCCTGCCAAGACTTTCTGCAATGTCGCAGAAGGAACATCCAGCTTCACACAGCCTATTACATGACCTCCTTCAAATTCAGTGGGGTGTTGATAATATCAACTCACCACGTCCAATCTCAAAGGTGACTAACGCTCACAACAGTTGGAGCGTGTAATTACAGCAAATCTGATCTGTATTCTCGTAGTGGCGCTACAAGCGTCACTCCCATCTTTCAGATGTAGAAAGACGCCTAATAACTTCCATTTATGTAGCACAAGTCTTTCTTCTTGCTGTCAGTTTTTCCTGTCTTTGCATTTCCGCGGTTACAGACACTATACACGGACTAGTTATCGTCACTTTTAGGATATTTTAATGTTTCTGGCTTCAGTGATGGCGAAGAAAAATATGAGAAACTGACACCGAAATACCTTTCTCAAGATAATACTAATTTGCAATTTTGCCATATGATGACACACATAAAAACAGTACCCCAGAGTGTATCCTTAACGAACAAACTGAGTTAGCTAACATCCATTTCCTGAAAAATTTCCAAAAATTATTTTCCACCCTACAAAGCAAATAATATTCCTACACCTACCTGAAGATCAAGTACCAAATTTATATGTTACTACAATTCTCATGATGCTTAATGTACGAGGGTGAGTCAAATGAAAACTTAAATATTTTTTAAATATTATTTATTGTACAGAAGTGGTACAAAGCTGTATCACTTTTCAACATAATCTTCCCCACGCTCGATGCAAGTCCTCCAACAGTTACAAAGTGCATAAATTCCTTTAGAAAAAAATTCTTTTGGTAGTCAGCGCAACCACTGATGCACCGCGTGGCGTACCTCTTCAACAGAACGAAACTTCTTTCCTCCCATTGCGTCTTTGAGTGGTCCAAACATATGGAAATCACTTGGGGCAAGGTCTGGTGAGTATGGTGGATGAGGAAGACACTCAAAATGCAGGTCTGTGATTGTTGCAACTGTTGTACTGGCAGTGTGGGGCCTTGCATCGTCATGTTGCAAAAGGACACCTGCTGACAGCAATCCACGTCGCTTTGATTTGATTGCGGGCCTCTGATAATTTTTGGGAGATCTGCGTATGATGCACTGGTGACAGTATTCCCTCTAGGCATGAAATTCTCAAAAATGATGCGTTTTCGTCCCAAAAGAGAGTCAGCATTGCCTTCCCTGCTGATGGTGCTGTTTGAAACTTCTTTGGTTTTGGTGATGAGGAATGGCGCCATTCCTTGCTCGCTCTCGTCGTTTCCGGTTTGTGGAAGTGAACCCAGGTTTCGTCCCCAGTAACGATTCTTGCAAGGAAGCCATCACCTTCTCGTTCAAAGCGTCGAAGAAGTTCTTCACAAGCATCAACACGTCGTTCTCTCATTTCGCGAGTCAGCTGCCGTAGCACCCATCTTGCAGACACTTTATGAAACTGGAGCACATCATGCACAATGTGGTGTGCTGACCCATGACTAATCTTTAAACATGCTGCAATGTCATTCAGTGTCACTCGGTGGTTTTCCTTCACTATGGCTTCAACTGCTGCAATGTTCCGTGGAGTCACAACTCGTTGTGCCTGACCTGGACGAGGAGCATCTTCCACTGAAGTCACACTATTTGCGAACTTCCTACTCCATTCGTAGATTGCTGCTGTGACAAACATGCATCACCATACTGAACCTTCATTCGCCGATGAATTTCAATAGGTTTCACACCTTCACTGCGCAAAAATCGAATAACAGAACGCTGTTCCTCCCTGGTGCAAGTCGCAAGTGGGGCGGCCATCTTTATACTGATACTGCGATGGTATGTGTGCATCTGCACTATGCTGCCACCTACATGCCATTCTGCACGCTATTTGTAGCACGCTTGCCAACTTAAAGAATAACGGCTCCAAATTTCGATTTGTTATTACAAATTTAAGGTTTTCATTTGATTCACCCTCGTTAATAAATAATGCACTGTCTTACCTGTACAGTACTCACAAAAAAAAAATTATCTTTGACATGGAACATCTTTATAATCAATGTAACAGTATTCGCTCTAAAACTCACAAAATCAGTGTCTCTTTGTACTAGTGTAAAAGGCGTTTCAGTTGCATGAGTGAATATATGATCTTTTTCCAAACATGGGACATCTTTATAATATTACGATATATCATAGCATCTTTGACACTCGTTTGTTTGTAATAATTTTGTATCTATCAAAACATGTGGTGCATGTTAGAAATCTGTTCTGTGACAAACCTACAGTGTTCAGTGAGAAAAATTGATGTGTGCAACAATAAGAATGCAGTGGGAATGTATTCACGTCTGTTGAACGAAAACTATGAAAACAAACACTCCAAACCGACATTTCACGTAAGTCACATCCAATGCAAATTTGTAAGGCAACCATCTGTGTGGCGTGCTTATAATTGTGTATTATTTATGTTTTAGGATAATTAATTTGTAAAAAAAAAACGCTCCACATGTTCTAATGAAAGCATGAAATCGTCTGAAGATGAATCGTAAAGATTCGAAACCGGTAACGGTACCTTTTGAACAAATGAACTGAAAATAAATTTGTGGCTGGTTGCTGTCTCAATACCATCAACATTTGTCTTAATACCAATTTATTTTTCGCCCGGCATAAAATAATGTACAGTTTTGTTACGACAGTGCTGTGCGCTTGGTTATACGCGTAATTGTTGTATTAGGAGACGTATTCAGTTCAGTTGTCTGCGGTTCTTCACTTGGTCACAGTGTCTGCGAGCAGTTCTTGAGTTACTAATAAAAGTAGACAATTATTTTGCCTTCATCAGTTTAGTATGAAAATACCCAGCACAGCATGCTGCAAAGTTGGGGTCTTCATACTTGCAGTCGACTTCTGCAAACTGACCCCAATGTTAAATAATGGCGACAAAATCTGTAGAAATAATGATTTTTCGGTCGTACGGAACATGATAACTGAAATGATGAGAAATGGTTAATGAAAGATGCTAGATAAGAGAATAAAATAGTCTGTGGCACAAAGTCAGGCACTAGACGTCAATAACGCAAGATTACTGCTGACTCTTGAGCAGATAACTTACTCCTTCCTTGATTTCTAGACGTTCGATACTGCATCAAACTGTTGCTAACCATCAACATATCTTCCGGGGTATCTTCTCAAAGGTTTCCTTGGCTTGAACAACAAGTGACTGATAGGACCTAGCTAACAAAACCCAGGGGAGTAATCGTTCAAAAACTACGTAAGAAACATGGGTGCGGCATGGTCCGAATACAAAGACACGATTTACAGACATGATCTGTCCAATTGTTAGCTAAAGTATATTCGCTGGACGATTGTGTGGGCTCTTTTCCCCTCGTCAGACTAAGTTTCTTGTGTTTTACTGCCTGGCCAACTGTCCAGTCGTGAATTTTCTCCCTTACAATGGGGGGTTGTCTGGGGGAGGAGACCAGACAGCGAGATCATAGGTGTCATCGGATTAGGGAAGGACGGGGAAGGAAGTTGGCCGTGCCCTTTTCAAAGGAACCATCTCGCCATTTGCCTGGAGCGATTTAGGGAAATCACGGAAAACCTAAATCAGGATGGTCAGACGCGGGATTGAACCGTCGTCCTCCCGAATGCGAGTCCAGTGTGCGAGCCACTTCCCTTACAATGTTTCTGTTTGTTACATCAGTGTTATTCCCTGACGACTTATTTCACTACAGCAATTCATTTCATAGCTTCAAATTTTAGCTTTACTGCGAGTTTAGTACAATTGCGCAAACTGTCTAGTTAATCTGAGTGGTTCAATTCTATTAACATTCCCATAAATTTTAGTCGGTTTTTTACATGTACAAATAAATGTTGTTATACTTTCCAATTGCTTTATTTACTCTCAGATCTGTAGGTTACTTCTTCACTGTGTGATTCAGCCCTGTAAGTACACTCTGGTTTGATGACAGTGTATTAATGTATCAGTTTTGTGTATTTTGAGATGGATTGTTGTTATACATTCTTTTTTGATCCTGAAACCTGTTTTCATTTTGTGAAAACGAATTTTCTGACCAATTTTTTTTTGTAGGTCAGTTTCCTTAATGGTTTCGCTTAAGTATTTGAACTAGGAAACACTCTCTGTTGTCCAGTATTTAATTTTTAGAATTCTGGATGCCAGGTTACTGCTGGGTATGTATTATCGTTTTTCAAAAGATATTCGAAGTGCTACTATTTCTGATGTTTCTTTAAAAATTTCCATTAGTTTTTGGGCTATTTCAGTGTCCTGACGTACAATCGGCAGATCGTCTGCAAAAATTAAGCAGCCGGTCCCAATACTAATGCTTCTTAATTTCATTAGTTCGCCTTATTTAGGTTATGCCACATATGGATTACATTTTCTAAGACATTGTCTGTATTAAACCGGATACCTAGAAACGACGGAGAGGCTTCTTACCGCCGTAGCCCTCAGTGGTTCACAACCCCACAACAGACCACAGCAGTCCACCAACCCCACCGCCGCTCGACACCGAACCCAGGGTTATTGCGCGGTGCGGTTCGGCCCCCAGTGGACCTTCCCCCGCCCCCCCCCTCTACCCACCGGGAACGTCTCATACCAGACAAGTGTAACGTCAAATGTTTGCGTGGTAGAGTAATTATGGTGTACGCGTGCATGGAGACATGTTTGCGCAGCAATCGCCGACATAGTGTAACACAGGCGGGATAAGGAGAACCAGCCTGCATTCGCCGAGGTAGATGGGAAACTTTGTAAGACATAATTGAAGAGTAGTGGTGAGAGTCCATCACCTTGTCTAACTCCTATTTTAATTTCACTGTGTCAGAAATTTCTCAACTGAATTTTGTCTTTGATTCTGGACCATTTACAATTTCGCTAGCAACTGCTATATTTTTGGGGACTAGATTTAGTTCTTTCACAATCTGTTCTTTTAATCTGAGAATTTGTGAACTACTTTATTATAAATCTTTTGATGTCTGTAGAGTTTCTTTCCGAATTAAGCTCTGTTCTGGACGAGACCTTTTTGGGCGGAAATTTTAATGTCAAATTTTCATTTTGGATTTTTTAATATTCTGTAGCTTTTTATGTGTAATAATAATTTTACATTTTTGATTCACCTGAATTTTTAGGTCTGATGACGGCTATTAAGGGACGAAACCAGTAACACAACATAATGCCACCAAACACGAAAAGACAATCCTGATCAACAGAAGCATTTTTCGAAATAGATTGCATGCTGAAATTTGACTGTATCAAATTTCATTAATTAGTTCGGTACACTTACGCCCTGAATATGTGTGTACTGAAGTCATACACCGAGAGTTTTTATACCAATGCCACTCCCACCACCTGTGCAGTATACGTCGCCTCACTGGATCAGGTATTCGAACAGAAAGTAAACAGGTTGGACGGTTTCACGGCGATTGTCTCAGAACACCTGCTGGGGGAGACCGAGTTGGCAGAGGTCCCGTCATGTTCACAGCGGGACAACGCTGCTACCAGATGGCAACAGAGACCGCTGTCCGTTGTGTTCTGATAACGCCTAACGTGTGACTGCATTTTCCTGTTACAGTCGCCCCATCTTTACTGGAACTACAACTGTAATCCGGAGCCGCATTCGTTTGCACAAGCTTATTAACATCACTGCAATAGCCAGTCTGTGCATCATGATGTAATAAAGGAAATTACGATACTTGATAATAAAATACAATTATTAGTTGGGATTAGCAGAAGCTACAGACGAAAGGCTACGAAGTTTCCTCAGGGGATCGTTTAGTACGGGCCAGACTGATATGGGCGAAAGGCTACGAAGTTTCCTCAGGGGATCGTTTAGTACGGGCCAGACTGATATGGAGACGACCACCAAATCTCGGTAGCAGCCGCTACAAGAGACACATTCTACTTCACAGAGAGGTTTAAACCTGAAAAGAATCGCCGGCCGGTGTGGCCGTGCGGTTCTAGGCGCTTCAGTTTGGAACCGCGTGACCGCTACGGTCGCAGGTTCGAATCCTTCCCCGGGCATGGATGTGTGTGATGTCCTTAGGTTAGTTAGGTTTAAGTAGTTCTAAGTTCTAGGGGACTGATGACCACAGATGTTAAGTCCCATAGTGCTCAGAGTCATTTGAACCATTTTGAAATGAATCACGGGGATGTGGAAAAAAAAAAAAAAATTCTGTTGATGAAGTAGTCGATACCCGGTGTCACTTTCACTTTTCCGATACGAGTTTGTATGCGTATTACTCGATTTTATTGGTCAAATAGAAGTAATTATTTGAATTATTATGGATCAGAATTAACAGAAGCATTGGATTCGTTTTTTCCATGTACAGTTCGTTCCCATTACACAGTAAAAAAGGTTCATCGTCCTATTATCTCTTTTGGAATAGGAACAGAAACTGAGAAAAGAAGTAGGAGACAAGCAATCAACACCAGATTTTTCTTTTATAGAGTCTAATATATAACGAGGAATACATAAATTTCGCCGACCGGGGTGACCGAGCGGTTCTAGGCGCTTCAGTCTGGAACCGCGCCACCGCTACGGTCGCAGGTTCGAATCCTGCCTCGGGCATGGATGTGTGTGATGTCCTTAGGTTAGTTAGGTTTAAGTAGGTCTAAGTTCTAGGGGACTGATGAGCTCAGAAGTTGAGTCCCGTAGTGCTCAGAGCCATTTGAACCAATATGTAAATTCAGAAACATTCGAACTTTTGTTTACAATATTTCAGTTTTATCTTTATTATTCGATACTTAATTACCATTCTTCTGAATCTAACTACGTAATTACTTTTGTTGCAGACAGTTTACTTACAGAAATATAATTAAAACTGAGATGTAAACAAGACATGTTCTACTAAAATTGCTACATAACCGAAAAAATTATATCTGAATTAAGATTATTATCCTTTATTTGAAAGCTCTACATATATTCTTTTAATCAAACGTGTTATTTTGTCTGGAATTATGTTAATTCAAAAGTAAATCGTTTAATAAATGACTGTTTTTGTGTTGCATAATTTCAGCAGTAAGTTTTAAGAAATATTTTGCAAGAAAATAAACTAGAAAAGGACATATTCATTTCAGTCATAACGAATGCAAACCAGACTTTTCAGACGAAGACGCCTGTAATCATCTGCAGATAATCAATGAAACAATGTGAAAATTATGGTTCATAATTATTACTTCCTACACATAATCACACGGTGCAAAGTAGGCTATTAAATGCGCTAAAAATGCACGTACAATGATCCACGGACGCGGTTTTTCACATTTAACAAATGGGACTTCTCATTTAGGGCCGCCCCTTTGTCTCTAAGCTGGTCGTAGATTGTGTTCCAAAAGTGAACAGCATAGAGGCAGAAGTGATGACACTTCTGCACGACCTGACCATCATTTTGCACGACAATGAGCCGGCCGGGGTGGCCGTGCGGTTCTAGGCGCTACAGTCTGGAACCGCGTGACCGCTACGGTCGCAGGTTCGAATCCTGCATCTAGCATGGATGTGTGTGATGTCCTTAGGTTAGTTAGGTTTAAGTAGTTCTAAGTTCTAGGGGACTGATGATCTTAGAAGTTAAGTCCTATAGTGCTCAGAGCCATTTGAACCATTTTGCACGACAATGCCCAACACGCACAGTGCAAGCTGTAACTGATTTGTTTGACTGATGGGGCTGATAAGTGCTATACCACTTACAGCACTCCTCTGACTTAAGCCCTCGTGAGTTCAACTCGATTTCTAAACTGAAGGAAACACCTCACGGCATTCGCTTCAGAACTGCCACAAATTCGTCGGGCAATAGACCGCGCCGTTCGAACTGTCAACTCAACTCAGGAGTATCCTACGACTTCCACATCGCTGGTAACGGGTTATACACAATGCTGGTGATTACTTTGAAGGTCAGTAAAACGTTGAAACATGTACCATATTTGTACGAGCTGTAAATAAATAGTTGCCACTATTAAAGTTCCAACCCTCGTATTTTCGAATCTTCTATAGGAGAACATTATCTCAGCTGTTAACTAAATGAATTTCATTTGATCTTGTATACGGTGCATTATATTTCAGACTAAAGTATGTAAAAAGAAATTAATTTATTACAATCGATATGTAATAACAGTATGTACACTTAAAATCAATCTTCTTTTAGAAATATTGGAAATTACGAAATATCTGGCATACTTATAATTCATATTATTAATTGTACAATCTAATGGCAATTATTAAATTCATTTCTGGATTCATTTACGAAATAATGATATAACTTAGCGAAGATTCTTCTTTTGCCAAGAAAGTTTTTGTAGACTCTTTGGGATATTGTTAGTACCGCAGAATGAGTTAGGAATAGGGGGCATGCCTCTGATGGAAATGGACGTGTTTTTAATTTTGGCAACAATAATGTAATTTTTGGTTTTATGAAAATGGAGATTGCGAAGTCAGTGTGATATGGAAGAGTGGGATAAAGTAAACAAAAAAAGTCATAGAAGCAGAAAGTACTTCAGCAGTTGTTATGTCAACTGAGACCCTAAAAGTCAAGGTTGCAGCCTCAAGAACCTACCCCTAGACGTACTGCAGCCAACAACGAGAAAATGAAGATAAGTAAAAAAAGTTTTTGTATGTATTACGCCTCTCGAAGCTTTTGAAACTAATGAAGAGACTGAAAATTTACTGGTGATGTGTGGGGAAGGTACGATTACACGCCCCAAGTGGCCGCATGAGTCGCTTGGGGTATAAACCAGCCCTGGCTCTACAGCGACTTATCTCGAGCAGTAGGAGATGTAGGCTGATGTAAGGGGACGAAGCAACAAAGGCACTTAAGCGCGCTGGAAGATGTCATAAGGGTCCTTCTTGCCTCCCCCATTAGCCTATGAACTTAGTACCTTCTGTCCCCCGTTTCCTTATACCTTTGTGTTGGTCACGTTTCTGATAGCTAGCGATAGGAGCTGTGCAAGACGATACTTCCACAGGCGGGCCGGGCCCGTCGCACTGCAGAAACCGCCGAGATGGTCCGGGAGATTGCGGAACTTCCGGCACGCCGGAAGCGCGTGATTAATGGACGATAGAGAGAGAGGGAGGGAAGGGGGGGGGGTGCAGGGAGAATCCCCAGTGCAAGGGGCCGCCCTGCGACCTACTGGCTGCACGCCAGCACCCCTAACCCGGCTGCGGCACCCGTTTACCGAAGCACTGTTCCTCACGCCTGTTTGTCTGCAAGCGCGTTGTGATACGTCACGGCATTCCACGTGCTAAAGCACGGGACAGAGGGGAGGATGGATTAGAATAGCGGCCTCGATCCAGTACCCTGCTGCATCAGATAGAATACATCACATCACATTACATTCTTACTTGTTCCATAGACAATAAATACGACATTTCGTAATGATGTGGAGCTCTTTACAAGATACAATTAATTTTTTTACAGCTGCTACTACTTCATCTATTGAGTAGAAGGAGTTGTCACTCAGAAATTAATCCCTTTCTGTGGCAAAATCAGATATAACCAAAAATAGTGAGGATCATCCTTTCTTCTAGTGTGTAGTAATGCACTTAGCCATTATTTTTGGATTGGGATGGGTTATTAATAACAAATTTTATTTGTGAATATATGTATTGTGAAGGTACTGTCAACTCCCCTAATTCCTTAAATAAATGTCTGCAAGGTGATCGTGGGTGGGCTCCAGCTATTATTCTGATTACATGATTTTGTGCAATGAATACTTTTTCTCTTAATAATGAATGACCGCAAAATATGATGCCATATGAAAGCAGTGAATGAAAACAGGCAAAGTAGGCTAATTTATTGATATGTTTGTCACTAACATTTGCAATAACCGTTAACAGCAAAAGTAGCTGAACTCAAACGTTTCAGGATTTCATCCATGTGTTTTTTTTTCCAATTCAATTTCTCATCAATACGCACACCTAGAAATTTTGGCTATCTCGCCTCAGCAACACACTTCTGTTCAAAGTCTATTTTTATCAATGGTGTTGTACCATTTACTGTAGAGAACTATGTATACTGTGTTTACTCAAAATTTAGTGAGAGTCCATTTGCAGAGAACAACTTCATACTTTTCTGAAAGACATTATTCACAATTTTCTCATCTAATTCTTGTTTGGTGGGTGTGATTACCATACTTGTACCATCAGCAAAAAGAATTAGCTTTGCATCTTCATGAAGATGGCAATATATATATATAAGAACAATAAGGGACCCAAGACTGCTCCCTGGGGTGTATCAATCTTATACCTCCCCAATTAGAGGACTCTGCTGATTTTTTCAGACTGTTTGTACTGTTAATTTCAACTTTCTGCATTTTCCAGTTAAATATGAATAACAATTTGTGCACTGTCCCTATACCACAATATCTACAAGAATTTAATGATTCCCATAGTAAAAACACTTTGTGAGATCACAAAAAATCCCATGGATAGGGTTTGATTATTCAGAGCATTTAATATTTGATCAGAGAAAGCATATATAGCATTTGCTGTTGAAAATCCTTTCTGAGAACCAAATTGACATTTTGTTAGTACTTCATTTTACAAATAGCCTGTGTAAAGCTACTCTTGAACACATTACTTTTTCAAGAATTTTGGATAAAACTGTCAGAAATGAGATTGGGCGGTAGTTGTTAGCATCAGATCTATTCCCCTTTTTATGCAATGTTTTATAGCATATTTCAGTCTATCCTGAAAAATGTCCCATTTCACTGAGCTGCTACATATGTGGCTGAGAATTCTATTTATGTGTTGGGAAGAAGCTTTTAGTACCCTGCTGGAAATGCCATCAATTGCCTGCAATCTTTTACTTTTGAGTGAATTTATTATTTTCCTAATTTCAGTAAGAGAGGCAGAGTTGAGAAGGTCCGAGGGCTATTGGGAGAGTAAGGTGTGATGGGTTAGGAAATGGAAAAGACAGTGAAAATCCGACAAAGCTTTGCACACATTTGTTGGGAAGTGTTTCTAATACGCCAGTCGATCGCGTCACATCGCTCTGTTCAGTTGGGTTGGGGGTGGGTTGTTTTGGGGAAGGAGACCAGACAGCGAGGTCATCGGTCTCATCGGATTAGGGAAGGACGGGGAAGGAAGTCGGCCGTGCCCTTTGAAAGGAACCATCCCGGCATTTGCCTGCAGCCATTTAGGGAAATCACGGAAAACCTAAATCAGGATGGCCGGACGCGGGATTGAACCGTCGTCCTCCCGAATGCGAGTCCAGTGTTCAACCACTGCGCCACCTCGCTCGGTCTGTTCAGTTCTGAGGATACAGTGGGCACATAAAGATGCCAAAAAAATAGTGTTTCCCGCCAGGTATGGTGCACACTACGAAGTTTCCCCTGATTTTGTGCAACCCACATAACGTACCTGTCATACATTCCCTTCTTCGTGACAAATTCTTGGCTGCACACTCTAGGGGCAATGAGGATACCACTGCAGCGTTTTCGATGGGAAGTATTTGATCACCCAACCAACAGCCGGGACTTAACTCCCTCTGATGTTCATCTCTGCTCACATGAATCTCTGGCTAGGAAGATAACATTCTGGCACAAACAACGAACTTCTGACCAGCGTAGAGAAGTGGCGGACTTGGAATGTCGCCGCGCGGAGTGGCCACGCGGTTCGAGGAGCCATGTCACGGACTGCGCGGCCACTCCCACCGCAGGTTTGAGTCCTCCCTCGGTCATGGGCGTGTGTGTTGTTCTTAGCGTAAGTTCGGTTATGTAGTGTGCACGTCTAGGGACCGACGAGCTCAGCAGTTTGGTCCCTTAGGAATTCACATACATTTGAACATTTTTTTTTAAATGTTGGTACAACCCTGCAACAAATGTAAGTCGGAGCGGCGACCTTGCAGAGAGGCAGCTGGAAGGAGTAGCAAATGGTTCCAAATAAAACACTTTCGATTTTCACTGTGGTTTCCATTTCGCAACCGATCGGACCTTGCTTTCCGGAACGGTCCTCGTGAATAACAGTCCTCGTACTTGATAGCACCAACGACCTTCCACCACTATTAACATGAGATCCTTGAGAACATTACGCCACTTTTTAAATAATGATTTAACACAAACAAACCGTTAGAATGATGTGTTGCATTTGTGTGAATTTCTGCATAATAAAGGTCTCACCAACTTAAGACTAAAAAGACTACTGCAGGGAATAGAGGGAGAACAACACACACACAGACACCATTTTCAGTACCTACGTAACCAACCACAGTCTACAATTTCGCGTTATTAATTATTTACAGGGCTAACCCGAAGTCAGCAAAATTTCGTAGGTTGTTTTTAAAGTATTTTTGTATAAGGCACTCATGGTATTCAGACACTCTGATTTCCTGATTTAAGTACCAATGTAACAACAAAATTAAAATTCCTACCAGATATTTTCTGCAAAGGCAGTGGCTGACCTTGAACGCTCAGAATCACACAAAAATGTGCTTTAAAAATAAATTGCTCATCACAGAACCAGTGTTATGAGCCATTCGCATGAAAAAGTGCGCGTCTTACCGCGAGAGACATTAGAATGATCACCTACTCAGGGTCTAAGAGACGAATTTTCGTTACGCGAAGTAACAGAATATAGATATAACAGGACCAAGAACAACATATTTCAATGTCGTGACATATTACTATATATTTTTATTGCTATATTTAGCAGAATACCGATCTGACAGGACCAAAAACAGACATATTTCTAGGTCGTGACTTATTGCTTTATTTCGCTCTTCTTAAAATAGTTACGCCGCGTCAACAACCGAGGTTTCCTTGTGACCTGGTTGTGTTATATAGCTATTCAGTCTTAAAAGAGAAGGTGTGTGATTTGAGTTCAATGGACACAGTAAAGAGGAACAGAACAATATGCACATCTGTCTAAAGCCACTGTTTGACATTCGGTATCACTTTTCCATTCAAGCAGCCCAGTATTAAACGCCACATTGATGACATTTTCAAATGATGATATTGGTATGTCATCTACATCTATACTCCGCAAGCGACCTTACGCTGAGTGGTGTGCGGTACTTTTATGTACTACTGTCAGTTACCCGTTTTACTGTACCAGCCACGTATGACTGGCAGGAAGAACGATTGTTGGTAAGCCTCCGTGTGCCCGCCCCGTTAGCCGTGTGTCTAACGCACTGCTTACCGGGCAGAAAGGGGGCAGAGGTCGGGGTGTGCCGGCCAGTCTGTGGATGGTTTTTAAGGCGGTTTTCCATCTGTCTCGGCGAATGCGGGCTGGTTCCCTTTATTCTGCCTCAGTTATACTATGTCGGCGATTGCTGCGCAAACACTTCTCCACGTACGCCTACACCATAATTACTCTCCCACGCAAACATTGGCGTTACACTCGTCTGGTGTGAGACGTTCCCGGGGGGGTTCACTGGGGGCCGAACCGCACAGTAACCCTGGGTTCGGTGTGGGGCGGCAGTGCCTGAAGCGATTTAGGGCGGCAGTGCCTGAAGTGATTTAGGGAAATCACAGAAAACCTAAATCAGGATTGGGTTTGAACCTTCCTGGCCTGTTGTGGGGCTGTGAAGCACTGAGGGCTACGGCGGGGACAAAGCCTCTCCTTCGTTTCTAGGTCCCCAGTTCCATACAATACAATACAACCTTCCGTGTGGGCACGAATTCCTCTAATTTTATCTTCATGGTCTTTTTGGGAGGTACAGACAGGAAGAAATAGTATATTCGCTGACTCTTCTAGGAACGTATACTCTCGGAATTTTAACAGTAGATCATAACTTGACGCAGAACGCCTCTTTTGCAGTGTATGTATCTCCTCATACTTTGCCCTTACTAAATGAACCAACAACGAAAGGTGTTGCTCTTCTTTGGATCCTCTCCTGTTTTCTCTATTAGTCCTATCTGGCGCGGATCCCAACAATATTCAAGCATTGTACGAACTTGCGAGTGGATTACACCACCTGGCAATTCGTTTCAATTCTTTTAATAAATGGTGCCTGCATTACGAGTGATTAGTTTCATGTTGTCGTTCCACTTCAAATCGTTCCATACGCCTACTCCTAGAGATCTTAGGGTTGTAACTGCTTCCAAGGATAGTTCTACAATCGTGTTATCATACTATAAAGGATATTTCTGTCTATGTATTCGTAATCCGTTACATTTGTTCATGTTGAGGGTCTATTGTCACTCCCTGCGTCGATCCTCAGCAGGTCTTCCTTCATTTCGCTACAATTTTCTAGCACTGCGTCTTTTCTGTATACAGCAGCATCATCATTCGCGAAAAGCCTCGTGGAACTTCTGATGTTGTCCACTAAATCATTTATACATACTGCGAAAAGTTGATTGGTTGGTTGATTTGGGGGGGGGGGGAGGGGACCAAACAGCGAGGTCATCGGTCCCATCGGGTTAGGGGAGGATGGGGAAGGAAGTCGGCCGTGCCTTTTCAAAAGAACCATGCTGGCATTTTCCTGAAGCGATTTAGGTAAATCACGGGAAACCTAAATCAGGATGGGGTTTGAACCGTTGTTCTCCCTAATGCGAGTCCAGTGTGATAACCCTTACACCACTCGCTCGACCTGTGAAAAGTAACAGACCTATAACACTTGCTTGGGATACACTGAAGTTACTTTTCCGTCTGAATCCGCTCCGCTGAGAACGGTATGCTGTGTTCTCTTTCGCTAGAAATAAACTCTTCAATCCAGTCACCGAGTTGCTCTGATATTCCGTGCGCTTGTATATTATTCATTAGGGGGCAATGCGGAACGATGTCATAACCTACATTTTGCCAAGCATATTGTGTAATAAGATTGTATTTCGGCCCAGAAAATTGATTATATAGAACACAGTGAAGTACGTTGATGAAATAATGATCGTTGATTTCGCTTGTGGTTTTTCACAAAGTCTTACAAAATCAACCATCCTCCTGATGGAGAGCTCATATTGCCTGAAGAGGTTCACATCACGAGGTTGGAAGTGTTTACTGTCTTGCGCGTAACATCCTTGTTCGGAAAACTGTCATCCAACAGAGTACGGGCTATATGGCCTGACCAGGAATCATATACCAACGTCGGACGGCGCTAGCAGCCAACAGGTGCGTTTTGCATGAGAATAGCTCACACCACTGCTTTTGGGATCAGCGATTTATACTCAGTGCATGTTTTAGTGTGGTTCTCAATGCTCGAGATCACGCACTTCCCTTTTGAGTATTTTTGTATAAGAAACCAGCGACATTCAGTCATTCTAATTAATTTTCCAAAGTATTAACAAAATTAAAATCCCTACTATTCACTTAAGTTAAAATATAAAGTATTTTGTTATTTTGCTTGAGAGTAAACATAAGGAGAGTCATAAATAATTTGTTTAAATTAAAACGAATCTATATTTCCTCCGCACTGCGTCACTTTTACTCCTGTGCCACTCATCTCGGTACAATTCCGACTATATTGGAAATAATAATTAAATACATGTGTGGATAAAAATCCTGCGCCAAGATTGCAAATTTTCTTTGTTGATTACCGGTTTCGGCTCACTGACGACCAATCTTCAGATCTAAAATACAGAACATTTCATATCAGAATGAACAATACAAAATATATTCAATATTTGAATTTCTATTACGCAATACACACCAGTGTAAAATGTTGTTCAGTTTGTGGCAATCATTTACACATCGACGTATTCTTACAAATAAGTCGCTCTAGTGAGATAAAAAATTATATGTATATAGACATAACGGGAAACCTATTAAGACGTGACACAATAAAAACATCAAAAATATGTGGTGAGTGATGTGAAATACCTTACCTAAAATGAAAAATCGTAGATTAGATTAGATTTACTTTCATTCCAATTGATACGTAGTGAGGAGGTCCTCCAGGATGTAGGACATGTCGGAAAAAACAACAATACATGACAAATATTTACAACTCAAACAAATAAGCTAATGTATCATTCCACAGGTCCCAAGTGGAGTGATCGTCATTTTTTAAATGAACACTATATAGAAGAATCATTTTACGAACACTAATGCACTGAATTTAAAATAAAAAAAAGTGGTTTTATTTATAATGTAATAAACATGTAATAAAACTACTATAATACTTATTTACAATGAACACATTACTGCACTGAAATGGCGCAGAAGTTAGATTGTACTTACATACACACACACACACACACACACACACACACACACACACTTATTTATTTACAATGAACACATTACTGCACTGAAATTGTACAATAGACACACACACACACACAAATCAGTTGGTTCTACTGAGAAATTCTCAATGAAGTAGATGGAGTTGGCCACCAATAAATCCTTTAGGCTCCTCTTAAACTGAATTTCTTTGGTTGTTAAGCTTTTTATGGCTGCTGGCAAGTTATTCAAAATGTGTGTTTCTCAGTAATGCACACCTTTTTGTACAAGAGTAAGTGATTTTAAATCCTTGTGAAGATTATTCTTATTTCTAGTATTCGTCCCATGAATTTAGCTGTTGGTTTGAAAAAGTGATACATTTTTAATGATAAATTTCATTAAGGAATAAATATATTGGGAAGCAGTAGTTAGTATCTCTAGTTCCCTAAACAGGCTTCTGCATGATGTTCTTGAGTTCACACCACATATAACTCTTACTGCACGTTTTTGTGCCCAGAAAACTTTAGCTTGGCTTGATGAATTACCCCAAAAATAATCCCATATGACATTATGGAATGAACGTAAGCATAGTATGCTACCTTTTTCAGTTTTATATGCCCTATGTCTGACACAATTCGCATTGCAAATAGAGATTTGTTAAGACGCTTCAGCATTTCTGTGTTGTGCTCCTCCCAGTTGAATTTATTATCAAGCTGTAATCCCAAGAATTTAATACTGTCCACTTCTTCTATCTGCTTGTCATTGTATGTTAGGCATATACTCGTGGGACACCCCTTACAAGTTCTGAACTTCATGTGGTGTCGGTCTGAGGCGCTGCAGTCATGGATTGTGCGGCTGGTCCCGGCGGAGGTTCGAGTCCTCCCTCCGGCATGGGTGTGTGTTTGTCCTTAGGATAATTTAGGTTAAGTAGGGTGTAAGCTTAGGGACTGATGACCATCTCATATGGCGTGTTTTTTCAAAGTTTAGTGACAAAGAATTGGATAGGAACCAGTGATTAATATCCACAAATATTTTATTAGACGATCTTTCTAAGACTACACACGATTTGCTATTTATTGCAATGTTTGTATCATCGGCAAACAAAATGAACTTGGCATCTGGTAATGTTACTGATGAAAGGTCATTGATATACACAAGAAAAAGTAAGGGTCCAAAAATGGAACCTTGTGGGACCCCATATGTAATGAGTTCCCAGTTGGTTCAAATGGCTCAGAGCACTATGGGACTTAACATCTGTGGTCATCAGTCCCCTAGAACGTAGAACTACTTAAACCTAACTAACCTAAGGACATCACACACATCCACGCCCGAGGCAGGATTCGAACCTGCAACCGTAGCAGTCCTGCGGTTCCGGACTGAGCGCCTAGAGCCGCTAGACCACCGCGGCCGGCATCCCAGTTGGACGATGCCTGATAGCTCAATACATGTCTCTTTCCTAATAACACCCTTTGTTTCCTGCCAGAGATACATTTTGGAGCATTTCATGTTACACTATACTAGTCTAATTTACTTAAAAGGATATTGTGATTTACACAGTGAAATGTCTTTGACAGTTCACAAAATATACCAGTTGCCTGCAATTTTTTGTCTAATGAATTAAACACATTTTCACTGTAAGTGTAAATAGCGTTCTCAATATCAGAACCCTTTAGAAATCCGAACTGTGACTTTGACAGTATGTTATTTGAGATAAGATGGTTATAAAGCCGATTGTCCATTACTTTTTCTAAAACTTTTGAGAATGCTTGCAAAAGTGAAATTGGACGGAAATTTGATGATACTTCTATATCTCCCTTCTTAAACAGTGGCTTAACTTCAGCATATTTCAACCATTCACGAAATATTCCATTAATAAACGACTGGTTACACAAATAGCTTAATATGTTACTTAACCCAGAATCACATTCTTTAATTAACTTTGTTGATATTTCATCATACCCACCAGATGTTTTGATTTTAAAGATTTTATAGTGGACATAATTTCTGCTGGGGAGTGAGGGTCAAATTCATATTATGGAAGTTACTTGAAATGTCTGGCATTCCATAGCAGCATCTACAGAACCCGACAACCCCATCTTTTCAGTAACAGTTATAAAATGTTTGTTAAAAAGTTTTGCAACACTATACACATATGTCACCAATGTATCATTTAAACTTAATGCTATCTGTCCCTCTTCATGTCTGGTTCTACCGGTCTCCTCCTTCACTATAGCCTGTATTGTCTTTATTTTGTTATCTGATATGACTATCTTTTTCTTGATGGTTACGTAAATTGTGTAGCGTCAATTTACATAAACAACTACGATTTTTCATTTTGGGTAAGGAATTTCACATCATTAACCATATATTTTTGCATGCTTTGCATGTTTTGATATTTTTTCTGTTGTGCCTATAAGACCTTTTTTATGTAACTTAGGCGACTCAGCTCTAAGAATACGATGTGTGGTGATTGTCACACACTGAACAATATTTTAAATTGGTATGTACTGCACCTAATGGAAATTCAAATATTGAATCTATTTTGTGTTGTTTACTTTTTATATGCAATTTTCCGTTTTTTAGATCTGCAGACGGATCGTCAGTGAGTAAAGAAAATTTGCGATCTTGACATAGAATTTTTATGCTCACATGTTGTAAATCAACAGATCGAGTATCTCCCCAGCGAAAATGTCAAAGGATAACGATAATTAAATAAGCAGACGGTCGAGCGAAATGCTGGATCTGACGTGGAAATTTGCGCTTGCGTCTGTCGGATTTACTTTACACTGAGCCCGATTCCGAGCTAATACGTGAATAGCACAATTACTTCGGCGATTGCGCTTCGAAACCGAGCGAACGAGCTTGAACCCAGAGTTGAAGTTGCGCGTGGCAAACACTCGCACGTGGCATCCGGAGAGGAAGCTGGCGTTGAGCGGCGGGCAGCAGGTGTAGCGGCGTGTGACCGACACATACACGACGCGGGGCGAGCAAATATTTGACTCGCTGAGCAAACTGGGCACGAAGCGCCTGCGTGACGAGTTCAGATGGCTGATACAGTTCACACGGCAGAATAAATATGTTTTAACTACAAAAAAAAGTACTACCTTCCTGTGCAAGCAAAAATAAATTACTAGTTCGCTAGCGGCCGAGATGAGGGTAAACTCGAAGAGCTCAGCAGGGAACATTCTGCACCACATGGTATTTCTGATTTTTTTGCTTTAATAAACAGATGAACACAAATATAAATTCACCAACCAAAACATTCACTTACAATAACGAAAACAAATATGCAACACCCTCAAGGGCAGTGTACGAGGGTATTTCGGAAAGTAAAGATACACCGTATGCCAGAGGAACAGAAGAGTTTTGGTGAGCAAGTTGGCAACACTGGTGTTAACCTTGAACCGTTAGCTTTCTCCTCGCGGTCGTTCGGCAGTTGAACGTTGCTTCTGGTTGGAGTAGGTCGTGTTTAAAATGGCTTCGCCGATTCAGAATCCCGCCAAATGCGAAGTGCGCTCCGTCATACGTTTTCTTCATGCAAAAGATCAGCGACCAGCGGACATTCACAATGAAATTGTTTCTGCTTATGGGAACACCATGAATCGACAAAATGTAACGAAATGGTGTCGTCATTTCTCTGGGGGTAGGACCGATGTTCATGACGATCAAGATCAGGTCGGCCATCTGTGATCTTTTGATGCCCTTCTTCGGAAAACAGAGGAAGCAATTCGTGCGAATAGACGTCTCACATTGAAAGAATTGCATCAGATCATACCGGACGTGTCAATGATAACTCTTTATGACGTTGTGACTGTCAAGTTATGGTACAGGAAATTGTGTGCACGCTGGGTTCCAAAACTGTTCACGGAAGAACACAAAAAGAAAAGGATGGGCTTTGCACTCGACCTCCTCACACGCTATGCTGAATCAGGTGATGTGTTCCTTGATCACATTGTGACAGGTGACGAGACGTGGGTTTACCACCATACACCTGAATCCAAACAACAATCAATGCAATGGCGCCATTCGAATTCACCAAAAGCCAAGAACTGCAAGACGCCGATTTCAGCGACGAAAATCATGGCTTCTGTTTTTTGGAACAAACGAGGCATTCTTCTGTTGGAATTTATGCCTCCTGGAACGACAATTAATGCTGCTGTATGCTGCCAGACTTTGAAACGTCTTCGAAGGGCGATTCAAAACAAACGCTGGGGCATACTGACAAGTGGAGTCCGCTTGCTTCATGACAACGCTGGGCCTCACAGCTCTCGTAACCAAAGCACTACTCAAACAATTGCCGGCCGCGGTGGTCTCGCGGTTCTAGGCGCGCAGTCCGGAACCGTGGGACTGCTACGGTCGCAGGTTCGAATCCTGCCTCGGGCACGGATGCGTGTGATGTCCTTAGGTTAGTTAGGTTTAAGTAGTTCTAAGTTCTAGGGGACTGATGACCACGGCTGTTAAGTCCCATAGTGCTCAGAGCCATTTGAACCATTTTTGAACTCAAACAATTCAAATGGGACGTATTGGACCATCCGCCATACAGCCCGGACCTTCAGGTATAACCTGAAGTCACATTTTGGTGGGAAATCATTCCACGACGATGAAGAGATCAAAGATGAAGTTGAAATGTGGTTCCGACAACAGGCGGCAACCTTCTATGACAGTGGGATACAAAAACTGACTTAACAAATGTTTGGATAACGGGGGTGATTATGTCGAAAAATAACAAATAATCCAGTTAATAAGATGTAACTGACGTTTTCTAAATAAATGTTCTATTTAAGGACTGCGAGCCATTGTATCTTTACTTTTCGAAACGACCTCGTAATTGACAAGTGAGGTGAGACGTACTTCATCATTGTACAAGTGTATGATAAATTCAGACCAAATAAACACACATTTCACAGCGAAAGGTGGCCAAACAGTCGCATCAATACACCGTGCATCCACTCTGGCGCCAACACAGGTGTGAATTTTCGCATGCAAACGATCATAAAGGCACTTGAAATGTACTCGCAGTTGCGAATACGAACAACCGTTATCCGTATGGGGGAACGACGATAGTGAAAATTTGTGTCGGAACGGGACTCGAAATCCGATTTCCCGCTTTACGCAAGCGGTCGCCTAAAGCGCTCTTGCTATCCGTGCACGTCTCACAGCCATATCCAAACTTCCACATGTCGTCGCTCCTGCGCCACAACCGTACTCGTACACACATCGTGTAATTCCCGTACAAAAGAAGACATTTTAATTGAAAGTCGCTGCCTGGTATCGGTGGGTAAATACAGTATTGCACTACCTGTGTCGTTAAGAAGAACTATGAAATTATGATCATAAAAGTGCCGACTGTACCAAGCATCTTGCCAGTTTTGTTGCATTTCGGCAATGGTTCCTGAAGGGCCCGGAGAACGGGTAAGTTCCCGTTCTCATCACGTCTCATGTGTGTCCAATGGGCGAGAGATCTCGTTATCTTGCTGGGCAGTGCAGCTAGTGTACACCAGCAAGAGCACGTCGCATCACAGCAGCCGTAAGTGACGCGTAACGTCCTGCTGAAAGAGCACTTCATCTTTCCGCCGAAGAAATGGCAGCGGCACAGGTATAACAGTCTGTGCAATGTACTGGGCGGTGTTTACCTTTCCCCCGCAGAAACACCAAAAGTGACCACGACGAGTAGAGTCCACGCAAAATACGTTGCCCGATGCGCAGTGTACAATTTTGGTCCAAACCGCTGGGCGAGTTCATTCGTTTGTTCGGAAGGGAAGGGTGACAGTGTCTGCCACCTTTCGGCCGGTCGGTGATGAGAAAATCTCGGCGCACGCCCTGCAGTCTTTCTCAATCAACTTTACAGAAAGTATTAGGTAAAAAAAAAATCATTTTTGCGTTACAACTTTATATGTCACGTTCATGATGATGTGCCCATCATTTCGTTAATGGCCATACTTATTGCGATATTTACATGGAAGTAAGAAACCGCGCGAAAAACAAAAAAGTTTGCAGTGAAAAATAGGGGTCGCTATGGCTTTGTGTTTGGTGCATACAACATAATATGTTGCAGGGTATGAAATTTAGTTAATATGTTGAATTTTTCTTTAGATTTTGGCGCATTTCTCTGTCATCTGTTTTTGTTTTTATAAAACAGATCTGATGATGGTCATTATACACCGAAATCAGTAATCTGTTAACAAAAAGTTTGTGACCAGAGATGTAAATTAAAGGAAATCTCAAGAAAATTAATCTGATGTAGCTCACTCGTCTCCGATCGCGCAGTGCCACCGATAAAGCCAGAATGAAACATCCAGAACATTCCTCCTATTTCATAAACGGTTTGACATATCAAAAGGAGATTTTACCAAACGATAGCACGCAAAGACAAGAGTATTTTATCATGTGATTATTGAGCAAAACTTCAATATCTACTATGTTACTCCACTAACTACAAATTTTCTCGCTCAAAGAATGTAATTTTGAAGGGCCATCGATAGCTGGTGAAACCAGAAATGCTGTGGGTTTTGGAACAATATAAGTGAAGACACTACACATTTATTTTCTATCGAGGCCATGCTTTTTCATAAGCTACTGACCTTAATTTTCTTCAGCTCCTGACTCAATAAACCGCTGTTTCAGAATTCTCTCACAATTGATCCTGCACAACATGTTCAGCAGGAAATACTGCGTAAACACCACTGTGTTTTGACAAAAGAGGCAAATTTTAATGTGGCGAGAAGAGAAATGTTTGCTTTGCTCAAATTTTGCAGCTCATGACGCTCCTCTGAAAGTTACAAATGTTTAACAACCCACGCGAAAATAAATCGCAGCGTTTTCAGCGGAATTCTTTTTAGATACCAACCAAACCAAAGGAGACAGATCTCTATCGATAGTCAGCGTGGAGGGGCTTCAGACATTATTTGCAAGAAATGTGATGATGTTGATGATGTTTCGTTTGTGGGGCACTAAACTGCCGCTTATCAGCACCCGTACAAATTCCCAACCTTTGCTCAGTCCAATCGCGCCACTTTCATGAATGATGATGAAATGAAGAGGACAACACAAACACCCAGTCATCTAGAGGCAGGTGAAAGTCCCTGACCCCACCGGGAATCGCACCCGGGACCCCGTGTTCGGGAAGCGAGAACGTGACCGCGAGACCACGAGCTCGGACTACAAGAAATTTGAGCTTAGGCTTCTGTTTAGAACTGCGCTTCCACTCCAGTGCTCAGCATTTCTCCTACATCACAGGTCACAGTTCGTAGTGATAGGCAGTAAATCATCGAGTAGAACAGAAGTGATATCTGGCGTTCCGCAAGGTAGTGTCATAGGACCTCTGCTGTTCCTCATAAATGATCTAGGTGATAATCTGAGCAGCCCCCTTAGACTGTTTGCAGATGACGCTGTAATTTACCGTCTAGTAAAATCATCAGACGATCAATTCCTATTACAAAATGATCTAAAGAGAATTTCTGTATGGTGCGAAAAGTGGCAATTGGCACTAAACAAAGAAAAGTGCGAGGTCATCCACATGGTTACTAAAAGAAATCTGCTAAATTTTGGGTATTCGGTGAATCGCACAAATCGAAGGACTGTCAATTCGACTAAATACCTAGGAATTACAATTACGAGCAACTTAAATTGGAAAGACCACATAGATAATGTTCTGGGGAATGCGAAACAAAGACTGCACTTTGTTGGCAGAACACTTAGAAGATGCGACAAACCCTCTAAAGAGACAGCCTTGTCCGTCCTCTCCTGGAATACTGCTGCGCGGTGTGGGATCCTTACCAGGTAGGATTGACGGAGGACATCGGAAAAGTGCAAAGAAGGGCAGCTCGATTCGTGTTATAGAGCAATAAGGGTGAGGGTGTCACTGATATGATACGCGAGTTGGGGTGACAATCACTGAAACAAAGGCGGTTTTCTTTGCGGCGAGCTCTATTTTCAATCACCAACTTTCTCTTCCGAATGCGAAAATATTTTGTTGGCACCCACCTACGTAGGGAGAAATGATCATCATAATAAAACAAGAGAAATCAGAGCTCGAACGGAAAGATTTTTGTGTTCCTTTTTCCCACGCGCCATTCGAGAGTGGAATGGTAGAGAAGTAGTATGAAAATGGTTCGATGAACCCTCTGTCAGGCACTTAAGTGTGAATTGGAGAGTAACCATGTAGATGTAGGTGCCCTTAACCCCCACCACTACTGCTCTCCCAACGCATCCCCTGCCAACTGTGGCTCTAGAGGCCACGTCATCCATGGACTCTACATGATGCCATCTCTCACCCCCCCCCCCCCTCCCCCTCACACATACCGTCTAGCGTGGATGGGACCTGTGTGTCGTGAGCGAAACCACTCTGGAACAAGTCACCAAGCCTACGATGTACACGTGCATGCCCATAAGTTGCACACAAACAGAACCTACTCTCATCACTGAAGACAACAGAGCGCCATTCCACTCTCCAGACGGCACCAGAGGAACCACCCTTGGTGGCGTGGTGTCAGTGGTAGCCTGTCCAGAGGCACATGTGACCTTAGCAGGCAGTTCCCAGTGCTCCCTGATGCCCCGATTTCGTCCTTGGATGGTGTTCGGTCGCCCACCGTTGCTCGCATAATGCTTTGTTCTTGATGTGTGTCTTTACTATGCAGCGTTCAGAACCTGATCTACAGGTGTGGGAATGTTCCACTGACCACTAATGAAGGCAGCGATACACCGCCAATGATATATAAGTCCATCCAGCTTCTTGCAGGCCCTGACTGGGACCGCATTCAAATGGCTGAAGCTACTCAACAGGAGTAGGTACTCGTCGGTGCAGTGTGATTATACCCTAGAATGAATGTTGCAAACACTGTTCATCTCTAAACTTAACATAGTTACTGCCTGACGGGCCTCCTAATCGCCATCTGTTTGCTGATGACCAGTGAAAATGAACCACTAACATTATAACCTGTCAGTATGCAGATATTATACTCTGGTGCCACTGAACACAATACTGGAAGCTGTTTCATTTCTTTCCAACGGTGTATTTGTTGGGTATGTTCCAATCTCTACCACGCCATACAGTCTTTTCCCCATTACAGTCCCCTCTAGTTCCACGGAAGTAATTCTCTGACATCTACATACTTGTCCTGTAGTTCTGATCCTCCTCCTTGTCAGTGTTTCCGACATTCCTTTTCTCGCCGATTCTGCAGTGCACCTCCTTATTTATTACCCTATCAGTTCACCAAATTTGCAATATTTTTTAATAGCACTACACCTTAATCGCCTCGATTCTCTTCTTTTTCTATTTCCACACAGTCCATCAATCACTTCCATACAATACTTTGTTCCAGACGTACTCTCTGAGGAATTTCTTCCTCAAATTAAGGCCGATGTTTGATACTAATAAACCTCTTTTGGCAAGGAATACTATCTTTACCTCTGCCAGTCTGATTCTTCCTTCGGCCATCGTGCATTATTTTGCTTCCAAGGCAGCAGAATTCCTTTACTTCGTCTACAATGTGCACCCCGGGTTTTGATGTTTAGCTTATCGCTAAACTCATTTCTGCTACTCCCTCATTACTTTAGTCTTACTTTTATTTATTCTCAATCCATAGATCGGATTCGTTAGACTATTCATTCCACGCAACAGGTCTTGTTTTTACTTTCATTGAGGATGGCAACATAATCAGCGAATTTTATCTCTGATTATCTTTCACCCTGAAGTCCCAAACTTTTCTTTTATTTCCATCACAATCTCTGCGATGTACAGATTGAATGGTGGGGCAGAATGCCTGCATCTATGTCTTACATCCTTTTTAAGCTTGATGGCCCTAATATTTCCGCGTGAAATACATTCTAAGAAAAGAAAAGACGCGTCACGAAGGCATTACATGAATGGGACGGAAATCGGTAGATGTGATGGACACGTACATACATACAAATTATTACAATTTCAGAAAAATTGAATGGTTTACTCAAGAGACAGAGCAAGTCAGTAACGTGTTGATCCACCTCTGGCCCTTATGCAAGCAATTATTAGGCTTGAAAGTTATCTATCTATCGCTTGAGCCTTGTCCCGCAGTTGCGCAGGGTCAGCCATTGTTAATCGGATTTGGCATGTTAATGTTTTAAGGGGTGACCAGATGCCCTTCCTGCCGCCACTCCGTACCCCCCCAGGATGGAATTAGTGTACCCCAACTGTCTGCGTCGAGTGTAATCCATGGAATAGTGCGAATGTGTTCAGATGTCTACGAGGCGTGTAACTGAGGCGGAACATGGGGACGAGCCCGGTATTCACCTATCACGATGTGGAAAACCGCCTAAAAACCACATCCAGGCTGGCCGGCACATCGGCCCTCGTCGTTAATCCGCCGGGCGGATTCGATCCGGGGCCGGCGCGCGTACCCGAGTCCAGGAAGCAGCGCGTTAGCGCTCTCGGCTACCCTGGCGGGTAGTTATTAGGCTTGAAAGTGATTGATAGAATTGTTGGACGTCCTCATGAGGGATATAATGGCAACTTCTGTCCAACTGCAGCGTTCGGTCGTCAAAATTTTGAGCTAGGTGGAGGGCCCTGCCCATAATGCTCCAAACGTTCTCAATTGGAGGGAGATCCGACGACCTTACTGGGATGGCGAGCACGAAGACAAGCAGTAGAAATCTCGCCGTTGGCGGTCGGCATCAACTTGCTGAAATGTAATGCCGTCGATGGTCAGGTTAGTAGTATCCCACCGCTGTTCGGGTCTTCACTCGTTGTCGTTGCTCAATGTGAAGCGGGCATCACTGAAGACAATTCTACTCCAGTCAATGAGATTTCAGGCCGGAGACGCGTCTGGAGACGGTCCGCACAGGGCTGGGATACCAAGCTTACCGTCGCCCGCCATATGGCCCGACAACCAGGAGTCATTGTCTGGAGTGCCATTTCTTTTCATACCAGGACCTCTTTGGTTGTCATTTGCGGCACCTTTATAACACAGACGTACGTCGACGATATTCTACGCACCATTTTGTTACCTTTTCGGCAAGCCATCCTGGACTTAGATTTCAGCATGATGCCCACCCGCACACGGCGAGAGTTTCTGCTGCTTATCTTCGTTTTTGCCGAACACTACCTTGGCCAGAAACGTCACCAGATCTCTTGCCCTGCCGGCCGCTGTGGCCGAGCGGTTCTAGGCGCTTCAGTCCGGAACCGCGGTGCTGTTACGGTCGCCAGGTTCGAATCCTGCCTCGGGCATGGATGTGTGTGATATCTTTAGGTTAGTTAGGTTTAAGTAGTTGTAAGTTCTAGGGGACTGATGACCTCAGATGTTAAGCCCCATAGTGCTTTGAGCCATTTCTCTTCCCCATTTGAAAACATCTGGAGCATTATGCGCAAGACCTTCCTACCAGATCGAGAACTTGACGGTCTTAAGCGCCAATTGGACCAGGAAGATATGCAACAACTCTATCAGTCAATGTGAAGCCGAATAACGGCTTACGTAATGGCCAGACGTGGAGCAACGCGTTATAGATTTGCTCAATTTGTGAAGCTCTTTTTCTTGTATAAATAAGCTGATTTTTCTGAAACTGAAATCATTTGTTTGGCTGTACAGGTACATCACATGTACCGATTTCCGTCCCATTCGGATAATTCCTTCGTGGTGCGTCGTTTTTTGTCTTAAGAGTGATATTGCATAAATAAGTTAATCAGTTAATTAAGTACGAAAAGAACTAAGTAACAACAGAAATAGAGGAGGAATAAGTTTCATTATCAGTAAAAATATATATTGGCGGCAGTAGAACAGTTCTGCCGACTGTCGCACATACCAGTTCTCTAAATTTTCGCAATAGTGATCCGCGAAGAGAACGTCGTTTTCCGCTCCCATTTGAGTTCCCGAAGCATCTCCGTCTCACTTGCGTGTTAATCGAACCTACCGGTAACGAATCTGTTAGCATACTTCTGAACAGCTTCGTTGCCTTCCGTTAATTCGACCTGGTGGGGAACCCAAACACTCGACCCCTACTCAGGAATGGGTCGCGTTAATGTTCTATACGTAGTATGGTTATGAACGACACTTTCGGCCAATAAACCGAAGTCGACCATTTTCCTTTTCAACTGTTCATATACAGTGGTATTCACATACTTACAGATCTAGTCTGAAAAGCAAAGTCTTGGTTACGAAGCCAGTCTGTTATAAACAGCGTAACCTCACTCATTACCTGCAATACAGGCCAAAATGTGAAATGGATAAAGTATCTTGGAAGAATGTCCTTAAAAATGAAGAAGAATGTAAAAAGGAACAGCAACAAGGTTAATAGGTTTCACTGTAAAGGCGATGGTGGTTGTAATGATTTCGTTGCATAAGAAATGTTACCTTTAATGTAGGAAATTCCTGTGCATCAATAGCTCATCCACACGAACATAGCAACACAGATGTTTAAATCTACCGTAAGATGTGAGTTCTCAGAAGCGCTGTTTGCGAAGGAGCTAGAGCAGCAATAAGCTAACTCACCCGAGGAGACTGCTGGAAAAAAAAAGAGAAAAAGTCTGCGCATTCCCGTTGCCAGTAATGCAGGCACTGCCGCGTTTTCGCGCTCCAGTTTCTGGAGAAAACAAACAATTTACGATTCTGCTATTGCGCGTTACAAACAAAATCTTAAAACTTTCATTGGAACCGTACGACGTCTTGCAGAGAGCCGCCGGAACGCAGCAACACTGAAAACAAAGGCAAGCGTCCAGTAAGGGTAGTAGTAGGAAAAGTTTAACTTGCAGCAAATAACTCCCAGACGAAAGAGGGAACAAGGAATTAACTGGCTGCTCCGACACACACACACACACACACACACACACACACACACAAGGGGAGAGAGAGAACAGATAGACTAAATGGAACACTGAGATTGTTACAACGTGAAACTGGCAAAACAGCACGGTGACGTGTACTGGAGGGGTTAACAATGTGAAATAAAGCAAGAGGAGAAAAAATGTTTCATCTGTGTCATTGGATGTAGGAAGGTAATTATAGTGTAAGATTATTTCCAGTGGAGATTACTTCTTTTTCTATTGTTCCATACCTTAATCGATAAAAACGGGACCCTTATAGGGTCAGTTTGTTGTCCTTTTCTCAGGTTTGAGTAAACGTATTAAGTTGAAATTTATGTCACATATTAAAGTCTATGCTCCCTTGGAGGCGTAAGAAACTGAGGCTTCTAAGTCAATGCGATAAAAAATACGGCCATTTATGTAACATGTTTTGATACCGCAAACTCACTCATCAAAACTCCCCGTTGACCTTAGAATAATCAAATTTGGCGAAGCGAGGGTTCACAATACAACTAAAGGAAAACGTACGAAAACTATTAATCTGTAGTTATATCAAAGAAAATAGTTTTTTTGTAATTTATCGTCCGACTGTCTGTCCATCGGTTAACACATGTTTTTCACAGGAATGGTTACACGTACGAGGTTCAAATTACGTCACAAACTAACGCCTAGGGTCCAACAAGGATCACTAGCAACTTCGATTCCTCTTATTTTCTTGTTGTTTTCTGTTTTTCAGGTACTTCTTAACATTCTCCCCTTGTTTTTTTAATTTCTTCAGACCATGTTGCTCCCGCTTTGTTATTTCTTCTCCTTGAAAGTTTTATAAATGTAACATTTTATTCTTAACAATGTATCGGATATTTCCTATTATTTGAGGTTCTTTCCTTTTCTTGGGTTTGTAATCAACGCTACTGTTGATTTCTTTTTTCAGAAATAAAGGAATATTTGTTTTGCAATCTTGTACTGATTCACTTGGTGAACGTGTCCAATAACTGTATCAAAAGACACACAGGTGTCAAATACATGAGATAGACCACAACCAATGCTGTCAGATGTGCGTATAGAGGACGTCCACTTCACTTCAGTGGTTGTGACTTTTATCTTAGTGTACTTAGTGTGGCATGGGAGTGTCTTTTTTGTGAATTTACCTCCATTCTTTCAATGGGAAAATGGCAATATGCCGCACGTGGGGCCTTTATGAATCAGTATCCCATGATCTGAAGATGGGAATATAAATTTGCTGAAACTAATAACTAGGCTATGCATCAAATGCGATCTCGGCAAAACAGCTATCTTGGAAGCTCTTTTACAGTGATACAGAGATGCTCTCCTTTTAGCAATGTCAGGTAATTATACTGGCCTGCAATTTAGACTTTTATCCTTAATAACTGCAGACACCTTGCATGTTCTCGTGTGTTCCCGTCCTAACAATGTAACGTTACACCCTCTGGTCGACTTTCCATGTGATTTGACATTGTATGTTTACCAAGTTAACAAATTTTCCCTGTGGTGAAATAAGAAAAGGGATTTGTAAGCCTCACTGCCAACGCATTTCACACAAAAATTAAACGGAAAGGAACTACTCTTGTTAGAAATACATCAAAGACATTTACATTAAAAAAACTCAGGAAGTAATTCAAACAAACATAAGAAAACATATGGCCTAGTTTCTAGAGTAACTTTTTCCAACAGAAAGGCATAAAATTTACAAACATACCACAATGAATCATACAGGTCGTGTATTAAATCTTTGGAAATCTGTTATCTTATCAATAGCAGTAGTAATTTCAAAGTCATCTGAGTAGAAGTAATTCCAAAGTATGTAGATGTGTGTAATATCTATTTGTAGCCTTACATGTTAGGGTGAACTTAACGGCTTATCATGTGAAAACAATAACATAAACGATAGTAACGTGTGTCTGTCTGATGCATCTCGGCTTGAAAGTATAGTAAAAGCGTCATTGAGATACATAAAGAGAACAAATTCGTACGTATTTGTGAACAATCTGGATTAACGTTGGATCAGATCCCATCTTCAGCAACGTGTGCTACAGAAAACACAAACGTTTATTAGAGAATCTAATCACCAGCCTTGTGATGCGGCCAGACTTTTCATCTCACAGTAGCCCTTGCATCCTACCTCCTCAATTATTTGCCGGATGTATTCCAATCTCTATCGTCCTTTACAGGTTTTTCCCTCTAGTACCCGAAGCTATTTCCGGACGTCTTAACAGATGTCCTACCATCCTGTACCTTTTTCATATATTCCTTTCCTCGTCGATTCTGCAAAGAACCTTCTCATACCTGAACTATCGTTGTCGGTGTAAGTTTGCTGATGAGAACAACCCTATCGCTGAACAGTTCACAGTAACTCATTATTTGCATTAGCTTCCTATTGATAAAGAATCCTACTCTCATACCATTTTCTGGTGTTCCTGATATTACCCCATACTCTTCTGACCAAAAATCCTTGCCTTCTCTCCATTTTACTTCACTTATCCCCACTATGTACAGATTGAGCTTTAGCTGTTCCCTTTTAAGATTTTGTAGCTTCCCTAGCACGGTTAAACTTCTGACTTTTGTACTGCAGTTTACATACCAATGCACAATGCGCAGACAGGTAGTATTAGACGTTCTCCAGGATTCAAATTTAGCTCCTGTTCTATTTTCATTGCACGTTAATGACCTGTCGTACCATACGTATCGTGGGTCATCAGTGAGTTTCCATTTGTGGAGAATGGCCTTACACCTGCCGAGGTTAGTCCTCACACGATTAAGTCTGCACCAAGTTCTGGCCATTTGCATTTCTTCCACTGGTATCGAAGGATCAAAATCAGTGGTGAAAGGATGGTGATTATTCAGCGATCAGTATTGCCTCCATTCCCTTGCTATGTCGTACCTTTCTGGGAATTTGAGGACTTCGTCTTCCCATATAGGTTTCCTGGATTTTAGGCGGGTAGATGGTAGATGGTCCAGTATTTTTCGGATAGGTATATCTTCAGAGACAGAGGGGCCATTAATGTTCTTCCATTCTCTTGTTGCCTTCTGAGGGAGGCAGGAGCTATATTGCAAAGGGCCTGAAGCCAGGGAGGTGGAGATGATTGCAGAGTTCGTGAGACAATCCTCATGGTGGTATCAAGCTGGACATCTATTTTCTTAGTGTGTGTGCTCTTGTACCAGACTGGGGCGCAGTATTCTGCCACCGAGTAAACAAGAGATTGTGCTGCGGTGCTTAGGGTGTTAGCTTGAGCTCCCGAGGAGGTTCCAGTCAGCTTTCTTAATATGTTGTTTCGACTTTTTATCTTTTGAATGGTTATTTATAGGTGTTTGTTTATAGGTTAGTGACCGGTCAATAGTTATTCCTAGATATTTTGGATGGCTGTTGTGCGTCAATCGCTCATTGCAGAATGTTACTTGTAACTCTCGTCTTGCCTCTTGGGGTACGAAGTGTAGACGACCTCCAAGACGGTGTACCCCGAGCAATGGTCCGTGACGACGGAACGGCAAACAGTCTACACACTAGGCGACCGAACTAGAATGAATTTCTCTCACTGTCAAGAAAATCTACAGAGGAAAATGAAAAATCAAAAAGCATTCTTCTGTAGAACCATATTTCGAAAACTTCTGTTCTCTTCTTGTCTAAACTATTTATCGTCCATGTTTCACATCCACACATGGCTAACTCCATACAAATACTTTTAGAAAATACTTCCTGGCACTTAAACCATTACTCGACGTTAACAAATTCCTCTTCTTCTGAAACGCTTTTCTTGCCATTGCCAACCTACATTTTATAACCTCTCTACTTCGATCATCATCAGTTATTTTCCTCCTGAAATAGCAAAACTCATCTACTACTTTAAGTGTCTCATTTTCTAATCTAATTCCCTGAGCATCACCTGATTTAATTAGACTACATTCCGACTTTAAAAGACAGTAATGACATATGTACTGAAACAGCACAATGCTTTGAACGGTACGCACCCTTTACCCCAAGCGCAGAGAGCTTCATCAATCCAACCTCCAGAGCGAAGATAAGAACGAGAAATGTCGAAACAAAACTGAAAGCCACCAGAGGGGTACCGCTATCGACCTCCGCCGCACGCTTTCCACGTTAGAGGTAGAGGCAAAGTGGTCACGCAGCTGGGTCTCTTCTACCGGGGGTGGCAGTGGCTGTCTCCAGGGACGCGGCCATCCAGGTCGCACGTGCTTCAGGGAGCAGCCCCCCCCCCCCCCCACCTGCCACACCCTCCTCTGCTGGTCCATCCGACCTGCGCCTCTCTTCCGCCTTCACTCTGCACCCTCCCACCACACCACCTCGTGTTTCTTCCACAGGGAGCATCCGGCTCCATACTTGGAATTTCTGACAGTCGTGCGGACATATATTATCAGCTTTCAACTTCTCATAGACCTCGGGCTCAGTTACAGATACACTACTGGCCATTAAAATTGCTACATCAAGAAGAAATGCAGATGATAAACGGGTATTCATTGGACAAATATATTATACTAGAACTGACATGTGATTGCATTTTCATGCAATTTGGGTGCATAGATCCTGAGAAATCAGTACCCAGAACAACCACCTCTGGCCGTAATAACGGCCTTGATACGCCTCGGCGTTGAGTCAAACAGAGCTTGGATGGAGTGTACAGATACAGCTGCCAATGCAGCTTCCACAATATACCACAGTTCATCAAGAATGGTGACTGGCGTATTGTGACGAGCCAGTTGCTCGGCCACCACTGACCAGACGTTTTCAATTGGTGAGAGATCTGGAGAATGTGCTGGCCAGGGCAGCAGTCGAACATTTTCTGTATCCAGAAAGGCCCGTACAGGACCTGCAACATGAGGTTGTGCGTTATCCTACTGAAATGTAGAATTTCGCAGCGATCGAATGAAGGGTAGAGTCACGGGTCGCAACACTTCTGAAATGTAACGTCCACTGTTCAAAGTGCCGTCAATGCGAACAAGAGGTGACCGAGACTTGTAACCAATGGCTCCCCATACACGCTTCCAATGCGCGTTCACCGCGATGTCGCCAGACACGGATGCCACCATCATGATGCTGTAAACAGAACCTGGATTCATCCGAAAAAATGACGTTTTGCCATTCGTGCACCCAGGTTCGTCGTTGAGTACACCATCGCAGGCGCTCCTGTCTGTGATGCAGCGTCAAGAGTAACCGCCGCCATGGTCTCCGAGCTGATAGTCCATGCTGCTGCAAATGTCGTCGAACTGTTCGTGCAAATGGTTGTTCTCTTGCAAACGTCTTCATCTGTTGACTCAGGGATCGAGACGTGGCTGCACGATCCGTTACTGCCATGCGGGTAAGATGCCTGTCATCTCGACTGCTAGTAATACGAGGCCGTTGGGATCCAGCACGCCGTTCCGTATTACCCTCCTTAACCCACCGATTCCATATTCTGCTAACAGTCATTGGATCTCGACCAACGCGAGCAGCACTGTCGCAATACGATAAACTGCAATCGCGATAAGCTACAATCCGACCATTATCAAAGTCGGAAACTTGATGGTACGCATTTCTCCTCCTTACATGAGGCATCACAACAACGTTTCACCAGACAACGCCGGTCAACTGCTGTTTGTATGAGAAATCGGTAGGAAACTTTCCTCATGTGAGCACGTTGTAAGTATCGCCACCGGCGCCAACCTTGTGTGAATGCTCTGAAAAGCTAGTCATTTGCATATCACACAATCTTCTTCCTGTTGGTTAAATTTCGCGTGTGTAGCACGTCATCTTCGTGGTGCGGCAATTTTAATGGCCAGTAGTGTGTCTCAAAACAACCAAGTTCTTTGTTCTTACATTCGTTGGCTTCTCCAAATCACAAGCGATCCGTGACTTTCCATCCTAACATAGACCCCGTCTGAAGATAGGAAAACCAGCCTAAAACCAGAAAAGGCGAAATGAATTATCATAAAAAACTGACTGGTCGCAGTTACTTTACTCTTTCAAGAGACAGAGTGAGCCGAAACTCCGCCGACAAACTTTCATAGACTGCTCACGGATACCTTCTGAATACACTGACGGAAAAAAATCGCAACTCCAGAAATTATTAACGTAGAGTAATGAAATTTCGGAAATATATTTGTCTAGGTAACATATATAAACGACTAACTTTGCAAGAACGCAAGTTAATGTAAGCACGAGATACGTCATTGAAAATGTGAAACGCTGCTACATCAATAAAAGGTGTAATCTACAGAATATTGAATTCAAGCACGAAAACGAGTATGGGTTGCGTTGTACAGGTGCGTGATGTCAATTTGTGGGGCGGAGTTCGACGCCCGTTGCACGTGGTCGGTTAACGCTGTCTGTGGAAGGCGCTACAGTTGTCTTCCGATGATGTTTATGTGAAGATTGGAGACAGATCTGGTAATCGAGCAGGCCAATGCAACATATGGACCCACTGCAGAGGATGTTGGGTTACAACAGCGGTATGTGGACTAGTGTTATCGTGTTGGAAGCATCCCTGCGATGCTGTTCATGAATGCCAACACAGTAGGTCGAATCATCAGATTGACGTACAACTTTGCAACAAGGATGCGTGGGATAACCACAGAAGGGCACCCGCTGTCATACGAAATCGCACCTCAGACCATTGCTCGAGGTGTAGGTCCAGAAAAACCAGAAAACAAAACCCTGGAGAGATCAGTACTGAATACAGACTTGTGGGCAACGGTTAATGACCGCAGTAGCACTACTGTTATCAAGATCAGGAACTGCGAGCAAATGGGAATAAGACACTCTCCGAATACCGTCGTCTGCACTGTTGTGCACAATTTTCAGTGCAATACAGTCACAAAGCTAACTAGAGCAAGGAACTAAGCTAAATGTAATAACTCTATAACAAGCCCCTGGAAACAGCATGTCCCTTATTGCATCGTACTCAGAAGGTATCCCTAAAGAGCCTCTGAATTTGTTTTGAAAGACGTTTCCTCCATTTGACTGTAAATTATTATCCATTTATTTCACAAAATCATGTTTTCGGCTTTCTAGCCATTCTCAAGTGAAAGTTGAAATGAAACATTATGTCCGACATGCCTAAATGAAATAGTACCGTCGAAATAACATACATGTGTTCGTCGCATAACAGCATGTGAATACATATCATACATAATTAAGCTAAGATTGTGCATGTATATATGTAGCCATATTCTGTAATACGACGGCTGGTTTATAAAACAAGATATATTGCGTTGGTCCACAAGTGAAAATTTTGCACGAAAATTAATTTGTGTTGGCAGAGCGTTTTATGTTATTCAATAGAGAATTATGTGCCCATAAAAATGGTGTATTTAGTTTATTATGGTGCTATACTCTGTTCTTTTCAGGTCGTTAAAATTGAGTGTCAAGTCGACACAAAGCAGCATTTTCGGCACCTTCTGCTTTTTGCGTTTAATCGAGGTGCCAAAGTCACAAAAACTGCTCTAAAGATTTGTGAAGTGTACTACGAAGAAGTGATGACCCTTAGGAAGGTTCAGAATGGCTTTAAGCAATTAAAAGTAGGCAATTTAGTCCACGAAGACAACAATGCTCCACCATGAACTGCTTGATCGAAACCAAACTGTGAATGCGGAACTTGACGTCGAACAAACGCAACAACTCAGCAACGCTATCCACCAACAACGACCTGATCGAACACGTGGCGTTGTTCTGCAACATGACAACGCCCCCCCCCCCCCCGCTCTCTATCACCAAGGAAGCCATTATATTACATTATAAAATGTAAGGTTCAAATGGTTCAAATGGCTCTCAGCACTATGGGACTTAACTTCTGAGGTCATCAGTCCTCTGCCGGCCGCTGTGACCGAGCGGTTCTAGGCGCTTCAGTCCCGAACCACGATGCTGCTACGGTCGCAGGTTCGAATCCTGCCTCGGGCATGGATGTGTGTGATGTCCTTAGGTTAGTTAGGTTTAAGTAGTTCTAAGTCTAGGGGACTGATGATCTCAGATGTTAAGTCCCATAGTGCTTAGAGCCATTTGTACCATTTCAACCGACCAAAAACTTGTGAGTGACTCGCTATAATTGGCGGCTGCAATTCCGACGATTGCAAACGTTGAGAGGTCACAGATAAATCAATACAGAGGTTAGAAATATTCCCAATATGTTCAGCTATTCTTCCTCAGGTGCTAGGTCAATGACAATTATCATGAGATACGAATAAATGTAATTTCTCTTTCGCAACCGAATTATTATTATAGTTTTTCAGCCAAACACGCTTCGCGTAATCGTATTAGGCACCATCAGTTTTCTAAGGAAACAAAAACAAATAGTTAACTATAAACGCTTTGTTGTGAGATATATAATGTTTCCAGACTGTACATTTAAGTTATCTTGCTACTTACACTATTTACAGGTGCACTTTTGTAATTACTTTTATATCTCACAAAAAAGGGAGAGAGACTTAAAGAATAGGACAGACTGGTCATCAGTCACAAGGCTATATACCATATTTGACGATTACTTGAAACAGGACTATGTACCTGAAAACAACTTACCATAATAGTTAAATTTTCCTTTCCCAGAAATACATTTGGTCCTCATGACTTTCAGTAGCTCCGCGAATCGGACCACTACATTATGTTCAGTTCCATACGCGAATAGATTCATGAGCTTACCTGCAAGACAAAGGAAAAATGTATTAGTCTGGCGTAATATCTCGCACTTCTAGTAAAACTGTTTCGTTATGGAAAAATTAGCACAAGTATAACGTTATACAAAACAAGTTTCCAATAGAGTGCGATGCATTGCCTATAGTAAGAAATAGAATATACACTCCTGGAAATGGAAAAAAGAACACATTGACACCGGTGTGTCAGACCCACCATTGCCGGCCGAAGTGGCCGTGCGGTTAAAGGCGCTGCAGTCTGGAACCACAAGACCGCTACGGTCGCAGGTTCGAATCCCGCCTCGGGCATGGATGTTTGTGATGTCCTTAGGTTAGTTAGGTTTAACTAGTTCTAAGTTCTAGGGGACTACTGACCTCAGCAGTTGAGTCCCATAGTGCTCAGAGCCATTTGAACCATTAGACCCACCATACTTGCTCCGGACCCTGCGAGAGGGCTGTACAAGCAATGATCACACGCACGGCTCAGCGGACACACCAGGAACCGCGGTGTTGGCCGTCGAATGGCGCTAGCTGCGCAGCATTTGTGCACCGCCGCCGTCAGTGTCAGCCAGTTTGCCGTGGCATACGGAGCTCCATCGCAGTCTTTAACACTGGTAGCATGCCGCGACAGCGTGGACGTGAACCGTATGTGCAGTTGACGGACTTTGAGCGAGGGCGTATAGTGGGCATGCGGGAGGCCGGGTGGACGTACCGCCAAATTGCTCAACACGTGGGGCGTGAGGTCTCCACAGTACATCGATGTTGTCGCCAGTGGTCGGCGGAAGGTGCACGTGCCCGTCGACCTGGGACCGGACCGCAGCGACGCACGGATGCACGCCAAGACCGTAGGATCCTACGCAGTGCCGTAGGGGAACGCACCGCCACTTCCCAGCAAATTAGGGACACTGTTGCTCCTGGGGTATCGGCGAGGACCATTCGCAACCGTCTCCATGAAGCTGGGCTACGGTCCCGCACACCGTTAGGCCGTCTTCCGCTCACGCCCCAACATCGTGCAGCCCGCCTCCAGTGGTGTCGCGACAGGCGTGAATGGAGGGACGAATGGAGACGTGTCGTCTTCAGCGATGAGAGTCGCTTCTGCCTTGGTGCCAATGATGGTCGTATGTGTGTTTGGCGCCGTGCAGGTGAGCGCCACAATCAGGACTGCATACGACCGAGGCACACAGGGCCAACACCCGGCATCATGGTGTGGGGAGCGATCTCCTACACTGGCCGTACACCACTGGTGATCGTCGAGGGGACACTGAATAGCGCACGGTACATCCAAACCGTCATCGAACCCATCGTTCTACCATTCCTAGACCGGCAAGGGAACTTGCTGTTCCAACAGGACAATGCACGTCCGCATGTATCCCGTGCCACCCAACGTGCTCTAGAAGGTGTAAGTCAACTACCCTGGCCAGCAAGATCTCCGGATCTGTCCCCCATTGAGCATGTTTGGGACTGGATGAAGCGTCGTCTCACGCGGTCTGCACGTCCAGCACGAACGCTGGTCCAACTGAGGCGCCAGGTGGAAATGGTATGGCAAGCCGTTCCACAGGACTACATCCAGCATCTCTACGATCGTCTCCATGGGAGAATAGCAGCCTGCATTGCTGCGAAAGGTGGATATACACTGTACTAGTGCCGACATTGTGCATGCTCTGTTGCCTGTGTCTATGTGCCTGTGGTTCTGTCAGTGTGATCATGCGATGTATCTGACCCCAGGAATGTGTCAATAAAGTTTCCCCTTCCTGGGACAATGAATTCACGGTGTTCTTATTTCAATTTCCAGGAGTGTACGTGTGCGTAAGAAGTCACAAAGAGGTTGCCGGCCGCCGTGGCCGAGCGGTTCTAGGCGTTTCAGTCCGGAACCACGCGGCTGCTACGGTCGCAGGTTCGAATCCTGCCTCGGGCATGGATGTGTGTGATGTCCTTAGGTTAGTTAGATTTAAGTAGTTCTAAGTTTAGGGGGACTGATGAGCTCAGATGTTAAGTCTCACAGTGCTTAGAGCTATTTGAACCAATTTTTTTTAACAAAGCCTTTACAACTGTGAATAACTTTTTTATTTATCATTAGTTTCCATTGGTATTTTAGAGACTTAAAGACCAAGGATAAGAGACTACTTACGCTTATATGTGCAAAATAATCTCAGACATGTGGCCGCATAAATAAATAAAACAGTTATTCACAGTTATAACCGTCACTTCGGCTCACCCTGTACGACTGCTTAAAGCTTAATTTCCTCAAGCAGCCTTACGCACCAGATAATCTGATCTCATTATATTCTTGATATTAAAATAAAATAACATTCCGGTATTTTCAAAGATTTATTTGTGTAGCAAGTAGGAATTCTGAATTGTTTTTATAGCATCCTAATATTAACGTCAAAAATTTGGGGAAAGGCGTCGTAAATCTGAAATGTTTTTGCAACGAAGTAGTCCGTTCATCTGTGAGCTCCTCCTTTAGTAATCCGTTTGTCTATGCACTAATGAACGACCTGCCAGTAATTACTCATTCAGTGAAATCACAAGCGACGTAAGAAAGTAATGCGGGTGACAGCGAAAGGGAAACAGAGCAGTGCTGCGCATAATTCAGCACGGCCCATAACTCCGATAACACTCTTCGTGTGTTCGCAGCAGCTTTGCATAAAACCATTTCCATACCCTGGCGTTTCGTAAATTCCATCCACCGTGCCCACCGAATTTGTTGAAAATACAAATGGAAAAACGCGTGCAGTAGAAATGACTTACGCTATTTCGTTATCGCACCCACATATTCGGCTCCGAACCGGAGGATTAACATACTGCAACTCGCGCCACTGGCGGACTACTTCGTTCGGAGTTTTCGATGAAAATTCATGGCAACGCTAACAGTTCAGCGCTTGCACCACCGAGTCACATTCATCAAATTCCTTTTAACAGTCAAAAATTGCCGATACTCTTTTTCGGCTCTTTGCTCCTGTTTCGTGACAGACTGTTGCAATGATAATTAAAGACTAAAGTGGAAGCAGATGCGATGAGCGTAATACTGAATAAACAAATTATTCGATGTAAAGTCACAAGAAACTTCAGTGCTGATTACGTTAATGTTTTCGACGACGATTAAAATCTAATGGTACGGCAAAATTAATGTGTTTCATTAATTCCGATGTAGCTGGATCCATAACTGCAATACAACATTTGAAGGGAAGAGCCAACTTGTGCCCTCAGGCTGTTTCAATTTTTTAAAGGCCGTTTGTCCTATTAAAATTGTTATTTCTAAGGGAACTGTAAAAAAGGTACTGTATTTGTGAAACCTTGGTATAATGTAAGAGACGGCTTGATGGCCTAATAATATGAAGTTAAATAAATAAATAAAATATTTCAATGTTTCCACGTGCACTTGTTCACTATTTGCTGATTTCAGCACGTGGCGAATATCGTGAACTTCCTCAAGTATCCAACAAACCGAGAAATAATATTGATACAACACTGGCAGAGAAAAGTAGCACAAATTTCGAAATATTGAATCGTCAAACAAGGATTTTATCCTTACACATACATAGGCTTCCGCTGCTGGTGTAAATGTCATTAAAACCCTTTTTACTGCCATATCTATAAGTATATCTACATGGCTGTTCTGAAATTCACACTTACGTGTTTGGCAGAGGATTGATAGAACCACATTCACACTATTTGTAGCACTTTCCATTCTCGAATCGCCGTGAGAACTCCGATTTCTCTTACTTTATGAAGATGATCACTTCTCCCCTTGTAGGTGGGGTGAAAAAATATTTTCGCATTGAGAAGAGAAAGTTAATGATTGAAATTTGGTGAAAAGATATCGCCGTAACGTAATTCTAATTTGTTTTAGTTATTGTCACCCCAACTTGTTTATCACGTCCATGCCTCTCTCCTCTATTTCACGATAATACAAAAGAGCTGCCCTTCTTTGAACTCCGTCAATGCTGTCTGGTAAGGATCCCATACAGCGGAACAATAGGGGAAGTTAGGGTATAATCGGGTATGGGGATGAAATTTTGAAGCATCATATTTCTCTTCACGAATTAGTAACATTGTGTTTTGGCCATTAGCCCATGGCGACATCGGCAACTTCAGTACCACCGTGGTAGTGTCAGACGAGTTGTTGTTGAGCAAAATAATTTATTAGATTTTTATGGTTCTGTATCTTACTTTTTGATATTTAGTGCTCAATTAGGAACTTATACCGTCATATTAGAAGCTGAAACTAGTCATACAACGAATAATACTTTTAACAGGCTTTATGAATATATGCCATGTTAAACGATTCTTCACCTTCTTTCTCATGCAGAACTAATTTTAATGATATGGTACAGTTGGGGTAAAACCAGGTGAAAACAATGGGATAAAACCGGAACTGTCTAATATTTCCCCATGAGTTCTCAACCTATAACTCATATGTGTAACGTAAGAATGCTTTAAAACCGTGCGCTACTTGCGAGAGAACGTTTTAATAACTACAATGTAATAATTCCATATAGAATTTTCAATTCTTTTGCGCCAATTTTCTGATTTTTTGTCACTAATAACTTGATTAGTTATCCCTTACTGAAGAGGTATTTGTTCATGTGATATGGGACCATTAAGCGCTTTATACAGTCAGGAAATTAAGACAATGCTTAGGAGCCATCCGGGAAGAGAGGCAGCCCAGTACCAAATAGCTCAGTTGTTCAGACTTTCATATGCTAGAACAGCAAGAGTGCAAAATGACCTACCTGGGTTTAAAAATACGGATATTTTTGCGCTTGGCGAAGAGGAATTTGCACCCTTAGCTACAGAAAGAATAGTACCAGATTCCCAGAATACAACATAGTCAGTTATCACTTTTTCTCCCCATCCTATTCCGTCGACTGAGGTGTAAACACAGTATTCATGCACTGTATCACCGGCGGAGGTTCGAGTCTTCCCTCGGGCATGTGTATGTGTTTGTCCTTAGGATAATTTAGGTTAAGCAGTGTGTAAGCTTAGGGACTGATGACCTTAGCAGTTAAATCCCATAAGATTTCACACACATTTGAACATTTTTGTAAAGCCAGTTCCTCATTACGAGAGATCACCATCAACCATGTTAAGAGGAAAATGAGCCGTGATCACGGAGGCATCCTACAAAAATGAACTCAATGCAACAAAAGCACCTTCCTGTAGGTTAAAAAAACTGTCGAAAGACTGCAGGTATAGACCATAAAATGGAGTCAGAAGACGTATGAGGCAAGTGGCCGAGCGGTTCTAGGCGCTTCAGTCTGGTACCGCGCTACCGCTACGGTCGCAGGTTCGAATCCTGCCTCGGGCATGGATGTGTGTGATGTCCTCAGGTTAGTTAGGTTTAAGTAGTTCTAAGTTCTAGGGGAATGATGACCTCAGATGTTAAGTCCCGTAGTGCTCAGAGCCATTTGAAGTTGAGGATGAGATGAACCGCCGAGTCTGCTTTACAAGTCTTAACAAGAAAATCAGATGACTGGTTAAAGTATTTAAAGTGTGAGGAGGGGACCCATGAGGGTGGACTGAAGGTGACTTTCATCAGTGTCGGTGTGTCCAATCCCTCAGGCGGAAAATATGACATTTCTCGTTTGTGCCCCACAGAGTACATTCTTTTACCTCAAGGCATGATGGGGTATAACCGTATGTTGCACAATGGTGAGTACATTGAATATAATTTAAACCATCATAAACAAAGTCCTCATAATTCATATATGTTGCTCGTGCCTTGTTTATCTTTCACTGAAAGTCCCAACAATGAAAACTGTGACTGGGTTGTTGTTGTGGTCTTCAGTCCAAAGACTGGTTTGATGCAGATCTCCATGCTATCCTATCCTGTGCAAGGCTTCATCTTTCTGAATCTGCTTACTGTATTCATCGCTTGGTCTCCCTTTACGATTTGTACCCTCCACACTTCCCTCCAGTACAAAATTGATGATCCGTTGATGTCTCAGAATATGTCCTATCAAACGATCCCTCCTGTTAGTCAAGTTTTGCCACAATTCTCTTTTCTCCCCGGTTCTGTTCAGCATCACCTCATTAGTTACGTGATCTAGCCATCTAATCTTCTGCATTCTTCTGTAGCACCACATTTCAAAAACGTCTACTCTCTTCTTGTATAAACTGTTTATCGTCCATGTTTCACTTCCATACATGGATACACTCCGGGCAAAGACTTCCTTGCACTTAAGTCTGTATTCGACGAAAACAAATTTCTCGTCATCAGAAACACCTTTCTTGCCACTGTCAGCCTACATTTTATATCCTCTCTACTTCTGACATCATCAATTTTTTTCCTTTCAAATAGTAAAACTCATCTACTATTTTAAGTGTCTCGTTCCCTAATCTGATCTCCTCAGCATCAACTGATTTCATTCGACTAGACTTCATTATCTTTGTCTTGCGTTTCTTGACGTGCATCTTATATCCCCCTGCTCTTCCAGGTCTTTTGATATCTCTGACATAATTATAGTTGTTCCGGCATAACAACAAGTGCCGGCACGTCGGCATGGAACGTAACCGCAGAGAAGTCTGTAAGACGACGTCAGCCAATAGTACGCTGATTAGGACCGCACCACGACAGCAGCGGCCTCTATTCGAAGAGAATATAAGAGCCGCTCCAGCCAGCCTCGGCGGCACTAGAAGAGCAGCACCAGAAGATGAGCAGTGATATTAACGATAGCAGTGACTTATGAACTTGTATGATTAGCTCACATGGAAACTGTATCTATCGAAGGACATTGATTATTTACATGTCACCAACTGCTTGCGACCAACCTTGTACATACGCAAGTATTGTCAATTCAATTACTGTAAGAAACTCCATTAATATGATTTGCTTGTACGTTGTCTAGCTAGCCGAGAAAGCAGCTTCCTAGGCACCCCATATTACACGAGTGGGCAGGACCACACAATAGTGCCACTGGCAAACCTCAAAGTTTTTATTTCTTTTCCTTGGACTTCAATTCCTAATCCAAATTTTTCTTTGGTTTCCTTTACTGCTTACTCAGTGTACAGACTGAATAATGTCGGGAGTGGGGTACAACCCTGTCGCACTCCCTTGTCAACCACTGCTTCCTTTTCATTTTCCCCAGTTTTATAACTGCCGTCTGGCTGCTGCACAAGTTGTAAATAGCCATTCGCTATCTGTACTTTACACCTGCTATCTTCAGAATTTCAAAGAGAGTATTCCATCACTTCTCGTCAGTTAAACATCCAGAAGGAGGCGGGCAAGCGTAGTGCAAACAGTTTCTTTAGTAGATTTGTTACATCTTCTAAGTGTTCTGACGATAAAAGAAAATGGTTCAAATGGCTCTAGCACTATGAGACTTAACATCTGAGGTCATCAGTCCCCTAGACTTAGAACTACTGAAACCTAACCCAAGGCAGGATTCGAATCTGCGACCGTAGCATCAGCGCGGTTCCGAACTGAAGCGCCTAGAACCGCTCGGCCACAGTGGCCGGCTCTGACAATAAAACACACTCTTTGGTCCGCCTTGGCTCAAACACAATAAACTTCACATGGCTCTAAACGAAGCAGCTTGTATTGTACTCAAAGGAGCACTACAAAGTAATCCAACCATAAAGCTACGTGACATTAGCATACTCAGACAACGGAAAATACGATATCTTGGTGTGCAACTCGACGAATGTCTATCCTTTGACGATCACATCAGAACAAAGGCTGACAGGGCTGCCAAGATCATGCAGAAGCTGGCCTGACTCAACAGAACACACTTCAGGGAACCATTACACACACTGCGAACTTACCATTGTGTGCTCTTTGAATCTGTGGTCTGTTGGTTGGTTGGTTGGTTTGGGGGATGAAAGGGACCAGACTGCCATGGTCATCGGTCCCTTTTTCCAAAGACAAAGAACACCCACAGAGAATAAAAAAAAGAGGTACAGAAGAGATCACAGACGAGACAGAACAAGAGAGACGGAGACAAGGACAAGACAAAACGAACTAAAACCACACAGAGTGTGACGGTGGTTGGCCGACCATAGAAATAAATATGGAAAAGCCAACCACTTAGAAACACATTAAAAAACCAGTGGAAAATCATAGGCCAAAGGCCAGAGTCAACACAAAACAATAAAATAAAACAGAAACACTCAGAGTAAATGATAAAATCCCCCTGCCCGAATAAAACGTAAAACTAAGTCAGCCATAGTGGAGTCGTCTGTTAAAAGGGCAGGGAGTGTAGCAGGCAGCGCAAATGTCTGCCGGACCACAGCTAAAAGGGGGCAGGCCACCAAAATGTGGGCCACTGTCAAAGCTGCCCCACAGCGACATAGAGGAGGGTCCTCCCGGCGCAGTAAATAACTGTGTGTCAGCCGGGAGTGGCCAATGCGGAGCCGGCAAAGAACTACTGAGTCCCTGCGAGTGGCTCGCAGGGATGACCGCCACACAGCCGTCGTCTCCTTGATAGCACGGAGTTTATTGCGCAGTGTCAGTTCGCGCCATTCATTGTCCCATAGCGCCAAGATTTTGCGGCGGAAGACTGCCCGCAAATCAGTCTCTGGGAGGCCAACGTCCAGAGATGGCTTGCTGGTGGCCTCTTTCGCCAGGCGGTCAACATGTTCGTTACCCGGGATACCGACATGACCGGGGGTCCACACAAAGACCACAGAGCGGCCGCAACAGGCGAGAGTATGCAGAGACTCGTGGATAGCCATCACCAGACGAGAACGAGGGAAACACTGGTCGAGAGCTCGTAAACCGCTCAGGGAATCGCTACAGATAACGAAGGACTCACCTGAGCAGGAGCGGATATACTCTAGGGCACGAAAGATGGCGACCAGTTCAGCAGTGTAAACGCTGCAGCCATCCGGCAAGGAACGTTGTTCGGAAAGGTCTCCTAGAGTGAGCGCATATCCGACACGACCAGCAACCATCGAACCGTCAGTGTAAACAACACCAGAGCCCTGATACATGGCCAGGATGGAATAAAAGCGGCGCCGGAAGGCCTCTGGAGGGACTGAGTCCTTAGGGCCCTGTGCCAGGTCGAGCCGAAGGCTAGGGCGACGAACACACCATGGGGGTGTATGCAAAGTAGCCCGGAAAGGAGGTGGAACTGTGAAACCCTGGAGCCCAGAGAGAAGCTCTTTGACGCGGACCGCTATGGTACAACCAGACCGGGGCCGACGTTCTGGCAGACGGACGACCGACCGCGGGAACAGGAGGCGATAGTTTGGATGCCCGGGCGAGCTGAGAACATGGGCAGCATAAGCGGCCAGCAAACGTTGGCGTCGGAACCGCAGTGGAGGTACACCTGCCTCCACTAGTACGCTGTCCACAGGGCTGGTGCGGAAAGCACCAGTGGCAAGGCGGATACCACTGTGGAGAATCGGGTCCAGCACCCGTAACGCAGATGGGGAGGCTGAGCCATAAGCCAGGCTCCCATAATCCAGACGGGACTGGATTAACGCCTGGTAGAGCCGCAACAGTGTAGAGCGGTCGGCGCCCCAGTGGGTGTTGCTCAAGCATCTCAGAGCGTTTAGATGCCGCCAACACGTCTGTTTCAGCTGCCGGATATGAGGCAGCCAAGTCAACCGGGCATCGAAAACCACCCCCAAAAACCTGTGGGTCTCCACCACAGCAAGGAGTTCGTCGGCAAGATAAAGCCGCGGCTCAGGATGGACTGTTCGGCGCCGGCAGAAATGCATAACGCAGGTCTTGGCTGCCGAAAACTGAAAACCATGCGCTACAGCCCAAGACTGCGCCTTACGGATAGCGCCCTGTAGCTGACGTTCAACAGCTGCAATGCCAGTAGAGCTATAATAAAGGCAGAAGTCGTCAGCATACAGGGAAGCGGAGACAGAATTACCCACGGCCGCAGCAAGCCCGTTAATGGCTATTAAAAACAGACAGACACTTAAAACAGAGCCCTGTGGCACACCGTTCTCCTGGACGTGGGAGGAACTATACGAGGCCGCGACTTGCACGCGGAAGGTACGACACGACAGAAAATTGCGGATAAAAATCGGCAGAGGACCCCGAAGACCCCATCCATGAAGCGTAGAAAGAATGTGATGACGCCATGTCGTATCGTACGCCTTCCGCATGTCGAAAAAGACAGCGACCAGGTGCTGACGGCGGGCAAAAGCAGTACGGATGGCCGACTCCAGACTCACCAGATTGTCGGTGGCGGACCGGCCTTTACGGAACCCACCCTGAAACGGAGCCAGAAGGCCCCGAGACTCCAGTACCCAATGCAAGCGCCGGCTCACCATCCGTTCAAGCAACTTACAAAGAACGTTGGTGAGGCTAATGGGACGGTAGCTGTCCACCTCCAGAGGGGTCTTCCCAGGTTTCAAAACGGGGATGACAATGCCTTCCCGCCACTGTGACGGAAACTCCCCCTCGACCCAAAGACGGTTGTAAAGATCGAGAAGGCGCCGCTGGCAGTCCACTGAAAGGTGTTTCAGCATCTGACAGTGGATGCCATCTGGCCCAGGAGCGGTATCAGGGCAAGCAGCTAGGGCACTGCGAAATTCCCACTCACTGAATGGAGCATTGTAAGATTCCGGGTGGTTGGTGCGAAACGAAAGGCTCCGACGTTCCAGCCGCTCTTTAATGGAGCGGAAGGCCTGGGGGTAATTCGCAGAAGCGGAACTCGTAGCAAAATGCTCTGCTAAGCGATTTGCAATGACGTCGGAGTCGGTACAAACGGCTCCATTCAGTGAGAGCGCAGGGACGCTGGCAGGGGTCCGATAGCCGTAGACGCGTCGAATCTTGGCCCAGACCTGCGAGGGAGTAACATGGAGGCCAATGGTGGACACATACCGCTCCCAGCACTCCTTCTTGCCTTGGCGGATAAGGAGGCGGGCCCGCGCACGCAGCCGTTTGAAGGCGATAAGGTGCGCTAAGGAGGGATGTCGCTTGTGACGCTGGAGCGCCCGCCGGCGATCTTTAATCGCTTCAGCGATCTCAGGCGACCACCAAGGCACAGCCTTCCGCCGAGGGGACCCACAGGAATGGGGAATGGCAGATTCGGCGGCAGTAACGATGCCGGTGGTGACCGATTGAACCACCGCATCAATGTCATCGGTAGAGAGAGGCTCAAAAGCGGCAGTGGAGGAGAACAAGTCCCAGTCAGCCTTATTCAGAGCCCATCTGCTAGGGCGCCCAGAACAGTGGCGCTGTGGTAGTGACAAAAAGATCGGAAAGTGGTCACTACCACACAGGTCGTCATGCACACTCCATTGGACAGATGGTAAGAGGCTATGGCTACAGATTGAAAGGTCAATGGCGGAGTAGGTGCCATGCGCCACACTGAAGTGTGTGAAGGCACCATCATTTAACAGCGAGAGATCGAGCTGCGACAATAAATGCTCAACGATGGCGCCTCGACCTGTTGCCACGGACCCACCCCACAGAGGGTTATGGGCGTTGAAGTCGCCCAATAGCAAGAAAGGTGGCGGCAATTGGGCGACCAGTGCAGCCAGGACGTGCTGCGAGACATCACCATCCGGTGGAATGTAAAGACTGCAGACGGTAACAGCCTGTGGCGTCCACACGCGGACAGCGACAGCCTCTAAAGGCGTCTGGAGAGGGACAGACTCGCTGTGCAGAGTGTGAAGAACATATATGCAGACGCCACCAGACACCCTTTCATAAGCTGCTCGGTTCTTGTAATAACCCCGATAGCCACGGAGGGCGGGGGTTCGCATTGCTGGAAACCAAGTTTCCTGGAGAGCAATGCAGAAGAAAGGGTGAAGGCTGATAAGTTGGCGGAGCTCAGCTAGATGGTGGAAGAAACCGCTGCAGTTCCACTGGAGGATGGTGTTGTCCATGGCTAGGAAAGGCGTGACGGGACTGGGAAGGCAGATTACGCCGCTGGGTCACCTGCTGCCTCCAAGTGAGCACCTGCGCCAGTGCTTTCCATGGCGCCGGAGGGACTGGCGAGATCGAGGTCCTCAGCGGACGCCAGGATCTCCACCTCGTCCTCAGACGCAGAGTTTGAGGGTGGCGGTGGGACAGGTGCCACCGCAATGTCAGGTTGCTTGGGAGCCTTTTTCTTCAACGGCTTCGCACGCTGTGCCTTGGGAGGGTCTGGCTGGGAGGGCCCCACTGGGTCAGTCTCAGGGACGGACGACGACCGTGAAGCCCTATGACCAGCGACCGGTTGTTGTTTCAAAACTTTGCGGGTATCCGCTTTGACACTGGGCAAAGCCTGGGAAGGGAGGGCCCCGAGGGACCCCTTCCTGGCTGGAGTGGCCGAAGAAGCCCTACGCTTCTCCGGCTGGGAAGGGGGGACGAATGTCCCCGATGGTTGGGGTGGTGTTGCTCCTGGAGTAGATGGAGCAACAGTGGGCGAAGTGCCCCCAACAACCAAGGGGGCCGGTGCATTGAGACATGGCTGAGAGGCAGCAGTACGTGACGACACGGGAGAGGATCGGACTGCTTGTGCAGCAGCGGCATAGGTGGATATCATGGGCACGGGATGTAGCCGCTCATATTTCCGCCGTGCCTCAGTGTAGGTCAGGCGGTCCAGGGTCTTATATTCCATTATCTTCCTTTCCTTCTGGAAGATCCGACAGTCCGGTGAGCAGGGGGAATGGTGTTCTCCACAGTTAACACAAATGGGAGGCGGAGCACATGGAGTATCAGGATGCGAAGGACGTCCGCAATCCCGACACGTGATGCTGGAAGTACAGCGAGATGACATGTGCCCGAACTTCCAGCATTTAAAACACCGCATCGGAGGAGGGATATATGGTTTCACATCACAACGGTAAACCATCACCTTAACCTTTTCGGGTAAGACATCACCCTCAAAGGCCAAGATGAAGGCACCGGTGGCTACCTGATTATCCCTCGGACCCCGATGGACGCGCCGGACGAAGTGAACACCTCGTCGTTCGAGGTTGGCGCGTAATTCATCGTCGGACTGCAGAAGAAGATCCCTGTGGAATATAATACCCTGGACCATGTTGAGACTCTTATGCGGCGTGATGGTAACTGAAACATCCCCCAACTTGTCACAATTGAGCAACCTCCGTGACTGGGCAGAGGATGCCGTTTTGATGAGCACAGAACCCGAGCGCATCTTGGACAGGCCCTCCACCTCCCCGAACTTGTCCTCTAAATGCTCCACAAAAAACTGGGGCTTGGTCGACATGAAAGATTCTCCATCAACCCGCGTACACACGAGGTACCGGGGTGAATATTCTCCACTGCCTTCTTTAGCAAGTCGTTCCTCCCATGGAGTAGCTAGGGAGGGAAACGATCTCTGATCCAATTTCTTCACGTTGAGGTTAGACCTCGATCGCTTAGAGACTGCTGGTGGAGGCCCACCAGCGAGAGATGATGTACCACGCTTCATTGCGGGTCATCCGCCCTGATGCCACCTACTCCGACCAAGGGCCCTCCCCACGGGCGCCACCCAGCCACAGCAAAGGCCACCTGGCAGGATGGCCATTGCCGGGAGTCCTGATGCCCCACGGAGATGGGCATCTACTCCTCGGCATACGTGGGGAGTGAACGGCGCAGGCATCAGTAGAGCGATCCCTGTGTTGTCAGGGGGCTACAACCAAGAGGGTACATGGCGACCCCACCACAACGGACTGGCTACCGTGCTGGATCTTAGGTGCAAAAATGGCCAAGGTCGTCGTCACAGTTAAAAGAAACACTGCAGAGGGCAGCGTGGTAATCGCCCAAGAGATCGAAAACGAGCGGGACACCATGGCAACGACGAGAAAGACGGCTATAGGTCTAATGGCACGAAGGATACAGTGCACCATGTAAGGTGCCCTTCCCCAATTGGTTCGCTCTTCGGAATAATTTAGATAGATGGAGGTCAAACCCGAGAGGGGACCATCACATAAGGCCGAAACGTTTGAGACTCCTTTTAGTCGCCTCTTACGACAGGCAGGAATACCGCGGGCCTATTCTAACCCCCGAACCCGCAGGGGGGTCTGTGGTCTGTTTTGGAGCCAATGTATGGGCTCACCGAGTACGTCTGGTGACGAATAGGAGCACCGTACGGCAAGGACAGAGAGGTGCTCTGGTAAGCATTTCAGGAGCTTTCAACACCACGTCACTCTGCGTGGAGTTTGGAACCTTCCCTATCGACATAACCATTCGGCGTAGGCCTGAGGAGGAGGAGGAGACAGGAAAACGTAATCGAGATTACCGGACAGGACATCACAGAGATGCGCCAACTCGTTAAAACTGCGGGTGAATACTTGCCAAAGGACCGTAGGGTATATCAGTTCTTTCCAGACACCACGGAACGTCTGAGACTGAGCCATATCAATTCCAGCCGGGATATGGTTCCTTTAACATTCTTTACACTCACACACCACTGCGCTTTCCGCGATGTACGTAATAGTTATAGCGTTTTTGTAAATACTGTTTAGAAATATTAATCCGTAAATTAAACTGTAGCGAACCGGGACTGCAAGGATCGAAGCAGTTCCGAGGCTTTTAGACCAGGCTGGCTCAGATAGGATAACATTTCTCTCTACCCTTCTATCTGTCTTTCCTATCATCTATCATCATATCTTCTTAAAATCTGAATATTTTTTTGCTTATTTTAAAGTTTCTAATGTATTTTAATTTATTAATACCTCCACTGTAATTGCTGAAAATAATAATTGCTGTTTGTAATACGGAATACGTTTTGTAATTGTGGTGTCACCGCCACACACCACACTTGCTAGATGGTAGCCTTTAAATCGGCCGCGGTCCGTTAGTATACGCCGGACCCGCGTGTCGCCACTATCAGTGATTGCAGACCGAGCGCCGCCACACGGCAGGTCTAGAGAGACTTCCTAGCATTCGCCCCAGTTGTACAACCGACTTTGCTAGCGATGGTTCACTGAGAAAACACGCTCTCATTTGCCGAGACGATAGCATAGCCTTCAGCTACGTCATTTGCTACGACCTAGCAAGGCGCCATTACCAGTTACTATTGATACTGTAATAATGTACCGTCAAGACCGACGTTCTTCATTAACGGATTAAAGTTAAGTATTCCACCATCTACGTCCGTTTTACTAAATTCTAATTTCCTTGTCCTGTTCCAGACCTCACGCCAGCCTGCGTGAGCTAAAACGCATGCCTTTCGGCTTCCTCTAGTAAAACGGTGTTGGCTCTCCTGCCAACCCAAAACAGTAATCTATATCGAAAGCTTTAAAATGAACCACCTGTTATAAAATGTAAGGTTCAAATGGTTCAAATGGCTCTCAGCACTATGGGACTTAACTTCTGAGGTCATCAGTCCTCTGCCGGCCGTTGTGGCCGAGCGGTTCTAGGCGCTTCAGTCTGGAACCGCGCTGCTACTAGTGTCGCAGGTTCGAATCCTGCCTCGGGCATGGATGTGTGTGATGTTCTTAGGTTAGTTAGGTTTAAGTAGTTCTGAGTCTAGGGGACTGATGACCACAGATGTTAAGTCCCATAGCGCTCGGAGCCATTTGAACCATTTTTTTCATCAGTCCCCTAGAACTCAGAACTACTTAAATCTAACTAACCTAAGGACATCACACACATCCATGCCCAAGGCAGGATTCGAAACTGCGACCGTAGCGGTCGCGCGGTTCCAGACTGTAGCGCCTACAACCGCTGTGCCACCCCGGCCGGCCGTAACCCATTTTGTATAATCAGAACCACTTATCAGATGTGATTCTGAGTAGACAAGACGGACTGCTGACACAACTGCTTCGATCTGAAAATGATCCAGAATGATCGAAGCATGTAATCTAATTAAAAATATGCGACTGACACACAGCAATAAATAAGAATGATCTCAAATGAAATCTGATTTTCACGTAACCGCCTGGTACCAGTTTTGCACCATCTCCAGCGCACCAAAGAGGACGATGTAGTCTTTTAAATGGGTGACTAATACCGAATACTTTGTTTCGTATTATCTAGGTTCACACAGATAAGGAGAAGGAGGAAGGCATCAAACTAATCGAAAAACGCGAGGCGTCGTACGCCAGGACAATGTGTAACGACGTACGCGTCATGTGGGTCAGATCGAAGCGTCGGGCGGCTGATGGACGACGCGCCTTGGCACTCGGTTGGCGCAGCCTCCGCTGTTAGGACCACCGCCGGTCAAACTCCGTGCAAACTTGGCAGAGTTTTGGTGCTTCCCGAGGACAGCCGTCAGCGACGAGGGACCCGCCCTCCAAAGTCTGCCGGCGCCGAAAAATGAGCTGGCCCGAAACTTGCAGCGCCCTCAAGCGCGGAGCCGCGGCAACCGCTGATTCACAGGCTCCTGCGGAGGTGTCCAGCAAGGAGGTTCCCACGACAGAACATTTCGTATTATCGTGCAGAAGGTGTAAGTGTCACGGCAGACACTTGTTTCTTGCTTATACAGCAATTCTGGCTCAACTCGACTCCCTTTACTGACGCAAATGGGCACGGAATGCGCTGATTTCGTCTTCAGGATTAGCCAATTAGTGTGTTAGAGTCTTTTCACCAACTGTGACATGGTCGCGAATGCAGAGATCAAATACTGTCAAATGTTTTTTATTCCAGTCTTTGATCACAATATCAATTCTTTAGACGATGACCGGTTTCAGTCCGTAATGACCATCCTCAGATCTTTTTTACACAAAGTCTTAAAGCGATAAGGCCATAATGGCACGGTCAAAACATGTAAATGTAATCAGCACAGCATCGTCACATAGATCTAAAATAAAGTGTAGAATAGGCCACATCGTCCACACAGTCATTATTGCGATAATGACTGTGTGGACGATGTGGCCTATTCTACACTTATTCATCATGGTTCAATTCTACAGCTGTGGATACCCGCAATACAATATTTGATGATATTTTCTTTAAACAAGGATCCACAGTAGTTAGATATTTTTGATGATTCCTTATGGCCTGCACCTATAAACTCTTCTATTATTTTTCGTACTATCGTACAAATTCGGTCTCAGATCATTTTCAGGTATCTAAAGGCAATTACTACGAGGGTTGGAACTTAAATAGAGGCAACTATTTTTTCACAACCGATACAAAAGAGTTACATGTTTGCATCTGTTAGAGTACTTCAAAGTAATCACCAGTGTTGTGTTGAACTCGTTGCCAGCGATGTGGAAGGCGTAGTATACCGTTAGCAGAGCCTGTTCTGTTGATGGTGAGAATGGAGCGGTCTACTGCCTGCCGAACCTCTAGGACAGTTCTGAAGCGAATGCCACGAAGTAGTTCCTTCATCTTCGGAATCAAATCAAAGTCACAAGGATTTAAGTCCGGGGAGTATGGTGGATGGTACAGTACTTCCCAGTCCCATCGACCGAACAGAGCAGCTACAGCTCGCACTGTGTGCACCCACGCATTGTCGTGCAAAGTGATGGGTGGGTTGTGTAGAAAGTGTCGCCGCTTCTTTCGCAAAGCCTGTCGCAGGTGATGCTCCAAAAACGAACAGTAACATTGTGCACTGACGTTCTGGCGTCAAGGAACGTAATGCGTTAGGATAACACCATCACAGTCGTACAAGAGAATCACCATAACTTTAGACCGCTCCATCCGTACCATCAACAGAACAGGCTCTGCTAACGGTGTACTACGCCTTCCGCATCGGTGGCAACGGATTCTTCACAACGCTGGTGACTACTTTGAAAGACAGTAACAGGTGCAAAGATGTAACTCTTTTGTATCGGTTGTGAATAAATAGTTGCCACTATTTAAGTTCCAACCCTCGTATCTGCAAGATCATAAACCTACGTATACTATGAAAGTAGGTTTGCCTCTGTTCGACCTATCCTCAAAGACAAGTTACAGTGTCAGTACTGTCTCGAGTGTCCCTACATTTCTACATCAACATCTACAGACATACGACGCAACAACCGTATGGCGCTCAAAATGGTTCAAATGGGTCTAAGCACTATGAGACTTAACATATGAGGTCATCAGTCCCCTAGGACTTAGAACTACTTAAACCTAACTAACCTAAGGACATCACGGGCCGGCCCGTATGGTGCATGGCGGACGATGCCTTTTACCACTTTTAATCAATCCGTCCCTGCTCCACTCATACAGAGAGCGAGGGAAAGACAATTCTCTATATGGCCATAATTTCTCTTATCTTGGTTTCGCGGCCTTTACACGAAATGTACATTGGCATCAGAACAGTCGTTCTGCAGTAAACTTCAAATGCCGATTCTCTACATTTTCTCAATTGTGTATCGCGAAAATAACGCCATATTCCCTCCAGGCATTCACATGTGTGCTCACCAAGCATTTCCGTAATACTCACTTGTCGCTCGAGCCTACTGGTATCAAATCTAGCACCCGCCTCTGAACTGCTTCGATGTCTCCCTTTAATGCGACCTACTGGGGATCCCAGACGCTCGATCAGTACTCTATACGTCGCCTCCTTTACAGGTGAACCACACTTTCCCAAAATTCTTCCAATAAAACGAAGTCGGCCATTCACCTTCCCTACCACAACATCACATGTTCGTTCCATTTCATATCGCTTTGCAACATTACGCCTAGATATTTACTAGATCTGACTGCGTCAAGCAGCGCACCACTAATGCTGTATTCGAACACCGTGGGATTGTTTTTCCTACTCAGCTTTCACTGTGCTGTACATAGTAGTTCACTTTCATTCCTATTTTATTATTTGTTATTAGACCTACTCCTGCATTACAATAATTTCTTCTTCTAGTTCTTCTCCTTTTTCTTCATTCATCATGGTCTAGGATCTATGCCTTAGACTTGTTACGTCTTCTAAGCGTCCAGTGCTATTTTTCTTGGTCTTCCTACGGATCTTATATCCAAAGGTCTGGAATTTATGGTTGTTTTGGTAGTCTTGAATCTGGCATTTTTTTGTAGACTTCATGGCCAGTTTTGTCGATTAAAGTTGATCTTCTCATTTGCAGCAGATATACCAAACTCTGCTCTTATGTCTTTGTTTCTTAATCTATCTAATCTTGTGCAGCCTTTCACTCCTCTTAGAAATTTCACTTCTGCCGCTTGGTTTCTACTTTCTTGCTTTTTAGCAGTTGTAATGTTTCACTTCCAACTAGCAATGTGGACCCTGCCAGTACCTCATAAAACTTGACTTCTTTGTCTCTTCTCACTTTATTTCTCAATGTTATATTGATTGTTCCACCTTTCGCTTGATATTTCTGCTGTTTGTTGTCAATGTCGAGTTCATTCTGGTAGCTTATAATATTTACCAGGTAACTAAAGTGACTGACAGTCCTCAGCGGTTTTGTCATATACAAAGTCGTCACTTTGGTTTTTGGAATGGATAGTTTCATATTATATTCTTTACAAATTTGGTTAATTTTATAGATTGATCTTTGTAGTGAAGTTTAGCTATCCTGTACAACTGCAAGTTCGTCTGCAAAAGAACACTGTATTACGAAATAAGTCATATGACAATATCAAGTCCGGATCTGTTGTTGTTTCCATGTTTTAATCATATCGTCAATGTATATATTTATAGGTGTAGGTGATAAGCTACACCCTTCTCGGACCCCTTGGTTTGTAGATTCCCCTAATTTGATTTTAAATTTATAGCCTTGCACTTGCCTAACTACGTGTCCTGCCATCGCATTCCCATAGATACAAATTAAATTATCTTCGTATGTTTTTCATTTACAGTTCAGTATTTTGATTTTATTACTTCGAAATTCAATATCGATGCTGGTAATAATAATAATAATTATTATTATTATTACTGTGACTAGTTGTTCAAAAACACACAGTATGTTTGCCAAATTTTTAGTATTACAGTGTTTCGTCAATAATAATTTATATCTATATATTTTTTACATTCGCAGATAAACAAATGGCACTTACGCACCTGTTTGGATGTAAATAAAAATGTTACTTGATCGATAATTGTTTTATACTATGTATCGTATTGTGTACTGTAAAATAAAAGTGTGTCACTGGCCAGTTCCATTATACAGTCCAACATAATTTTTGAAGCTTATTTCCTGAATCGTTAGGAATGCTACGTTAGCGAGCGAATCGAGAGAATTTACGACGTACCCTTGAACAGAATTTACGACCGGCGCGCACGCTACGGTGGTGCAGAGCCCGTCCCTTTTATTTTGCGTCTCCTTTCTGGCGTCGCTAAATATAAAGCGCCGCCTTCCTGATTCGCGGGACCCCATCGGGTCGGCGGCGTCTCGGGAGCGGCGTGGGCGCGGGCAGACACGGCGGCAATCGTGCTTTCGCTACACGTCGCGCGCCCTATTGATCTCACCGTCTCGCCTTCTCAGATCCGCAATTTGCGCCCTGCAAATATAATTCCGAGTAGGTGCGCCTCTGTCAGACCCCGGCATCCCCCCCACCACCCCTCCCCCACCTCCTCCCCACTCCCCAACCCTACAGTTCCCTGTCCACCCCGGCAACTCCCCAACACGCAGACTTGAGCAGTTTATCGCCTCAGCAGCTCTGCTACAACTGCGGGGGAACGTTTTGTTCTTCATTCCTCTTGCTCTGATTAGCACAAAAAAAAAAACATATACAAACACCGCGTTCCACATTCAACTACAGGCGTACCTCAAGGGGCCGTCTTATGACCGCTACTTTATCTGCTACACACAGGTGATGTTCCGAAGACATCCCCTCCTGTGTATCTTGCGATGGTCTGCCTACATTCACCGTAGAGCGGATTTTTTTTTTCTTGTTGTTGTGGTTCTTCTTCCTCTTAACCGTTTTTGATTTCTATAGGCCTGTTTGGTTCTAGTCATCCGGTCCTAGATCCATGTCTTCCATTGCTTCCTGTATGTGTTTACTCCACCACAGCGCTGACGTTCCTCTCCTCTTTCTTCCAGGCGGCTTCCAGTTGGAAATCTTTCTTGGCCACCTTCGGACAGACATTCTCCGTACGCGTAAGTACCCCTAAATAGGGCAAAAAACGAACGGTTAAAACCGATACCGATATTTCAGTTCTGAATAATCGGTATTTCTTGGTATTTGTTTAGTCTCGGTTGTAACAAATGCTTTTTAGTTTTTATTAATAAGCGAGTAAAAAACCGAAATACCAATCAGTCACAGCAACAGCGCTAAAATTTTTCATTTTTAAATAAACCTTTTTTTTTAAAAAGGGAGTAATTTTACTCGTAAATTTTGCAATGGTTTGAAATATTACGTTATTACAGAAAATGGTAAAAGCGGTCAGTACTATTTTAACTACAATGCCGACAGAAACGAGCAACATATGGCATAAGAATTGCTACAGCACTGCTATGACAATAACGTCCTTGTTTCCGGCCGGCCGTTGTGGCCGAGCGGTTCTAGGCGCTTCAGTCCGGAACCGCGCTGCTGCTACGGTCGCAGGTTCGAATCCTGCCTCGGGCTTGGATGTGTGTGCTGTCCTTAGGTTAGTTAGGTTCTAAGTAGTTCTAAGTCTAGGGGGCTGATGACCTCAGATGTTAATTCCTATGTTACTCAGAGCCATTTGAACCATTTGAACCTTGTTTCCGCCTGCCACGTCTTAAGGCACGCGTGTATGTGCAGCCTGCAAGCCTTGGCCCACTTGGTCTATACACTAGTTTCTTGCTCTTGTTGCCGGACATCTTTTATACTGCAGAATGGCACCATCCCTAGTCTGAGAATACTGTGATGAAGTGACGATGCAATGAATTACAATGCTTCATTTGCTTTAGAAGCTTAGAAGTTTGTACGCCACTTCTATGAAATAATGAAATAGCAAGGAAATTATGGCAACAGTAGTAAGTTGAAAAATTAACAACAATTCATTCATAGTATACAATAAAAATAGAAAGCAGTTCATCTGCTGCCTGTATCTACACAATATGCCTTTATTTGCTAGTAGACCCGGAAACGGACAACTTAACAAAAAACAGAGCTTCTCAACCTCAGTTTTCACCTTTCAGCACTCACTATTCGTAATGCGCAAATAGTGGTATGATTTTTTAGCAGCGTTTAAAGAAATTAGAATCACCAGGGAGCACTGCCGATTTTTTGTAGTATCAGTCACTTATAACTTTTCGAGTAAAGCATCGAATGGTGGACGGACTAAGTTTTCTTTTATATTGCTATTTAACTGAACATTTTGATTCTATGTATCTTGAAATTGAAAGAGTTAAAATTTTTGTCTTTGTTTGATTTCTATTTACATTTATTACAGGAAATAATAGGAATCAAAAACCGAAAATCGCTTATTTCAGAAACCGGTTACATTCAGCAATTTTAACAATCATGCTAAACTGGCGTGAAAAAAAATGCGGTATAACCGAAAACAGGTTGTTTCGGCGAAACCCCATCCCTACCCCTGAAGAACTCTGTTCTCCATTTTTTATTTTCTTATTTTTTATGAAGCACGTTGTCTCCATTCGCCTCCATACTTTCTCATTTGGTATCCTATCTCGCCTTGTTAATGGCAGACATCTTCACACATAGTCCATTTCCACTATGCTGATTTTCTCCCTAACTTTCCTTGTTTGATGCCATATACTAGCTCCATAGACAATCACACTGCAAAATATTCTTTTCTTTGTGTCCCGCCAAATGTTATTATACCATATTCTTCTATGCAAAGCTTTAGTAGCCCTCTTTACATTGCTATTCTGGAACTAATGTCATTGTCACGTGTACTGGAGTTATCTTTATTTTTCCCAAATATTTTTACGCTTTTGCAGGATTTTATTTCTCCTCCTTCTGTATGGGAAATGTTTCATTACCACTAAACCATGGTAAATTTTGCTACTCCAAATTTTTTTCAAAGGAATTCATAATTTCCAGTGGTATTTTACATACAGAATAATTACAAAATGCTCTGTTTTATATCCAATAATGACAATTTCACAGCCCAAAATGTTACGCGGAAAGAAGTCATAATTTATGATAAACACTAGTTGCAAATCATTATAATTATCATGACTCCAAGAGTATTTTACAAACAAAATGGGAAGGGAGTCTTCTGCTCTCTTCGACGGCCACCAAGGGATTCTTCATCCGATTCCTCATTTGCTGCTTCAACGTCTGTGTTTACATCACTGACATCTGTACAAATAAGATTATCTTCTTGAACACAATCTTCCTCTTCGTTAAATTCTCCATTGGCTGTGTCTTTATCAGCTTCTTGAAGCAAATCATTTTTGTGTCACAATCGAACTCAGCACCACCCATATTGTGATAATTTTAGTAGAAAAAGACGAGACAAGCACTGGAAAGGGGCAATGTGACATAAGCCAACACTCTTCTAAATGTGACTGCTTGATATCTCACATCGCTGGAGTAAGGCAATAAATAATTCAGCCATTGTTAACAACTACGTTTTGTGTGAAATTACTAAGAGCACGTGTCGCCAATGTGTCGAGATTGGCGGGAACCATGAAGAGATACCAAACGCAATCGTGAATTTTATGAGGGTTTAGTAATCTATGGTTAGCAGCAACTTAAAATTGATAGATCAACAATATTAAAATATTACTTGGCGACTCTAGTGTTGTTCGAAAGCAGCAAGGTGTGTACTGCTTTCTTCCATTCCATAATCTGCTAATACCATACTACACCATACAAGCATTCGTCACAATTATTCATACGTCATCTACTGCCCGTTTTAAATTCGTATCACTTTCTATTACGAAATGTGGATCAGTATCACTGACGACCAAAACTTCATTAATCAATTCCTGTAAATGCATTTCGAAATTTGGTTCACTGACTCTCAGAAATCATGGGAAATAATTATCTGTTCAAGCTGTTTTGAATAGTGAGCTGGACCTGGTAGAGGCTCCATATTCAGAAAATTAATTATGAGGTACTTTCAGTAATAATCATAATATGTAACACCAGAATAACCACAATAAACACGAAAACAAGTCTGACAAATTATAATCACGCAACTGGTATCATATGTCTGCGAGACGTCACGGTGACTTCACTGTGTATTAACTGAAACTCATGCGACCGACAACCCAGCTCCACAGAGGGAAGCCGGCACTACAACTGAAAGATACACGCAGCGAAAAGTTGAAACATCCCCGTAAGGGAAGGGTGTGATCACCAGGAAGGACGACAGCCGTGTCACATTCGTGTGATATCAGTTAAGGATTAATGATGAAAACAAAGTTCTCCTTGCAGAAGTCACTCTAAATGGAAGGGCATCATGCTACTTTCTGGGCGAGAGTCTCTCTAGTTACCAAGTATGTGGCCGTTCGTCGGCCACTCCTCCTTCCGGCACAACGGCGCTGATAAGCGGGTAGTCTGCTGCAGGGCTACAGGCGCTCCTCTGTCGGAGACTGTTTAGGCGCCTCGCCAGTACGTTGCTTGTTGTGGACACCGAATTGATTGCAATTTGTTCACAGGTTAAACGCTAGCAGGCGTTACCAGGAGCACCGACATCGCCTGTAAGCAGCGCGTGCAGCAACAATGGCGGCGGTGCAATCGAGGGAATTAGCTTGCATCCGCAGGTCATGTGTCCGTCAAGCGCACGTGGATATTCCTCCGCCTGTTCAGCTCTTCCCTCAGCTTTCTTACCCGTCAGCCGGAGCTTCTGCTGAGTCCAGTTCGGGTCTCATATCTACACAACACTATACATATGACATCGCTCCAAATGCCCCTACAGGCTTGGAATTGCTACAGTGAAACTTTGGCTGTATACTTGTATTAGTGGAATCACTGCACCGATATCCCAACGGGCTTTGATTCTGGTACTCAGATCTCATCTAAGACTATTATCTCGATTGCTATTCGTTTTATGTATTTTGTGAGTCTTCAATAAAAGTGTGCTTAAAGGCTATCTGAGAATCATCACTCAATCATCAACCATGAGCGTGCAGTTTACAACAAAGGCTGCAGGAGTCACTATCAAATGGGTCAAATGGCTTTGAGCACTATGGAACTTAACATATGAGGTCATCAGTCCCCTAGACTTAGAACTACTTAAACCTAACTAACCTAAGGACATCACACACATCCATGCCCGAGGCAGGATTCGAACCTGCGACCGTAGCAGCATCGCGGTTCCGGACTGAAGCACCTAGAACCGCTCGGCCACCAAGGCCAGCGAGTCACAATCGTGGAAACCTCGGTTACAGAGTCGCCTACCCGAATTAACTGATTGGCCACAGGAAGGCTTGTCCCATTTGGCGATGTGTCTTGTATGACAGCCGATTGTTGCGAGTAGATATTGTCAATGACGCAAGTCTAGACGCGATACCTGAGGAATTTGTTACAGACAGATGTGCAGAGGACATGACAGCTCATCGTCAGCCAATCATCCTATGATAATCGGTGCAAGATGCTTAGGTCATCCCATATCAGACATAAGAATTCGGGTTTTCGAGGGCAGCAGTACATCGGGTGGCTCTCCAAAGTCGCAGACACCGTATTTTCACATGCGCAAAAGTCTGACTGTTGCCTCCGCATGACAGTACGGGGCGTTCGGCGGTCTTGCACGAGTCAGCTCGACGCTTCAGCAACGCTTTCTACAGGAGAAGAATGTACCACCTAGGATACAGCAATCGACGAGCGACATCACACTCAGTGTTACCCCATGAGTTTTGGCTACTCAGTCTATAACGTTTCTATGCAGGCTACACATCTGATCGAAAGTATCCGGTGAGAGCTAACTTCCCATAGACGGTCGGGCTCACATGCAGTTCCTCTTCGTCGAAATGTCTTGGCTCAACCTCGTCTAGGAGATGAACCGCACGTGTCGCATTACACGCCCTAAATTAGACACTTGTGACCCGTTGGATAAATTGTCTGGCTGATGGCAAGTTTGCGAAATACACAGATAATATAACATATAATAACCGTAATAATAATATCGGGAGCTAAATTAACGACCCATAAATGATGTAGGTCACGCAGTTCCGATTTGGGTAGAATAATGATTATTCACAAAGCAAACTAATAGCGGAAGTGGTCGTATTTAGAATCACTATTAGACTCGAGCGCATATCCATTTGACACAGTTCGATCATTCACAATCTCATCGTGAATTAAAGGTCCAACACTCCACCTCACTAACTACGCGAAAAGTTAAACACAGGCACACAGCTGCTCACCGCTCAGAGACTAAGTCCTGCGATACCATACAACGCGAAATTTTCTAAATCGTTTCACGTCCTGGCTGCCTAAAGGCGGACCGTCCGCTTTCGCGTCTCAATCCGAACTGTACCCTTTGGTGTCTCCAGCCGAACTGTCCGTTTTTTTTAAACTTCTTATGTGCTATCAGTTTCGGCATTACGATGAACTGGTAACACATAAGAAGTTCATAAAATTGGCTCATTCCGTGTATAGCGATTTTACGACTACGACGCGTGGGGCCTGAAGATGGCATCGTTGTAACGCCGAAACTGGCAGCACATAAAAAGTTCCTAAAATAAATTTCTACAATACATACGGCTGTTGGTAAATTATCGCATCAGGAAATACTTCTCTACATAGTCGCAGCTCCAACTTCGAGTGTTGTCGTGGTGTTGTATCAACTTTCAAATATCCTCGTCATAGAAAGCAGCCACCTGTGCTTTCGGCCAGTTATCTGCACTGATCTGCAACTCGTTGTCTGTAGAAAAATTTTGTCTTCATAGCCAACGGTTCTTGTGAGCAGAGATGAGACTCAGGGGAAGACAACTGCGGACTGTATTGTGGGTGATCAAACACTTCTCATCCGAAACGCTGCAGGAGCGTCTTCATTGTCCCTGCAATGTGCGGCCGAGAATAGGCATGAAGAAGGAACTGCTCGACAGTTGTGTTATGTGGGCTGCATGACACAGGCGAAATCTCTAACCAGGGCCTCGTACTTGGCTGGAGACGCTATTCCCTACGCATCTGCACGTGCTCACTGTTCACTCAAAACTGAAAAGAGCGACGCGACACGATCGACGAGCATACTAGAGACACTGCCCAACACATCTGTGCAAAGCTTTACCGGATTTTCCCAGTTTTTTCCATTTCGCGACCGATCGGAACTTACTTTCTGGTCAACCCTCGTTTTTAAAGGGAAAGCCGTCGCAACACCGTTCAGCATCTCTTTAACCTGGCACTTGAAAGTAAACTAGCTCTGCTGTATCAATATCTGTGCTGTAGTTAGAACCAAAATTGCGGCACGTTTTTCGACATACGACACATACAATTTCTTTAAGATGCTTGCAGACACGAAGTTAGTGACATGAAATGGTTTGATTGACCCCTGTTTGGCATTTTGCTGTCAGGTACTCCTGCTCAAAAATTCCCTCCTCGAGTACAGTCACGTACGACTATGAAGGCTTTATGCTGCAGCCTCGATAATGGTACATAGCTGGCTCGGCTCGGCGGTGATGAAACGTACCCGACAATTATCGGCTCATTTACTCTGTAACAGCACTGCACAACTCGTTGCGGTTCGCTCGGACGCGCACGTACGAACGACATGACCATGTGGGCATGACTGGAAAAGGACATTAAAATAGACCGTCCAGTGAGATTTGCTACAAGAACTTCATGGAGATAACGTTGTGTTTAACATATAACAAAGAAATGTTACACTCTCGATGCCTTAGCGTGTGTCAGTTCCATTCGAACTTCAATAACAACAAAATATCAAATACACTGGCCGGTCATATTGATGTAACCACAGCTTTCATTCGACATCAATGTGCAAGAACCACACTCGCCGGCCGCTGTGGCCGAGTGGTTGTAGGCGCTTCAGCCCGGAACCGCGCTGCTGCTACGGTCGCAGGTTCGAATCCTGACTCGGGCATGGATGTGTGTGGTGTCTTTAGGTTAGTTAGGTTTAGGTAGTTCTAAGTCTAGGGGACTTATGACCTCAGATGTTAAGTCCCATAGTGCTTAGAACCATTTGAAACATTTTTTAAGAACCACACTGAAACAGTACGCTGCAGCACTAGCAGTGCATGGTATGTAACCCGAAAAACAGAGCAGTCGTTGTCTATAGCGAAGACGGAGCGATTTATCTGACGTCCAAGAAGGGCTTGATCATTGCCTTCTGGGTCAAGGGTGGAAATATTCCCGAAAAAGAGTTTGTAAGCTTGTTGCTCGCCGCCGTGGTTAAAGTATACAGTGAATGGCAAAATTGCGCTATCCAAAACCGGCAACGAGGCAACTACGGTGCACAATGACCATAGATGACAGGGGCGGACGACGGTTACGGAGGTATGCACGGCAAATAGACGCGCAACAGTAAAGCAAATAACCGCCTAGATGAACCGCAGAGTTACCAAGTGTTCCCTCACCGAGCGAGCAGCGAACTTTGCTGCGCATGACCCTCGGCAGCAGGTATCTGGTTTACGCACTCATGCTGACTACTGTTCATCGGCGTCCAAGACTGAACGCCAGTACCGTAACTGGACGCCCACGTTTTTATCTCCATCACACAAATGACCGTTGTCGTGTACGGTGTGGAAAGTCTGAAAGCAAACACCCTCCAACAATCGTCGGAAGGGTCCAGGCCGTAGGGCATCTCCTACGTGATTTAGTCATTTTGGAAGGTCCAGTGCATCAGCACGAGAACGCATCTATCGTTGAGGACCATGTCCACCGCTAATGCAATTTGTTTTTCCTCAGTACGATGGCATCTATGAGCTGGATAACGCAACGTGTCATACAGCTCACAGTGTAAGTGCATGGCTCGAAGAGCACCACAATGAATTTATTGTAATTCCCTTGCCAACAAATTGTCTGGATGTAAATCCAATAGAGCCTTGGTCGGGCTGTTCACGTCATAGATCCTCAAGCGACTAACCTAGCGCAGCTGGCCACGGCTTGGCTCCACACCACATCCCTGTCGGTACCTTCCAGAAACTCACAGTCACTTTTTCTTCACGTCCGCTCTGCAGAAGGTGATTAAATTAACGTGACTAGACAGTGTACATAAGTAATTCCTACTTCCAGTGGTCTTGCGACACCAGGTATTTGAGCAATGCAGCTGATGTCCAATTGCAGGACACACGTGTCTTTACTTGAGGGTAAAGTTTACGTTGACACGTTATAGCAGTTTTTAGATGCAACAACACCCGTACTGTTGTCATTAGCCTCAGGAACCATATAACTGAATTATTTTTGTTCACAAAGCAGATTGTACGAATCGAAACTTGTGGGAGGGGTAAGCAAATTTCATATGTTCTTCACCTTTTTTACCTGCTACTTGCACTGTCGGGACTCGTTCCAGCCCTCAGTAGGCAGAAAGCGGCAAAAACCAGAATCATTCTGTCAAATAGCGTATTTGCTTCAGCAACAGCTCGCCAGCCTTTCAGGTTCTACAATACCGTAGCGTAGTAGAAGCAAGAAGGTTATCCTCCCCACACCTGGGATTAACAAATTCACAGGAATTTTTTCATATTATCCGACAAACTAATTCACAAGCATGACACACAAATGCAGAAGAATTATTTTTTTGATGATTCACTAAGGTATAAATGAAGTCTATTTGTGTGGACCCCCAATCTCTCTTATCGTAAAAACGTACAAGCCTTTGCTTTGTATTTTCTCTTCCTGTTGCAGCCAAATATTTATTTAATTTCAAACAGGCCACTACATTCGCTAAAGTACACAGAAAATAGGTTTCTTAGTGCTAACATTTTCGTAATACATGATTTCAAATACGGGTTTTTGTTGATGCTCTGATGTAGCTTCATATACGCAAGGAAGTAATAATCATACAACAATTTCTGGCAAGCAATAATCTGCTACAGCCATTAAAAAAATCTTTACTTTGTAGTACAAACTTCAAAACAGTTATTTTCCACAATACCTAAGTACATTTCACACTTGATGAACATGACTCTTATCTTGGAATTGCAGCTAGGTTTCCTGCATTTTGAAACATTCTGCCAGCCGGAGTAGCCGTGCGGTTCTAGGCGCTTCAGTCGGGAACCTCGCGACCGCTACGGTCGCAGGTTCGAATCCTTCTTAGGGCATGGATGTGTGTGATGTCCTTAGGTTGGTTAGGTTTAAGTAGTTCTAAGTTCTAGGGGACTGATGACCTCAGATGTTAAGTCCCATAGTGCTCAGAGCCATTTGAGCCACTTTTTGAAACATTCTTTGAATGTTCGGTGCTCAACATTGTCAAACTCAATTTCCGCAAGAGAGCTCTGCTTGGATATTTATTAAGGTTTTCTATATCATCTATATCTTCACTGTCAAAGAAATTCACTGTACAAGAATGTTCTCAACTAGCATGACATATTTGTAATTAATTATAACTTTGCCAACATGTGTTTGAGTCATTGAACACCATCTGTGGTACATCATCCAACAACTGGCAATCACACCGTCTACAAAATTATTAAAAATTCACACCGGCAGTTCTTCAGTGCCAATGTAACACTTCTAATGTGATAAAAAAGATCACAATTTTTCCTGTTTTCATGATAGAGTTTCACTATCATTGGTTGTGAAATATCCTATTTCTCTCGTATTTGCATTATGAGTTGAGGTCCAGGTACGAGGAGGTTAAGAAAATGTATTATTTCATACCAATGAACTAAATTTATGCAAATGTGAAGTAATTCGCACCATCTAGAACAGTTAGTGAATTTTAGATAAAAACACAGGTTCTCAGTCTAATATTTAGGTATAATGGTTATTTAAAAATCTTTCCGATGTGTAGAAGAAGTCATTTTCAGCATACGACCAACTCAAAACTCACACACGAATAGTTCTTTGCAGCAAGCTGCACTATAGTGTTAAAATGGAGAAGGTCCATACCATCGCCCTATAAGAGGAAAAATCCTCTTATTTGTGGAGAGAAAAAAAAACAAACTAAGAAGGTCCACATTTGTGGACCGAGAGGAAGAAGAAGTTGTTGTTCAACACGAGCGAGCTATGTACGCGTCAGCCGAACGCACTGATGCGAACTGTTAGGAAGTAGTCGTTTCTATAGGATATAATGTGGAAGAAATGACATGGGAGAAATGGCACGGTGACAACAAAGTGCGTTTGCAGTCGCGGGCTGAGGGAAAGGCGTCTTCTCGGAGGCAAAAGACAGCAACACGTGCGGCGAGGGGGTGGGGGTAGGGGGGGGGGATGTCAGAGGGAAGACGGGAGGGGGTTGGAAAACTTGCGTACCTGTCCCGGTTAATACTTAAACCGTCTTTCTTTCTTGCTTTTCTTTTTTCATTTAGTTTTTTCGCAGCTTCTGCCCGATCCCTTGGCGGGGCCCTATCTCGCAACGCCCTCGGTACAGCCCTGTTCTTTTCTTGTACGAACTGGTTCACTTCGGTACAAGACTACATCCTTTAGAAAAGCATTCAAGACAATTTATGTTCGAAGTTAGAAAATATGGTACTCCAGTGCCTGTTTTGTTAAGAAGAACGCTTTAATGTTCCTTCGGATATGCATGCATGCATGCATGAAAATTTGAGCCGGACCAAGACTCGAACCCGGATTTCTCCCTGTGCGCGAGAGGTCACCTCAGCCGCTTCGGCTATCTGTGCACGATTCAAGGCCAGACCCAAACTTCAATATGTCGTCGATCCTGCGTCACAACCTATACTCGCACATAGGTCTTGTAATACCGCTGCAAGGTGGGGGCGGGTGGAATTTTTAATTGAAAGTCGCTGCCTGATATCGGTGGATAAATACGATATGCCTGTGTTTTTGGGTCTGTCTGGCCGTGAGCTGTGCACGGGAATCCAAAGCGGTTAAGGTGACTGCTCGCGACAAAGGGGGAAATCCATGGTTCAAAATGGCTCTGACTTAACATCTGAGGTCATCAGTCCCCTAGAACTTAGAACTACTTAAACCTAACTAACCTAAGGACATCACACACATCCATGCCCGTGGCAGGATTCGAACCGGCGACCGTAGCGATCGCGCGGTTCCAGACTAAAGCGCCTAGAACCGCTCGGACACACCGGCCGGCGGGGAAATCCAGTCCCAGTCCGACACAAATTTCCATAGTCGTCATTCCACAGTCAGTCGATGGTTGTCCATATACGCAACGGCGAATATACAGTATTTCGTGTATTTCATAACGGCTGTAGTCACCGCAGTACCTGTTCTTTCGGTCATGCATGCATGTCCTGGGCAACATTGCAACATTCTTACGAACAAAACAAGCTCTGGACTACCGTATTTATCCGCTGACACCGGGCGGGTCACTTTCAATTATAATGCCAACCTGTGCGGGAATGCAGATAAGGAACGTACGAGTGCAGGATGTAGATACATGGTTGACGAGATATGGAAGTTTGGGTAGAGCTGCCGCTCGCGATAAGCGAGAAATCCGGTTTCGAGTCTCAATCCGGCACAAATTTCCATTGTCGTCATTCCATTGTACAGACGATGGTTGTCCTTCATCACAACTTCGAATATACACTACTGGCCATTGTAATTGCTATACCACGAAGACGACGTGCTACACACGCGAAATTTAACCGACAGGAAGAAGATGCTGTGATACGCAAATGATTAGCTTTTCAGAGCATTCACACAAGGTTGGCGCCGGTGGCGACAGCTACAACGTGCTGACATGAGGAAACCTTCCAACCGATTTCTCATACACAAATAGCAGTTGACCAGCGTTGCCTGGTGAAACGTTGTTGTGATGCCTCGTGTAAGGATGAGCAAAGCATACCATCAAGTTTCCGACTTTGATAAAGGTCGGATTGTAGCCTATCGCGATTGCGGTTTATCGTATCGCGATATGGTTGCTCGCGTTGGTCGAGATCCAATGACTGTTAGCAGAATATGGAATCGGTGGGTTCAGGAGGGTAATATGGAACGCCGTGCTGGATCCGATCGGCCTCGTATCACTAGCAGCCGAGATGACAGGCATCTTATCCGAATAGCTGTAACGGATCGTGCAGCCACGTCTGGATCCCTGAGTCAACAGATGGGGACGTTTGCAAGACAACAACCATCTGCAGGAACAGTTCGACGACGTTTGCAGCAGCATGGACTATCAGCTCAGAGACCATGGCTGCGGTTACCCTTGACGCTGCATCACAGACAGGAGCGCCTGCGATGGTGTATTCAACGACGAACCTGGGTGCACGAATGGCAAAACGTAATTTTTTCGGATGAATCCAGGTTATGTTTACAGCATCATGATGGTCGCATCCGTGTTTGGCGACATGGCGGTGAACGCACATTGGAAGCGTGTATTCGTCATCGCCATACTGGCGTATCACCCGGCGTGATGGTATGGGGTGCAATTGGTTACACATCTCGGTCACCTCTTGTTCGCATTGACGGCACTTTGAACAGTGGACGTTACATTTCAGATGTGTTACGACCCGTGGCTCTAACCTTCATTCGATCCCTGCTAAACCCTATATTTCAGCAGGATAATGCACGACCTGTACGGGCCTTTCTGGATACAGAAAATGTTCGACTGCTGCCCTGGCCGCACATTCTCCAGATCTCTCACCAATTGAAAACGTCTGGTCAATGGTGGCCGAGCAACTGGCTCGTCACAATCCGCCAGTCACTACTCTTTATGAACTGTGGTATCGTGTTGAAGCTGCATGGGCAGCTGTAACTGCCAAGCTCTGTTTGACTCAATGCCCGGGCGTATCATGGCCGTTTTACGGCCAAAGGTGGTTGTTTTGGGTACTGATTTCTCAGGATCTATGCGTCCAAATTACGTGAAAATGTAATCACATGTCAGTTCTAGTATAATATATTTGTCCAATGAACACCCGTTTATCATCTGCATATCTTCTTGGTGTAGCAATTGTAATGGCCAGTAGTGTAGATGTTCATGCCAGACGTAGGACAGTGTTGTGCTTAACGTTGAGTGGCTTCCCTGAACCCGCTTGCCTATTTAGGTACATAATTTCAGGCAAGCCAGCAGCAGTGTGGAGCAGAACAATACGACCGCCGCGGGATTATCAGGTATGTGACGTGGTACTGACAGGGCGCACGGTCACGAATCGACAACCAATTAAGGGACCTCTCCACACCCCCCCCCCCCCCCATTTGTACCCCCGGGTGTGTTACACTTCCCTACCTGGTCGCTGCACCCACTTAGACATCGGTGATAGGGTGGTACCCAGCTTACCAGTACCATCGTCATAGAAGGCAGCCACTTGTGATATGCGCCTATTCCATATGCTGGTCTGCAGCTCGTTGTCTGTGCCAAAATGCGGTCCTCATAGCCAGCGGCTCACGTAAGCAGAGATGAAACTCAGAGGGAGCCAATGTCGAGCTGTATGGTGGGTGTCCAAACACTTCCCACTTCTTTGCACCTGCAGCGTGCGACCGAGAATTGTCATGAAGAACGAATATCATGACAACTAACTCTGTGTGGGTGGAAAGAAGTCAGACGGAATGCCTCAGCTGGCGGGAGACTCTAGTGTTTTACGCATCTTTATGTTCTCACTGTGCGTTCAGACCCGAAAAGCGCGACGTGACTCGATCGACGGGCGTGCCAGAGACTTTGTGCAGCAGATCTGTGCACAGCTTCATTGGGTGGTTTTAACTTCGCGACCGATCCGAGCTTCTCAAAAAATATCCCTCGTATATTCCCTCTGGTTGGCCATCATCAGTTATTTTGGTGCCCAAATAGCAGAGCTCATTGACTACTTTTAATGCGTTCATAAAATTTCTTCTTTTGTTCCTTCAAAGCTTGCTCAATGTACAGATTAAATAACGTCGGGGAGAGGTTACAATCCTGTGCCACTCATCCTCTACTGCTGTTTCCCATTCGTGCCTCTCGATTTTCATAACTTCAATCTTGTTTCTGTACATGTTGTAGATACCGTTTCGCTTCCCGTATTTTACCCTACTACCGTCAGAATTTGAAAGAGTGTATTCCAGTTAGCATTGTCAAAAACTTTCTGTAAGTCTACGAGGGTAATCCCAAAAGTAAGGTCTCCTATTTCTTTATAAGTACATAGACCTATTTATTTCTACAATGCTTTACATTAGTTTACAGCTTGAACATTTAGCTATTTTTCGACATAATCACAATTTCTGTCGCTGCATTTTTGTAGACGGTGTGGCAATTTTTGTATTCACATGTCATATCATCTCACCGCCATGCTGTTCAGAAAGTTATGAACCTCTTCTTTCACCTCGTCGTCGGAACTGAATCGCTGGGACCGCAATTAACGCTGACAGGTACTGTGAGACTCCGAAAAAACTCAAACGGGCAATTCAGAACCGGAGAAGAGGAATGTTGAGTAAGAGCGTACACATGCTCCATGACAACGCTCGCCCACACATTGCTCGGCAAACCGTTGCTCTCCCGCAACAGTTTCAGTGGAACATAATCACCCACCCACCCTATAGTCCTGACTTGGCGCCTAATGACTATCAAAAAGAGCATTTGGCCGGAAAGCGATTCAGCTCCGACGAAGAGGTGAAAGAAGCGGTTAATAACTTTCTGAATAGCATGATGACGAGCTGGTATGACATGGGTATACAAAAACTGCTACGGTGTCTACAAAAATGCATCGACAGAAATGGTGATTATATCGAAAAATAGCTAAATGTTCAAGCTGTAAACTGATGTAAACCATTGTACCAATAAACAGGTCTATGTACTTGTAAAAATATAGACCTTACCTTTGGACTTACCTTCGTACAAATACTATAACGTAGGTTTAACCTTTGACGTCGGCTTCTAGCAGTTTCCCAGTTGTTCTGTAAATAATTCGTGTCGGTATTTTTGACTTATTAGATGATCACATAAAATAAAAAAGTGTAACAGTGACGCCGCTGCGTGGAAATTTGTTGGATCATCAACTATGCCAGTAACATCTTCATACAGCAGAAGTTAAACCAGGACAAAAAGTTTTTGTAACTATTGATATTAATTATTAAAGCATGGAGACCTCCCAGTATAATTTTTCAGTTTTTGCAGACAGTTGACATGCTTCTCAGCGAACAATTGGACCTCGTATCACTGTTATTTTCGCGACGCAGCGATTTCCATTGCCTTCTGTGGCAACCAACAGCAAATCGTGGAACGGGGGTAGTGTTCTGAACGCAATGTGTGCCTAATCCCAGAGCGAAAATAAGTTACCCGTGGCGTAGTTACCGTTAAGCTCTCAGTGGATCTTCCGTTTTTCGTCTATAAACCACGCCTTAATCCTGGGAGCCTAGAGGTGCGAACTATGTTTCAGACTACGAAATAAGCAACGCGAAGACAAATGGTGAGGGTAACCATGTAGTAATAACCATGACACTCCTCTGGGGCCCATTTGTCTCTCGTCCCGCTAGAGAATATGATAAACGTGTAGGGCTACATATGAGAACAAATGAAGAACGGGGTAACGAATAAAACAACGCTGCTCAAGAGAGAATGAAAATGGTGTTACTCTCTGCCCATCACACAGAACTTCACCATTGCTGCTGTATGACTAATGTAACTAGCAGTGTGCAGATGTTTCGTGCTTTACTGAATAAGTCAGAAACAAGCTATTAAACGTCAAATGACGCATCTGTACGCACATGTTTTTTACTTTAAAACTGCACGACGCTTACCAGAGTGTGTAGCATCATCAGGAAGGTTCAATCATTGATAGCGAATCTGTGCCGACGATTCTGTTGACCTCTGCATCGACATCGGAAAGTGAAATGCGAAAGAAAAACAATCATAAGAGTGTTTCAATACAAAATTCTCAAGCGGTTCGGGTGACTACAGAGTGCACAATTAAACAGCACTGTAATTACTGCAAAACACTTGTAGGCTACATATGAAGCGCAATGTGGTGCAATTTTGATTCCAACCAGAGACTATCAGCTCTCTTATAACAATAAACAATAGTACTTCCAGTAGAAAAGAGTACCATATGATTCCTTTTCGTTGGAAATATTCTGACAGAATAGGCAAATGCCTGGTTTCAAAAAACATAACTCCGGCTTATTATATTCTTCAGAACAACGGCCAAAAATTCAGACACAAGGAAAGTATGTCTCAGGATACGTTCAAGTTATCGCGTGCATACTGCATCGCTTATGAGCAACATCAGCGAACATCATGTCATCTGCAGCTGTGTGAGCGGCTGTTAGTAAACAAAATACTAAAAGGTGAACTTAGTGTATCAGCAATATACACTTGGGGTTGCGGTAGGGTTGTGGAATCTAGTTTTTGGTGTGTCCTGGGCTGTTACTTATTTATTCGTGTACTCACATTCGTTGGACGGCATGTAGCTGATTCAGTACACAGATAAACAAAACTTTCGCCCTTTGTTTATGGTCAAGAACATTACGCCATATTGCTGTTCGCGCGAGTCGCGAGAGGTGTATCGCATGTTGCGAGAAAGCTATGAAAACTGTAGAGGGAATTGCGATTTCTGTTCCTTATTTATGTCTCTGTGTGTGATAGGGAAGTCAATACCGACAATTAACAATATAATAAAATTATTAAATACAAAAGGCTATAGTGGAAGGGAAAAATGTGATAAACGAAAACACAACGCTTTGCAACCCACTCTCTACCGCTGTGAGAGAACTGACCAAGGACACAGAATATAAAGCACACACGCAAAAGAACAACTGCCCCGTCACACGCAGTGACGTAAATAAGGAATAGAAGTCGTCGAAACCCCCACTACAGTTTTCATAGCTTTCTTGAAACATGCGATACACCTCTCGCGACACACGCGAACAGCAAGATGGCGTTATGTTCTTGGCCATAAACAAAGTGCGAATGTTTTGTTTTTCTGTGTATAGAATCAGCTACATGCCGTCCAACGAATGTGAGTACACGTATAAATAAGTAACAGCCCAGGACACACCAAAAACTGAATTCCACAACACTACCGCAACCGCAAGAGTATGTTGCTGACATACTAAGTTCACCTTTTAGTATTTTGTTTACTAACAGCCGCTCACACAGTTGCAGATGATATGATGTTCGCTGAGAAAAAACGGCAACAGAAAAAAGCACATAAAATATGTCGGAAACAGCGATAATAATTCTTAGAAGCATGCCATAGCATACTATAAATAAGGTAGTACGAAAGTATCCATAGACAAATATATTTCAAAAACGAACAGTAAAAATGTAATAATGTGTTACTGTGCTTGTATAACTATGCTTTTTCTGCATCTTTTAGATTAAAAAGAACACTGATGATGGTGATATTTGTCCTCGAAATTAGTTTGGGAAACAAACGAGTAAACAAAAAAGGTGTTTTGCATCAAGGCGGACCCAATTTCTGATATCGTTGTTTTTCGAATACGTACCGTTGAAAAGCGACAGCCAGCCGGAGTGGCCGTGCGGTTCTAGGCGCTATAGTCTGGAGCCGAGCGACCGCTACGGTCGTAGTTTCGAATCCTGCCTCGGGCATGGATGTGTGTGATGTCCTTAGGTTAGTTAGGTTTAAGTAGTTCTAGGCGACTGATGACCTCAGAAGTCAAGTCCCATAGTGCTCAGAGCCATTTGAACCATTTTTTTTGAAAAGCGACATGGAATGGAATGAGCACGTGAGGTTGGTTGTAGGAAAGACCAACGGCCGGCTTCAGTTTATTAGGGTGTAGCTCATCTATAGAGGAGACTGAGTAAGGAATACTCTTGTGGTCCATTCGTGAGTGTATGGGATCCCTACCAGGTCGGATTAAAGGAAGGCATTGAAGCAGTTCAGAAACTGTATTGCTGCAGTAGTTACCGATAGGTTCGATCAGCACGCGAGTATTTTGGAAATCCTTCATCACCTCAAATGGGAATCCTGGAAGGTAGAACATGTTTTTTTTTGTTTTGTTTGTTTTTGCGAAACACTGTTGAGAATAGAGAATCGGCATTTGCGAAAGATTGCCGAAAGATGCCATTGCTACCAAAGTCTATCACGCGTAAGGACCGCGAAGACGAGAGAAATCAGGGCTTTTATGGAAACATGTATACAATCGTTTTTCCCTCGCTTCACTATCAAGTGGAACAGAAAAGCGAATTACTAGCAGTGGTACAAGATCTAATACTGTATGGTGCCTTGCCAAGTGTGTATGCATATGCAGATGTTATTCCGTTTTCACCCTCTCTCCGTTGGGTTTGTGCATGTGTTTCCTGCAACATTCATAACATTCATTTCGTGTACCTCACAAAGCAGAGCCAGTTATTTACTGCAACGAATAGGTCGTACATTATTGACTTGTTAGCAGCGTGATAGAACCGGAATAGTTGAGCGCCATCGTGTATTATACACGAGAGCAACTTCCCCGCGTATGAACACGCTAGTTGCGCTACTCCAGCGTCGCACCAGTCAGCTGCCAAGCAGGCGTCGTGAAACATTCAGAATGATTGCCTCGCATACCTGCGCAGCCTGTGGCTTTACAACGCCACGGGGACACGGCGACACGCATTATTCACGCTCACTGCAGATGACCACGCGCCGATCGCCCATAAAAGGCCAGCAAACTGTGGCCACGAGACTCCGCGCCAAGCCTGCAATCGACAAGTCCGGCCCAATAGACTCACTTTCTATTAATGTGCCGTCGGCGGCGATGCCGTAGCTTTCATTTTGTGCGCCAAACATCAGGCGACTGGTAACAGTGCTTATTACTTCGGTTCCGAATTCTGTGGGCCTTTAAAAAAAAAATCATACGCAAGAAATTTTCCGAATGGGAAGTAAATCGGTACACGCGATCTACATGTACAGACAAACAAATGATTACAATTTCATAAAAATTAGATGATTTATTCAAGAGAACTTCGCTAATTAAGCAAGTCAATAAGGCGTTGGTTCAGCTCTGGCGCTCATGCAAGCAGTTATTCGGCTTAGCACTGATTGACAAAGTTGTTGGTTGTCCTCCTGAAGGATATCGTGCCAAATTCTGTCCAAGAGGCACGTTAGCTGGTTGGAGTGGCTTTGTATAATGCTGCAAGCGTTCTCAATTGCAGAGAGAAATTTGAAAATTTGTGGTAAAGTCTTATGGGACCACACAGCTGAGATCATCGGTCCCTTAGCCTACACACTACTTACTCTAACTTTAACTTACGTTATGGACAACACACACACACCCATGCCCGAGGGAGGACTCAAACAACCGAGGGGGGGGGGGGGGGGAGCCGCAGGGACCGTGGCACGGCGCCTCAGACGGCGCTGCTACCAAGATAGAGTTTAGCCAGAACGAAGACAAGCAGTAGGAACACATTTTCATATACTTTTTGGAACATGGCTCCACAGTTAACCGGAACCGTTACTGTTTGTCACTGGACAAACTGCGACGTGCCATCAAGTCCCACAGACCACAGCTTCAGGGTCAGCTCATCAGACTACACCATGGCAATGCCAAACCCCAAACAGCCCTTATGACGCAGGAGAAAAATCAGGAAAATGGGTTGGAAAATTGTTCGTTACCCTCCCTACAGTCTGGACTCGGCTCCGTCTGATTTTTACCTCTTTGGTCGTCTGAAGACCCACCTGCCTGGTAAAACATTGATAGTGAGAAATACCTCATTTCCAGCGTCAATCTCCAGAATTTTACTAAAGCACATTTACATCATGGAAAGAACGTTGGACCAGATGCGTCACAGCTGATGGAGGCTACATTGAGCAGGCTCAGTGTATAGCTAAATTGTTCCAAGAATGTTCACAAAAAAAAATTCATTCTCCTCCTGCAAAAAATAAAAAAAATTATAGACGACTGTACAAAACTTTTCGAACGCCCTTTGTACAACCAACCTCTGGAATTCCTTACGGTCTGTGTCTTGCTTTAGTTGCCGTTTGTTTGCGATTACGCTTCACAATCATAAATCATCAACAGTCTTTTTTGCCCGTTTTAAAAGCTTTTCTTACTTCTATGACATTCAATGGCTAGAGCACGTTCGAACTCACTGAGCTCACCTTTGTGTTGATACTGCTCCGATACTAACAACACAAAACTCACCACCACCTTTTACACTTGAAATGTATTCTTAATTGGGAATACGAACAACTCTCAGCTGTATAACGGAATAGCGACAGTGAAAATTCGTGGTGGACCGGTACTCGAACCCAGATTTCCCGCTGCACGCATCTCCGAAGGAACATCCCATCATTCTTCTTAACAACACAGGCACTGCAATGTCGTATTTATCCGCCGGTACCAGGCAACAACTTTAAGTTAAGATGCCATTCCTTGAACGGGAAATTACATAACGTGTATACAAGTTGGGACGCAGGAACGACGACATGTGGAAATTTGGGTGTCGCTGTGAGTCGTGTACGGACAGCCAAAGCGGTTAAGGCCGCAGTGCCTGTTTCTCCAGACATACATGCATGTCGTATGGAACACTACATCGTTCTTGTTAACAACACAGGCAGTGTTCCTTATTGGCGAATCCAGCTCTGGTGATGTTTAGTGGTGAATTCCGCATCCTGGTTTCACGTCGTCATGTAGTGAAATAGCGGTACAGAGAGTTCTTGTTTTGGAGCGGCCGCCAGTTCTGTGTCAGCTTTGGGCACGCATTTGACTGACAAACAGCATTATCCTCAGCAGGTTAGCGATGGTTTGGTTGTCTTACATACTGCGGAGAAAGGTCGTATTCTTAATGTGCTGGAAGAATTGAAATTTTAAGATGTGTACATTCTTATTCTCTTGATACTACCAATAAACGCAAGAGACCTATATCATACAAATATTTTAATTAATTATCACATAGCTGCGTGGGATTAGCCGAGTGGTCTAAGGCGCTGCAGTCATGGACTGTGCGGCTCGTTCCGGCGGAGGTTCGAGTCCTCCCTCGGGCATGGGTTGTGTGTGTGTTTGTCCTTAGGATAATTTAGGTTAAGTAGTGTGTAAGCTTAGGGACTTATGACCTTAGCAGTTAAGTCCCATAAGATTTCACACACATTTCAACAATTAATACGTAATCTAGGCCACCTACCTTTTTTCTGTGTCTGATTGAACAAATATGTTTGTTACACAGTACTGTTCTTCGTTGTTTTGATGTACACGTTCTCCACCCTCCTTATGTTGTGACTTTTCTCCTAGTTTCACTCTAGTTTATACTGTGTCTGCGTCATTACGGCGTGTGCCCTCGCTGTCCACACCGAACTATTTACCTTTCACAGTTTTCCTGTTTGTGGGGCCGGTCGAGCAGCACAAAAACTGTTCCTGAAATCTATGTAAGTGTTTCTACGTATCGTATTCGTTTTCCTTTTGTATCTAATCTTAAATCCTGCGTGATTCAGTTGACCTTGTTTCCTCGTTGTGATGTCGTTTTAGTAAATTCTCAACTTCATTCTTTTATACTTCAGACACTGACCTTTTGTCCCATGTCAACATAAGGGTGGAAGATGACCTCAGTTGGTTAAGTGTTTTTTTATGCGAGTAACATCCCATCTACTTTTTTTTATTGATTCCTTTTAGGAATTCTTAAGTGTGTATAACAGCTTATCCGTTACTTTCTGATTTTTTGAGGTTTGCTTGCCCAAGCCTTGTAATATATTCTTTTAATTCCTACAGTTTACACCAGCCGAAGGAAGTAAGCTTTATAGAGCTTTATATCTTTATAGATATTGTTTATTCAGCAACCGTTCTGCAGTACCTTCTGTTTACAAAATTAGATAGAATTGTCTGGATACTTTCGATCTGATTATATATATTCTCACCTCTGTCTGTTCATATCCTCCTCCCCACACTCCGTCCACACTCTTTTGCCCCCTCTCCCCCTGTCTTTTGACCCATTTCAGTTACAAGAGGAAAGGGTACAAGAGATGCAATTAAACTGTTGAGAAATATGGGTGATGGATATATTGAAGGATATAGAGAAGTTTGGAGAATGCATTTGATAAAGTGGAACAACTTAATACACATTCTAAGAAAGAATGGAGTCGTCTGGAGGGATAGAAAACAGAAAATAGGAGTACACATTGTGAATGAGATGCTGGAGGAAAGCGCAATAGGAAGGATAGTGAGGCAAGGCTGCTGTTCTCCCTAGTACTGTTTGACATATACTCATATTATGAAAAACGGGAGCACCGTGAATGACTAGAGATAGCAAATTGAATAATGTACTCTTCGTACTAAAGCTAGCAACAGAAATATTACGTCACTTCTTTGAAATCCCATATTTGTCCCGCACTGCGACTCAGAAGTTTGAAATATGGCTCGAATGTACATCGCACTATCTTCTACTGGACGCAGAGTGTGTTTACAGAGTTATTTTCCAAGTGCCAAACAGAGGTGCGCAAGTGACACTGATATTGTTACCGAACGGGGGAGTCTTAGCGGCGGTGTGTTTGAAACGTTTTCCTTCGCCACCCATAATAAACTGGCATGATTTCAACTGTTAGGGCTCGCGGTTCTGACCACCACCGCAATGGCGTCAAACGAAGGAGTTAACTGTCGGTAAGAAAAGATGCGACAATCTCCATATTGTGTGACACGTCCACAGTGGCTTTGACAGAATTTTGGTGAACTTTGGTGCCAGTGTGACATCATAAACTCACCTTAGAAATCATATGAACTTCCAAACTCTGGCCTTTTATTCGCATGTGTCGATACTTTGCTGTTTGAAGGATCCCCGAGTTCGAGGACGACGTCGGAGGGCGTCACGTTTTTACACAATTACAGAGGAAGCTTGTAGCCCCCTTTGAACCGCCGGCCTGGGTGGCCGAGCGGTTCTAGGCGCTAAAGTCTGGAACCGCGCGACCGCTACGGTCGCAGGTACGAATCCTGCCTCGGGCATGGATGTGTGTGATGTCCTTAGGTTAGTTAGGTTTAAGCAGTTCTAAGTTCTAGGGGACTGATGACCTCAGAAGTTAAGTCCCATAGTGTTCAGAGGCATTGGAACCATTTTTTGAACCCCTTTGAGCCAACTTTCAAAATCCTGCGCAGAAAAGGGAGAAATTAGGAGTTTCAAAAAGTGTCCCTTTAATTGTGTTGCACAGTGTACGAGCACCTGCTGAAAAGTAATGCCACCGAAATTTTTGCATGAAAACTGTTGAAGCTTTTTAAATGTAACAAACTTTATTAACATTATGTGTCATTATTTATTTTTTTATTATTTGAGCTTTTCCTCACTACAGAGGCTTATCTCCAAGATAATAATCTACTCGGAAATTAGTATACCAAGAATAAAGGTTCTTAAACTATATTTTCAAAATATTCCTCCAGGTGTTTCGATCTTGTGTGTCCTCTTCCTCTGCACCCATTCTCCTCATTGTGTGCTGTACATTTTGGAGCCAGGTGGTCATAGGTCTTCTTCTCCCCTCCGGTTCCCACTCCAGTATCAATTTTGCTGTTCTGGCTTCCTCCATTCGTCGTACATGCCCGTACCACTGTAATTTCTTCCTATCCATAAGGTCATATATTCCTTCTTTTATTTCCATTCTCCTTATTATTTCGGTGTTCCTTCTCTTTCTTGGAGAGTCTTGCCGATCTTCTCCAGAAGTCCATCTCTAGAGCTTATAAATTTTTGATATGCTTCAGGTTAATTATCCAGGTCTCCGTTCCATACAGAACCACACCCTCTAGTATATATTTGTATATTAATTTTTTAGTTCTGCTCATTAGATTCCCGCTCCATAAGACTGAGTTAAGTATGCCAATGACCTTCTGTCAACTACTAATGCTTTTATTGATTTCTTACTCTGATTTTACTTCGATTTCTAAAATGGATCCCAAATAACTGAAAGTCTTTATCTTTTTGATTTTCTTTCTTTCAATGCATAGCTCACCTGAATCATTAGTCAAGTACTGCTTTTTGGTAACTAATCTCCAAATCCCAAGTTTTGTATGCTACTGCTAGTTGATTGCACATATAGTTAGCATCCTCCCGATCTTGTGCTAGGACTACTTGATCACCAGCAAACAATAAATGATGTAGGTAAACACCATCTCTTATTTCTAATCCCATACTATTACATTTACGCCGGCCGCGGTGGCCGTGCGGTTCTGGCGCTGCAGTCCGGAACCCCGGGACTGCTACGGTCGCAGGTTCGAATCCTGCCTCGGGCATGGGTGTGTGTGATGTCCTTAGGTTAGTTAGGTTTAAGTAGTTCTAAGTTCTAGGGGACTTACGACCTAAGGTGTTGAGTCCCATAGTACTCAGAGCCATTTTATTACATTTACGACACCATGTTCTAAGGCTAATATCTATATAGGTTTTAAATAATGATCGTGACATGAGGAAGCCCTGTAAAAGGCCTTTGCTTGTTCTAAATTTTTGTGAAAGTTTATTACCAACTACATATTTTTTTCTCGATATCATCACCATCGCGACTAACATATTTCTGCCAACGAGAGACCACTTTGTTGATAGCGTCACTGTAAAATGTGTGACATTATTGACGAAGCCACGGCCTCACCTCTGCTTGCAGTGCTGTTTCACTATCAAAGTGAAGACCTCGAACTTGTTAGTTAAGTTTTAGAAACAGATGAAAAGCGGATGGGGCCAAGTTGGGACTGTGTGGAAGAGGATCGCTGGCAACAAACCGAAGGTGTCGATTGTTGCAAATGTCGCAGCCCTCTTGTGTGGTCTGGCATTGTCTTGCTGAAAAGAGAAATAGACTGAAATTGAAGCCATGTTTTCCTCGATTAGAAACTCGATAACAGCACGCTGTTTCTCACGCACAGACATCATTATGTTGCACACCGCCATGTTAAACGCTATTATTCGGAGTTATCTAGCGACAGAGGGTTGCAACTTGCGTCAGAAAATCGGGAAAGTCGACCTCAAGCGATATTGAGAACAGAATTAAAGAAAAAAAAAAACGGCCGCATTATTTTTCAACAAGCCGTCTCATATCGTAAGCACACAATCAGAAAAAATTCGATATCTGCTATCCTTCCTGGAGCTGATATTTTTAACGCTAGCAGTGTATTACATTACAGATACCGGTTATGGAGGCAAAAGGAAAGCAAAGAAGCACAATGTTTTCGTCAGCAAACATATAGAAAAGAACTGCCAGCTAAGAAGTCTGAAAGAGGAAGGTTCACCAGCACCTTTATTGCCCTTCTTGCCAACTGACGAAATTTCACCGAGCCGGACGCGTGACATACACGACAGTAAAGCTCTGGGAACAGCAATCTCGGTGGGTGGATAACATCACGTGACGGCGAGCGAGCGGCACCATTATGGGTTTACGACCGGAATTCGAGAGTCGCGCCAGGAGAGGCTAATGCGGATCGAAGCACTTAATACAGCTATAAACGAACATTGTTATGCCCCGAGTTCCTAGCACGCCACGCTGCCAGTTATCACAGCAGGCCGTAAAACAAAACGGGCTTTTATTGCCCCGTACATGTGCTTGACAGTTGGCTGTCGTCGGTGTTTGCCCTTTCGCCTACACTAACTGCGTCAGCGAGCCCCTGTTGTGGCATTAGTGCAATGATCATGATGGCACTCGTTTGATAATACCTTACTGATACTCGGAAATGCATGTAAACGTAAAACAAGAGGCCCAGGTAGTTTTCGTAACAGGTGCTACTTTCGCTCGAACAATTTGACAATGTTGTTGTTGTGGTCTTCAGTCCTGAGACTGGTTTGATGCAGCTCTCCATGCTACTCTATCCTGTGCAAGCTTCATCATCTCCCAGTACTTACTGCAACCTACATCCTTCTGAATCTGTTTAGTGTATTCATCTATTGGTCTCCCTCTACGATTTTTAGCCTCCACGCTACCCTCCAATGCTAAATTTGTGATCCCCTGATGCCTCAGAACATGTCCTACCAACCGATCCCTTCTTCCAGTCAAGCTGTGCCACAAACTCCTCTTCTCCCCAATCCTGTTCAATACCTCCTCATTAATTATGTGATCTACCCATCTAATCTTCAGCATTCTTCTGTAGCACCACATTTCGAATGCTTCTATTCTCTTCTTGTCCAAACTATTTATCGTCCATGTTTCACTTCCATACATGGCTACACTCCATACAAATACTTTCAGAAATGACTTCCTGACAATTAAATCTATACTCGATGGTAACAAATTTCTCAACCTCAGAAACGCTTTCCTTGCCATTGCCAGTCTACATTTTATATCCTCACTACTTCGACCATCATCAGTTATTTTGCTCCCCAAATAGTAAAACTCCTTTACTGCTTTAAGTGTCTCATTTCCTAATCTAATTCCCGAAGCATCACCCGACTTAATTAGAATACATTCCATTATCCTTGTTTTGCTTTTGGTGATGTTCATCTTATATCCTGCTTTCAAGACACCATCCATTCCGTTCAACTAATCTTCCATGTCCTTTGCTGTCTCTGACAGCATTACAATGTCATCGGCGAACCTCAAAGTTTTTATTTCTTCTCCATGGATTTTGATACCTACTCCGAATTTTTCTTTTGTTTCCTTTACTGCTTGCTGAATATACAGATTGAATACCACCGGGGAGAGGCTACAACCCTGTCTCACTCCCTTCCCAACCACTGCTTCCCTTTCATGTCCCTCGACTCTTATAACCACCATCTGGTTTCTGTAAAAATTGAAAATAGCCTTTCGTTCCCTGTATTTTACCCGTGCCACCTTTAGGATATGAAAGAGAGTATTCCAGTCAACACTGTAAAAAGTTTTCACGAAGTCTACAAATGCTAGGAACGTAGGTTTGCCTTTCCTTAATCTATTTTCTAAGATAATACTGCTCAGTATTGCCTCACGTGTTCCAACATTTCTACGGAATCCAAACTGATCTTCCCCGAGGTCGGCTTCTACCAGTTTTTCCATTCGTCTGTAAGGAATTCTCGTTAGTATTTTGCAGCTGTGACTTACTGAACTGATAGTTCTGTAATTTTCATATTTGTCAACACCTGCTTTCTTTGGGATTGGAATTATTATATTCTTCTTGAAGTCTGAGGGCATTTCGCCTGTCTCATACATCTTGCTCAGCAGATGCTAGAGTTTTGTCAGGACTGGCTCTCCCAAGGCCGTCAGTAGTTCCAATGGAATGTTGTCTACTCCCGGGGCAACAGCTGATTTAATATTCCAAGTCGGTGAGAGAGAGAGGGAGACAGAGTGCAAGAGAGCGACAACTAGGGTTATGAAATGATAAATAAAGACCCTACGCTGCCGACAGGCGTTGATATACATTACCGGGGACAATTGAAAATGTGTACCCCAACCGGGACTCGAACCCGGAATCTCCTGCTTACATGGCAGACGCTCTATCCATCTGAGCAACCGAGGGCACAGAGAATTGTGGGACTGCAGGGACTTATCCCTTGCACGTTCCCCGTGAGACCCACATTCCCAACTTAATGTCCACACACTACATTCGTAGTGCCCCTGCCCATTACACTCATTACTCGCGGCAGACAATGCCGAGTGCCATAGAGTTCGACCAATACATGTGCATCTTTACAGAACAAGGAGGTCAATTGCTGGTTAACCTTAACTATATGAAGATGGTATCTGTTCATTCGAACATATCCGAAAGACGACAACTCTCCGTCCACAGTTCTTGATGGAGGGTCATTGTTACCGACCGACCATCGTGTCATCCTCCGGTAATGTCGTCATTTGACGTGATTTGAGGGGTGTGAGGTCAGTTTCGTGACCTGGAGCCGCTACTACTCGTTAAGTGGCTCCTCAACTGGCGTCTCGTGGCTGAGCGCACCCCGTAACAGACATCCCACCAAGGACAAATCCCCAGCAGTGCCGGGAATCGAACCCGGGTCCGTTGCGTGGCAGTCAGCCGCGCTGCCCTCTCAGCTAGGACGCTGACAGACGAGTATCTCCGAGATGCGGCGAGAATAGCGAGAAAATTTTATGCAATCATGATGTCGCGAGAAATTTCCTTTCCAAACGTGGTAGAGTGTCGTACGCATTTCGGAAATATGAGCGACGGAATTGAAGTGTTTGTCTGACTTGTGGGCCACATCGTAATCGGATTTTGGTATTTCTTTATATTTATGACAGTACTGTAACATACTTCCACTAAATTCTCAGATGCTGCTCTCAAAAATTCTCGAGAAAATTGACTTTGAAATTTTCTAACCGTCTTTTACAGCTAAAGGGAGGTCAATTTTTGTCGACAGATCTTGTAGCTGTGTGGTAGAATACTCGCCAGATTAATTTCCCAGCCCTGCCAAAGCTTTTAACAAACGTGCATGTTCCATGAAGGGTAAAATAGATAAGGATGTAAAAGAATTTAGTTTGTAAGTTTTTTAGTTTAAACAGTCCTTTACAAAAGAGCTGTAATAAAGGATGTGTATTTTCAATGAAAGTTGGATTTTGTTTGCGAAATGTAATTGGAAGTAAGAAGACGTGTACTTTTCATAAAAACAGCAATTAAATATGTCAGCATATATTTGATGAAATTTATATTTAAGAGAGGTAGGTATAAGAACTGAGCGAAAAAAACGAAAAAATAATGAACGAAGTAAGACTTGAACAAACGATTACTAGTCTCAAACGCTTTTGATTTTTTCCCCAACTTTATGTATTTTACACTTCACGAAATTGCAAGCAGGGCAGGCAACACCGTTTAAAATTTTGTATCATCCAGGAATCTAACATAAAACACGGCCTTTCGAGAAAAATCGACCTTGCTTTAACACATTAAAGACTGACGGAATATTACAAAATTGATTTTCTCGAGAATTTTTGAGAGTCTGTAATGAATCTTGCCTCCTCAGAACTTTCGTACTACAATTGAAATAAATTTTGGCCTGACTTAATTTTTATACTTAAATTACATATTTCACATCTAAAGATGATTTTGCATACATTTGACCACTAAAACACTATTCTTCTGATAATATAGTTTTATTTTGCACATCGATACATTTAGCAACACCGATATTGAATCACAAAAATTAGTAATTACAACTGTTAACTTAAATGAGTCAAAGACACTTTACAGTGTAACTAATGTTATTATGCTTTAGTTTTCACGTAAACAAAATTTCGGTTTTCATTTCTCTTTTTCCTAATTTTCTTATCGCTAATTCATCGACAATTATACAAAGACATGAAGCTGATAGTTTTTATAGTCAAAATTTGCAACCTACGTTGTTAATTATTAGGTGCATAAATCTTTAGATAAGTAATTATTTCCAGAAAACATTATGTAAATTACACCTGAAAAATAATTTCAGTAATAAAATTAATTTGAACCACATTCTGTTCTAGAAAGATCTGGGAGCTATGTGCGTAATACTTTAGAAATTTTTGGCGCCAAACGCTCCAAAACAGTCGGTGTTAACTATCAAGTTCTTTGCGTTCTGTTGAAATGTTGCACAATGCGTTTACTTAACGAGTAGTGTTGTAGAAAGTATCAAGAATTTATGAATAAGTACTGATGATGTAAAAAAAGCAACAACATTCCACCGACTTTTACTGAAACAAAATTCCTTGGATCCGTTTAATGGAAAGGATAAACAGAACCAACACCCCAGACAACAAGACAGCCATAGCAAGATACGCAACAATTATCTCCTAATATAATGTTGCTGTCCTTATGAAATCATATATAAACGTTGACAACATTAGAAGACTTAGTTCAACGTAGGCTGTTTACTTTCTGTACGTCTACGAACATTTTGATAGTAAGGTATATGTAACATTATAAGCTGCATTGAAAAATTTTCAGGACTTTGTAATTGAGTTCTGAACTTCACGTACTATAAACACGAAAGATTACAACAATCCTACTACCACGTAGTCCCCTCGTGAGTCCTTTATTTGGAGAATGTGATTTGTGGAAGGATATATATTACACAGAAGAGATATTTCCTAAACCCATGCTTTACTAGGGAATATTTTGTTACTGTTAATTTTGAAGTCGCTCCCTGGTGTTTTGACATCAGAATTTTCTTTCTTTTTTTTTTTTTGATGAAATTAGTAGTCAACTTCTCCCTGCTTCTTCCCGCAATATTTCAAGTTAGTTTTGCGTATCAGTAACATCTTTGGCTGATAATTGGGTGAAACTGTAACAGGCAACCACTTTGTTAGCCCTAACATATTACATACTTCATCCCAAAAAGCAGCTGTTCTGATCACGCTAAAACTTTAACCTTTAATGAACTAGACTTGTCATCATGTCTTCAGTTTCATTTAAAATTATTTCGATGGATAGTGAACATAAAACGAAATTTTATAGAAGTACGAGTGAATCGTATTTATCGCGGCTCAATAGGTTATCCTTTCATATTGGAGGACAGCGAGATAAATATTTCGAATGAGATTTTCTGCGAATATTTCGCAATACAAGATATATTCTCTCTTGCCTCGAAATTTTCGTCGAGTTTAGCTCTGAGTACATAGCTGGTCTCGGCTGTGTAATCCGATTTTAATTGGACGAAGAGGTTAAAAGAAGATAAAAACTGAGAGAATAGAGGAGCGTTTCTGTGAGGAGATCTCAAGCTGCCGTGTAACGAACAAGGATGTGGATTTTTAATTGGCTCTTCGACGCTGTTCTTTCAGCAGAGCCTAATTGATTATTAACGTTGTAGTCTTTTATTTACGGCGTACTCTCGCCAGAGCCAGTACCGGTAAAAGTACGCGCAAGCTGAAAAATGAAGAACGCACTCGATAGCGAATTTGTTTCATAATTTCGAATTTACCTCATCTTTCCGTCAGTGCAAGGGCAACAAAGTTCGGCGACGCAATTCGCAACGGATGTGATATAGTTCTTTTTGTGTACCTCCAGCTTTCCGAGATTCTTACACGAATAGCGACTGTAATAAATTTAAAACGTTACATTTTCTAGAAAACTCGAGCGTGCAAAACAAACACACACACACACACACACACACACACACACGCACACAGACACATACACAGAGGCGCGCGCATCGAGCACATAAAAATCATGAGACGTGTCTGCTTCTCAAACGTAACAAGGAGTATGCGAGGTTGCAAAGAGAGATAAAAATATTAGATACTACATCTCATACAGTTAACTGATTGTTAGATGTATGGTAGCGGCAACTACTTTGTAATGCAACTTCAGGATAAAAGAAAAGTTCGCATGATGTATCACAGCTAAAAAATGCAACTTAGGCTATGTATATACGAGGATAAGTCAATTATTATCCGCAATTTATTTATAGTTTTCTTTATTTTGGTAGTACTGTCGTTTTATGTTGATGACGCATGCTTTGCTTATTTGTTGTTACATCTTTACAATTTTCAAACTGCTAGGTTAGTTTCATTACTGCTGCCGCACCAAGGAAAAGCAACGTTCAGTGATCCGTTTTTTGTGGTCGGAAGGCGTAACACGGACCGAAATTCATCGAAGACTTTCGGTACAGTAAGGGAACAGTGTTTTGCCGCAACGGAGTGTCTACGAATAGATTGAAAAATTCCGAAATGGTCGCACAAGTGTTACGCACGATGAAGGAGCCGGACGACCGTCTCCCGCCACAAATGAAGAAACTATTTAGCGTTCACGGGAAATGATTCTCTTAGACAGACGATTGGCTATTGACGACGTGGCACATCGTTAGCAAATTAGTCACGGTTCTGCCTACCAAATCATTTACAACTGACTTGGGTTTCATAGAGTTCGTGCAAGATAGGTCCCAAAACAACTCACACAGTTGCATAAACAAAAGCGCTTGGACATCTGCAAAAAACAATTTGGATCGCTATAGTAACGAAGAGGACAACCTCTTAGACAGGATCATTACTGGTGACGAAACATGGATCCATCATTAAAGCCGGAGATTAGACGGCAGAGCATGGAATGGAAACATCCAAATTCGCCGCGCAAGAAAAAGTTTAAGACCCAACCGTACGCAGGAAAGCTGATGCTTACGGTTTTTTGGGACGCACAAGGTCCAGTACTGGAACACTATGGGGAAAGCCGAAATATTGAGTCCAGTTGATTTTAGGATCCGGCAGCAAACCCGAAGAGATTTTCAAGACTTATTACGCCGGGAAAGCCTACGTAATCGCAGAAAGAAGTGATGATACTATGATTCATAAACCGGAGGAAGTGTTGGGAAGGTGGCAAGAATATGTAGAGAGCCTATATAAGGCTGATGAAAAACCAAACGATATTGAATTAGGAAACGAGAGTTATGAAAGAGGACAGAGGATACTGCACCTTGGAAAGAGAAGTAGAAAGGGTATAAGAGAGATGAAGAATCATAAAGCGAGGTGAATTGGTGGATTACCAGCATAATTGTTTAAGAGCCTTGGGAGTAGGGGTGTGAAAGACTTAACTCATCCATCTAATAAGACATATAAAATAGGTGAATGGCGGGATAACTTTCTCTTGGAAGTAACGACACCGATTGAGAAGAAAAGCAGTGCCTACTTTGGGGATTTTAGAACCATAACTTTGATTTCTCATGCAGGAAAAGTTCTACTAAGGGTGATACGTAGAAGACTCGACAGAAGACTCAAAAAATGTGTTGGGGAGAACGGCATGGATTTGAAAGAGAAAGCGTACAATAGATGGAATTAGATTGTTGAGAAATATAGGTGAGAGATACATTGAAAGAGGAAGAGAAGTTTATCCAGTTTTAATTTAATTGCAGAATGAATTTGATACAGTACAGTAGAATAAATTAATGCACATTCTTAGAAAGAATGAAGTCGTCTGGAGGGATAGAAGACTGATTGACAACCTATATTTACAACAGAAACCACGAGTACAGATTCAGAATGACATAGGAAAGCACAATTGGGAGTGAGCAAAGCTACTGCCTCTCCCCAGTGCTGTTTAACATGTACTTGAAGCATAGTATTCAGAAATGTCTGAAACGAAAAAGAGGAGGATAGAATGTATTCGATTTGCTTGTGATATCGTGTTACTGTCAGAGAGCGAAAAAATTATGATTTGAATGTTTAAATAATTAGATAAGACATGTGAGGTACTCGGAATGGAAATTAACAAGAAAAAGACAAATTTTATGGTGATAAGTGCAAGAAAAGTAAGAACAACTATAAAGTTAGAACAGGAAGATATAGAATACGTTAATGCTTCCACATATTTGAGAAATATAATTATAGAAGACATGAGATGCAAGAAGGAGGCGAAAACGCGTATATCTATTGCCAAGGAGGCATTTCATAAGAGCAGGCGGCTTCTATGTGCTTACATAGACAGGAACCTGAGGAAGACACTGGAGGAGTGCTTTATATGGAGCACGGCAAAATATAGTCCTGAGACATGGAAAGAGGAAGAAAGAAGAATAGAAGCATTTGGTATGTGGAGAAGCACGGAAGGGATGTAATAAGTCTATAAAGTGAGAAATGAGGAGGTGTTGAGAAAAGAGGGAGAAGAGGAGAAATTTTGAAGGTAATCAGGAAGAGCAAATACAGTTGGCTTGGACACAGGATGAGAAGAGACTGTTTACAGGTGGATTCTATGGAAGGAACGGCGAATGGAAGAAAAAGGAAGTGGGCGTAGAAGATACCAGACGGTGGCTACTATAGCGACAGAAAACAGTTATGAGAAGACGAAGGGGGTAGCAAATGACGGACAGCGTGGATAGCTACATGGGAAGACCTGCCCTACGGCTGAACACATGATGATGGCGATGATGTCTTGGTTTCTAAATATCTCTAACAGAACGTTCGCAATTAGATATCTTGTTAGTGACTATTTCGTAGATCATCTGCTTGGTTTCTGTTGAAATGGGTTGGAACGAGTCACAGATGTAGGGGCTGCATGAAGCTATTCCATAACATACCAAGAGGCTATCATCTTGTCTCAAATCGCTGAGAAAAATGCAAATAGTAGGGGGTATTCTTTCTGTCGTCAAACGAGGTGGTAATATGTCAACAGATCTTTGCATAGAATAAGAGTCGCTCAGCTGACATTTCTGGAGGACAAATAATGAGAAAATGCATTACTTGGAATGAGCATAAAAACTTGCACATAGGTGCAATTCTCCGGTCATTAAATATCCGCTGTTTTCTGCATCAGGTTGGTTCAAATGGCTCTGAGCACTATGCGACTTAACTTCTGAGGTCATCAGTCGCCTAGAACTTAGAACTAATTAAACCTAACTAACCTAAGGACATCATACACATCCATGCCCGAGGCAGGATTCGAACCTGCGACCGTAGCGGTCGCTCGGTTCCAGACTGTAGCGCCTAGAACCGCACGGCCACTCTGGCCGCCCTTTTCTGCATCAGAAATGACAAAAATACTAACTCAGTGGAGTAGTTCGAAGTTTATGGAAAGAGGAGCGAATAAGCAGATTCGATGCCCGTCGCGCAGTTATGAATTTTTGCGATGTGAAGCGCGGAAATAAAGCTCCCTTCTGTGGAGCAGACACGTGGCCGTCGCCACCTCATCTAGTTATCGCAGCACGGCATTTACCCCTTCCAGCGAGTCTCCCCGCAATTTTCACATTCCTGGAGTCGCAGTGGGAGAAGAGAGCTGTTTGCGGCGGGAAGCTGGTTTTGTTCCGTGATTGATCCTGTGTCTAAAGCGAGACTGTAGCAATAGCAGCACACGTCTTTCATTTCCTCGTCCTCACGTCTAATTGCACTCTCATTTCAGATTAACGGCGCTTGGCAGGCAGGACCTCACTGATTCTCTGTGGAAAACGGTCTGCATTGTTCTGAAAATGCTTTCAGTTCGGCGGAGCGAACCGGTAGACTTGCAGTCTGCGCTGTTTAATATTTTGTGCAAAAGGCGCTGTTCCAAACGTACGTGCTCATTACCAGTACAATCTTCTGCAAATTTCTCTCGCAAAAAGTAACGATTTTTTGAAATGTTATATGAAAACGACAGTTCTTCCTGATGGGCTTTGCTTTCTTCACCTCACTGTCGCGCGATCACAGCCTTTCTCGTTATTCTGCATTATATCATCGTAGTTTCCGTGTCTGCATCGCAGGTAACAGGCCCTTTCAAGAGAAATATCTCAGCCCCAATGGCTAAAACCGAATAAAAATGATTGTAAAATATGGAGACAAGTGTATTGCACCACCCATCAAAGTTATACAGGGTGTTACAAAAAGGTACGGCCAAACTTTCAGGAAACATTCTTCACACACAAATAAAGAAAAGATGTTATGTGGACATGTGTCCGGAAACGCTTAATTTCCATGTTAGAGTTCATTTTAGTTTCTTCCACCTACGCTCAATGGAGCACGTTATCATGATTTCATACGGGATACTCTACCGGTGCTGCTAGAACATGTGCCTTTACAAGTACGACACAACATGTGGTTCATGCACGATGGAGCTCCTGCACATTTCAGTCGAAGTGTTCGTACGCTTCTCAACAACAGATTCGGTGACCGATGGATTGGTAGAGGCGGACCAATTCCATGGCCTCCACGCTCTCCTGACCTCAACCCTCTTGACTTTCATTTATGGGGTCATTTGAAAGCTCTTGTCTACGCAACCCCGGTACCAAATGTAGAGACTCTTCGTGCTCGTATTGTGGACGGCTGTGATACAATACGCCATTCTCCAGGGATTGCATCAGCGCATCAGGGATTCCATGCGACGGAGGGAGGATGCAGGTATCCTCGCTAACGGAGGACGTTTTGAACATTCCCTGTAACAAAGTGTTTGAAGTCACGCTGGTACGTTCTGTTGCTGTGTGTTTCCATTCCATGAATAATGTGATTTGAAGAGAAGTAATAAAATGAGCTCTAACATGGAAAGTAAGCGTTTCCGGACGCATGTCCACATAAGATATTTTCTTTCTTTGTGTGTGAGGAATGTTTCCTGAAAGTTTGGCCGTACCTTTTTGTAACACCCTGTATACACAGTCCAGACGGCCACGTGAGGGAATGTCATTTCTGGTTATGGCTCTGGCGCATCGTACTGCACATGCAGCAGCAATCTGAGCTGCAGCTAACACCACAGTGACACGACGAACTGTTACAAATCGGTTACTTCAAGAAAAGCTCCGATCCAGTCGCCGTGTAGCGTGCATTCCACTGACCCCAAACCACCGCCATCTGCGACTTCAGTGAGGACAAGCGAGAGGGCTGGCTGGAGGTACGTTGTGTTCTCTGATGAAATATGGTTCTGCCTCGGTGCCAATGATGGCCGTGTGTTGGTTAGAAGAAGGCCAGCTGAGGGCCTGCAACCAACCGGTCTGCGTGGTAGACCCACTGGAACTAAACCTGGAGCTGCGACCTGGGGTCTGATTTCGGATGCACTCTCGTGGTTATCACACGCACCCTGACTACAATTTTGAACATGTTCTGGTGATTCGATCTATTGTGCTGTCAGTCACGAACAGCATTCCAGGGAGTGTTTTACGAGAGGATAATGGTCGCCCCCATACCGCCGTTGTTACCCAACATGCTCTACAGAATGTCAATATGTTGCCTTCGATCAGCAGATCTGTCCCCAATCGAGCATGTATGGGTCATCATCGGACAACTCCAGCGTCATCCACAAACAGCGTTAACCGTTCCTGCACTGAGCGACCAAGTGCAGCCTGAAATTCGGCACCTGTACAACACAATATATGCACATTTGTATGCTTGCATTCAATATCCTGGCGGTTACATCGGTTATTAAAGTACCTGCATTTCACGTTTGCGATAGCTATCTCGCGCTTAGAGTAACTTGTGATTCTGTAATGTTAATCACTTAAATAAGTTTCGTAGGCAAATGTAATCCCAAAATTTCATTTCTCTACGTTAATCATACAATGAAGGCTTTCACGACCGGATGGTACTGTTATTGATAATTCTTCCAGGTTATATGGCCGTGGTCCATGGAATACTTCTATTCCTAATGTTTCGTCCAATACTACGTTGGACATCCTCAGAGGTATGGCTGGTCCTGTTGAGTCCTGCCGACTGAGGATGTCCAACGTAGTATTCGACGAAACGTTAGGAATAGAAGTATTCCATGGACCACGGCCATATAACCCGGAAGAATTATCTACGTTAATTATTTTTTGGTGTTACGATTTTTTTCCGTCATCGTATCCGTAAAACTGCGGTTGTGGACAATCGGTGTTCGTAAGGTAACAAGTTTAAAGATTACAGAAACCCAAGTCTCTGAACAAGGAATATCGTTTTAGAGACAAATACAGTCTGCAGACTCACAAGAGTAGTAAATGAGGTGGTAGTGGGTGTGTACCGGTCTTCATTCCAGAGAATGCTTTGATGTATGTGTCCACGCTAGTCTATCCTGAACCAGCCTCTCAATCTCTGCGTAACTACTGCAGCCTACATCAATTTCAGCCTGCTTACTAGTCAAAACTTTGTTTCCCTCTACAATTTTGACTCCCCGCACTTTCTACCATCGCCAGAGTGACAACTGCTTGATCAGTCATAAAGTGTCCTATTTACCGATCGAACTGTGCCATATATTTCTTTCCTCTCACATCCATTTTAGTACCTCTCTTATTAGTTATTCGATCTACACACCTAATCGTCAACATTCCTTTGTAGCGCGTTTCGAATCTACTATTCTCTTCTTCCCTGACTGTTTGTCGCCCACCTTTCCCTTCCGTACAACGCTAAACAATATATATTAGATAATAAATTCAGCTTTTTCAGAAACGCTTTTCTTGGCACTGCCATTCTGTATTTTACAGCCTCTCTGTTTTCGCCATCAACAGGTATTTTGTTGCCCAAAGAGTAGAGCTCATCTACAACATTTATTGAGGAAAATTTGATAAATTTTAATTTTGTCCCTCTAAGTTGCATGAATATACAATTTATTGCTGCAGTGGTTACCGATTTCGAGCCGGCTTTCATGTTGTCAATCCGCACACCTTCTTATTAACCGTAACTATTTACACGACAGGGTGCCAAAAAGCACGAACTGCTTCACAGTTTGACTCACTCGTATGAAGCAGTTCGTGCCTTTCGGCGCCATGTTTAAGTAGTTACGGTTAATAACAAGGTGTGCGATCTGAGAATGGACGAGTTAGCCCTAAAGCGGCAACCACTGCAGCAATAAATTGTATATTAATGCAACTGAGACGGACAAAATTAGAATTATCAGATTTTCCTCAATATCATACAGCTGCGGACCTACCATTCCGAAGCTGCATGCCTCGAATCAGCAGCTACGTTTAGTATCTCATTTCCTAATCTAATTCCCTCAGCGTCGCCTGATTAATTCGACTACACTCCATTACAATTGTTTTACTATTGTTGATGTTCACCTTATAATCTCTCTTCAAGACACTATGCCTTTGTATTGTATTGTACGTTAAGTGGGACCATAGAAACGACGGAGAGGCTCCGTCCCCGCCGCAGCCGCAGTGCCCATGACGACTACCGCAGTCCACTTCACCCCTCCGCCTCTCCATATCGAACCTCTCTTTCAGGGTTCAGGGTTATTGTGCGGTTCGGCCCCCGGTGGACCCCCGCCCCCCCCCCCCCCCCCCCAAGGGAACCTCTCACACCAGATGAGTGTAACCCCTATGTTTGCGTGGTAATGTTGGTGTACGCGTGCGTGGAGAACTCGTTTGCGCAGCAATCGCCGACATAGTGTAGCTGAGGCGGAATAAGGGGAACCAGCCCGCATTCGCCGAGGCAGATGTAAAACCGTCTAAAAACCATCCACAGACTGGCCGGCTCTCCGGACTTCGACCACAAGTCCGCCGGGCGGATTCGTGCTGGGGACCAGGCGCTCCTTCCCAATCCGGAAAGCCGTGCGTGAGACCGAACGGCTAACCGGGTGGGCACTATGCATTTCATTCGACTGCTCTTCCAATTGCGTCACACTTCACAGCGATCAGATCACTTTTAATTGGGCTGCAGCCCCGCAATGTTCTTATCTATGGACTGAATAGCCCGAGAGGTGCCAGTATTGTCGAAGGTTGTCAAGAACGCCGTCCTTTTGCACATCGAACTGCAGACTGTCGTTTTCTATAGCAAAATGTGTGGAAGTGGACGTCCCAAGGAAAGAGGTAGTTTTATGGACGCCCTTTATGCCATTTCCTGAGGCCTTTTCGAGTCGATTCTTCACGGTAGTGTGTCTGGAATGTTTTCTGGGCTACTCATAAGAAAACCGCGTGAGTTCAACGCTGGTTGTTTCTGTTGCGATCTCCATCGCATAGGGCTCAAAAAAAAAAAAAAAAGAAATATGGATAAGGGGTGGTGTGACGACCTGACCAATGTGTGAGACGTCCTACGTGGCTTTAGGCAGAATTGTGGTGAAATCTGGCGACAATGTGACATCATCAACCCACCTTACATCTCACATGAACTTCTGAGCTACGGCCTTTTTCCGGATGTGGCGAGCACTTGGTGTTTCAAGCGTCGTAGAGTCCGAGGAATACATCGCAGGGAGCCATGGTTCTCGCACCATTACAGAGTAAGGTTGTAGGTATCTATCAGCCAAATTACGAACTTACGCGTCGTAATGAGAGACAATTACCGTGTTTCAAGAAAGTGACCCTCTAATTGCGTTGCACAGAGTAGATAGGAACTTTTTAGCCCAGTAATACCGTAAACACAAGATTAAACCCCAACTGTCGTTTCTTTTTATGTTTTTTAACAGATGTGACGATGAGCGATGCTACCAGAAACCAGTAATTTTGAGGTCATAAAATAGACGAATGGAAAAACTGGTAGTCTATCGGGAAAGACCAGTTTGGATCCCGTAGAAATGTTGGAACATGTGAGGCAATACTGACCCTACGACTTATCTTGCAAGATAGATTAAGGAAAGGCAAACCGAGGTTTCTAGCATTTGTAGACTTAGAGAAAGCTTTTGACAATGTTGACTGGAATATATTTTAACTAAAGTTCAGTCTTGATCACAAGATTTCTGCCTCGTATTAACTGAATGGAAGCTGCTAACTCTTGGGAATAAGCTAATATTGCTAACAACAAACGACATTAAAGAAAATATATACTGTGAGGGCAATGTCAGAATTCCCAGACTATTGAATAAGGGTCGACAAGAGGTTCTCGAACTTACACCACATATAGCTCGAACAGCCCGTTTTTGAGCCAAAAATACCCTTTTTGAATCAGAAGAATTACCCCAAAAAATAATACCATATGACATAAGCGTGTGAAAATATGCGAAGTAGACTACTTTTCGTGTTGAACTGTCACTTATTTCAGATACTGTTCTAATGGTAAATAAAGCAGCATTTAGTTTCTGAACAAGATCCCGAATATGGGCTTTCCACAACAGCTTACTATCTGTCCGAACGCCTAGGAACTTAAACTGTTCCGTCTCGCTTATAATATGCCCATTCTGTCTGATCAAGATATCAGTTCTTGTTGAATTGTGAGTTAGAAACTGTAAAAACTGAGTCTTACTGTGATTTAGCATCAAATTATTTTTCACAAGCCACGAACTTATTTCATGAACTACATTATTTGATAATGTTTCAATATTACACACAAGATCCTTCACTACCAAGCTGGTGTCATCAGCAAACAGAAATATTTTTGAATCGCCAGTAATACTAGAAGGCATATCATTTATATAACTAAGAAACAGCAGTGGCCCCAGCACCGACCCTTGGGGTACGCCCCACTTAACAGTGCCCCATTGGGACTGAACATCACTACCACTCTCAATATTGCGGAGAATTACCTGTTCTTGAAGTAAGAGGCGAACCAATTGTAAGCTATCCCCTTACTCCATAATGGTCCAACTTCTGCACTAAAATCCTGTGGTCAACACAGTCAAAAGCCTTCGTTACATCAAAGAAAACACCTAGCGTTCGCAACCTTTTATTTAATCCGTCCAAAACCTCACAGAGAAAAGAGAATATAGCATTTTCAGTTGTTAAACCGTTTCTAAAACCAAACTGTACATTTGACAGCAAATTATGTGAATTTAAATGCTCCAGTAACCTTGTATATACAACCTTCTCGATAACTTTAGCAAAAACCGATGGCATAAAAATAGGTCTATAATTGTCAACATTATCCCTGTCTCCCTTTTTATAAAGTGGTTTCACTACCGAGTACTTTAATCGGTCAGGAAACCGACCACTCCTAAAGGAAAAGTTACAGATATGGCTAAGTACTGGGCTAACATACATAGAACAATACTTCAGTATTCTGCTAGATACCCCGTCATATCCATGAGAGTTCTTGGTCTTTAGTGATTTAATTATTAACTCAATCTCCCTCTTGTCAGTATCATGGAGGGGCATTTCAGGTAACAGTCTCGGAACACTTTTTTCTGCGAGCGCTATATGATTCCCTGTTGGGACTAGGTTTCTATTTAGTTCACCTGCTATATTCAGAAAGTGATTATTAAATACTGTACATACATGCGACTTATCAGTAACACGGACATTCCCACTACTCACTGATTCTATATCCTCGACCTGTCTCTGCGGACCAGCCACTTCCTTTACGACTGACCATATGGTTTTAATTTTATCCTGAGACCTAGCTGTTCTATCTGCATACCACATACTTTTTTGCCTTCCAAATAACTTTTTTAAGCACCTTACAATACTGTTTGTAATGGGCTGCTGCATTTAGATTTTGACTGTTTCTAACGTTTTGATATAATTGCCACTTTGTTCTACAGTATATTCTTATCCCTCTAGTCAGCCACCCAGGCTGCCTGTTTGTGCTAGTACCCTGTTTTGAACGTTCTAACGGATAGCAACTTTCAAAGAGCACGAGAAAAGTCTTGAGGAAAGCATTATATTTATCGTCTACTGTATCAGTACTATAAACATCTTGCCACTCTTGTTGCTTGATAAGGTTTACGAAGGTCTCTACAGCAACTGGATCAGCTTTCCTAAAAAGTTGATAACTATATTTAACATGTGTTGCAGCACAAAAATCTTTTAGAGTTAAAACATGTGCATCATGATCTGAAAGGCCATTCACTTTTTTGCTAACAGAATGCCCTTCTAGTAATGAGGAATGAACAAAAATGTTGCCTATGGTTGTTCTACTGTTCCCTTGCACTCTCGTTGGAAAGAATACGGTTTGCATACGATTATATGAATTAAGGAGGTTTACCAGCATCCTTTTCCTTGCACAATCACTTATACAATTAATATTGAAGTCACCACATATAATTAACATTTTGTATTTCCTATAAAGTGAACCAAGAACCTCCTCTAGCTTTAGCAAAAAATGTTGTGAAATCGGAGTCTGGTGATCTACTCGTATAAATAACAACAGTTAGAAGTTTAACTCCACTAAATTTAACCACACCTGCACAACATTCAAACACCTTTTCAGTGCAGTACTTTGAAACATCAATTGACTCAAATGGGATACCGTTTTTCACATACATGGCTACTCCCCCGCACCGCAAAGAGCTCCTAGAAAAGCTGCCAGCCAACCTGTATCCTGGTAAAGGAAGCCTCTGAATTATCCCCTTATTTAAGAAGTGTTCAGATATACCAATAATTTCAGAGTCAACATCTATAAGCAGTTCACTATCTTAATCTCTAATACCTTGTATATTTTGATGAAATATACTAATTCTCTCATTACTCGGATACCTAAGCTTTGTCGAAAGTGGTTTATTTGTTAGAGAGACTTTCCTTAAGCACGAATACCTATCAGCTGACTTCAGTCTAAAAAAGGTGCAGCTCTAACACCCACTAGTACAGGAATTTTCCCATGAGTGATCCCACCACCCCCACCTATGCTATCACCTATAAGCTTTGCCAGCCTCCCCTTTCCATACCTGTTGAGGTGCAGGCCATGTCTAGTGAAACCCGTCCTGCTGATAGACTCCACCGACACCACTGAAATGTGACTCATGCCTTCTGTCATCAGCGCACCCCCAAGTCTCATGTTATTACGCTTGACGGCTGTATTAAGATGAAGCCGATCGTGACGCTGAAACAGTTCCGCGAAATGCACATTCGTGTTGCCAGTCTGAGTGGCTATCTTTTCCAGGTCACCATCTATGTCATACTCCCTATCCCTATCAATACCAGCCCCACCCACAATCACTACCATGAGAACTACCTAACAGCAGAACCTTCTTCTTTCTCTTAGACTTTGCAACTGTCCTAGCCACCGTAACTGTTGAGGTCTGCTGCATACTTGCTACATCTACAGCTACTAGAGATTCCTCTCCACTAGACTCTGACAGTTGGTCATATCTATTGCAAACACCAATAGTAAAACTATCTGAAAATCTCCTTCTCCTAGCAGATTTCTTGCCAACAGCCAGCTCCCATTCCCCAACCCCCTTCTCCCTCCTCATCCTGTCTAGCTCCTCCTGTGCGTTTTTCGACTGTACCTGAAGGGCACAGATCTTACGCTCCTGCTCCTCTATCAACTTACTCTTGCTACATAACCTGCAGTTCCAGGAGAGGATGTCACTAGAATGCCCACTGGCTTCCCCACTGCATTCCCCCCCCCCCCGCCCCCCCCAGTGAAAGTACTTAGAACAAGTCTCACACCGCAGTCCACTACTCACTAACCTACGGCAAAGCCCACACTTCTCACTCATGGTAAAATTTTAGAGTTATTGAAACAAGAAAACTACTTTATCTAAGTTCCGCTAGTACAATAAGAAGATGTTAAAAAACTGACTACAATAATCACAAACTTACTCTACAAGGGAAGTAACTACTATTATTAACAATAATAATCAACAGCAAATGAGAATATAACAAAAGTCTAACACAGAAAGAAAGTCAAACGTCTAATGACACAGTAACGAAACTGAAAACAGTTCCCAAAAATTTCTTCTAAAATTATTTCACCAGAAAACACCAAGAACACCGGTTGAAGACTACTAAAGTTCCTAAATAAACCACTATACACAAACAATTAATTAGTAATTAGCTTTCGATGCGCCGCTACAGCTGCAACTGGTCAGCGGGGAATGTAAACACAGGTAAGATACGAAACACTCACAAATATCAGGTCACAAGAAAGGCGGAGGTGAATGAAGAAACCACTAATAAGTCACTTATATAGTAAATATTATCACAAAAACCGTTAAAATATGTATCTGAAACCTAAAAATATATGAAAACTTAGAGAGCGATCTCACACGCATTCACGCGCTTATGACGTCACACGAAAGACTTGTTAACACAGTTATAGATTTAAGTGTCAGGTAGTCGTTTCTGTAAGTATTTGTATGGAGTGTAACCATGTATGGGTGTGAAACATGGACGATAAATAGTTTAGACAAGAAGAGAACAGAAATTTCTGAAATGTCGTGCTACAGAAGAATGCAGAAAATTAGATGGGTAGGAAACCCGCCTCTAGACTGAAGACCGCAACAACAACAACAACAACACAACAATCGACAGGCTGAAAATTTTCGAAAAATAAAGATCTTCCTACTTTCAGATGCGTCCAGTTTTGATTAACAAAGAAAAAAAAAAGATATCTGCTAGACCTTCAAAAATCACTTACACTGCCAAACAAAGTGAAAGCCAAGCAGCAAGTAGATATAATAGTTAACAGACTGGCAAACAATTATTCACATTAAAGATAAACATTCTGAGACGCTATTACAGCTACTATTAATTTCTCCCAGTAGTAAAGTGTTCTCACTTGCTTATTAACGCTGAAAATCGTTCATGGAGTACCTTAATGAGAGCTGTGTCAGGAAGGAAGGGCTAAAGACATGCACGGAAGGAGGCAGCTACTAAATGAATGTCGCACTTGACACGCGCACCTGCTGCAGCAGGCAAGTTTCGGTCTCGGTACATCTGGCTGCCATACGCGGTCCCGCAAATGCCGTTCGGGAGTGTAGGCAAACATCAAACGGGGAGCACAAAGCGATGCTGCTCTTGCCGCGTACATGCATCAATTCGCAGCGGAGGGACCGCAAAAACATACAGCAGCGCGAGGCAGTTTGGCAGCCAAATAGCACCGAGCAATTACGCCAATTACTCGCGGCAGACTCCGGCATTACGTTTACAGCGTAGACGAATACCTATGGATGCAATACCCACTTGCATTCGAGAGCAGTTTTCTGACAGCTGCACGACTGCACCGAATTAGATTGTGTATAAAAATGTCGAGGGTTGGAAGTTTAATAGTGGCAACTATTTAGTTACAGCTCGTACAAAATAGGTACGTGTTTCAAAGTTTTACTGAGCTACTGTAGAACCCGTTGCCACCGATGTGGAAGTCGTAGCCTCGCGGGATTAGCCGAGCGGTCTGGGGCGCTGCAGTCATGGACTGTGCGGCCGATCCCGGCGGAGGTTCGAGTCCTCCCTCGGGCATGGGTGTGTGTGTTTGTCCTTAGGAAAATTTAGGTTAAGTAGTGTGTAAGCTTAGGGACTGATGACCTTAGCAGTTCAGTCGCATAAGATTTCACACACATTTGAACATTTTTGAAGTCGTAGGATACTCTTAGCAGTGCCAGTTGTGTTGACAGTTCGAGCGGCGCGGTCTATTCCCCGACGAATTTGTAGCAGTTCTGAAGCGAATGCAGCTAAGTGTTTCCTTCAGTTTAGAAATCGGGTTGAGCTCACGAGGGCTTAAGTCAGGGGAGTGCAGTAGGTGGTATAGCACTTAGCAGCCCCATCAGTCAAACATGTCAGGAACAGCTTGCACTGTACGTGCTTGAGCATTGTCCTGCAAAATGATGGTCAGGTCCTGCAAAAAGTGTCATCACTTCTGTTTCTAAATTTGTCGTAGGTTGTTTTCCAAAAATGAACAACATAGAGATAGAAATAATGACACTTTCTGCAGACTGCAGCGCCTAGAACCGCTCGGCCATCCGGCCGGCACACTTCGGGCCATTCGCTTCAGAACTGCTACAAATTCGTCGGGCAATAGACCGCGCCGATCGAACGGTCAACACAACTGGCACTGCTACGACTTCCACATCGCTGGCAACGGGTTATACACAACGCTGGTGACTACTCTGAAGGTTAGTAAAACTTTGAAATACGTATCTATCTTGTACGACCTGTAAATAAATAGTTGCCTCTATTAAAGTTCGAACACTTGTATTAAGGCCTCTTTGTTCCTCTGCAGACGATTCTTTAACGCTCGTAATTGTTCGCTTGTACCAAAGAGAAACAATATGTGGAATATAACCTAAAAACTAAGTGGCTGGACAACAGGTTGTCACTTATAATAAGAACCATAGTAAAATGGTCGCATCATCACAGTTTTATAGCACAGAGGTCAATGATAAGAAATGTGTATCTCATATAACGTTGCATCAATGAGTAGAGCGTAGTCCGCTTTGTTTCCTACTAACACATTTAAGGTACGCTGTCAAAGAAGCTGTAGATATCTGACACGACTTTTTTTCTTTTTATGATGTTGTTTTCCATGACGACTTCAGATATGAAAATCGCGTTGGCCTTTCTATGTTTTTGGCTATTTTTCACGCAACGCAGTTAATTACTCCCGTAGCCTGACTAGAACTGCAATGAAACCGTTCTTTGCACAAGGTTACTGCAAATGTCGCAAGTTCTTTGCACTGAGCGGCACAGATTGTTACTGCACGGAAGGACGTGAAATACATTATTAAAAAACAAATAAAAACAGTCTCGATTGCGTTTTCAAATTTTTTATTCGTTAAAAACCGGTTTCGACCCTTTAATCAGACCATCTTTAGCTGTGACATCTTTACTTCCACGGGCCTCGCTCCGTCTGCCGCCACCAGCAATCAAATGGTGGGGAAAGCCTGAAGATGGTTTGGGGAAACGGCCGAAACCGGCTGCTAACGAATAAAAATCTCAAAACGCTGTTGAGGCTGTTTTTATTTGATTTTTAGCATTTTATACCGATTGCTGCTTTGCTCTAATTACAGAAAGCTTTCTAAAATTCTGAAGTACACTGCCTGACAAAAGCAGTGAAGTGCCCAGAAGGGGAGCAGGAAACGAAATGAACCGCACAGTTTCAGCGTGTATGTTACATTATTGCAGTGATGACAAAATCCAGTCAATTTGACACAGAATTAGCACAATGGACTCGCATTCAGGTGGACGACGGATCAAACCCGCCTCCGGCCATACAGATTTAGGTTCTCCGTGATTTCCCTAATTTGCTCCAGGTAAATGCCGGGCATGAAAGGGAAGCAGTGGTTGGGAATGGAGTGAGACAAGGTTGTAGCCTCTGCCCGATGTTATTCAATCTATATATTGAGCAAGCAGTAAAGGAAGCAAAAGAAAATTCGGAGAAGAAATAAAAAGTTTGAGGTTCGCCGATGACATTGTAATCCTGTCAGAGACTGCAAAGGACTTGGAAGAACAGTTGAACGGAATGGATAGTGTCTTGAAAGGAGGATATAAGATGAACATCAACAAAAGCAAAACGGGGATAATGGAATGTAGTCGAGTTAAGTCGGGTGATGGTGAGACACAGTAGTAAAGAAATTTTGCTACTTGGGGAGCAAAGCAACTGATCATGGTCGAAGTAGAGAGGATATAAAATGTAGACTGGCAATGGCAAGGAAAGCGTTTGTGAAGAAGAGAAATTTGTTAACATCGAGTACAGATTTAAGTGTCAGGAAGTCGTTTCTGAAAGTATTTGTATGGAGTGTAGCCATGTATGGAAGTGAAACATGGACGGTAAATAGTTTGGACAAGAAGAGAATAGAAGCTTTTGAAATGTGGCGCTACAGAAGAATGCTGAAGATTATGAGGAGGTATTGAATTGAATTGGGGAGAAGAGGAGTTTGTGGCACAACTTGACAAGAAGAAGGGATCGGTTGGTAGGACATGTTCTGCGGCATCAAGGGATCACCGATTTAGTATTGGAGGGCAGCGTGGAGGGTAAAAATCGTAGAGGGAGACCAACAGATGAATACACTAAACAGATTCAGAAGTATGAAGGATGCAGTAGGTACTGGGAGATGAAGAAGCTAGCACAGGATAGAGTAGCATGGAGAGCTGCATCAAACCAGCCTCAGGACTGAAAACTACAACAACACAACAAATGCCGGGCTGGTTCCTTTGAAAGGGCACGGTCCATTTCCTTCCCCATTCTTGACACAGTCTGAGCTTGAGCTCCATCTCTAATGAACTCGATGTTGACGGAACGTTAAAACCACTCTTCCTTTGTTCCTTTTCCTTTTGACACGGAAGTCGGCTGTATGGGCCCAGCTATCAGTATGACGTCGCATCCTGTCTGGACTAGATGGATGCACTGGATCGGTTGGTAAGGGTTTCATAACGGCGTTGTATGCTCTTCCGAGGCAAGCTGGCTCTGTGTATACATACATGATCTGGCGGACACGGTGCGCAGCATTCTGCGGTTGTTTGCTGATGATGCTGTGGCGTTGAGTAAGGTGTCGAAGTTGAGTGACTGAAGGAAAATGGAAGAGGGCTTACACAAAATATCCGGTTCGTGTGATGAATGGCAGCTAGACGTAAGGAGGAAAAATATAAGTTAACACGGATGAATAGGAAGAATAAACCTGTAATGTTCGAATACGGTATTACTAGTGTCTTGCTTGATGCAGTCAAGTCGTTTAAATGTCTGGGCGTAACGTTCCAAAGCGATATGGTATGGAACGAGCGAGTGAGAACTCTGGTAGGGAAGGCGAATTGTCAACTTCGGTTTATTGGGAGAATTTTAAGGAAGAGTGGTTCAGCTCTAAGGGGGACCGCATATGTCACACTGGTGAGACCTGTTCTTGCGTACTGCTCGAGTGTTTGGGATCCGTACCACTTCGGATTGCAGGAGGACATCGAACTAATTCAGAGGCGGGCTGCTAGATTTGCTACCGGTAGGTTCGAACAATAAGTGTTACTGAGATGCTTCGGGAACTCAGATGGGAATCGCTGGAGGTAAGGCGACTTTCTTTTCGAGAAATACTGTTGAGAAAATTTAGAGAACCGGCATTTGAAGCTGACGCCGAACGAATCTACTGCCGCCAACATACATTGCGCGTAAGGACCACGAAGACCAGTTACGAGAAATTCGGGGTCATACGGAGACATATAGACAGTCGTTTTTCCTTCGCTCTACATGAGAGTGGAATAGGTAAGGAATTGACTAGTGTCGGTACAGGGTATCCTCCGCCACGCATCATACGGTGGCTTGCGGAGTATCTATGTAGATGTACACTCCTGGAAATGGAAAAAAGAACATATTGACACCGGTGTGTCAGACCCACCATACTTGCTCCGGACACTGCGAGAGGGCTGTACAAGCAATGATCACACGCACGGCACAGCGGACACAGCAGGAACCGCGGTGTTGGCCGTCGAATGGCGCTAGCTGCGCAGCATTTGTGCACCGCCGCCGTCAGTGTCAGCCAGTTTGCCGTGGCATACGGAGCTCCATCGCAGTCTTTAACACTGGTAGCATGCCGCGACAGCGTGGACGTGAACCGTATGTGCAGTTGACGGACTTTGAGCGAGGGCGTATAGTGGGCATGCGGGAGGCCGGGTGGACGTACCGCCGAATTGCTCAACACGTGGGGCGTGAGGTCTCCACAGTACATCGATGTTGTCGCCAGTGGTCGGCGGAAGGTGCACGTGCCCGTCGACCTGGGACCGGGCCGCAGCGACGCACGGATGCACGCCAAGACCGTAGGATCCTACGCAGTGCCGTAGGGGACCGCACCGCCACTTCCCAGCAAATTAGGGACACTGTTGCTCCTGGGGTATCGGCGAGGACCATTCGCAACCGTCTCCATGAAGCTGGGCTACGGTCCCGCACACCGTTAGGCCGTCTTCCGCTCACGCCCCAACATCGTGCAGCCCGCCTCCAGTGGTGTCGCGACAGGCGTGAATGGAGGGACGAATGGAGACGTGTCGTCTTCAGCGATGAGAGTCGCTTCTGCCTTGGTGCCAATGATGGTCGTATGCGTGTTTGGCGCCGTGCAAGTGAGCGCCACAATCAGGACTGCATACGACCGAGGCACACAGGGCCAACACCCGGCATCATGGTGTGGGGAGCGATCTCCTACACTGGCCGTACACCACTGGTGATCGTCGAGGGGACACTGAATAGTGCACGGTACATCCAAACCGTCATCGAACCCATCGTTCTACCATTCCTAGACCGGCAAGGGAACTTGCTGTTCCAACAGGACAATGCACGTCCGCATGTATCCCGTGCCACCCAACGTGCTCTAGAAGGTGTAAGTCAACTACCCTGGCCAGCAAGATCTCCGGATCTGTCCCCCATTGAGCATGTTTGGGACTGGATGAAGCGTCGTCTCACGCGGTCTGCACGTCCAGCACGAACGCTGGTCCAAGTGAGGCGCCAGGTGGAAATGGCATGGCAAGCCGTTCCACAGGACTACATCCAGCATCTCTACGATCGTCTCCATGGGAGAATAGCAGCCTGCATTGCTGCGAAAGGTGGATATACACTGTACTAGTGCCGACATTGTGCATGCTCTGTTGCCTGTGTCTATGTGCCTGTGGTTCTGTCAGTGTGATCATGTGATGTATCTGACCCCAGGAATGTGTCAATAAAGTTTCCCCTTCCTGGGACAATGAATTCACGGTGTTCTTATTTCAATTTCCAGGAGTGTATATGTAGACAGTTGTTGTAACTGCTCTTTAATACTTTAATATCCACGATACTGGCGCCTGAACGGAGTTGACGTCCGAGCTGGTCGACACATTTCTATTGGGGACCAGAATGGAGGTCTTGTTGGTCACGTGAGTGCCTCAGCAAACAGTTCATACAGACACGTGCCATTTGTGGACGAGCATTGTCCTGTTGAAAAACTGCTCTGCAATTTTTTCGCGTGAGAGGTAACACAGCAGGCCACAAAATGTCCGTGTCGTACCATTATGCCGTCACAATTTCCTCAATCGCTACCAGCCGTGACCAGAAGTCGTACTCGACGACTCCCCAACACATGACGCCGCTGTGCCTCTCCAAAATTTGGAAGGAGGGGACCTCTTTCCAGGTCACCGACATACTCGCCGACGATGGTTATCCGGTGTAGTGCAGAAGTGTGATTCATCGCGGAATACAGTGTGACGCCATTCATTAGCATTCCAGGATTCCCGGTCACGGCATCTCTCCAAACGCAGCCGCTCGTATTGTAATGTTAATGGCAGTCTACACATGGGACAGTAATTCCAAAGTCCGGCTGCTGATGCTCTCTGACCAATGGTGCACGATGACACAGAATGTTGGAGGGAGTCCATTACTCGTTCTGGGATGGCAGGTGCAGATGTGAAGGCGTAGAAACATACGTGGTGCACAACACGGCGATTCTCGTTTTGGTGGTCGATCGGAATCTTCATAAGAGTATGCCGGCCCTGAAATTCCCATGCTGTCCAACATCGGGCCACTGTCACATCTGAATGCGAAACAAATCTGGATGTTGCACCATTCGGCCGCCGGCCAAACGGAGATCCACAGCGAGGCGTCTTTCAATCTCTGTAAGATGCTGATAACGCAGTCTCACACGAGGGACATCGCAATATGTTTTCTCGGTTCGCAGGGATCACTCATCATCTGACGCTATTCGTGCCTCTTAGATGCGCTATCAGGCCTCGTACCAGCACTAAACACAAACAACACCAGCGCAGTCTGATGATCGTTCAGTCACTGAGAATTACACCCCTTCTAACCATTTAAATTCCAGCCGATAGCGTGTAAGTGTTCAAAGTTACATTGATATTCGATCACGTTTTCTGGGTGTTTCACTTTTTTTTTTTTTTTTTTTTTTTTTTTTTTTTTTTTTTTTTTTTTTTTTTTTTTGTCAGGCTGTGAAGACTGATGTAAAGTATGTTCTCAGTGTTGTCGGTACAAATCATGAATGTAAAGTGACAGGTTGGTATCAATATGAACTCATTATTTGTACCAACAACACTTACGAGGTATGTGAGAAAAAGTACCACCACAACTGTATCTTGAGACTGTCTTTATTCTATCACACGACTAGTTTCGGCGGCACATTACCGCCATCCTGCACAGCTGCCAAAAGAGCATTTGATTTCCTTGGTACATTTACTGTGGGACGCTTGTTACCAGCACGCGTTTGCTTTCATCAGGATTGTATACTCGACACCGTGTTCTCTCCAAGACGGAGAATGATTGGAGGCAACACGGTCTTCATCTTGATGGAAGCCCATGTGTGCTAGTAACAAGGACCTCCCGTAAATGCTCCACGCAAATAAAATACTCTTTTGGCAGTTTTGGGGGTCTGAGGAAGGCAGTAATGTGACGCCGAAACTAGTCGTGTGATAGAATAAAGACAGTCTCAAGATATAGTTATGGTGGCACTTTTTCTCATATATATCATCAGCTGAAGTCCCTATTCCAGGCATTAAGGTGGACTTCCATGAACTGACAAGATACGTTGCGTCAACCTATTTCACGACTTGAGGATAGCCAGTGGCCAGAAGAGACCAAGCTATTAATAAAGTATTTGTGAAACTACTAACTGTAATCCTGCCGAAATTTGAATACTTCTGTGAAGTTTGGAAGGTAGGAGACGAGGTACTGGCGGGAGTAAAGCAGTGAGGACGGGTCGTGAGTCGTGCTTGAGTAGCTCAGATGGCGCCGGCACTGTAGCTCAGCGTGTTCGGTCAGAGAGCCGGTTGACCTCTGTAATAAAAAACTGAGTGGAAGGATCAACAAACGAACTTGGACGGATGCCATGTAAACAACGATAAACAACGAACAAAAAAAAAAAAAATAGTAGAGCCCTTGCCCGCGAAACGCACGATCCCGAGTTCGAGTCTCGGTCCGGCACACAGTTTTAATCTGCTCATCAGTGTGGGATCCGTACCATATCGGTTTGACGGAGGAGATAGAGAAGATCCAAAGAAGAGCGGCGCGTTTAGTCACAGGGTTATTTGGTAACCGTGATAGCGTTACGGAGATGTTTAATAAACTCAAGTGGCAGACTCTGCAAGAGAGGCGTTCTGCATCGCAGTGTAGATTGCTCGCCAGGTTTCGAGAGGGTGCGTTTCTGGATGAGGTATCGAATACATTGCTTCCCCCTACTTATACCTCCCGAGGAGATCACGAATGTAAAATTAGAGAGATTAGAGCGCGCACGGAGGCTTTCAGACAGTCGTTCTTCCCGCGAACCATACGCGACTGGAACAGGAAAGGGAGGTAATGACAGTGGCACGTAAAGTGCCCTCCGCCACACACCGTTGGGTGGCTTGCGGAGTATAAATGTAGATGTAGATGTAGATTCATATCAGCACACACTCCACTGCAGAATGAAAATCTCATTCTGGAATATCCTTTTATTTGCGGGGACTAGTCTCGGACACGACGTCCGTTATCAAACAAGCACCATCAAACAAGCTCCTTCAACGTAAGTTCTGGAACGTAATACACCCAGTAAATCCGCGAATAGGCACAATCGGCAATCATGAGTAACACGTACAAAATCATCTACAGCATATGGTAACTGCTTCTCACCACACAGCACCAGTTTTGGAAACAGGTGAATATCGGATGGGATCATCTCCGGACCATATGGAGGATGATCGAGGACAGTGAACCCAAGGCGACGAATTGTTGCAGATGTCGCAGCGCTCGTGTGTGGTCTGGCATTACCATAGTGAATGACATGTGTGGATGAACTCTCCGAATTTGAAACTCGAATACAGCACGCTGTTTCTCACGCACCGACAGTTACGTCGCACAATGCTATGTTACACGTTACAATCCGGAGCCCTCTAGCGGCAGAGGGTTGCAAATATATAAACATGAAGAATCAAGATTTAAAATGTTAATAACGTTTGTTTTATTTTTAAAAAAAAACATTAAGAGATTTTACGTAACAAAATTCGGAGGCATTACCTTTCACCACGGAATCGTCAATGTACGACGCACAGTTGACGTCACAAATATTGAACTGCATGCAAACGAAATTGCAAGGCGAAATTCGATAGAGAGGCAGATGAACTATGTGTGAAATATGTTAAATATATGTGACTTGCGCATACGCGGGCGAAACCACGTGTACAGATCTGCTCCTAAATCCCTGGATCGATTTCAACCAAATTTGGTACACATACTACTTACTATATGGAAAGAAATGCTATGGGAGTAAGAACAAGCAACACTCTATTGAGGTAGGGGTGATAACGTGGAGAGAGAAGTGGGTAGGACATGGAGAGAGAGAGGGTAGGGGGAAATAGAGAGAAAGGGAAGGATAGGATCTTATCGGCGCCTAGCAGCGAGGCCATCAGCGGAGAAAGGAGAGAGGAGGAAACGGACAAAGAAAGGAGGAGATGGGGAGAGAGGGGGGGGGGGAAGGAGAAGATGGACTAAAGGAGATTGAAATAAATACATATCCAGGCAACGCCGTCAGCTAGTAATAAAATACTATCGAGAAGGTATAGTTCCAGCAAAAGCACTATGGCTTCGAAACTCGACACGTACCACTACCGGGAGAGATATATTAGTTCATCAAAGCTTTCATGCCGGGCTGCGTTCGGAATGAGGGCCACCAAAGGTCGACAACGGCTACTCTCAGACAGGTGAGGTTCCAGAATAGAGACAAAGGGCGGAGGTATAGATAGTCGCTCTTCCTCCCTCCTACTCCACCACCCCTTTGAGAGCACACCGTGTCCTCGGATGTGACTTGCTACCGCGCATTTTATGGGCGAACCCAATATAGCGTTGATTAAATTCTTGTCTGGTGGAAACAGGTCAAGCGCGCTTTAGCTAATTCCGCGGAGGAATTGAATTTAGCGGAAAACGCCGCCGGCGCCAGCGTCGCATTATCTCGTCGCTTGGCGGCGCAGCGCCACGCCGGCGGCCTTATGAACTACTTTCACTGTCGGCTGTGCGCCTGGCTGGCTGGCACGGACCACTGTGTACCAAAAAAGAAAAGACACGGCCATCGCAACCGTGGCAGCAGGGTTGGACGCGGCGCGACGCCCGGAATCCAGTTACCGAGTCTGGTGGGCTGAGAGCGTTCTGCGAGATAACGCGCACTGGACGCTGGCTCTCCTGAAAGTTCGCTGGCGGTTTCTTTCCCCCCTCATTTCACAGTTGTATCAAATTACATCGAGCAGCCGACTTTTTCACGAACGTAATTTTTTACAGAATTTTATTGCCAACGGAAAAATGAATTTACCGAGAGAGGAAATATATCAGGTGACAACAAACTTCACATACCTCTCTCTCTCTCTCTCTCTCTCTCTCTGTCTCGGTACGAGGTGTGTCCAAAAAGCATCGGAATTTGTAACTTCACGGGTTGTATTGGGCCGACTCGCGCGATTTTTCGTCGTTGTATTGGTAAACGTATCTGCACGCTGGTAGCGATATTGGATCTTGTCTGTTGTCAGTTGTGTAGAACGTTACATGTGTTTACTTTCTTGCCCAGAAAGGAATTCAGTATTCAGCAAAGTATATTTTCAATAAGTTACCAGCAACCATTAAGAGTTTAGTTTCAGATGAGGCACAATTTAAACATAATTTAAAATAATTTTTGGTGGCCAACTCCTTCTATTCCATCCATGAGTTTCTCGACAAGTGCAGTAGACCATTTTAATGAAAATTTACGAGGTGCATTCAAGTTCTAAGGCCTCCGATTTTTTTCTAATTAATTACTCACCCGAAATCGATGAAACTGGCGTTACTTCTCAACGTAATCACCCTGCAGACGTACACATTTTCAGAACGCTGACGCCATGATTCCATGGCAGCGGCGAAGGCTTCTTTAGGAGTCTGTTTTGACCACTGGAAAATCGCTGAGGCAATAGCAGCACGGCTGGTGAATGTGCGGCCACGGAGAGTGTCTATCATTGTTGGAAAAAGCCAAAAATCACTAGGAGCCAGGTCAGGTCAGTAGGGAGCATGAGGAATCACTTCAAAGTTGTTATCACGAAGAAACTGTTGCGTAACGTTAGCTCGATGTGCGGGTGCATTGTCTTGGTGAAACAGCACACGCGCAACCCTTCCAGGACGTTTTCGTTGCAGTGCAGGAAGGAATTTGTTCTTCAAAACATTTTTGTAGGATGCACCTGTTACCGTAGTGTCCTTTGGAACGCAATGGGTAAAGATTACGCCCCCGCTGTCCCAGAACATGGACACTATCATTTTTTCAGCACTGTCGGTTACCCGAAATTTTTTTGGTGGCGGTGAGTCTGTGTGCTTCCATTGAGCTGACTGGCGCTTTGTTTCTGGATTGAAAAATGGCATCCACGTCTCATCCATTGTCACAACCGACGAAAAGAAAGTCCCATTCGTGCTGTCGTTGTGCGTCAACATTGCTTGGCAACATGCCACACGGGCAGCCGTGTGGTCGTCCGTCAGCATTCGTGGCACCCACCTGGATGACACTTTTCGCATGTTCAGGTCGTCATGCAGGATTGTGTGCACAGAACCCACAGAAATGCCAACTCTGGAGGCGATCTGTTCAATAGTCATTCGGGGATCCTCCAAAACAATTCTCTCCACTTTCTCGATCATGTCGTCAGACCGGCTTGTGCGAGCCCGAGGTTGTTTCGGTTTGTTGTCACACAATGTTCTGCCTTCATTAAACTGTCGCACCCACGAACGCACTTTGGAGACATCCATAACTCCATCACCATATGTCTCCTTCAACTGTCAATGAATTCCAATTGGTTTCACACCACGCAAATTCAGAGAACGAATGATTGAACGCTGTTCAAGTAAGGAAAACGTCGCCATTTTAAGTATTTAAAACAGTTCTCATTCTCGTCGCTGGCAGTAAAATTCTATCTGCTGTACAGTGCTGCCATCTCTGAGACGTATTGACAATGAACGCGGCCTCATTTTAAAACAATGCGCATGTTTCTATCTCTTTCCAGTCCAGAGAAAAAAAATCGGGGGCCTTAGAACTTGAATGCACCTCGTATTATACTTTAATTTTTGACAATACTTGGTTGTAACAGCCATGTAAGTACCTACTGTGTGAATGATGGATGTATGGAAAGCAGACGTAAGTCTTAAGTCTGTAAAAAGTGGAAGTTTAAATTTGATTCATGTACATAATTTTACTGTTTATTGACTGAGGATGATTAAAATTAATTAAACTCAAGTTTTTCTAATTACAAATGGTTCAAATGGCTCTGAACACTATGGGACTTAACTTCTGAGGTCATCAGCCCCCTATAACTTAGAACTACTTAAACCTAACTAACCTAAGGACATCACACACATCCATGCCCGAGGCAGGATTCGAACCTGCGACCGTAGCGGTCGCCCGGTTCCAGACTCAAGCGCCTATAACCGCACACGGCCACACCGGTCGTCTTGCATTTCAACGCACTTGGTCCATAGTTGTACAAGCTTCCTGATGCCCTCATAGAACAAGGTTCTCCATTAGGCTGCGAGCTAGGAATGCGCCGCTTCTTTCACTGCTTCGTCCGAGGCAAATCGACGGCCCATTAATGCCTGTTTGAGTGGACCAAATAAGTGATAATCAGAAAGGGCAAGATCGGGACTATATGGAGGGTGATCCAGTACTTGAATCTAATCTAATTTAATCCAACGAATGGCGATTATTGATTAATTTTAAATGTGGATCAGAAAATTTGCATTAAATTTGTCTATAAAAATGGAATAAAATGCAAATAAGTTATGAAAATGTTGACTATTGCTTTAGGTGAGTCTGCTATGAGAACGACAAGGATACACGGGTGTGGAAGATGACGATTTTTTCTTAAATTTTTTTTATGGGACTTAACTGCTAAGGTCATCAGTCCCTAAGCTTACACACTACCTAACCTAAATTATCCTAAGGACAAACATACAAACCCATGTCCGAGGGAGGACTCGAACCTCCTCCAGGACCACCCGCACAGTCCATGACTGCAGCGCCTCAGACCGCTAGGCTAATCCCGCGCGGCGTGAAGATTGTTCTGGACGCCCCAAAACATTAAGACACGATGAAAAAGCGTTAAAGGTGAGAGAAGTGACTATGAACTATCGCCAAATCACAACTGGAGTAGTTGCTGACAACTGGCATAATAATTGGCTCATACCATGAAAAATTTTCGTATTTTTCGATATGAAACTTCTGACAGTAAAATGTGTGCCGCAGGCGAATTTCGAGCGAAAACAGCGGCGAACAGAAGTTGCTCAGGAGGTTGAAATCTTTTCGGATGTTTTGCGTATGAAATACGTGACAGCAAAATGTATTCAGAGCAAAAATAGAGGCGAATGCAAAATGTTCAAGAGTCGCTAAATGAAGTCAAAAACGATGTAGAACTATTGCAACGTGTCATAACACGTGACGAAACATATGTACACGGGCATGACGTCGAAAGTAAGGCTCAATCGTCCCAGTAGAGGCATTCTGGATCGCATAGACAGAAAAAAGCTCGGCAGATGCGGTCCAATGTGAAGGTTGTGCTCACTGTTTTCTTAAATTTTAACGACATAGTGCATCATGAGTTTTTGAGAAAAGTCAAACGATCAATGGGGAGGACTTCCCACAGGTTGAATGCCACTGGCGGAAAACAACTTGAAAAAGACACCCAGATTTGTGGCGAAACAATTCATGACTTTTGCACCACGATAACGCACTTGCTCACGCTTCATGCAAGGGTTATTCGGAAACTAAGTTCCGATGGGTCGCGAAATTGAAACCACTGCGAAAATCCGATGAATTTTTGCACAGATGCGTTGTTAGCGTGTCTCATATGGTCGTCGATCGCAGTACAAAAAACGGCTCTGAGCACTTAGAACAACTTAAACCTAACTAACGTAAGGACATCACATACATCCATGCCCGTGGCAGGATTCGAACCTGCGACCGTAGCGGTCACAGAGTTCCAGACTCTAGCGCCTAGAACCGGCCGGCGATCGCAGTACGTTGCTCTTCCCAATACCGAGCGCACAGTGAGCACGTAAACATGCCTGGAAAATAGTATATTCCACCAAGTATGAGAGCTTGGTGAGAGATTTCGCCTGATGTCGTGCAGCCCATATAACATAACTGTCATGCGTTTCACTCTTCCTCATTCGGGAGGACGACGGTTCAATCCCGCTCCCGGCCTTCCTGATTTAGGTTTTCCATGATTTCCCTAAATCTCTTCAGGCCAATGCCGGGATGGTTCCTTTGAAAAGGACACGGCCGACTTCCTTACTCATCCTTCCCTAATCCGATGAGACCGATGACCTCGCAGTTTGGTCTCCCACCCCGAAACAACCCAATCGCCCTTCTGGACAGTTCTCGGCCGCACTCTGCAGGGGCAATGAAGATGCTCCAGCAGAGTTTTCGATGGGAAGTGTTTGATCACCCACAATACAGCCCGTAATTGGCTACCCCTGAGGTTCATCTCTGCTCAAATGAAGACAGAGGTTTGGCACTGACAACGAGCTGTAGACGAGTGTAGAGAACTTGCGGAAAGCACTGGCTGCTTCCTTCAATGACGAGGGTATTGGAAAATTGGTACAACGTTACAAAAAATGTCTTAGTCGGAACGGCGACTATGTAGAGAAAACATCTTTGATTTTCAGGACAGTTTTCATTTCGCGACCGATCGGAGCTTACTTTCGGAACAGCCCAAGTAGTTTGTTCGTGAATTTTTGGCGAGAAACTATGTTGTAATGATGCCCCAGCTTCCATATTCGCCAGATATGGTTCTGTGTGACTTTTTTCCGTTTCCAAAAATAAATGTAACCTCACAGGGCCGTCGTTTTACAAGCTCAGGCGGGATTAAAAGGGCATCACTGAAAGAGCTACGTGCAATTCCGAAGATCAAGTTCCAGAAGTGTCTTAGGTGTTGGAAGAAGCGCTGGCATAAGTGTATAAGGTCTAACGTGGACTACTTTGAAGGTGATGGCATTAATGAAGACGAGTGCCAGCCGGGGTGGCCGAGCGGTTCTAGGCGCTACAGACTGGAACCGCGTGACCGCTACGGACGCAGGTTCGAATCCTGCCTCGGGCATGGATGTGTGGGACGTCCTTAGGTTAGTTAGGTTTAACTATTTCTAAGTTCTGGGGGCTGATGAACTCAGAAGTTAAGTTCCATAGTCCCATAGTGCTCAGAACCATTTTTGAAGACGAGTAAATAAAATTATTTCAGAAAAATGTAAGTTCGCGATACTTGTTGAACACACCTCGTACACTATCTCATCAAAACTAGCAAGTCACTCCTTTGTAATGTGGAATTGATCATTGGGTGTCACGGGCCGACCGCTGTGGCCGAGTGGTTCTAGGCGCTTCAGTCCGGAACCGCGCTGCTGCTACGGTCGCAGGTTCGAATCTTGCCTCGGGCATGGATATGTGTGATGTCCTTAGGTTAGTTAGGTTTAAGTAGTTCTAAGTCTAGGGGACTGATGACCTCAGATGTTAAGTCCCATAGTGCTTAGAGCCATTTTTTGAAGTGTCACGGTACGCGAATGTGCTAGAACCAAAGGAGGCGAATGGTACTGTGTTTTCAATAGAGGAAGTAAAAATTAAATAAACAACTAAAAAACTTCGCCCGAACGGGAGCTGAGGTCCAACGGTACCGACCGGCCGCCGTGTCATCCACAGGCCACAGGCGTCACTGGACGCGGATATGGAGGAGCATGTGGTCAGCACTCCGCTCTCCCGACCGTAGGTCAGTTTACGAGACCGTCAATAAAGAAGCAGTAACTGCCCATTGGGTCGGTTAGGAGAGCTAGTGACTTAGAAATGTTCGAATGTGTGTGAATTTCTAAGGGACCAAACTGCTGAGGTCATCGGTCCCTAGACTTACACACTACTTAAACTAACTTATGCTAAGAACAAAACACACACACACACACACACATACATCAATGTCCGAGGGAGAACTCGAACCCCCGGCGGGAGGGGCCGCGCAATCCGTGACATGGCCCCTCTAAACTCGCGGCCACTCCGCGCGGCAGTGACTTAGAACGTGAATGTCATCTAACAAATCGATCAGCGACATTTCAACCCTTCTACAGCTACATCAGTCGACTGCTGGTGATGTTACTGTGAAGTGGAAACGCGAAGGAACAACCACAGCCACAGAAAAATCAGACAAATTTCGTGAACTGGCGGACAGAGACTGTCGATCATTTCAAAGAGTGGCTGTAAAAAAACGCTTAAAATCACCGGAAAGAACGACTCGAGACTTCCAAAGTGACACCACCAGTCTAGCTAGCATAATGACTGTGGGTAGGAAGTTTAAATGAATGCAAAGGTCGAGCAACTCCTCAAAGTTTCACATTTTTACAGCCAGTGCTAAGCTACGTTTGAGTTGATGGGCGACGCCCCTTGACAGTGGATGACTGGAAACAACGGATTTGGAGTGACGAATAACGCTACACCCTGTGGCAATTCGACGGAGAACGCTCCATGCTACCATGTGTAGCTGCAGCAGTGAACTTTGAGGAGGTGGCGTACGGTAAAGAGATGTTTCTCGTGACTAGGGTTGGTCCGCTTATTAAGCTAACGAAAACGCTAAAAGCGAATGGATATGGTGACATTTTATAGCATTGTGTACCGCGTACGGTAAACGAGGCCCGCACGGCTTTCCGGGCGGGATACAGCGCCGGTCCCTGGCACGAATCCCCCAGGCGGATTTGTGTCGAGATCCGGTGTGCCGGCCACTCTCTGGATGGTTTCTAGGAGGTTTTCCATCTGCCTCGGCGAATGCGGGCTGGTTCCCCTTATTCCGCCTCAGCTGCACTATGTCGGCGATTGCTGCGCAAAGTTCTCCACGTACGCGTACACCACCATTACTCTACCACGCAAACATAGGGGTTACGCTCGTCTGGTCTGAGATGTTCCCTGGGGGGTCCACCGGGGTCCGAACCGCACAATAACCCTGGGTTCGGTGTGGGGCGGCGCGGCGGAGGGGTGAAGTAGACTGCGGTAGTCGTCGTGGGGTTGCGGACCACTGCAGCTGCGGCGGGGACGGATATTCTCCGTCGTTTTTAGGTCCCCGGTTAACATAACATAACGGTAAACGAACAGTTTGGACCTGATAAATGTATGAGCATGATAATGCACTCTGTTTTAAAGCCGCATCTGTGAGGCAATAGCTTGTGGATTACAATATTCCGTGAACGGACTGTCTCCCCGGCGTCCCGATTGAAACCAATGGAACGACTCCGCTCCAGACCCCAGCGTCCAGCATAACTAACTTCTCCGGTTTCGCCTCTTGATGAATGTGCTGCCATTCCCTCACAGACATAATAGACAAGTCACTGAAATTTTCCCCAGCAGCTTTCAAGCCATCATAAGAGCGAAGGGTGGACACATACCACATTAATATTCACTAATAGGTGTCCCGATACTTTCGCTCAGATAGTCTCTCTCTCTCTCTCTCGCTCTCTCTCTCTCTCCGTGTATGTGTGTGTATGTGTGTGTGTGTGTGTATGTGTGTGTGTGTGTGTGTGCGTGTGTGTGTGTGTGCGCGCACGTGCGTGCGTCCGAGCGAGAGAGAGACAGACAGAGAGAGAGAGAGAAGCAATTTCATGACTAAAACATAAAGAGAGATCGGGTTTTTGCTTAGCGCGGAGCACAAAGTTTTTGGGTGTCTCCACGCGCTATTTTATGTGGTATGGAAATGGTTACATGCTCGTTATGTATAACAGGTTACGTTTCAGACATTTCTAAGTAAGGAAACGAATTTTACAACTGTAGCAGGGCTGAAACTTCCTGGCAGATTAAAACTGTGTGCCGGACCGAGACTCGAACTCGGGACCTTTGCCTTTCGCGGGCAAGTGCTCTACCATCTGAGCTACCCAAGAACGACTCACGACCCGTCCTCACGGCTTCAGTTCTGCCAGTACCTCGTCTCCTACCTTTTACACTTCACATAAGCTCTTCTGCGAACCTTTAATCTGCCAGGAAGTTTCATATCAGCACACACTCCGCTGCAGAGTGAAAATCTCATTCTGGAAAAATCACCCACGCTGTGGCTAAGCCATGTCTCCGCAATATTCTTTCCTCCAGGAGTGCTAGTTCTACAAGGTTCGCAGAAGAGCTTCTGTGAAGTTTGGAAGGTAGGTGACGAGGTACTGGCAGAAGTAAAGCTGTGTGGACGGGGCGTGAGTCATTCTTGGGTAGCTCAGATGGTAGAGCACTTGCCCGCGAAAGGCAAAGGTCCCGAGTTCGAGTCTCGGTCCGGCAGACAGTTTTAATCTGCCAGGAAGTTTCATATCAGCGCACACTCCGCTCCAGAGTGAGAATCTCATTGCAGCAGGGCTGTCAGCCTTCAGTAATATCAGAAATAAATTCTGTAACAGGGATGGGTAACTAAATTAGTATGTTTCAGGATGACAAAACGATCAAATTGCTACAATTATTTCAATAAAAACCACGTTTAATGGCAATATATCTCGTCGACTGCTAGACCTCAGTAAGTACGCACATGTAAATGTGAACAATCGATGCAAAATGCGAGGATTTAGTTCAGTTAACGACTTTAACGTACTGGTAAATATGCGGAAGTATTTCAACTCAGACGATGCAGACAATTAAACTTCAGCTTCACGGAGTGTAATGCACGTGGAAATATGCCTGCTGAAAAGATAAACAGTTTAATTACGACTACAATGGTATCTATTACGATTCTGCATATGAAAAGTAAAATTTAACAGAAAACTTCTAACAACACCAACTCTTTCGAGGAATTCCTCATTTGATTATTGTTTAAGAAACAATGGATGAAATACAATCGTTTCAGTTTAATTTTCTATTACTTCCACTGAAATCTTAGTTTAACAAAATAGCTGTTCAAATGAGCTGCTGACCCGTCGTTGATGGCAAAAATGGCAACAGACTTGACACGGGGTCAATCAGCTGTTACAGTAGCGGTGCTGCCCGTCGTGCCAGACGGGGCTTCGTGTACTCGCGAAGCACTAAAACTTCCTTTCCGTTGACATATCGAACCGGTTGACCCTTTTTAGCCTAGATAGTGATATTTAAATAATTTTCCAAAACATCATGTCATTAAACACTTCTCACACAACTAACCTAAGGACATCACACACATTCATGCCCGAGGCAGGATTCGAACCTGTGACTGTAGCGGTCGCGGGGTTCCAGACTGTAGCGCCTAGAACCGCTCGGCCACTTCGGCCGGCGACTGTTCGTTACTTGCCGCGATTAAATCAGAGAAATACAGATAGCTTTGTAAAGCAATCAATCTTGTTGCACGGTTGAATTGATTACGACCGAAACGAGGACAGAGCGTGGGTGGCATTTGTCTGGCAGAGCGCCTCCACTCGGACGCAGCGGGCTGGCTGCAGTGCTCTGTACGGGGGACAGCGATTGCTGGAAACACTCGCAACCTGCTACCGTTCCCCTCCCTTTCCGTCCCCTCCCCGCCCGCCCACACTCCTCGCCGTCTGTCTCCTCTCCCAAATTGATGAGCGCGCCACGCCGACCTAATTTCCAGTGAAACAAAAACAAAAGCCGCCGGCCAGCATTTGTCAGCGTCAGTTAGACTACCCTACACTAGATCCAGTGGACACTCGGTTGCTTCCTGTGTTTGCGGGAGGCTGGAAGAGGGGGTCAGAGAGAGCAACAGAGGAGAGAGCGATTGGTGGGAGGGGAGGGGGAGGGAGACAATGGGCGCTGCGTGGAGGGAGTGTTAAGAGAATAATTACACGAGGAGGATGCAAACATTTACAAACTCAAATGAAACGACGCATCTGCTATTCCTGCCAGGAGGTAATCCTGAAATATAATTTGCTTCTTACTCAAATACTCTTCCAACGGTACCGTGCGCACTTCCTCTCACCGATCTGTTTCATGTTGACGGAGTGTGTAGGGTACAACTACGATTTCAACACGTGTGAACAGGAAGGCGCAACTCTTAACCGTTTTCGGGGAAATCGAGTTTGAAAACTTTTGGCGTGCTTATATACTTTGTACGGTCGGCAGTAGGTAACGTGTCCCCAGCCGAGAGAGTAAGTGCTTAGTTCCATAAGTGCGAGGTCTCTTGATAGAATCTCGGTGCTGGTACTACTTTTTTTGTGAGATATCTGCACTAATAAACGGTGCTACTCTTCGTTATGCGTCGTACCGAGAACAGTTTATGAATGTAAACGAAATTTGTTTTGCAATACACACATTGAAAAAAACCATGGACATGCCAAAAGTCGGAGTTACTTACGTCTGCTGTGGGGTGGGAGGGGCACGTTGCAGCAAAAAACAGTTTTTAATTTTTATTACTTTTTACGTTAAACGGGGGAAATTTAAAAATGACTTTGAGAAATTAAATACTTTTACACATAGCAATCACTAACAAAAAGTCCGTTTCAACCATTAGAATAGTTATAATAAAATATATAAGAGAGGTAAGCACGTGTTTCAGTTTACCCCAATAATGGGGCACGTTGTAACATACCAAAATTTCACTGAAAACAGCCTACTCATTTCGAAATGTCTGACATGTCAGAAGTGTCTTCATTGTGTCCATTTCTACACACACGTAGCATGGATCATAATTTGCAGATGACCAGTGAGAACATAATTTGCATGTAGTACATTCTCACCATAGGTCAAACAATTATTTTCTTCTTCTTCTTCGGAACATGGATGGAACTGCAATTTTCCTTTGCTGCTAGTTGTTGCTTCCTTATTCCCTTTTTTCCTTTCCATTCTTTGGTGTCTTCTTATCATTTCTCTCTTCTCTTTCTTTTGTCGGGTATCTATTAAGATAGCGCACACTCCATTCTTCCACGGTTGCTCTGTTTCCTTGGTCCAGCTTTAAGGAAAGGGCGAATTTGCTCCGGGGAAAAACGTTTCTCCGCTGAAGTTTCTGGCATAGCATTAACAGCATTCGCCACACTCTCGGATTCAGCCAGAGGATCTGAAAGTTTTTCTTCTGCAACAGGGCTATCGGCCACAAAAGACGCAGAAAAAACATTTTCTTGGAATTTGTCAGACTCAAATGGCAATATGCCTAGTGCTGAGAACCCTGAAGTAACGTTTGCTGGTGTGAAAGTGGCGAGAAATACTTTACTTGTAATGGAAGGCAAATCATAAATTGTTAGCGTCTTTCTGGCTTTCAACCAGGCGTCGGTTCCCCTGATGCGTATATTCTTGAAAGGTCCGTAAAAACATGTAGGGGCTGTAATCTATGAAAACAGTGGGAAGGAAATGATAGAACTACGTTATTGTTCTTACATTCACTAAGAGCTTCTATGGTGAGATACGACGAATGGTTGGCCAGCAGTATTAGAATAGGATCTTCTTTTGTTGGTCTGGTTTGCCTAATAAAATGATCGAGAATTGTTAAAAAAGTTTGCTACACCATCCATCAAGAGCCTGTGGCAGCACCGATGCATCCGGTGGGCCCATCACGAATAAAATGACGTTTAAAATTTTTCCTTGGAAAAATTATCATGCGTGGAACGAAGGTCCCTCGAGAACATGTAGCAGCTGCTACTGACACCATTTCTCTCCGTTCAGCAGAGCTCACAGTTTCAACATGTTTCACGCCCTTCTGCCCTACTATCCTGTTTGGCTTTAACACTGTAGTTACACCCGTTTCATCCACGTACCAGATTCTTGAAGGGGGAAGAAGATGAGGGGGATAAATATCTCCTAACTTTTGGAAAAACACCCCAATAATTTTTTTTTTTGTTAAATGCTGTCATTCTTCCCAGACTTATGCTTCTGGATTGTGTGATGGGAAGATTATTGTTTCATTTTGTGCCCAAGACGACACCATTTAAAGTATTTTGCACGAAGATATCCCATTTTTCGTACTACTTCTTTGGTCAACCTGAACAAAATTTTGTCGGATCTCACGATATAGTCCCTGGGTATTATTTCCTGACTGTCTGAAAATACTTTCATGTGTTTTGAGTTCCTACAAGTATGTCTTCCGCCTATTTCCTTTTCAATTTTGATTAATCGAAAGGGGATGCAGTAACAAATATTAAATCCTTTTTCAATTTTTCTAATTGAATAATCGCCATTTCGTCCATTTTCCTGAACCAAAGTGGCTGCTCTCTGCATCATATCTAAAGGAGTCAGCCTTTTTTCTGTTTTGCGTTTTGTTTATCTGAAAATAAAAATTTAGCCTGAGTAAATGTAAAATACAAGAAGAAGGAAAATCAAAGCATTACATTATCCAACAGACATAAAAAGTCTACCTAACCAAGAGCGGGGTACGTTGCAACACTTCACACCGCCGTGTAAAATACAAGTAAACTTCCTGGTAATCACATTAAACTAAAATCAGTTACTAAATTGTTAAACGACAAAATGGAACTTTTATTACTTGTGATTTTAATTTATTTTGCCAGACGTATTAATACATACACAACATTTTTGAAACTGTGAACATTACTTGACAAAGGTAATTTCGGTCAAAGAAAGAGAACACAAAGAAAAACATCTTCAAGCGCAAACTCCGACCACCACAGTGAAGCTACCACGCAGTTAAAGGTGCCGCCACACGATGGCAGCACCTGACAGAATACTTTATGAAAAAATTGCAGATGTTGCAGTGTACCCTTGCTGCAATGTTCTCCTCTCTCCCATATGTAGTGATAATTATTGTTTACCAGTATCATCTTGATTCGTGAAGTGTTGCGTAGGTTAAATATTATACTTGCCAAAAATGTAGATACTATAAATAAAACGAGTACACAGATTTGATTCAAAGTTGTCGTGTATCCTTTTTTCGTTTTCAGTATCCTTCTGGAAAAAAAAAATTTCCCCTATCCAAGGCAGGTACGAGAAGCACTTCAGTGCTGGAACTACCACACCTCGGGGTGTTGGCATCCCGTTGACGGACGAGCGAGCGAGCACCTTTTTCATGTTAAAGGTCTGGATAATAGTAAATGAAGAATTAGATATTGATACTTTTAACAGTCATAATAAATCTGTTGTTAGAATTACGAGGAAATACAAGATAAGCTACCAGCATCGGGATTCGATCCACAGATCTCGCGCATACGAAACTAAGCGCTTACACTCGGCTGCGGTTTCCTCGAACACTACTACCGCTACAAAGCTTATAGCATCAACATGTCTATAATTTTTAAACTCTATTTTCTCAGAAAAGGTTGGAAGTTGCATCTTCCTGTTATATATGTTAAAGTCCTAGTAGTGCCCCACACACCCTGTCGATTTGATTCAAATTGGTGTGGGGATGTTCGTACTTTCCCCTTATTAGTGGAGAGTGTTCGTCAGGGCGTCTACGGAGAAAATGCACTTTATTTAAGATGCACGGATCGTTCTCAAGGGAAAACATCACACAAATATACAGGGAGTTTTAAAAATGCGTCTCATACTATTAGTGCCTGTTTACAATATCCTTCTAGTGCACGCCAAGAGTCAGCAGAGTTGGTCGGACAACCTAAACGCGCTCCACACCTATTAACTGCTGCATGTTGTCTTTTCAGTCAGCGAAGACGTCTGCAGCCGCACTTTAGAAATCCCGCTGCCCGCTTGGTGAGTGATTTAAAGAAGAAAGAAGGAACAATATGGTACCTTGGTGCAACGATCAAGTGGGTGTGTTAATGGACTAATATGAACTGAAACAGAGGCTTTTTGACATCAAAAGCGAAGATTATCACAACAGAAACAAATGTCATACAGAATTAAACAAAAAAATATGTGCACTAAAAGAGTGAACTGGTGCAGCGGAGGAAAAAAAGGAACGTAATGGCGAGAAATCTATGTCATTGAGACCTCAAATTATAGTGGTGCGGGCAGTGAGGACGTTCAGATAATACGTAAGTTGAGCGTAACTTGGGGCTACATATAGGCTTCGTTTCAACAAAATCGGCTCACAGAAAAAGAAAGCGATCGTAATTTAAAGTTTTATCTAAAACCGTCTGCTCAGCTTTGTAGTTTTGATGTTTAATCATCACGGCGTAATACACGAAAGAGCCAATAGAGTGCTGTTAGTTTCACAGTACATCAAAAACCAATAGACGGCGCTATTAGTATTTTTAACACACTGAAAGACGCATTTCCGGAAGTTTAAGTCAGAGACAAAATTAAGCGCCTCAATTTTATCTTTACGAATGCAAACTAACAATGAATTTACTTGGTTAGAATATACAGGTTTATTGATTTCGCTTTGTGTGTTAAAGGCTTCATGAAATTGTTTTTGGTCTTTCGATAAGTTTTATTTACAAGCTTTGCTAGGAAAAATGAATTTGTTAATTTTGCTTTTTGATTTGAATGCCTACTCATTACATTTTAATTTTATTTCGTTTACGAATAAAAATGCCTAGAAAATTGAAGTGAAGAATCACTCTGAATAAAGCAGAATGATTGGAAGACTTAGGATTATGTCGTCTCAAGAATCCAATGAAGATCGTGAGGTGAGACTTGCTGTGGCTCGAGAATACCAGACTCTTTGGAATCTCCTTCTGAAAGTGAGGTACGACATAAGTCTGGTTGAGAGTGTCTTGTATTATCTCATTCCTCAGAACCTTTGACTCACACATGTTTAAAATTAGCTCTCTCTGACGTACCGTCATGGTAGCGGAAATTTTGATCGTAACTGTTGCAGGCGGATAAGTTTTCATACTGTGAATCGCATTTATTCCTAACAATTTACCATTTAGCCGGCCGGTGTGGCCACGTGGTTCTAGGCGCTACAGTCTGGAACCGCGCGGCCGCTATGGTCGCAGGTTCGAATCCTGCCTCGGCCATGGATATGTGTGATGTCCTTAGGTTAGTTAGGTTTAAATGGTTCTAAGTTCTAGGGGACTGATGACCTAAGATGTTGAGTCTCATAGTGCTCAGAGCCATTTGAACCATTTACCATTTAACTTTAAACGTGTACAATTCCTAGCAAGTTTATGTCATGACCATAAACAAAGTACAAGGCCAGACACTGCACGTCGCAGGAGTGGACCTTAGTATCAGTTACCTTTTGCTTGGCCAACTCTATGTGGTTCCCTCCCATGTTAGTGAAGCAGACAACCACTTCGTTCATGTCTCAAATCAAACTACTGCAAGGGTTGTTTACAAAGAAACTTTATAAATCAAAAATAAATTCCACCTGTGTGACGTCTTGGGCACAACTATATTAATACCCAGGCAAGCCGTATTTCTCAGCTAGTAGAACCTGCATCTTTATTATCGACAGTATATGATACAAAAGTAAAAGTAACAGCATTTGGCCATTCCACGGCACAAGAAACTTGCGAATTTCTTCAATACGTCACTACCACAGAGATGGTAAAAAAATAACCTCCACGAGCAAATAGTGTTAACAAAGGAGCAGTAGCTATTCTTCATCCTCATCCTCAAGTTCATATTTTCAATTCCAGTGCTGCCACACAAGGTATTCAACAGCTCTGATTATGGATACATCATCTGTCTACAAGACCTGTAAAGTGCTCTGAAGTTGGTGGTGATATCTATGAACAGTTGAAAAAAGAAAAACACCACCAGCTTTTCAGACTGTATTCATTCTGAATGCATTTAATAATACTATTTTAATATTTATCTTAGTAATCGGGAAAGACTCAATTTTTTTTAACCCGAGCTCCAATATAAGCTAACACGTATCTATACCAAAACAGTTAAGGACGAGGTCTTATAGAATGCTGAGTGCTTCACTTAACATGGGTATACTATTTCAAACGCAAAAGCTGATGTTGAAATTTAGCTTCGCCTGACGTCTACCAGCATTGCGTGTAGTCACCATTGGAAGTGTTTTCAAACTCTACAACATGGCACAAGAGAGATCCACTTCAGCTGTGCTAATATTTATTCAAACCACGACTGGTTTTGGGATTTTAAAATCCCATCTTCAGGTGTACGAAATTATTGTATTTGGTAAAACATGCGGTCGGGTCAGTCAGTGCAAGAGCTGCAATCACTGCATGTTGGCCGAAACTGTCCGCCCACCGAGCGAGGTGGCGCAGTGGCTTTAGCACACTGGACTAGCATTCGGGAGGACTTCAGTTGAATCCCGCGTCCGGCCATCCTGATTTAGGTTTTCGGTGATTTACCTAAATCGCTTCAGGCAAATGCCGGGATGGTTCCTTTGACACTGCATGTTGGCAGAAACTGTCCGCCCACCAAGCGGCAGACTTCCTTCCCCATCCTTCCCTGATACGATGAGACCGACGACCTCTTCCCCCAAATCAACCCAACCCCAACCGTCCGCCCGCGTGCAGTCGTTCGGTAGAAACGCCAACCACTTCTGCACTCACTGGCCTGACTGCATGTTGTGTGTTACTAAATACAATAATTTCATACACCTGAGGATGGGATTTTAATCCCGAAACCGGTCATGCTTTGAATACATACCAGTACAACTGAAGCGGATCTCTCTCAAATCATTAACCGCAACATTAAAACACAGATCTAATTCTACTCATATAAAGGCGTTGTAGTACTTACTACCATCTGCAGCTGCAAAACGCGGACAACATACAAAAGACAACTAAGATCCAGAATGAGATTTTCACTCTGCAGCGGAGTGTGCGCTGATATGAAACTTCCTGGCAGATTAAAACTGTGTGTCCGACCGAGACTCGAACTCGGGACCTTTGCCTTTCGCGGGCAAGTGCTCACCATCTGAGCCACCGAAGCACGACTCACGGCCGGTACTAACAGCTTTACTTCTGCCAGTATCTCGTCTCCTACCTTCCAAACTTTACAGAAGCTCTCCTGCGAACCTAGCAGAACTAGCACTCCTGAAAGAAAGGATATTGCGGAGACATGGCTTAGCCACAGCCTGGGGGATGTTTACAGAATGAGATTTTCACTCTGCAGCGGAGTGTGCGCTTATATGAAACTTCCTGGCAGATTAAAACTGTGTGTCGTACCGAGACTCGAACTCGGGATCTTTGCCTTTCGCGGGCAAGTGCTCTGTTCGCAGGAGAGCTTCTGTAAAGTTTGAAAGGTAGGAGACGAGGTACTGGCAGAAGTAAAGCTGTGATACCGGGCGTGAGTCGTGCTTCGGTAGCTCAGTTGGTAGAGCACTTGCCCGCGAAAGGCAAAGGTCCCGAGTTCGAGTCTCGGTCGGGCACACAGTTTTAATCTGCCAGGAAGTTTCGACAACTAAGATATTTGAGAAACATCACCGGCGATGTCAAAGAAAACTCCTTCCACTGAAGTGGTGATACATAGCACACTTACATCATCTGCAAAAAAAGTGAGGCACCCAGAGGTGTTGGAGGTCAATGTTACTCTTACACATACGCACTATCGGCATGTATGTGTGAGAGAGTGGCCACAAGACTACCTTAGTGTTGTTTGTGCTTGGTTGTCCACACAGGCCCAGCAAGGGGTGTGAGCAGCACTGGATGTGAAGAACACAGAGATGCCACATACTCATGTGAGACAGTGAAAGAGATTGAAAAAGGCTTCATTGTTGTCTCCATTTGGTCAGCTGGTCTAATTGTGGGGCATTCAGATGAGACAGTGGCCCAATGTTGAAATGTGTGGAAACATGAGGGCAGGAGGCATAATCGTTGTGAAGGTGCCGGTCGACCACATCTGACCACCACGAGGGAGAATCGCTGTACTGTGCAGCAAAGCACACTTCACCATTTCACATTTGTGCCTGCCATCTGAGAACAAGTAATGGACTTCCAGCAACGTTTCTGTCATCCCGCGCCATTGGTCAGAGAGTGGCAGCTGCCAGCCTGCGGAACTGCCGTTCATGTGTAGACTGCTGTTAACACCACAACACAATTATCTGCTTTTTAAGTGGTGTCGTGACTGGGAAGCATAAACTGCCAATACATGACGTCGCATCATGTTCAGTGCTAAATCGCAGTTCTGCACTGCCTCGGATAACCATTATCAGCGCCGGCCGAGGTGGCCGAGCGGTTCTAGGCGCTACAGTCTGGAACCGCGTGACCGCTACAGTCGCAGGTTCGAATCCTGCCTCAGGCATGGCTGTGTGTATTGTCCTTAGGTTAGTTAGGTTTAAGTAGTTCTAAGTTCTAGGGGACTGATCACCTCAGAAGTTAAGTCTCATAGTGCTCAGAGCCATTTGAGCCATTTTTTGAACCATCGTCGTCCACACATGGCTCACATCTTTGGGTGGTGCTGAGGTACTGCCATGGACAGTAAGATACACAGATCAGTGCCTGATAGAGCGCGTGTAGGACCATCTTGTACGTACTTCAATATGTGTCTCTGGCCAGTGTTCAGAATATTAAAGACCAGTTACAAGAACTGCGGGCCAACTTGTCTCAAGAGAGGATGACACACTTCCTAACCGAATAAGTGCATGCATCCAGGCCAGACATGGTGCAACGTCATACTGATGCATGGCCTCATATTGCCAAGTTTGCATTCCATTGTGGCAGGGTGCTACAGCAACCAGTTTCGAATTATTTCAGAGTAAAAACAACCTCGGTTGCGAAATTATTTAATATCAATGACTTGTTTCATCCTTTTGGAGCATCACTGTATTGTGTAAAAGTACCTGGATATGCAACCGATCCGTTATAAGGCCACGTAAAACGAAAAATGGAGGCCACAGCAACTGCATATTCCGTTACTGCTGCGTCCATTTTCCATTTTATATGGCTTTTGACGGATTGCTTAAATATCCACCTACTTTTACACAATCTGATGATGCCCCAGAAGGATGAAACAAGTCATTGACATTAAACAATTTCGCATCCAAGACTGTTTTTTTATTCTGAAACGATTTTGTAATCACTGAAGTAACCTCACATATCCTTTCAATGTATGAAGTTGCATCTCGTTTCCACCTTCGCGTGTGGGTGCTGTACTTTTGTCAGGCAATGTACGAGGGGCGGGCGAAAAGTTTCCAGCACGAGATCGTTAACGTAATGTCTCGCACAAACAACACCACCTACTTTTACGGTGACCCTTTGTGGGTATGCAAGTCAAATTTCGCGGCTCCAGCGTCGTTAGTTTTGCCGCTAGGATGCGATGTGTACCGTAGTGTAAGCAAAGTAGCGAATGTCGAGAGGCCGGCCCATGTGGCCGAGGGGTTCTAGGCGCTTCAGTCTGGAACCGCGCGACCGCTAGGGTCGCAGGTTCGAATCCTGCCTTGGACATGGATGTGAGTGATGTCCTTAGGTTAGTTAGGTTTAAGTAGTTCTAAGTTCTAGGGGACTGTTGACCTCAGAAGTTAAGCCCCATAGTGCTCAGAGCCATTTTGAATGTCGAGAGAATGAAGAACCGTGCTGTGATTGAATATCTTCATTTGAGGGGAATGACGCCCAAGGAAATTGCAGAGGACCTGCGGAGTACAATTAAGGACAGTGCTCCGTTTATGCAACAGTGAAAAACTGGGTGTCCAGTATCAAACATGGAAGAACAAGTGTGGAAGATGCGTCAAGGAGCGGAAGGTCTGTCACCGTTGCCATTGATGAAACAGTGACTGCAATTCATGATACGATTTTGCAGGATCGTCGAGCAACGTTGCACCACATTGAAACCACATTTGGAATCGCCCATGGCGTGCTCATGACATTGTTCTGGATATTTTGGGAACGCGGAAAGTTTCATTTCGGTTGGTCCCGAAAGACTGTTTTTGTGCAGTGTTAGAAGAAATCGTCCGCCAATTTGAAGCGGATGAAGACGGATTTCTTGCAAGGAATATGACGATGGACGAAATGTGGGTTCACCACTTTGATCCTGAGACAAAACAGTGGAAAAAATCAACCGGTAAGGTGATGGCATCGGTCTTCTGGGATGCAGAAGTGGTAATTATGGTGCATTACTTGCAAAAGGGCGTAACTGCAATGCATCATACTACTGCAGGATCCTGCGCCATTTTAGAGAACAGATAAAGAAAAAAAGTGCGGAAAATTGGCGCGCGGAGTTCTTTTGCATCAGGAAAACGCAGCTGCGCACAAAGGTCTCGCAACACTGGAAACTGCGTGACTGCGGGTTCGAATTGTTACGTCATCGGCCATATTTTCCAGATTTGACTCCATCAGACTTTTTTCTTTTCCCAAACATAAAACAAGATCACAAAGGACGACTATTTGACAATGATGATAAAGTGAATGATGTTGCGAATGCTTGGTTGGATTCGAAATGGAAGATAGGTTGCGGAAGTTATCTGAACGTGCCCGCAAGTGTTTTAGTGTACACGGATATTATATTGAAAAGTAGATTGGTATTACGAATTTTTTGTCATTCATTATTTGTTGTACTAGAAACTATTCGACCAACCCGCCGTGTCTTTATTTTGAAACGAATGTGAATCACTTGTGTTGAAGCTACACTACTGGCCATTGAAATTGCTACACCACGAAAATGACGTGCTACTGACGCGAAATTTAACCGGCAGAAAGAAGATGCTGTGATATGCAAATAATTAGCTTTTCAGAGCATTCACACAAGGTTGGCGCCGGTGGCGGCAACTACAACGTGCTGACATGAGGAAAGTTTCCAACCGATTTCTCATACACAAACAGCAGTTGACCGCCGTTGCCTGGTGAAACGTTGTTGTGATGCCTCGTGTAAGGAGAAAAAATGCGTACCATCACGTTTCCGACTTTGATAAAGGTCAGATTGTAGCCTATCGCGATTGCGGTTTATCGTATCGCAACATTGCTGCTCGCGTTGGTCGAGATCCAATGACTGTTAGCAGAATATGGAATCGGTGGGTTCAGGAGGGTATGGAACTCCATGCTGGATCCCAATGACCGCCACTAGCACTCGAGATGACAGGCATCTTATCCGCATGGCTGTAACGGATCGTGCAGCCATGTCTCGATCCCTGAGTCAACAACCATCTGCACGAACAGTTCGACGACGTTTGCAGCAGCTTGGACTATCAGCTCGGAGACCATGGCTGCGGTTACCCTTGACGGTGCATCACAGACACGAGCGCCTGCGATGGTGTACTCGACGACGAACCTGGGTGCACGAATGGCAAAACGTCATTTTTTCGGATGTATCCAGGTTTTGTTTACAGCATCATGATTGTCGCATGCGTGTCTGGCGATATCGCGGTGAACGCACATTGGAAGCGTGTACTCGTCATCGCCATACTGGCGTATTATCCGGTGTGATGGTATGGGGTGCCATTGGTTACACGTCTCGGTGACCTCTTGCTCGCATTAACGGCACTTTGAACAGTGGACGTTACATTTCAGATATGTTACGACCCGTGGCTCTACCCTTCATTGGATCCCTGCGAAAGCCTACATTTCAGCAGGATAATGCACGACCTCATGTTGCAGGTCCTGTACGGGCCTTTCTGGATACAGAAAATGTTCGACTGCTGCCCTGGCCAGCACATTCTCCATATCTCTCACAAATTGAAAATGTCTCGTCAATGGTGGCCGAGCAACTGGCTCGTCACAATACCCCAGTCAGTACTCTTGACGAACTGTGGTATCGTGTTGAAGCTTCATGGGCAGCTGTACCTGTACGCGCCATCCAAGCTCTGTTTGACTAAATGCCCAGGCGTATCAGGGCCGTTATTACGGCCAGGAGTGGTTGTTCTGGGCACTGATTTCTCAGGATCTATGCACCCAAATTGCGTGAAAATGTAATCACATGTCAGTTCTAATATAATATATTTGTCCAATGAATACCCGTTTGTCATCTGCATTTCTTCTTGGTGTAGCAATTTTAATGGCCAGTAGTGTAGTATTGTCAAACATCAACTACGTTGGGTAAGGCTTGTCTCAAGTCATGAAGCGCCACCTGGGATGTATATCACCGTGTTTCGTTCATAAGATTCCCTCGCCTCAAACACCCACCACCGCACATCCCTCGCCCGCACAGACCTGACGTAAACAGAAGATATTCTCCATAATGGTGGGAGCACAGCGGCCTGAGGTAAGCAATTGTGCCGCTAGGGGGCCGCGCATTCGCGCCGGGTAGCGGCGAATATCGCAGCCGACGTATAATCCGGCCAGCGGCTGTGAAATTCGGTGCGCGCGGCTGCTAAATGTCTGGCGGGAATAATCCTAGCCAGGCGAGGGCTAACGCGGCGGAGCCGAGGCGGGGAAGAGCAGCCAGCCGGGCAGGCGGTGGCGGCGGCGTGGGCGGCTTTGCCTTGCATTGTCTCGGAATAACGGCGGTGCGGTCGCCGGCAAAATGCTGCGCGGCTTAGCGCGCAACCGCCGCCAATAGCAGAACATCCTGCCTGCTGAGAAGCGCAGCGGGCGCGCATTTCTCACCGATCCACAATAATGCTACTGAACTGCCCCCCTCCCCATACCTCGGCGCACACAAAGAGAAGGAAATTACATCACTGGCAATAAGTAACGGTTTACGAAGGACTTTACTTTCTGCAGTGAAATTCCGAGGTAATTATTCGTTTCATAAACTGAAACGCCTTTCTAACGTGTGTGTATTAGGTCGCTTTCATTTTCTGTGTGTCTGCTGGGAACAAACGTAGCAACTGACTTTAAACAAACTTCACGCGACTGCTCCGGTCGCAGGTTCGAATCCTGCCTCTGGCATGGATGTGTGTGCTGTACTTAGGTTAGTTAGGTTTAAGTAGTTCTAAGTTCTAGGGGACTGATGACCATAGATGTTAAGTCCCATAGTGCTCACAAGGGAACCTCCCGATCGCACCCCCCTCAGATTTAGTTATAAGTTGGCACAGGGATAGACCTTGAAAAACTGAACACAAATCAATCGAGAAAACAGGAAGAAGTTGTGTGGAACTATGAAAAAATAAGCAAAATATACAAACTGAGTAGTCCATGCGCAAGGTAAGCAACATCAAGGAGACTGTTAGCTTACGAGCACCGTGGTCCCGTGGTTAGCGTGAGCAGCTGTTGAACGACAGGTCCTTGGTTCAAATCTTCTCCTGGGTGAAAATTTTAATTTTTTGTTTCAGATAATTATCAAAGTTCAGGCACTCACACATAATCAACTTCGCTCTCCAAAATCCGGGACATGTACAGATTTGCTTGGACATATACAGAATTTGACGGTCTACGCACGGAAACATTTGAAAACGTAAAAAACATATGTTTTGACAGAGCACAGGGAAAACTGTGAGACTCTGATACTGTTGCATTCATTTGATGCAGTTTATGTGACAATCTCTTATGTTTTCATCACTTTTTTTGGAGTGATTATCACATCCACAAGAAAACCTAAATCGGGCAAGGTAGAAGAATCTTTTTACCCATTCGCCAAGTGTGCAAGTTAGGTGGGTCGACAACATATTCCTGTCATGTGACGCACATGCCGTCACCAGTGTCGTAAAGAATATATCAGACGTGTCTTCCTGTGGAGGAATCGGTTGACCTATGACCTTGCGATCAAATGTTTTCGGTTCATGTTGGAGAGGCACGTCCTTTCGTCTACTAATCGGACGGTTGTCTGTTGAATGACAGAGACTGCCGACAGTTGAAGAGGGTCGTAATATGTAATAGGCAGACATCTATCCACACCATCACACAGAATTCCAAACTGCATCGGGATCCACTGCAAGTATTATGACAGTTAAGAAAACTTGGATTTCATGGTCAAGCGCCTGCTCATTAGCCACACATCACGCCGGTAAATGCCAAACGACGCCTCGCTTGGTTTAAGGAGGGAAAACATTGGACGATTGAACAGTGGAAAAACGTTGTTTGGGGTGACGAATCACGGTGCACAATGTGGCGATCCGATGGCAGGGTGTGGGTAAGGCGAATGCCAGGTGAACGTCATCTGCCAGCGTGTGTAATGCCAACAGTAAAATTCGGAGGCGGTGGTGTTACGGTGTGGTCGTGTTTTTCATGGAGGGGGCTTGCACCACTTGTTTTTTTGCGTGGCACTATCACAGCACCGGGCTACATCGGTGTTTTAAGCACCTTCTTGCTTTCCACTGTGGAAGAGCAATTCGGGGATGGCGGTTGCATCTTTTAACACGATCGAGCACCTGTTCATAGTGCACGTCCTGTGACGGAGTGGTTACACGACAATAATATCCCTGTAATGGACTAACCTGAATCCTATAGAACACCTTTGGGAGGTTTTGGAACGCCGCGCCAGGCCTCATCGACCGACATTGATACCTCTCCTCAGTACAGCACTCCGTGAAGAATGAGCTGCCATTCCCGAAGAAACCTTCCAGCACCTGATTGAAATGCCTGCGAGAGTGGAAGCTGTCATCAAGGCTAAGGGTGGGCCAACACCAAAATGAATTCCGGCATTACTGATGGAGGGCGCCACGAACTTGTAAGTCATTTTCAGCCAGGTATCCGGATATTTTTGATCGCATAGTGTATCTGACATATGCATACATGGACGAAGCTGCTGAACAAAAGCTCCTACATATGTACAAGGTGTTTCTCAATTCATGTCACACCCTTCTCGAGTTTGCAGAGGGGACTTAGTAGATCACCGTCTTTTGGTACGAAATTACAAACTTTATTTTTTAAAGACGTATACGTCCGTTCTTTGTGGGAAGTGTGCGGCCGATACCTAGTTTCGTAACCAGATGCATAATATTTTGTTCCTTGTTTAAGTATATTCACTCAGTACTTTAAGATATCTCAAATAGCTTCATTATCCCAATTTATATTTTCTGTGCAGATACAAGCAGAAGATGCAACTTCGGATAGAGGCCTCAAGATAGACTTAATTTTTTCTCGTTTACTAAACCAGACACTGATAACCTGCCCAGGAGCTGAGTCACTTAGGCAAGGCCTTCAGAAACTAAGAAATACAATAAATACATCGACGAGGAGCAGGAGACCAAGTTTGCGTTTATACTGTTCTTTGGATCTTTGTAGGGGAAGATGAACTGTCTTCTGAAGTGTCTTGTCTAGTCTGGGTCAGGCAACGACATAACATAACCAACCAGCATTACACTAAAGTAGGATGCGGAACAACCCTCTCGAGTACCCCGTGTGTAACAGCGCCACGGGAATACCCTGTCGTATATTTTTCACATCTGAAACAGGTTTCTTTGTCAGAAACTTGCCTTCCGTGTTATATGTATTCTTCGTCATGTACGGTACTCTCTTAGTACGTTCTGTGGCAGTGTACACAGAACTTCTGAGCTTTAATTATTTTCGTGATTTCTCCTTGATTTACGGAAACGTTAGGCGCAGTGGTAGTAGTTCTTCGGACTTGTCGGTCATTTGTCTTTATATTGTCTGGCGCTGCGTTGTTTCTCTGGAAGCTTCGCCGTTACGGCCTGCAGAAGGAAGGCGGAGATGGTCTGCAGCCTCACTTCTCCGGGCTTTGTTATTACGCCCACGCGCTGCGAGGTCTTCCGCCTGCCGCCATAACCTTCCACTACATTACCTCCGCCGCAGCCCAGATAACAGGAAGTTTCCGACGTGCGCTTTGTTGCGGGCATTACGATGGACAGATGACCACAAAAGGTGGCTTTACTTTTCTGTGCCCATCTTAGTAGCAGCGGTGCGTTTGAGCACGACTCGACCTGGTCGAACAGTTTACGTCTAAAGTCGAGAAATCTCGACTTCTGCTCGAGATATCCATCGTCCCGCAATCTAATAACTTCTATGCCTTAGGCCGGTTTGAGGCCGATATTACATTATCAAATTTCTTTGACAAAGTTATCTTGTCAAGTATATTTGACGTAGTGTACTAAAGAATGAAAATCAAATGATGTCTTTCGTCAATTTTATTTCGTCAACTCTTAGCACCTTGCTTTCATCCAAGAAAGCGATCGTGCTCTGTTTGCTGCAAGCGACTGGGATGTATAAATACACTGTTAAACGATGATGTATTATCTTCCGCCTGAATTTTAACTGACTTCCACTCCACAACAGCGAAATCCGTCCCGAGATATACCTTTCTCTCTAACCCTATCACAATGCTCGACCTCAAACTGTTGTTGATGTGGTCTTCAGTCCAGAGACTGGTTTGATGCAACTCTCCATGCTACTCTATCCTGTGCAAGATTCTTCATCTCCCAGTACCTACTGCAACCTACATCCTTCTGAATCTGCTTAGTGTATTCATCTCTTGGTCTCCCTCTACGATTTTTATCCTCCACGCTGCCCTCCAACACTAAATTGGTGATCCCTTGATGCCTCAGAACATGTCCTACCAACCGATCCCTTCTTCTAGTCAACTTGTGCCACAAATTCCTCTTCTCCCCAATTCTATTGAGTACCTCCTCATTAGTTACGTGATCTACCCATCTAAACTTCAGCATTCTTCTGTAGCACCATATTTCGAAAGCTTCTATTCTCTTCTTGTCCAAACTATTTATCGTCCATGTTTCACATCCATACATCGCTACACTCCATAAAAATACTTATCCTTCCATTTTCTCCTCGTCCCTTCATCCACCTCACTGATCTCAATCGCTCCCTCTGGTTCTACAAAAATGGTTCAATGGCTCTGAGCACTATAGGACTTAACATCGGAGGTCATCAGTCCCCTAGTACTTAGAACTACTTATACCTAGCGAACCTAAGGACATCACACATATCCATGCCCGAGGCAGGATTCGAAGCTGCGACCGTAGCGGTTGCGCGGTTCCAGACTGAAGCGCCTAGAACCGCTCGGCCACACCGGCCGGCTCTGGTTCTACAGGGCTCATAGTCACATTCATCATCGTACTCAGTTTCATGTATCACTTAACATCATTCTTACACCATGGCAACATTAATTCACATTCATCCATGACTTTATTTTAATTACAATACAAAATTACCAAACTAAATTTAAAAACGATCAATATTTTCCATCTATGTGTATTTTACAAAAACTTTATTTACTGTCTTTTGCTTAAAAAATTGTAAATATCGTCTATCAACGCGTTTTTTTTTACAAAATCACCTGTTATTGTCATCTTTTAAATAGAATTTACGTAAACTTTGGCTGAAGAGCGGTTTATATCCGCTGTCAGCCCATGCCCTTTGTGAGGAACTGAAATACCAATAAAGGAAAAACAAATGTGTATTGTGTATATGGAGTGCAGAAGCACATTCAGAATGCAAAGCAGGTCGGATTTTGAAGCTTATTGTGGCGCTATAAATTTGGAAAGGCAGTTTATAATCTGGGATGAAATAAAATGTTTTTTCCCTTTTTAGGCAGGGAGATGGAGACTCACTCTTTCTTCAAAGCGAATTCAAATATTGTGCACTGACAGAAAAGATGTAAAGCAAGTTCATTTCACGATTGATGTTTATTTTGTTCATTGAAAAGGGAATTGCAGAACTGTTGTTGTTTGTCAAGGCCAGAAAATTAGCACAAAAAGACTCATTGATGATACAGCAGTGATAACTGACAAAGAGTAGAAATTGAGTTTTGCGCTAAATGTTATGGAACATAAACTAGCTGTAGGTTAAGATATGTATGTAAACTTGATGGACATGCTAGAGCCGGACATGCTGCAGCCGGAAAAGTGAAACTTGATAAGTACACACAAAGACTATGCCAAAATGTCTATTTTGACGATAAATAATGTCGGAGACGTAAAGACAGCGTCTAATTGCAAAATTATTAGAATGAGTCTGAAGTTCATAAAGAAATTAGCGAAACTAACTACAGTTGGCGCCAAGCATCACATAGCGGTTGGCAAGCAAGCGAATAGTTTCTTCTGAACTTAGAGACATCAGGTCACAATTCATTTCTCACGTTAAAGGATTTTTGATGATACTTGCTTGCTGCGAACTGCATTATACTGCACTGAGATTTTATTGTTATATGTCAGCACTAGCAGAAGGACGGATATTATTTTAATTACAATTCGTATTTGTAAAAACCACTGCCCAGTATATTGTTGTGGTCTACAGTCCTGAGACTGGTTTGATGCAGCTCTCCATGCTACTCTATACTGTGCAAGCTGCTTCATCTCCCAGTGCCTACTGCAGCCTACATCCTTCTGAATCTGCTTAGTGTATTCATCTCTTGGCCACCCTCTACTATTTTCACCACGCTGCCCTCCAATACTAAATTGGTGATCCCTTGATGCCGCAGAACATGTCCTAACAACCGATTCCTTCTTCTAGTGAAGTTGTGTCACAAACTCCTCTTCTCCCTAATCCTATTCAATACCTCCTCATTAGTTATGTGATCTACCCATCTAATCTTCAGCATTCTTCTGTAGCACCACATTTCGAAAGCTTCTATTCTCTTCTCGTCCAAGCTATTTATCGTCCATGTTTCACTTCCAGACATGGCTACACTCCACACAAATACTTTTAGAAACGATTTCTTGACACTTAAATCTATACTCGATGTTAACAATTTCTCTTCTTCAGAAACGCTTTCCTTGCCATTGCCAGTCTACATTTTATATCCTCTCTACTTCGACCATCATCAGTTTTTTTGCTCCCCAAATAGCAGGTCTCCTTTACTACTTTAAGTGTCTCATTTCCTAGTCTAATTCCCTCAAAGTTTTTATTTCTTCTCCATGGATTTTAATACCTACTCCGAACCCCCTGCTGTTCCTTCGGTGTTCCGCGCATCTCCCATGGACTGTACGCGTCGTCTGCCGGATACATGAAAGGCCACACTTCAGTGAATCAGGCAAACTCCTGCCTTGTGGAGCACTCAACCGTCCTTCACGGAGCACAAGTGTTGCTGTGTTCGGATGAAGGCGACATATCACTTTAACTGTGTAATTGGCGGGCATCCGACTTATTTTTGAAAGCTTCCCATACATGGCAGGTAAGCCATGGATTTAACTCTCTCTACTTCGTTTTTCCCATTGCTTAAGCCCACATTAGGTCATATCTATATCGCCTTACTTCTGCATGTTAGATCACTCGGAAAATTGCCGAAAGTTGTACGGCCGAAGTATCATGTGAAGGCATAGTTTCTGCGGCTCCAACGGATGAAAACACTAAATCGAAACTGTATGAGGGTTATGGCAGAATAATCTAGAAAAAAGAGTTGGTATGTGATGTTCTCGAAGAGTAATGGAACAAGGGCTGAAAATTAGGCTACCTCCATTCTCGTTATAGGCCTATACTGTAAACAGTGAAAGGCAGAGATCGGAATGATGTCAATGTGAACATATTTAGGAGAATGGCAAGCAATCTAAAGGGAAATATGATTAGGGTGCTAACTCAACTGTTACAGATGCACAAAGTGTTGTGCCGGTGGCGGCCTGTTAGAGTGCTTCAGTTCTAGCAGCGGCACAGTTCGTTCTGCAGACTATAGGAGGGAAATACCAACTGCCTGCCCACGTATTATTTGTATTTAGCGGCATGGCGCATAGTAACGAGTATGAAAGCGCAAAATAATAGCGGAGCACGCTTCAAGCGACGTACAACGCTGTTTATTATTCATCAAGTTATGGCCTACGGAATTTACATGCGTGCACAATGCTCCGTTGCGAATATGAGTGTAAACGCCCTCCGTGTTGTTGCAAGTACGAGTATATCATGCAAATACATATCTTTGGACAAAAGTTTTAAAATGCCGTGACACATAGTCTCGTTAAATTGTATGTGGCAGGTTAATAGGTAGTACGTAGTTGTTTGTTCGGTCAGTTGGATACATGCAAGGTAGAAAACGACCATGCAATAAATTTGCCTGAAAGACAATAATAAGAATGGAAGGCTTCGGCTCACGGGGTGTTTGACTACAAATCACAAGTCTATCGTAAAGCAATCATTAAAATGATTCAAATGTGGAAACACTTTGTGTCAAAAACAGCATTTCGCATCGTGATTCGCAATCCATGCCAAGGGGGACCGAAAAGCAATATCGTTTGTATATATTTCGATATTCGTTGTCATTCATCAACTCATTTTTGTACATCAAAGAAAGTCGTGCCAAAGAGATTTTAAGGTTATAGTGACTTGTTTACTTGTAAATAATTAATTTTATTTCTTTATGGTGAAATGGCCAGCCGACTACCAGGGGAAGTACACATCCGGCATTGTATGCTTTTTGGGTTTTGAAAGGGTAATAATGCATCAGTTGCTACCAGAAATACTTGAGAAACTGATACAAGTGGCTTAGACGTTCGTAAATGCCAAAAGTGGATTTAACTTCAAATCCAGTAATTTTGACCTTTGCAACTCATCTCGATCAAGAAGACCAGCGACTTTAGACAAAGACATGATTACGGCCGAAGCGGAAGCAAAGCTTTGTCCAAATACTTTTCACCGATCTTTGTCAACCACCCAAGATCATTTGCAGCAGGTTGGTAGAGACAAACGAAGATAATCAATATACGACATACTACTTATGAAAAATGTGATGAAAAGTGGGTCCTTTATGATAATCCAAAACGCAAAAAGCACTCTCTCCGAAGCAATCACTACGAAGTACAGCTAGTGGGAGGTATTGTCTCACCCACCATATCAGCCCGATATTGCGCCGTCGGATTCCCATTTATTCCCATCGCTACAGGATTTTCCAAGTGGCAAAAATGTGAAAAGGTGGATGATGTCTAAAAACCATCGCCAGATATTTTTCTCAAAAACCCGTTCAATTTTATCGATTCGGTATTGAAAATTTGTACCTTAGATGGCAAAAAGTTGTTGATAACGAAGGTTATTACATCATTCGACCGCTACGGTCGCAGGTTCGAATCCTGCCTCGGGCATGGATGTGTGTGATGTCCTTATGTTAGTTAGGTTTAAGTAGTTCTGAGTTCTAGGGAACTGATGACCTGAGAAGTTAAGTCCCATGGTGCTCAAAGCCATTACATCACTGATTAAAAATAAAAAGCTTTTAATAACATCTGTTTGAATATAATGTAAAACTACGCTATAACCTTCCGGTCCCCCAAATATTTGGTCTTGCTCAATGACGTGGAATATTTAGGAAATTTATAGCACACTGAGGAACCATTTGGAGCAATTAATGGGACCAGATTTGTGACTGGATTCAGATATATCTTTGCAGATAAGGCTGGACACTTTGTTCTAAGCAAAACCAAATCAAAAGATATGAAGGTGATTTCGGGAGTACCCCAAGGGAGTATTATAGCGTCTTTACCGTTTAAAATATGTACTAACGACCTAATGGATAACGTTGGAGGCGACATGATACTATTCGTGGACGACACTGTTATCTGTGGAAAGGCTGCAACGCCACACTAACGACATGCAGGAAGACTTGCAAACTATCAATGATTGATGCAGGTACTAGTTGGTGACGTAAATAAATGTAATGTATTGCTCATAAATACGCCAAAATTGACCGGTTACACTCCTGGCGACAAGTCACTGAAAACAGTAACTACCGTAAAACGTCTAGGAGCAATCACCTGGAGTAGTCTAAAATGGAATGACCACATAAAACAAGGTGTAGGAAAACAAATGCCAGCTTGAGACTCGTTGGTAGCTGTGAAGGGTCACAGACCTGGTACCAGTCGTAACCCATCTGCAGGGCTCAAAAGCGACCAGTGTGAAGGAGGTGATGAATCTTTTCTCGGTGTGCGCATACACGCATAAACAAAAGCTTTGCGTCATCCCCTTTATTTCGAAATTCAAGGCACAGAAAACAAAAATTAGCTCTGAAGCATGCATATATATTCATTTGCAATGTTTTTAGCTCACCAGATAAAGACAAAAAATGTGCAACGACAGAAGGGGCTGTTTCCCATGGGGGTTTTTTCACAACACTCTTCAGCAACATGAGTAAGTGGTGGAACGTGGCCTTGCTCGGATGCAGGTTTGAATCCTTCGTGACACACCGCTGATATCATCATCTCATCTCATCATCTCATCTCATCACTCACCGTTGGTGAGAACTATCCCGTTCTTCAATGGCGATTCTGCGTACATCGCGTAGGATACACGATCGTTGTCGACGTTCAAAAACAGCTCGTTTCAATCGATTCCCCCCCATCCCAACCTCATTTTGGTTCATGGCTGGAGAACAGGCAGGCCATTCGATTCTGCTCATCCTAGCATGCTGAAGGAAAGTGATCACGACAACAGTGCGATGATCACATGAGTTATCATCCATCAGGATGAAATTCTCGACAAAATCTTGGCGATATTGTCCCACTATTCGTTGCAGAATCTAGTCCCTGTACAGAAGAGCACTGAGAGTGCCCTCAATAACCACGAGATGCGTACGATGGCTCCATGTGATGCTACTCGAGAACTTCAAACCACCACCTTCCTCTTGCACATACGAGGCACAGTGCCCGAGGCGACCGAGATCACCGGCTTGTCTCCAAACACATTGTGTGTGATTACCAGGGTACAAAGAGATCCGAGTTTCATCCGTAAACAACACCCGATGTCAATCCTGGGGTGTCAATTCTGCGTGATTTCTTGCCCATCTGTAGCGGGGTCCGCGGTGTTTTGGTGTACGACGTGGTGCTCGCCACGGTAGTGGGGAGTTAATATTCGCATTACGCAGTCGTCTACTGTTTGATGTGATACATGACGTCCTGTAGCCGAATTCGGTTCTGGAGCGCTCTGTATGTTTCCTGTGACTCAAAATCGCAGATATCGATAGTCCTGTGCATCTGTCGGACGTGGGGGCCTTTGTCACGACTGTCCTTCGTGGCATGACGGATGTTCACGCTACTCTTCCACAGACGTCCTACTGATGTTTTACTTTCAACTCAAATGCTCCAATCCATTTGAGTGCGGAATTCTACCCGAAGGCAGCGCTCGTGGTAACTGTGTGAATATTTACAAACACCGTCAGTTGTTCCTATCGGTACAGGAACAGTCACAATAGCGACACAAATGTACGATATATCGGGGTGACGCAAAACTTCTGGTGACAAGTGTGTAAATAAGTCATCTATACATAATGATTTCATCATTTATTGCTCTTGTACACGTTAGATTAAGCCGCATGACAAGGCATGTGCCGCTGAACTACGAGGATTCTAGTGCCGCAAAAATTATATGTCACTTTTAATCTTCTCCATCTATAATGTTAGCCTACGTTTTGATTTTTAGACTTCTTTTTATTATTTTCTTGTTTATATATTCGAGGATGGCTATAAATCACACACAATATGAGCAATTGTAAAAGCAAACCGTTGAATATCAAATGATTCAAATGGCTCTGAGCACTATGGGACTTGACATCTGAGGTCATCAGTCCCCTAGAACTTAGAACTACTTAAACCTAACTAACCTAAGGACAGCACACACATCCATGCCCGAGGCAGGATTCGAACCTGCGACCGTAGCGATCGCGCGGTCCAGACTGAAGCGCCTAGAACCGCTCGGTCACAGCTGCCGGCCCCAGTGATTATCGTAAAGTAAAAGAAGCAAGTAAAAGAAAAAAGTTTCGTTTTTATTTGTATATGAAAAATCCTATTACACTGACGGCAAAAAAGAAAAAAAAATAAATTTCAACAGCAAGAAGGAGTTGTGCGACATAAACGAAAGTTGGTAGGCGTGTTGCGTATTTCTACATCTGAAAGATATCACGCCAGTCGCCTTAGAGTGAAGCCAGTAGCACCAGTATGAGGACGCAAATCACGTTTACTTTAAACACAAGCTGTACAGTCGTGATCGTTACTTGCCTGTGTAACTCAGCTTGATGTGTTGATGTTAGTCAAGAAATCCTTTAAGGCGACAAAGACGCCGTTATCAACACCTGACTGAGTCTGAACGAGGTCGTGTGATAGGGCTATGACAAGTGGCTGTACATTCTGCGCTACTGCTGGAATGTAGCCACTGTTCATGACGGCTGGCAGCGGTGGTCAGGAGAATGTACGGTCGCAAGAAGACCGGGTTCCGAACGGCCACATGACACTACCAAGAGCAAAGACCATCGTGTTCGGCGTATGGCTCTGGCGCATGACACTGCGTCTACGGTACAGCAACGGCAGCCACCACTGTGACACAACAAACTATAACAGATCGGTTACTTCCGGACAGCTCCGAGACGGACGCCCTGTAGCGTGCATTTCTCTGAAAGCCATTTGAGACTTCAGTGGTGTCAAGGGAGAGCTCATTGGAAAGCAAGGCGGAGGTCTGTTGTGTTTCCTCTTGAAAACTGCTTCTGCCTCGGCGCTAGCGGGGGCCGTGTGTTGGTTAGGAGCAGGCCAGCTGAGGGCATGCAACCAACCTGTCTGTGTTCTAGACACACTGGACTTACACCTGGAGCTCTGGTCTAGCGTGCGATTTCGCATGACGCCAGATGTGGTCTCGTGGATATCCCACTTGCCCTGACTGCAGTTTTGTACAACAGTCAGGTGATTCGACCTGTCGTGCAGTCATTTATGAGCAGCATTCCAGGGGGTGTTTTCCAAGAGGATATCGCTCGCCCACATAGCGCTGTTCTAACCCAACATGCTCTACACAGTGCCGACATGCTGCCTTGGCCTTCTCGATCTCCAGATCCATCTCCATTCTAGCACATACGGGACGTCATCGTACGACAACTGCAGAGTCATCTACCGACCAATTGCAACAAGCATGTAACTCCATCCCACAAACTAACATTCGGCACCTGTACAGCACAATGAATCCACGTTTGCAAGATCGCATTCAACATTCTGGCGGTTACACAGGTTATTAATGTACCAGCATTTGACATTTCCAACGGCTTAACCTGTGATTTTGCAATGTTGATCACCTAAATGTGTAACCTTGAGAAATGTATTCGGAAATTTCATTACTCTACATTAATTACTTTTCCATGTTGGCTTTCTTTTCTGTTTGTGTATTTAATAAATTTCACCTCGTTTCATAGCTCATAGCTATGATAGTTGCCTCTACACTTGCCTGAGAAAGAGCGCTGTGCACTGAAAACCACTGTAAAGAAGTGTAATGTGCAAATCGGAGTTTTTAAATTGTAGCAATGAAAGAAATAGTTGTACAAAATAGAGACAGACATACGAACGAGGAAAATGACCTCCGTTCTGCATTGAAAAAGAAATACAAACTATCGTTTCTTGCGTGTCTTTGGAGGACGACGCAATTTTATACATTTGCTGTCCTTAGTAGCCTGCGGAACAGCAGTAGCATATCAAAAGGTTTCGCTCATATCTGCGGAATAATTTATAGGACTCATTAAGGCCCTGCAGCAGAAAGTAAGCGGTTAATATTTTTGCTAATAACTGCAGTCGGAATGGCCAGTGTAGCGCGCAGGGCTAATTAATGCGAGACCAAGATGGCGGCTGCGCTGGTCGATAAGGTCGATACAGATGCGAGAGCTGAGCTGACGAGCCGGGATCAGGCGTCACGTCGACGGCACTTCCTGACGCAGCTGACACCCCTCCCTGACCGAGCATTTACAAAGTACGGAACCTCCATTTTGCTTCTCTCCAGTACAAAAAATACTCAACGTAACTGCAATAACAATGAGTGTCGCTAAGCCGGGAGCACCATCTGCGGGGAGCCCGGCCGCCTGGTACAAGCCTTTTTAGTTGACGCCATATCGGTGACTTGCGTGTCGGCGAGGATGAAATGATTACGAAAACAACGCAGCACCAAGTTGGGCTTGACAATGCTACAGCCTACAATATATTGAATGTCAGTTGTATCTAAAGATACTGCAAAAATGTAATATCAGTTAACTTCCAAACATGGTACAAAACGCTGAAGTTACCGTCGTGCAGCTAAAAACCCAGTAGTAGTAGATACCTTGTCGCCACGCCGATGCGGCCGGCCGCGGTGGTCTAGCGGTTCTAGGCGCGCAGTCCGGAACCGCGCGACTGCTACGGTCGCAGGTTCGAATCCTGCCTCGGGCATGGATGTTTGTGCTGTCCTTAGGTTAGTTAGGTTTAAGTAGTTCTAAGTTCTAGGGGACTGATGACCACAGATGTTAAGTCCCATAGTGCTCAGAGCCATTTGAACCATTTTTTGAACTCCGATGCGCACGGTCGTTTTGATTCAAATTCGCGTGAGGGTGTTTTTCTCCACGGTTCACATCTGCGTGGTGCTTTAGGTGCTTCGACCTGCGCTTGAGTTTTAGAAACAGCTCTTGGCCGATACAATCCGCTGTCCCATGTTACCCGACCTTCCACTACTGCTACTGTATTTTTTCTGTCGCCTTTAAAAACCAAATCCCACAGCATAATTTTCCCATTTTTTCCGTTCTAGCCTTGAATTCCATTTCTATTCGATAGAGGTTGCGAAGTTTTCGCAAAGTTGTCTTTTCTATGTACTTCGTAAAATAACGAAGAAATTAGTGCATAATAACACATTTATCCATGTAGCCAATAGATATTTACTGCTTGTTCTTGAGACAGATATCTGACTCCCGCTGTCTTTAGTCTCCTGCCTTTAGTGTCGTAGTTTGCACACAGTCGCCTTACTCAACTTTAAAGTTTTGCTCGCACGTCCCGTCAGGTTTTCCTTCAGCACTGACACTCCTTTCTCTGTCTCACCGTCATAAAATTTATGACCTTAACAACAAATCGTCGCGCCTGCCCATCATGGCCATTTCTGTGACCACTCTCCACATTTTGTTCTAACCTCACAGATATTCTATGGGTCCACAAACTCTACAAAGATATGCTGATTTTCTTTCGCCCTTCCTTCTTTAACTAAATGCTATTCAGAATTGTTTCTCTGGTGTCGTTCCCCTTATCGAAACCTCACATGCTCCCCTTATTGAAACTTCAGATGCTCGTTCCATATCACTTTGAAAAGTTACGCCCAGATATTTAAACGGCGTGACTGTCTCAAGCACGACTCTACTGACCCTGTATCCGAACACTATGGGTTTTTCTTCCTACTCATCAGCAATAACTTCCATTTTTCCACATTTAGTGCGAGCTGCCACTCATAACATCAACTAGAAATTTTGTTTAAGTCATCGTGTATCCTCCTACAGCCATTCAAACCCGACACCTTATCCTACATCAAAGCATCATCAGCAAACAACCGCAGATTGCTGTCCACCCTGTGCGCCAAATGATTTATGCATAGAGAGAACAACAGCAGTCCTACCACTCCTTAAGGTACCCTTGTCTCTTATAAACACTCGCCATCGATAACAACATACTGTGTTCTATAACTTTAAAAGTCTTCGAGCTACTCACATATCTATGAACCTGTTCTATATGCTCGTACCTTTTTTAACAGCCTGTAATGGGGCACCTTGTCAAACACCTTCCGAAAATCTAAGAATAGGGGACCTGTCTGTTGCCCTTCATCGATAGTTCGCAGTATATCGTGCGACAAAAGGGTAAGCTGAGTTTCACACGAGCGATGCTTTCTAAAACCATGCCTGTTCGTGGGCACAAGTTTCTCAAAAAATGGTTCAAATGGCTCTGAGCACTATGGGACTTAACAACTATGGTCATTAGTCCCCTAGAACTTAGAACTACTGAAACCTAACTAACCTAAGGACATCACACAACGCCCAGTCATCACGAAGCAGAGAAAATCCCTGACCCCGCCGGGAATCGAACCCGGGAACCCGGGCGTGGGAAGCAAGAACGCTACCGCACGACCACGAGATGCGGAAACAAATTTCTCAGTCTCAAGAAGATTTATTATATTCGAACTGAGAATATGTTCAAGGATTCTGCAGCAAACCGAAGTTAGGGATATTGCCCCACTAGAAATTTTATATTGTCGAACTTTGAATACAATGCAATTCTCCTACATAGTGGACAGCAGAGCGATAAATTTATCAAATGAAGGCGCTATTTTTACACTTGGTCTGTATTTATTCAGATAGATTTTCCGTTTCAAACCTATTCGATAGGTTGTGTAGTTAGAACAAGATGCCACACGTATAGAAAAGGCAACACAACAACAGGAGGCGCTTCTATTAGCTTTTGTATACAAATTGTACTGTAAAGCTACCAAGAATAACACCATTTATAAATCAGATCTAATGGAAACAAATGATATGGAAACTCTGTCATTTTCATAGTTGTGGCACCTTGGCTAAACACTCGACAACGCCTTTAAAAAAGCCGCAAACAGTTATGAAACGAGGAAGTCCAAATAAATACAACCTAAGTAGAAAAATAAGGTTATTAAACCAAAATTCTTCTCCACGAAATGTTCTAATTCCTGTTTCCCTCGCGTTTCTTGTGTCTAGTAATCAGTCTTCCAGCCAACGGCCTTGCCGCAGTGGCAACACCGGTTCCCGTCAGATCACCGAAGTTAAGCGCTGTCGGGGCGGGTTAGCACTGGATTGGGTGACCATCCAGTCTGCCGATCGCTGTTGGTAAGCGGGGTGCACTCAGCCCTTGTGAGGCAAACTGAGGAGCTACTTGATTGTGAAGTAGCGGCTCCGGTCCCGGAAACTGACATACGGCCCGGAGAGCGGTGTGCTGACCACATGCCCTTCCATATCCGCATCCAGTGACGCCTGTGGGCTGAGGAAGACACGGCGGCCAGTCGGTACCTTTGGGCCTTCATGGCCTGTCCGGGAGGAGAGAGTTAATCAGTCTTCCGATATGTTTAAAGCAACACGCCATGAATTCCTCTCCTGCGCCAACCTCTTGATCTGAGAGTATTCCTCAGTTATTTATTGGATATAATCCAGTGTCTACCTTGCTACTAAGCTCCCCCAGGTACCACGGCAGTTATTTCCTGTATGTCCTATCATCCTGCTCTTTCTTCTCATAAGTGTTTTCCACATTTTCGTGTCTGTGGAAAATTTCCTGATTTCTTATCTCATTAGAGTCCCTGTGATTTTTAAGATCCTTCTATTGCACCACACCTCAAACACTTCAATTATCTTTGTTGTGTCCTCGCCTATGGACGCAACCAGAGCTCGCGCACTGGGAAAGTTTGTCACTGGCGCCGACAACCACAAGCATGGTTTGATCAGCAACGTTCGCGCCGCCGCCAGTGAGGTGGACTTCCGCATCGTGATAAGCTGCGGTCACAGGCAGCAACGGACAGTTTATTTCGGCGGTGCCGTGCGACAGTTCCAGTACGGAGTTCCAGTGTTGCTGCTCGTATCTACAGTTCGCAGTGGAGATCAGTCTACAACTGGAACCTCTTACAGCCTTCGCACAGGGACAAGTGATCACTACAATGATTGACAGTGTTTCATCCAGGACAGACATACTCTTGTCGACATTGTTTTCAGTAACGCACGCCTTGAAAGGCCACTGTTTAGTTGTATCTGTCCACAAGCACGGCGGACGAGTTGCTGTACGACTTTAGTTAAATACTGCAGTGCACTAATTTGTCACTAATTTGTCTGCACTGTCACAGTTCCTCCGTCCACCTCGGAACATCTAAACGTAACACAATGTGTGCGAGCTGTTCCACCCAGACGATCCGTACACATCACTCTTCTTTTCCGATTTCTCTACAACCCACGATTCACTACTACGTAACGCTATGCTCTAAATTTTGTATCCCGCCTGGAAGGCGGCGCGTGAGTCTGCTCCTATAAACTGAAGGGTAGGCCGAATGTAGGAAGTGAGTAGGAGCAGGAAAAGGTGAAAATCTCTCGGTACTGCTCTTAGACATGGTTTTACTATATCACAATATTAATTGAATACATAATAATGTGAATACCTGACTTTGCACTGAGGAGCACGTAGGTGCGAAGTCTTAGACCCGTCGTAAGTAGTGCAAAGTCTCTATATGAAGCGAAGCTGAAGCGAAGTGTCCCGGCCGTCTGCTCTTGATCAAATGGGCAGAATCTGAAGCGACGCTCGTAGAGCTCTACAGCGGCGGCTAGAGGGCGCTGTCGTCGGTGTCGGTGCCGTAGTGCCAACCTAACAACTTGCACCTACGCCGTGGCATCGTAGCTATCGATACCACACCAAAAGTACCTTCTCAAAATTTTCTTCCTCAAACTGAGGCCAATGCATGATACTGGTAAACTCTTTCGGCCAGGAATACCGTCTCTGCGTGTGCTACTCTGCCTCTTACATCATCCTGGCTTCATCAAAAATGTTCAAATGCGTGTGAAATCTTGTGGGACTTAACTGCTAAGGTCATCAGTCCCTAAGCTTACTCACTATTTAACCTAAATTATCGTAAGGACACCCATGCCCGAGGGAGGATTCGAACCTCCGTCGCGACCAGCCGCACAGTCCATGACTGCAGCGCCCCAGACCGCTCGGCTAATCCCGCGCGGCTGGCTTCATCCATCACGAGTTCTTTTCCTTCCAAGATAGTAAAATTTCTTCACTTTGTCTAATTCTCGGCCCCCCCCCCCCGTTCTCTTATTAAAGTTATCGCTGACCCCATTTCTGTGGCTACTCGTCATTATTTTTTTTTTTTTTTTTTTTTTTTAAAGAACCTTAGTGTGTGATAAACTGTCGATTCCATTAAACAAGTCCTGCAATTCGTGGTCACTTTCACTTGGGATACAACGAAACGAGGAGGACTGCTTGCGAACAGCACCGAGACCATTGCGAAGGAGAACCGACCGTCTGCTACATCAGTGTAATTTAGACTAACGGCAGCCGTAAGCAAACATTCAATCCCTCAGTGTGAGAGAAGTGCAGAACACGCAATATGTGCCGCAGCCTCCCCACGCCGTCAAATTACTTCGTCACTAGTCTTATCAGCCCGCTTGTCACAGCAGCCCGCCGAAACATATTGCGTTTCGCATAGTAATCACCTCCAGAGCTGTCACGCATAGCCTCCGAAACGCGCAACGAAAGATAGCTCAGTGAAAAAGACACAAGTCTCCCTACATATACCTCATTGTTCCACAATCAGACAAGTATATTCTTAATCAATTGTGAGTACCAGTGTAAAATAACTAGGAATCGCAGTTTGTGCTAATTCAGGGGTCTCCAAACTTTTGAGTCCGCGGGCCACATTGACTCCTCCACGAAGTCATAAGGGCCAAGATCTACCTAGTGGGATTATAGCAACCTGGCACTCCATGATCACCGTTATCTAAGGCTAAAGGAAAGATGAAATCGCAAAAATCTAAGGTTGTGGGAATAGCTAGCACTGAAACGAACTACGATTTTTATTTAATTACATAATTTTGATTGGTGGACGTACCTGACCGAAATTCTGGCGTATTTTACTCTGGCGAATTCCACCGACAAAAAAGTATGACACTGCACATTCTGTATGTATTTTACAACGAAATCAAAAGAAAGTGAAAACTCGCTTTAGAAGCATCTTCCATAATGATTAATTACTAAGGCCAGTCGCCGAAGTGGCGTCCATTTGAAAGACTTGCACCAGACTCTTGAGTAGAATAAAATGCAAAGAATTTTTTCACTTAAATGTTTTCGCCAAACTAGTCTGTTACCCGTTCTTTTCTTTTTTTTTCACTATCGCACGGAGAATGGCCAGTCTGTTTATTGTGGATAGCCACAAGTTTAACCATGACCTTCCGCTTTGTAAAGATAGAGCTCCGACAATGTCGCGGTGTATTGGTCGCGATAGGCCTCGAAACTCAATTGTTGGCAGTATAGGCACCACCTCAAATATTTGGCGGGCCGGATGCCGGGGATGTCCAGCCAGCTAATGCGGGCCGGTTTGCCGGCTCTAGCGGGCCGGTTTCGGCCCGCGGGCCGTAGTTTGGAGACCCCTGTGCTAATTTGAAACTTCCTGATAGATTAAAACTGTGCACTGGGGCGGGACTCGAACCCGGAACTTTTGCCTTAAGAGGCCAGAGACCTACATTTTCTCCTTCTATGAAACCAAAAGTTCTTCCTATCTTAAAACAATGATACAATTTCTACTCGTAAAAATTTATTTCGTATGAACAAACAAATCCTGGCTTTTCTGTCGTTCTATATCTGTTCTTCAGCAAGGAAAACAGCAAAGTGAAGATTTTGTAGTCCTTAAAAAACTGCAGTATGCTATTGGGAAATTGAATAGTTTCTCTGGAAACCAAAAGTTTCTGCTTGAGGGAAGAAAGCCCGCATCTCGTGGTCGTGCGGTAGCGTTCTCGCTTCCCACGCCCGGGTTCCCGGGTTCGATTCCCGGCGGGGCCAGGGATTTTCTCTGCCTCGTGATGGCTGGGTGTTGTGTGATGTCCTTAGGTTAGTTAGGTTTAAGTAGTTCTAAGTTCTAGGGGACTGATGACCATAGATGTTAAGTCCCATAGTGCTCAGAGCCATTTTGAGGGAAGAAAGAAAGTATTCACTTTCTAAGGAGCTGACCCCCCCCCCCCCTCCTTATTTTCTAACCAAAAGCTCTGTTGAATGGGGCAACGGCCTTACCGCAGTGGATACAGCGGTTTCAGTCAGATCCCCGAAGTTAAGCGCTGTCGGGCGTGGCCGTCTCCTGGATGGGTGACCATCCCGGCCGCCCTGCGCTGTTGCCATTTTTCGGGGTGCACTCACAAGGGAACCTCCCCATCGCACCCCCCTCAGATTTAGTTATAAGTTGGCACAGTGGATATGCCTTGAAAAACTGAACACAGATCAATCGAGAAAACAGGAAGAAGTTGGGTGGAACTATGAAAAAAATAAGCAAAATACACAATCTGAGTAGTCCATGCACAAGATAGGCAACATCAAGGATAGTGTAAGCTCAGGAGCGCCGTGGTTAGCGTGAGCAGCTGCGGAGCGAGAGGTCCTTGGTTCAAGTCTTCCCTCGAGTGAAAAGTTTACTTTCTTTATTTTCACAAAGTTACGATCTGCCCGTTCGTTCATTGACGTCTCTGTTCACTGTAATAAATTTAGTGTCTGTGTTTTGCGACCGCACCGCAAAACCGTGCGATTAGTAGACGAAAGGACGTGCCTCTCCAATGGGAACTGAAAACATTTGATCTCAAGGTCATAGGTCACCCGATTCCTCTACAGGAAAACACGTCTGATATATTCTATACGACACTGGTGACGGCATGTGCGTCACATGACAGGAATATGTTGTCGACCCACCTAACTTGTACACTTGGCGAACGGGTAAAAAGATTCTTCTACCTTGCTCGATTTAGGTTTTCTTGTGGATGTGATAATCACATCCAAAAAAGTGATGAAAACATAAGAGTTCGTCACATAAACTGCAACAAATGAATGCAGCGGTTTCACAGTCGCACAGTTTTCCCTGTGCTCTGTCGAAACATATGTTTTTAACGTTTTCAAATTTTTCCGTGTGTAAACCGTCAAATCCTGCATATGTCCAAGCAAATCTGAACATGTCCTGGAATTTTGGAGAGCGAAGTTGATTGTGTGTCCCCATACTAAGGCGCAGTTACCTCGCATCGGACGGACGGACGGACAGATAATAATTGTCTGAAAATAAAAAATTAAACTTTTCACTCGAGGGAAGACTTCAACCAAGGACCTCTCATTCCGCAGCTGCTCACGCTAACCACGGGACCACGGCGCTCCTGAGCTCACACTCTGCTTGATGTTGCCTATCTTTCGCATGGACTACTCAGTTTGTATATTTTCCTTATTTTTTTTTCATAGTTCCACGCAACTTCTTCCTGTTTTCTCGATTGATCTGTGTTCAGTTTTTCAAGTCCTATCCACTGTGCCAACTTATAACTAAATCTGAGGGGGGTGCGATGGAGAGGTTCCCTTCTCAGCCTCTTGATGCCACTTGAGGAGCTACTCGACCAGGAGAGCGGTGTGCTGACCACACGCCCCTCCTATCCGCATCCTCGGCTAAGGATGGCACGGCGATCGGATGGTCTCTATGGGACACTTATGGCCTGAAGACGGAGTGCTTCTCTGTTGAATAGCATGTATCAGTATGATAGTACAGCAATGAACAATCTGCCGAAGTTATCTTTGTACTTCATGCAATGCAGCAGTCCTTTGTGCTCCACTGGCAGGTAGTACAGTAAGACGGATTTTGGTTTTCTTGTTAATTGAGTAGCAGTTGTAACTGGCTACGAGCCACAGAAATGCGTTGTTTTTCATTCTCGGATAAAAGAACTCGTCACGGAACAGAAAGCATTGTGAGCCGTGTGTGGATTTTGAAGTACACGTTGTGATTGCTACTTTTTGCTCCTCCATTGTCGAAAACGTGGAACGCATCACGATTTTGCATGTGATTCTTGCTGAGGGGACATACTAATCTCCTCTGTATCATTCAAATTTTACTGTATATACCGCCGAAGCGAGTACACCGACTGAGGTATCCCACCACGACTTAAGGCCCGTCTCCAAAGCTGCAAGTCGCCCAATTGGCGTCCAACTGAAAGAGTTGCACCAGGTCAGCGTACCACACATTTTTTTCAGCTTTAGTTCCGCCAGGAACACATTTCGTACCTTACAAAGTTCATTCTGAAAAGCATCCCCTCGGGCAGTGGCTAAGCCATGTCTCCACAATCTCGTTTCCTCCAGGAGTGCTTGTCCTACAAGGCATGCAGCAGAACTTCTACGAAGTTTGTAAAGTAAGAAAGAGATAACGACGGAAGTAAAGTTGTGAGGGCGGGACGTGAGCCGTGCTTGGATTGCTCAGTCAGTAGAGCACTTGCCACGAAAGGCAAAGATCACGGGTTCGAGACGCGGACCAGCATACAGTTTTAATCTTCCAGTAAGTTCAAACTACGAATACGTTTAACTACGGAATAAATTACGAAAGGATGGGACCTACTGTAGACTTTCAGCGGTACTACTTTACTGGCCATTTTAAGTCCGTACATGCGTGTGTTAGTTGACATATTTCCATTGTCCAATATGGAGGCGCACATAGAGTGAACGAAGGGCTAATGTAGTGATATGAAAGGGCGTTTAACATCTTGGACCCGTGTTGGAGCTCTCTGATGAAGGAATGTAAACCAGACAGAGAGAGAGAGAGAGAGAGAGAGAGAGAGAGAGAGAGAGAGAGAGAGAGAGAGCAATGAACTAACAAACAAACCAAAAATAAAGGAATTTACAGTTGATATCTGATGATCATTTGACGGAAACGCAGAAAATGAGATCTTTTAACTTATTCAATACAAAAATTTACATAAGTGTATGTCTACAAAAACAAAACGTTTCTAATGATAATAAGGAACCCCTGACGGGCTCTTACCGTATGAATGTGACATCACGCCAGTTTGTAGCCAGTTTTCCATAGCACAGCACTCACCTGAAACAAGAAAAAACAAAGGTTTTATTTCATTCTAACATTCTGCGTGGTGTCTGTTTGTTCTATATCGTGTCTCCCTACCACTTTCGCGCAACGACGCTCTGAGCGTGATTTTTAGGGAATTGACTAGTTTGAACCTGGGACCTGTTGCTGATAAGGAGGCGTCAGACCACACATGACATGTAGAGTTCAGAAGAGTTCAGTGAGACTAGCGATGATATAATCTAATACTTAATGATTTCAGCGTCAGCTCCACTGCACTCCCTGTAAAAGAATCTTAATACTAACTAAATTTAGTGGAAGGGGTTCAAGGCATTCCTATTTTTAGTTAGCTGGTAAAATAACGTCGAAAAAGCAGTTAAGTTTACCATTGGAAATTTTATTCTACTCACAAAACATTGTTTATAAATTGCACTATCGATAAAAGGAAATGTTTTAATACGGGATGGTAAAAACCAACTGCGTTCAACAAAAATGTGAACGAATATTCCCTGAATGGGTTTCCAAGTTCTACAATGGATCGAAGAATGATCTATGGCATATCAAATCTATAATCTAGGTTTAAATTAAGTTTCACAAAAGAGAAAACTATCAAAATGGTCTACAGTGACCCTCAATTATCTTTAATTACTTATCTAACTTGTCGTAAATTACAGTGGCTGATGTGGCTTCTCAATAATTATATAACAGAAAAATCATCGCGCTTCAGATTTTTACTTCAAGTGGCAAATGTGAACACCATGAGCTTTAATTGACGATCGACACTAGTATTACGCAAAAAGGGGGTGTAACAGATGAGACTTCTGCAGTTCTGAGTGAAGCTTTATGCGCTGTTATGCCGCATTGCGTGCGTTCATTACCTTGTCGGTGTTCGTCAGGGGGCGGCGGACAGCACAGCTCCGGTCACCTCGCCATCTCAGAAGCAACTCTCTCCTAATTTCTCGTTACTCCAATTTACCGAAGTTGGTTAAAAAAAAAACTATCTGGCTGGGTTTTCATCTGACCAATCAGGGTCTCAATGTTAACCTTAAGCTCCGCCTACAAAAATTCTGTCTATCCAATGAGAAACGTTATACTTTTTGTGGTGGGGCAATGTATTTAAAGTTTGCAACGTAACAGAGACGCGAAAAAGTCTCACACTGAAACTTGCAGCTGGTGTGGTCCTTTTAGTGCTATCGTAAGATCTATACTGTTCCTCTGGAGGGCTCTATCTTTTAACATGGGCTGGGGGTGGTCCTGACGTAACAGAGACGCGAAAAAGTCTCACGCTAAAATTTGCGGCTGGGGTAGCCCTTTTTGTGTTATCGTAAGATCTATACTGTTCTTCTGGAGGGCTCTAGCTTTTAACATGGGCTGGGGGTGGTCCTAGCGGTTAGCTGGCGATGTGGGTGTCCGTTCCTTATCGTAGGGCCTTCTAGCTTAACACGGTTCTGCTCTCGGCTTCTGTTCTCGTTTCTCCCCTCGGAACAGCGTCTGTCTCACGCTGGGAAGGTATGACATGCATTTAGGCATTCTTGTGTTAGTCTGTGGTATTCCATTTGCTCACTCGTTACTCGTATTACTTTGGTTAATTTAATTTCACGATTTATTCGGAGCTATGTGACATACTACTGGATTTGCTTATCATGTCAGGGTTTTCATGGAAGGTGTTGGATTTGCCTGACACCTTACATCATATGCTATAATGAAATTATGTATACACATATCGCTATATTTACAATTATTTGTGAAAGTATCCGCCCTTATTTGTATGCTCGTCTTTTGTGTAAGTGCATAAAGAAACTCGATACGCCGCGGGGTGTAAAGCGCCTTGCACGGTTCGCGCGGCTTCCCCCGTCGGAGGTCCAAGTCCTCCCTCGGGCATGGGTGTGTGTGTTGCCCTTAGCGTAAATTAATATAAGTTAGGTTAAGTAGTGTATAATCCTAGGAACCGATGATCTCAGCAGTTTGGTCTAATAGGAACTTACCATAAATTTCGAAAATTTGGAAACACGATACATGTTTTTGAGGAACTCTCGTCGCAATTTACACTTTTGCGTCTTACAGAACATGGTGTTAATGTCACTGGTATATCTATAGCCACTGCTGATGTTCACATCATTTTTCCATATCAGTCTGGAGCTAAACAAACTCCGTTTACGCATTCTCCACGCGCGCGGGTGCGGGAGTCTGTGTGTGTGTGTGTGTGTGTGTGTGTGTGTGCGTGCGCCCGCGCGCGCGCGTTTTTTTTTTTTTTTTTTTTTTTTTTTTTTTTTTTTTTTTTTTTTTTTTTTTTTGGAATACCTCCATTTATCTTTCAAGTAGTATGCTACTGTACAGTGTCGTTTATAGCCAGTTTTCCATCTTAATACCTTCTACACATGGAAGTTTTCTTATATTGTTTTTGTTATAGACTATTGCTGTATTTTAGTGCTTTTACGAGGGCAGTTCAATAAGTAACGCAACACTTTTTTTTTTCTCGGCCAATTTTGGTTGAAAAAACCGGAAATTTCTTGTGGAATATTTTCAAACATTCCCGCTTCGTCTCGTATAGTTTCATTGACTTCCGACAGGTGGCAGTGCTGTACGGAGCTGTTAAAATTGCGTCTGTAATGGATGTGCGTTGCAAACAACGGGCAGTGATCGAGTTTCTTTTGGCGGAAAACCAGGGCATCTCAGATATTCATAGGCGCTTGCAGAATGTCTACGGTGATCTGGCAGTGGACAAAAGCACGGTGAGTCGTTGGGCAAAGCGTGTGTCATCATCGCCGCAAGGTCAAGGAAGACTGTCTGATCTCCCGTGTGCGGGCCGGCCGTGCACAGCTGTGACTCCTGCAATGGCAGAGCGTGCGAACACACTCGTTCGAGATGATCGACGGATCACCATCAAACAACTCAGTGCTCAACTTGACATCTCTGTTGGTAGTGCTGTCACAATTGTTCACCAGTTGGGATATTCAAAGGTTTGTTCCCGCTGGGTCCCTCATTGTCTAACCGAACACCATAAAGAGCAAAGGAGAACCATCTGTGCGAAATTGCTTGCTCGTCATGTGGCTGAGGGTGACAGTTTCTTGTCAAAGATTGTTACAGGCGATGAAACATGGGTTCATCACTTCGAACCTGAAACAAAACGGCAATCAATGGAGTGGCGCCACACCCATTCCCCTACCAAGAAAAAGTTTAAAGCCATACCCTCAGCCGGTAAAGTCTTGGTTACAGTCTTCTGGGACGCTGAAGGGGTTATTCTGTTCGATGTCCTTCCCCATGGTCAAACGATCAACTCTGAAGTGTATTGTGCTACTCTTCAGAAATTGAAGAAATGACTTCAGCGTGTTCGTAGGCACAAAAATCTGAACGAACTTCTCCTTCTTCATGACAACGCAAGACCTCACACAAGTCTTCGCACCCGAGAGGAGCTCACAAAACTTCAGTGGACTGTTCTTCCTCATGCACCCTACAGCCCCGATCTCGCACCGTCGGATTTCCATATGTTTGGCCCAATGAAGGACGCAATCCGTGGGAGGCACTACGCGGATGATGAAGAAGTTATTGATGCAGTACGACGTTGGCTCCGACATCGACCAGTGGAATGGTACCGTGCAGGCATACAGGCCCTCATTTCAAGGTGGCGTAAGGCCGTAGCATTGAATGGAGATTTCGTTGAAAAATAGTGTTGTGTAGCTAAAAGATTGGGGAATAACCTGGTGTATTTCAATGCTGAATAAAACAACCCCTGTTTCAGAAAAAAAATGTGTTGCATTACTTTTTGAACTGCCCTCGTAAATCTGTGTATATTTTAGTTCGGTGGTTATTGTGGGCTATTAAGTGGTCAGAAAATGTGCTACGGTAGGTTTTACTTTTTGGGGTTCTGAATATTTTCTCGTAACTTTCCGCACGTTCGCCCTACGTTTACGGACCGCCACCAGCTGAACAACTGCATATCACTGGGTATATGCCTGATATGTTGAATCTGTATGTGGGAATTTCTTGTGTTCTGAATTTTTTTCTAGGTTATGTTGTGTGTTTTGTGTTCTATCCGATTCCACTGTTTCTTTAAAATGTTGCCGATTCTATGAACTATTTTGTTATTGTAGCTGAGTATGTGCGATTCTGTGAGGCGTCTTGCTCTGTGTTCTGTGTGTGGTCATTGTTTGTGTGTTATGTTTCTCTGTGTAGTCGTGCAAGGTCTTTTATTCATGTGGCATATTCATTCCCTGTCTATTTGCATATTTTAAGGTTTAGTTTACTGTATGTTAATGAGGGAGCATAAATCTATTGCTTGCTAGTTTGTGTGTCAATGTGTGGTTAGACTGACTGTAAACACTGGGGATTATGCTTGTGGGTTTGCTGTATATTGCAAAATTATGTGTGTTGTTGGTTCTCTGTATGATAAGATATAGAAAATGTAGCACGTTTTCTGTTTCTGTTTCTAATACTAACTGACTTTTAGGGTGTTAATCGTTTATTTAGATATGTAGCTATTTCATGAGGCTACGTGATTTGTCAATCAGCAATAATGTCATCAATATAATGATACCAATATATAACTTTGTATTTTTTGTTATACGTCTAAGTACCTTCTTTTCTAAGACGCTTATGAATGTATTAGCTAAGAGACCACTACTTGGTGAGCCCGTTTGCAGTGTTGTCAACCCAAAGTATTCAACACAAAGTAGTTTTGTGCAGTTACATATTGCTACATACGGGTCCTGTTTCTTCGGTTTGTGTGTCTCGTGTGTTGTCTTGCTGTCTTAGTCTTCTTGTGATGAAGATGATTGTTTCATCTATTGGAATGAAGTACAAATTGATATGACATCAAACGATACAGTGATTGCCATGTCTGTAATCTCTGTGGTCTTGATCAAACTTAATGACTGGTCTTCTAGGAATATTTTGTTAGTGTACTTTTGGTAAGGAATTCAGAGTATTTCTTTAGATTTTTCTGTCATTCTTATCCAGCCATACGTAAATACGTTTTAATGTTTTTAAGTGTTTGTTGAATGTTTCTCTGGTTTCTTGGAACTGGGTCACTTGTCATCTTGGTGATGATGTTACCCTCCAAAAACACTAATGTTAGATGTACTCTTTTCATTCATAATCATAATTACGTTGACTCTCTCCACTTTGTCAGTTTGAATTTGTGCTGTTTTATTTTTTGCCTTAGCTTCTTAGATGTAATATCTTTGCATGTTCTGCTTTTGGAGATTAATGGTGGTTTTGTGGGTTTTGATTATTTGTGTTCTTTCTACAGTTAATAATTCTCTTGTCAGGTTTACATTAAAATTTGGTTTGCTGTTTTTCTCTTGTTATTTTATAATGTTTTTCAGATTTTGTTGCAGGGGCTTCTGCTGTTTATTATGTTACTTTTGTGTCCATGTTTTATTTGGTCCTCTATCAAGAAATCACTTCTCTGGTTTCGGTAGATTTATGTCAGCTTGATGATTTTGTTGTGGAAAATATCTTTGAATTTGGTGTTGTTTACACATCTGAGCGTTTTTTCCTTTTGTTTCTCCTGTTTTCTTGTATTACCTCTTATCTGTGTACGCCTTTACTCCTTCTATTATTTGCTTAAAGTAAGCTATAATTTTGACTTTATCGGCCAATTCCGGATTTGTTTTTGTAAAGTTCAGTGTTAAGTAATTGTTTTTAGCATATATTTCCTACATTTCTTGTTTTTACCACAATATATCGACCTTCCTTTTTATTTTTCTGTGGATGGCATGCTATTCGGAGTTACATTACGGTACAGACGACTTTCATTTATATTGAGGATTGTCTTCTGATGTTTCGATAGGGTTTTCCCATATTTATTACTGAGATTTCTCCGGAATGCCTGAATATGCGATTAAGAGATGAAATAATCACTGTCCGGTTTTGTAGCTCTAATACTAGCCGTGTTTGTGTATTAAACTATGAAGATTCAGGTCCCACTTATTATACAAGCAACTGTTTATAAATGTTTATAAACAATAGTTGTTCGCCTAATGGGCAGATCTGAATTTCCATAATTTAATCAGCAAACACAGTTACTGCTAGAGCTTAAAACCAACTCAAATGAATTTGGAAAAACGACATTCAGAAAGAATGATGCAACTGCTTCTGTGTGTCCCAATGGAATTTTTAGGGTGGCGCAAAGTTCATTGCGTGTAATACGATGACATCACTTTGACACTGGGTCATACAAAAGAAGTTGCGTGACAGATAGTGTATTTTCAGGAATAGAATGCATCTCCGTATACCTTCGCTTAAATCTGCATCTTTCGCTTCGTGCTTAAGTCGACTGTGCGAGCTGTTGTAGAGCTTTTGGTTCGTCTCAAATAAAATCAAACGATCCTGGAGTGGAGGAAAGTGGAATATTTGGGAGTAAATTACCAATTCAGGCATTTACCTGGCAAAAAAATCCTGAAAACCTTAGTTGGCATAGTTTTTCTACAATGGCACTTTCTTGCTTTCTAGTTATTTTTTTAAACATGTAATCGTCTTAGAAAATAAGTATTATTTGAAGTTAAAAGATAGATTTCGCACACGTTATTCATTGGGGGCAAAGAGATTGTCAGGCATACCCCAGGGAAGTGTGATATGACCTCTCTTGTTCTTTATATACATAAACAATGTGTTGCACTGGAAGAGCAGCAATCTGCGACTGTTTTCTGAATACACTGTAGTGGGCGAGACAGTGTCGTCTTTGAGTGATGTAGAACGATACACGTTGACTTCCACGGAATTTCTCTGCGGTGTGAAAAATGGCTGCTTGCTCTTAATATGGGTAATGTAAGCTAATGCAGGTGAGTAGTAAAAACAATCATGTAATGTTTGAATACAGTATTAGTGTCCTGCCGCTTGCCACAGTCACGTTGATTACATATCCACGCGTAAAGTAAGCTCATTTGTTGTGAATAAGAATGCTCAACTACAGTTTATTGGGAGAATTCTAGGAAAGTGTATCTCGTCTATAAAGGAGTCCACGTACAGCATACTCGTACGGCACAGTATTGTGTACTGCTCGAATGTGTAGGATCCACACCAGATCGGATTAAAGGTAAACATCGAAGCAAATTGGAGAAAAGACAACCACTTGCATGAATATCAAGAACTCAAATGGAAAGCCAGTTGTAAGCAAAGAAGGGAAAGCAGGTAGGTGGACGGAGTATATAGAGGGTCTATACAAGGGCAATATACTCGAGGACAATATTATAGAAATGGAAGAGAATGTAGATGAAGATGAAATGGGAGATGGGATACTGCGTGAAGAGTTTGACAGAGCACTGATAGACCTCAGTCGAAACATGTCCTCGGGAGTAGACAACATTCCATTAGAACTACTGACAGCCTTGAGAGAGCCAGGCCTAACAAAACTCTACCATCTGGTGAGCAAGATGTATGAGACAGGCGAAATACCCTCAGACTTCAAGAAGAATATAATAATTCCAATCCCAAAGAAAGCAGGTGTTGACAGATGTGAAAATTACCGAACTATCAGTTTAATAAGTCACAGATGCAAAATACTAACGCGAATTCTTTACAGACGAATGGAAAAACTGGTAGAAGCCGACCTCGGGGAAGATCAGTTTGGATTCCGTAGAAATGTTGGCACACGTGAGGCAATACTGACCCTACGACTTATCTTAGAAGAAAGATTAAGGAAAGGCAAACCTACGTTTCTGGCGTTTGTAGACTTAGAGAAAGCTTTTGACAATGTTTGACAACATTTCGACCCTTTTCTTTCTAATCTAACTTCCATTACCCACTGGGCAACAACTTCCGTACCGAAATATTGCGAAGTTGCACATGTCATACAAAACACAAGAAAGAAAATAAGAATAACTCTGAATTATAGATCCATATCACCGACATCGATTTGGAGGAGGAGGATATTAGTGTTTAACATCCCGTCCACAACGAGGTCATTAGAGACGGAGCCCAAGCTCGGATTAGGGAACGATAGGGAAGTATATTGGTCCTTTCAAAGGAACCATGCCGGCATTTGCCTGGAGCGATTTAGGGAAATCACTGAAAACCTAAATAAGGATGGTCGGACGCGGGTTTGAACAGTCGCAGGTTTCAGGTTTCCAATGTTATGGAAAACCTTGAAGAGAACGATCTATTGACACGTAACCAGCATGGTTTCAGAAAATATTATCCTTGTGAAGCCGAAAAGATATCTGACATTCTCCAAGGAAGTGTGACATTCCTTGATCTGTAAAGAGTGGTAAAAAGTTTTCCATTTTGAGACATGGTGGTATGGACCGAAACAAGGAGAAAAAAGTTCAGTAATCATGGCCTCGATCACACACGTCTTAATAATTACGAACAGTTGTTCATTTTCACGAGTGAAGATCTTATTTCAATAGTGGTACAAGTCCATTACCTCCACTTTTCTGCCCATAATGCTTCTGAAATTAATGATCCAAACAAACAGAAAGAAAGGTTCATCTCTAGCAAGAAGCCATATGCTTGAATATTTCTGGTATCTCAACTGCAGATTTTTCAGCGCTCATTTAACTTTAGGAATCTGTATCAGAATGAAAAAAAAAAACGGACTTGGGCCACTATTGAAGTAAGCCCTTCAAGTGTGAAACATCTCTTCTACTGCAAGCTGTTCCTCCTCCCCAGGAGGGGACGAGAGAAGGAAATGTAACTTCACGGCTTGAAAGGGCATGCGATTACAAAATCGAGTCAAATTTATAAAGAACTTTTCAGTATGAGCCCACTTTTCAGTATGAAATTGCAACCCCTATAGTCTGGATGAACGAACGGATTCGTTTGGGCAGGATGTCATACGATCGTTATATCCTTTACTAAGGCAATATCGCGAATACGTCTCTGGGACGTAACTGATGTCCAACGTGAAATCCGTTCTATTGGGGACACATCAGGAGATTTCGCTGGCCGTAGGAGTACATCACCATTACGCAGACAGTACTATGTGGGTACGAGCATTCCTATTGGAAAATAGCAACACGATATTGTTGCGCAGAAGTAATACATAAGGACGATGGATGTCCATAACGTAACTTCGTGTTATCAGAATTCCCACAGTCACTTCCAACAGGGATCTGAAGTTATACTCTATAATTCCGCACGCTATGACGCCAGCAGTAACATCGCTGTACCGCCTCTCCTAAACATTGGAAGAATGGGACCTCTGCCCAGGTCGTCGCCATACTTGCAGACGATGGTCATCCCGGGTAGTGTAGATTCATCAATGAACACAATGCTGCTCCACTCATCAGCAATCCGTGCTTTCCGGACATGGCACCACTCCAAATGCCGGCGTTTGTGTTGTGGTGTCCACGTCAGCCTACGCATGGAACGGTAATTCCCTGTTCCACTCTCACACCAATGCTCCGCGAAGCCACAGCGAGTCCGTAACCCGTTCTCGGACAGCAGGCGCACATGTGAAGGGGTTACGATGCGCTTGTTGCACAGCATGGTGATCCTCCCTTTGGTCTACTTGAACCTTCACAACGAGTTCGCCTGACCTCACGTTCCTACACAGTCCAAAACGTAGTCACACACACATACGAATGCCACACAAATATGGATATTGCACGATTGACATGCCAGCCAAATGTAACCACAACAAAGTCCCTTTCAGATTCTATCAGCTGCTGATAACGCTCTCAAACACGAGTACGCGGCACTTCTTTCACATCTGACACCGCTCGAGTTTCTTATATAGCCTACCAGACCTAGGGCCCCCCGTCGGGCAGACCGATCGCCGGGTGCCGGTCTTTCAACTTGACGCCACTTCGGCGACCTGCAGTCGATGATGATGAGGACAACAGAACACCCAGTCCCTGGGCGGGAAAATTCCCCGACCCAGCCGGGAATCGAACCGGGGCCCAGAGGATTGACAATCCGTCATGCTGACCATTCAGCTACTGGGGGCGGACACCAGGCCTGGTAACAACACTAAACACAAACAACACTAATACGCTCTCATGGCTGTTCTACCTGTCACTCATCATTTATATCCCCGCCGATGGTGTGCACGTGTATGAAGTTACATTGATATTAGACCATGTCTTCTGAGTGCTTCTCTTCTTTTTACGGCAGTGTAGCTGTAGTAACAGCTATCACGATAGCGTGCTCTTAAAATGACGTTACGTCGATCTTTGAAAAAAAAAAAGAAAGAAAGAAAAAAGAAATTAATGGTTATTGGCTGTGGACCCAACCACAAAGAAAACAACTTCAATACTGATGGTCTTATCTATTTACTAGCTTAGCGCCCGCCGCTCCGCTACCTTATACTGTACCGCCTGGAGAGATTTTTTTGTTTTTATTTAATCGAATTTTTGTGTTACTCACAAATCGCAACACTTTCTAAGCTTTTCACGCTAAGTGAGGCCATATAAGCCTGATCTTTTTTCGGATGTTCTTCTGATCAAAAAGCGATTCTGGTAACTGGAGTCCAAAGCTTTTGTTAACCATGTTTTCTGCGTTCTCGTGGAGGAATTTTCACAGTAACTTTCATCCCCTAACGGAGATTTCTTTTTATATAACCGAGAAGTGAAATACCAATTAAGCTTTAAAATTTTTTAATTTAATGAAATATTTTCTTAAAAATTTTCAGCCCCTATTGCACTCCCTTCAGGGTTAAATTTCCAGAAACATTCACATACGTATTTTTTTTTTTTTTAATTTCTAACCCAGAAGTCAGGTACCTATTGTCATAGATGTAGCCTTAAAAATCCGTTAGTAGTTCCTTAGTAATCATTTTGAAACAACCTTTTACTCACTTTTTTACGCCCTTAGAGGTTAAATTTCCAAAAATACTGAAGCACATATTTTTTATTTTCTGACAGAGAAACCAATTACGCTTTCGTAGCTATAGCTTCAAAATTCCCTTAACAGCGACGTACTTTCAAAAAGCCTTTCATCCCCTCTTTTACCCCCTTAGGAGTGGAATTTAGGACAGTCTATTCTTAAACAATGCCTACTGCATAAGTTCCACACCCACTCCAAACTTGAGGTTTCTGTCCTTAGCGGTTTTGGCTGGCGATGATGATTCAGTGATTTCGCCTGACCCTGTTTTCCCTCATTAGGGATGGAATTTCCAAAAACAGTGACATGCTTATGTTTTACAGCAGAGAAGTCAAATACAAATTTTCATAGATTTAGGTTCAAAAATGCTTGCAAAATGAAACATTTCCATAAAAACTTTCATCCCCGTTTCACCCTCATACGGGTTTAATTTCCAAAAACAATGAAAAGTATTTTTTTATTTCCAACTGAGAAGCCAAATTTAGTTCTTCACAGATTTAGGTTTAAAAATGCTTTGATAATAAAATATTTTCACATACAGTCTCATCCCCTATTTCTCTCCCTTAGGGGCTTAACTTACAAAAACGCTGAACCACTTATTTTTTTTTATTTGTACCCGAGAAGTCAAATACCAATGTTCATAGATATAGCTTTAAAGATACTTTGGTAAATCTTTAGTAACGATATATTTTCAAAAAAAGCTTTCACCCACTATTTCACCCCACAGGTATAAATTTCCAAAAATGCTGAAACATATATTTCTTTATTTATGGCCGAGAAACCAAACACCAATTTCTATAGGTCTAGCTTCAAAATTGTCTCAATAGAGACAGTGAGAAACACTTAAACCTCTATTTCACACCATTAGGGTTGAAATTTCGAAAAATACCTTCTTAGCCAACGCCTACAGTATACGATCCGCACCTTCTCCAAACTTCAAGTTTCTATCCTTAGTGGTCTGGGATGAGTGATGGTGACTCAGTCAGTGAGGACAGTGCCTTTTGTATATAGAGATGTCAGTATTTCCTTACTTATGGGAACTGAATTTAAATCCACGTTGACTACGATGTAGGTTTAATTCTCTGAGAGTGCGACCAGTTTTAAAAATGTTTTCACTCCATGCTTACATTTGCTTTTTAGATGCCGTTACACTACAGACAGTTTTGCCGCTCGGTGACGATGTTCGACTTCCGTCAGATCTATGTGGCATGCCCTGTAGGCAAGTATGCAGAGAACAAGAGCGAAAGAAAGAAAGAAAGAACGGGGAAAGCACTTCTGGAAGAGTACACGTCGGAAGCACCGGAGGCTAAAATTTGCGCCGCTGCTCTGCCGGAAGAGAATAGTTTCCAGAGCGCCAAATAGAGCAGAATAACGAGCACCGCTGCGACTTAACTCGGCCCCGGGGCTCAGTTCTGAAATCCGCCATAAAAAAAAAGAAGCGAAGCGGGGGCGCCTCCTTTGACGGCAAGCGCCAAGCGAGGAGCTTCCGCGGAAAAATGAACGTGAAAAGCGGACGACTTTTGAAACGTAGTTCCATAGAAGGCCAAGAATAAGCGGAACTGGCAGGTGCTACATGGAAAAAGAGGGTCGACGTTCCTCCGAAAAGCGTCAAAGGTCTTTGTAACAGATAGGCTTCAGTCCCTGCGCTACAGTACTCTGTTGTCAATGGAAACCTGCCCGAATAGCTGCAAGCCACGTGGGTACTTATTCAGTTGCTTCTGCTAGAAGCTGATAAAAAATAATATACCTCGTAAGGCTTATCCTTCATCAGTTTGTAAAGTGAGCACATCCTCGGGTAGCTCAGATGTCACCTCACATTTTTATTGTCATACAATTTTTTTGTTTTTAACACGCAAATTAATGTCTGAGTTAACCAATTAAAGCGGTATCCCTTTGATTTCAGTATTTGATTACAAAAGTACCGTGAAAAAATGATGCGTTTAGAAACGACTAACACGTGAGAAATTATTATTTTTTTCTGTGAACGCTGGAATTGTGTTGATGTCACCAGAGCATGCTACAGGGTCGCCAGTAGAGTATTCGGAAGGTCACAGAGGGAAGACAGGCAAGGCTGAAGTGGCAACAGCGGATGGCGTGTGATTACGGTCGGGAGTGTGTGCGCAGGACAAAAATTAACTCTTATAAAAATCATGTTGAGGGACCAAGGAAGGCGAGAGTATCACGAATCAGTAACAGGCAAAGTACTGTGTTCGTCTGGGTGCTCAGCGAACTTTGTAACGTGATTGACAAACATGCTTGAATCGCTTCTAGCTGATGCCGAGAACCTAAAAGTAATAATAATAACTCTTAACCCAAAACAAATAAAATTGTGGGCTTCTTATTTAACGTAATTATCTCCCTAGGAATATCACTTCAAAAATTGACAGTGACATTACCATAATGGGAGTGACGCATTCAACCAGCGTTCGCCGCGATGATAAAGGTAACACAGCACATTATTGGCATTTTCCGGTAACATCACTTGGAGAACAGGTCAAGTCACACGTTCAACATGAGAACAAAGGTATTCAGTATTCCAGGACAGACATTGCATGTCGCAGATCCTTTTACCAATATTACACTATCAGACTGAAATACGATCCCTCCTTTTGGTCTAGTTGTGTCATATAAATTTCTACTATCCCAAATTCGATTCAATGCCTACTCATTAGTAGCTGTTCTACCCATGTAATCTTCAGCATTCTTCTGTAGCACTACATTTCAGAAACTTCTACTCTCTTCTTGTCTGTACTGCTTACCATCCGCGTTTCATTTCCATACAAAACGTTCAAATGGCTCTGAGCACTATGGGACTTAACATCTGAGGTCATCAGTCCCCTAGAACTACTTAAACCTAACTAACCTAAGGACATCACACACATCCATGCCCCAGGCAGGATTCGAACCTGCGACCGTAGCGGTCACGCGGTTCCAGACTGAAGCGCCTAGAATCGCATGGCCACACCGGCCGGCATTTCCATACAAGCCCACTTTTTTTTTTCTTTCGCTTACGCCATAATCCCGCAGCGATCGCAGGGTCGGCGTGGTTACAACGGATTTGGCAACATTAGTTTTAGGGATGGCCGGATGCCCTTCCTGCCGCCACTCCGTAACCCCCAGGTGGAATCAGCATACCCCAACTGTTTGCGTCTAGTGTAAATCGTGCGGACGTGTTCCAAATGTCTGCGACGCGTGGAACTGAGAAGGAACCTGGGGACCAGCCCGGTATTCACCTAGCGGGATGTGGAAAACCGCCTAAAAACCACATCCAGCCTGGCCGGCACACTGGCCCTCGTCGTTAATCCGCCGGGCGGATTCGATTCGGGGCCGGCGCGCCTACCGGAGTCCAGGTAGCAGTGCGTCAGCGCACTCGGCTACCCTGGCGGCTCTTCCATACAAGCCCACTACCCAGACAAATACCTTCAGGAAATAGTTCCTAACATTTAGATTTATGTTACAGTTAGAAAATTCCTCTTTATCTATTTTACTGTTTTTGGCACCACAATAAAACCAAAATTATATTTCTTCATTTTTACACAAGGTGCCTTAGAAATATTGCAGCAGGCTTCTAGGGGAAGTGGGTACGTCGTTAGCATTAAGAATTGCATAGCAAATCATGGACGCCGGCCGGTGTGGCCGTGAGTTTCTAGGCACTTCAGTCTGGAACCGCGTGACCGCTACGGTCGCAGGTTCGAATCCTGCCTCGGGCACGTATGTGTGTGATGTCCTTAGGTTAGTTAGGTTTAAGTAGTTCTAAGTTCTAGGGGACTGATGACCATAGATGTTAAATCCCATAGTGCTCAGAGCCATTTGAACCATTTTTGAAATCATGGACACAAACAGCAGGAGTAAATGGCAGCAGAGGTCGAAGATCGAAAATGAATCAAGAGATTGATTCATCTGAAATGACCACAGCTCTAATGTTACAACAGATGACAGAAGTTTGCACCACCGGATGCCACACGTGTCTGACACTGACAGGGCGTCGCCTGCCGGACATTCTCGAATGCACCCCGAATTTCTTCGGTTGTCGCATCTGCGCAAACAACTCTTGCGACAAGATCCATTTAAGACCACATATGCCTTACACTGACAGTGCACAGATTACTGGACATGCTTGAATACATCGGAAGTTTCTTTGATTGTAGCAGCTGCGCACAGGATTCTTGCGATGAGATCCATTTCAGACCTTGCATGCCTGACACCGACGAAGCGTTGACTACTGGGCACACTCAAACATACTAGGAGTTCCTTTGAGTGTAGCAGTCGTTCAGACGATTCCTGCGAAGGGTTCTATTTTAGATCACGCATGCCAGACACTGATGGAGCATCGACTGCCAGACATGATCGAATACATCAGTTTGATTGTATCAGCTGCACAAACGGCTCTTGCAATCCATTACAGACCACCACATGCCTCACACCAACAGAGCACGAACTGCATGACATACTCAAACAAACTGGGAGTTTCTTTGATTGTAGCAGCTGATCAGACCTTTCTTGCGAGAGGTCCGTTTGAGATCCCACTGGATCGCAATGCATGAGAGGTTTGTCCATTTTGGACTGGCTGCTCATGGGTATTTGAGCAGGTCGTCCCTGCACCGGTTCCCAGGCCATCACACACAATGGATTTATCGATCCTTGATTTCCCTCTGAGGGGAGCCATGAAATCTCTCATGTATCGCGATCCTGTGGGATCTCTCATTGCAAGGATCGTCTGCGCCACTGCTGCAATCAAAGAAACTCCTGGTGTGTCCGAGCATGTCCAACAGTCAGTCCTCTGTTCATGCCACGCATGCGTGGCTTTTGATTGTGCCAACTTCGAGCATCTGTTGTAACGTTAGAGTTGCATGTCCTACATCTACATCTACATCTACATCTACATCTTCATCCATACTCCGCAAGCCACGACGGTGTGTGGCGGTGGGTACCTTGGGTACCTCTATCGCTTCTCCCTTCCATTCCAGTCTCGTATTGTTCGTGGAAAGAAAGAATGTCGGTATGCCTCTGTGTGGGCTCTAACCTCTCTCATTTTATCCTCATGGTATCTTCGCGAGATACACGTAGGAGGGAGCAGTATACTGCTTGACTCCTCCGTGAAGGTATGTTCTCGAAACTTCAACAAAAGCTCGTACCGAGCTACTGAGCGTCTCTCTTGCAGAGTCTTCCACTAGAGTTTATCTATCATCTCCGTAACGCTTTCGCGATTACTGAATGATCCTGTAACGAAGCGCGCTGCTCTCCGTTGGATCTTCTCTATCTCTTCTATCAACCCTATCTGGTATGGATCCCACACTGGTGAGCAGTATTCAAGCAGTGGGCGAACAAGTGTACTGTAACCTACATCCTTTGTTTTCGGACTGCATTTCCTTAGGATTCTTCCAATGAATACATCATGTGTACCCATCGCGACCATAAATATTTAAAATGAATCACTGTCTTGTATCCTTCCGATCTTCGACTTCTGCTACCACTTACCCCTGACGTTCGCAGCCAATTCTTATAGGTGCCACATCTCCGCTAGAAGTTTGTCGCAGGATTTCCGTGACACCCTGTGTCTCAGTGCTAACTTCACGTTCCGTAACTGCAGCGGGACTGCAACCCCTAAAGTAAAAGTAGCTTCAAGGTAAATGATAACAGCCAAACAGTTGCAGGATAAAGATTTATTAAAGTCCTTGACCACGGTTTCGGTATATACAAATATACCTTCATCAGAAGCAAAAATACACTAAAATCACATCCTGCAGTGGAGATACATAAAAGTACAGGCGAAGTACTGATGTTATGCCGTGTTCGCATCGACCTTCTCTTCATAATTATGATCCATAAATGGAGGTTATGTTTTAACTATTGATGACGCCTTTGGCACTACTGTTTTATCTATCTCCACTACAGGATGAGATTTTAGTGTATTTTTGCTTCTGATGAAGGTATTGTGTCACCGCCAGACACCACACTTGCTAGGTGGTAGCCTTTAAATCGGCTGCGGTTGGTTAGTATACATCGGACCCGCGTGTCACCACTGTCAGTGATTGGAGACCGAGCGCCGCTACACGGCAGGTCTAGTCTAGAGAGACTCCCTAGCACTCGCCCAGTTGCACAGCCGACTTTGCTAGCGATGGTTAACTGTCTACATACGCTCTCAGTTGCAGAGACGACAGTTTAGCATAGCCTTCAGCTACGTCATTTGCTACGACCTAGCAAGGCGCCATAGTCAGTTACTAACAGATAATATTGTGAATCATGTACCGTCAAGAGCGACGTTCATCATTAATGGATTAAAGTTAAGTATCAAACTAATTACGTCCGCTTTCTGAATTCTAATTCCTTGTCATGTTCCAGACGCCACGTCAGTATAGTTCTTCCCTCCTCACGCTAGCCTGCGTGAGCTAAAACGCGTGCATTTCGGCCCCCACTCGTAACACGGTGCTGTCTCTTCTGCCAACACAACAGGTATATTTAGATATACCGAAACCGTGGTCAAGGATTTCAATAAATCTTTATCCTGCAACTGTTTGGCTGTTATCTTTTACCGTGAAGATTTTCAACAGTTGCTGTTTCAGCATGTTTAAAATATTGTAACAGTGGCTGTTTCCAGAGTATAACAGAAAGTGTAAAATCCTTGGCTTGCCAGTAGTTTCGCTATGACAGCACCTACAATAAAAGTACTGTTAGACGCTTTACTTTGAACTTACACTTACTTCCGTTAATTAGAGATGTTATGTTAAACTAACAATTTTAGGAAAGACTTTATTGCTAGTGAGCAAATTGTTGGAAGCTATTGAGTAACAAGGAAATAGCGCACAACGGGGCGAAAGCGAGCTACGAAATACAGGACGTGAAATGGGAGGGGGCGTGATAAACGCGGAGTGCCGTTAATTATTCGGGGAGAGCGCGTTTACGACACACACTTTGCAGATGGCAGTGACGGAGAAACTTGGCGCTCATGAGCGCCGCTTTGACAGGCGGCAGAGTAATTAACAGTACAACGCGGCGGGTAATTGAAAGTGAAGGTGCACCGCAGACGGGCGAGACACAACGCCGCGGGTCAAGCTCTGTTGGCGGCGAATGCGCTGCTCTCAGACCGTCAGCGGGCACTGGCTGCGGGGGCAGGGCGTGTGAGACGACGTTTGGGGAGCGCCTTTCAGCGTGGAAAAGCAGTGTGAGGAGCAACAAGGAGAATCAGCACACTTTCAGGCCGTTTTCCTGACGTGTAAGGAATGAGCGTAGAGAAAACATAGCCGCGCGGGATTAGCGGAGCGGTCTAACGCGCCGCAGTCATGGACTGTGCGGCTGGTCCCGGCGGAGGTTCGAGTCCTCCCTCGGGCATGGGTGTGTGTGTGTGTGTTTGTCCTTAGGATAATTTAGGTTACGTAGTGTGTAAGCTTAGGGACTGATGACCTAAGCATTTGAGTCCCAGATTTCACACACATTTGAACATTTTGAGAGGAAATATATGCAGGAATCCTGCAGCGCCGCTCATGACAAGGTCTTAGTTGAGATCGTTTCCCATTTTCGACTTTACCTAATGGCTATTCTGCTGAATAGTAGGTTCTCCAAACAGCATCCCATATAAGCAAACCAACTGAGACTTTACCTGCGGCCACTCGTACTTTATTGTGCTATGTACAGTTCTGTTGCATGTCCAGCAGCTAACTCGCTGCAAATAGTAATCTGTACCTGTGATCCTGCTGTCATATAGTCTATGCACTGACTATAATTGCATATTAATAAAATAAACAGACATTAAACAAAAGATATTGATTAATAAAAAGGGTTATATCCTAATATTTTCAATTGATGTAGACGACAGAGAATAATTCTGAATTATGTTTATTCAAGAAATTATATCTCAAATAAACAGAAAGTGGTCCTATGCAGTAAAGTTGTGTTGAGAGCATTACGAGGATGGTAGTAGAATACCCAAGTCATCCAGGATGCATGAAAACTAAGACAATTACATGATCATAGTATACGAAATACTCGCCAGCTCAAAATAACTCAAAACTGATTATGACGATTTGCACAATAACTCAAGAGATATAACGAATAGAAACTCATGATTTGTCTATTCTCGATACCTTAAAGTAAGAGGAAAAAAGTTAGAGTTTAAAATGAGCACCTTCGGCCCTCTCGAAATATAGTCCCTTAAAAAGTTAAGGTATTGTACCATCCTTTCACTGTCTAGGATATATATCGTACATGATCGATTAACATGCGTTACCATATGTAGGTCTGACTTCTTACAGAAATCACATAAAAGTGATTTGAATCGCTCCTTGGAGCACATCACTAGATAAATCTCCACTTGACTCCAGCAGTGTTCCGCTACTGTCTGCTCCTCCGTTGGTAGAAAGCCGAATCCACCAAAAAATACATCGTTCTTATGTTCCAGTGATGTGACTTGACTCAACTTGACCGCTTTCCACACTAAGCTAATACATTACAAAAGTCACACTCAAGTCATTCACAGTAAATATAAATAAAGATTTGGTCTTGCGTCATTATGCTCACATTAAATGACAACAAACTGTCATTAAATATTGTTTAAGGAATTATTTACGTCTGCTGGATAGAAGCGGTTTTTAGTTCTATTTTCAATAGTGATGACAGCTAAGACATGCGACTGACAACTTAAATTACCACGATTTTTTAATAATTCTGTTGGCAAAATAGTAGCCTTGTCTTTAATAACCACACAAGTATCAGAAGATATGAGGTACTCATGCAGTGAGTTGCTGAGTTATTGTGGAGATTGCAATGTTCTGACAAACATTTGCATACCGGTAATGAAAAAGATACAAATACACACAACAAAAAAGTTTTGCATCATCCCGGTTCCCAGAACTCCAGAAGATAGACACAGACTCTTTGACTGTTCAGAGATGTCACTAACCCCGCCAAAAAATGTAAACAACCATGCATGAGCCGTTCTTGTTAGACGGAGGGGGTATGGTAGCCGATCAGTTGCAGTCATTCCACAAGGAAGGAGGTACACGGCTCGTGTTGTCTGTAGTTCAACCATGCCTAGACGATCAATACCTATTTGGAGGCAATCCGGTCAGGCTGAACGGTTTAGACAGTGTCCAGCGAGTGCAGCAAGGTGGAGGTTCTCTGCAGTTTTGGGGTGGCATTATATGGGGCCGATGAACGCCGCTGGTGGTCAAGGAAGGTGCCGTAAACGGCTGAACGGTATGTGAATGCCATCCTCCGACCGATAGTGCAACCATACAGCAGAATATTGGCGAGGAATTCGTCTTTATGGACGACAATTCGCGCCCCCATCGTGCACATCTTGTGAATGACTTCCCTCAGGATAACGACATGGCTCGACTAGAGTGGCCAGCGTGTTCTCCAGACATGAACCGTATCGAACATGGCTGGGATGGATTGAAAAGGGCTGTTTATGGTGGACGTGACCCACCGAATCGCCGTTGGGGAGTGGGACAATCTGGATCAACAGTGCCTTGACGAACTTGTGGATAGTATGCCACGACGAATACAGGCATGCATCAATGCAAGAGGACGTGCTGCTGAGTATGAGAGGTACCGGTGTGTACAGCAATCTGGACCACTACCTCCGAAGGTCTCACTGTATGGTGGTACAACATGCAATGTGTGGTTTTCATGAGCAATAAAAAGGGCGGAAATGATGTTTATGTTGATCTCTATTCCAATTTTCTGTACAGGTTCCGGAACTCTCGAAACCGAGATGATACAGAACTTTTTTTGATGTGTGTATATAATAAATCCATAAATTAGATACAGATGAATAGCTTTCAGAGATGATAGCTACAGTACAATGCTATCATCTGAGATATCTTTTCTTGACACTGCATGAAGGGTTTAAAAGTTGTTAACTCTAAAGTTACGGTGAAAATGTTTAATCACTGTAAAATATTACCTCATGCAGTTTTTTAAGATATTGCAAATATTATTGTTTCATTGGTTGCACCTCAGCTTTCTGAGACTGCAGATGTATTTATATTTGCTCTTTTATTTAACTGAGATTTATTATATAATTTATAGGAGCCGTAAGTAGCCATATTTCAGACTGATTTCAAGTCTGCCACTCTGCACGCGGGCTAAGTACGCTGTTCACATGCTCTGTGGGGGTTATGCATTTCCGTCAAAGTGT